>NC_135329.1:46540693-47241168 GCF_023851605.1 Tamandua tetradactyla | reverse complement strand
AAGCTTTTAATCTTACCCTTTTTGCTTACATTCCAGTCTTAAATTTAGGAATATTGTTTAATATTTTTAATGTATTCTTTCCTAATTACAGTGAGTTCATCCTTCAGGATTCCCGTTCCATGAGTGTTATCTTCTCTGAACTTTATTGAGACTACAAATTAGAGATATTAAAGGTCCTCCAGTTTCATGCAGCAAGCCTATTTCATTGTGGGGAGAAATATTCCTTTGGGTTCCTTGGCTCAGTCCTTGTTTGAACTTCTCTACTTTGTCCTATATCTTTTCCCCTCCTTGTTGTACATTCTGAGAGAGAGAGAGGTCTATGCATGACTAGGATATTAGCTGAGATGGGTTCCAATGGTGATTCCTGGTTCCTTGTATAAAGCTTTCAGGCCCACAGAAAGAGAAAAGGAAAAATTTGGATTTTCTTTTGTTTGGCTTTGCCAGTTCAGGGATGAGTAGCCTTACAAAGGGAACATGGACACAGAGCTGAGGCAGTGATCGTAAGTTGTTTTGCCTCTGAGGTAGTGCTTATATTTTAAAATTATTGCCCTTAGAATCTAGTCTCTGTTCTGCTCTGCTCTGCTCTAGGGTTAAAGGTCTTCTGTACTACACAAATCTAGGACTAATTTCTGGGCTTGATTTGCAGGTCTGTATAGCTCTGATAGATTCTAGATGGATACTTGATTATGGATATTTTCTCCTGTCCCTCCAAGTCTGTGTTAAATAGTGTCATTGCAATCAGAATTTGAGAGCTTTGGGAAAATTAGAGACTAATACTTTCAACCTCATCATTGAGCGGGACCTAAAAGTCTAGAGAAGTTAAGTAGTGCACAAAATTATATCCTTTTGAGAACAACATCTTTGTAGGCACATGGAACTTGAATCAAATACAGTTTTGACCCCTGTAGTAGCTAAATGGCCTAGAGCAAGTTACTTACATTCCTTTAACTTCAGCCCCCTCAATATAATGTGGGGATAATAAGAGTATATAACTCAAAGGATTTTGCAAGATTTAAAGATAATATTTAAGCCACCTAACCCAGTCAATAAAGGCTCAATAAATGGAAGCTAGCCCTAGAGTATTGAATACATATTATTTTTATGCCTAAGTTTTGCTAATTGACTATATTCAACAGAAGTTACTATGTCTCCTGATTCATGTACTATTGTTTTGCATTTTTCTTTTGCTCGCCTATTATGCCTTTGTGTAATATTCTTAAACAGAATTACGAGTTCTTTAAAATTCTCACATTGAATTTTCATCAACGATCTAGTGAACAAGGATGTAAAAAGAAACTTTGAAATAGAATTTAAGTAGAAGTAAATGTTCCCAATGATATATGTCAAATCGATAACATTGCTACAGAAGTAAATTTTGAATCCAGTACTCTGAGCATAAGTTCACATGGATATATTTTTAGGACCAAAAGAACTGAGAAGAAGCCTTCAATTTGATAGGTGTTAGGCTTATAATTTTGAGTGTGTTCTAGGAGAGAGGAAATGAATAAATAGATAGTTGTGTTTAGGAACTGGATTTCTCACTATGCAATGAAGGAGATATAAATATAACATGGGAGAAAGAAAGAACCTACAGTGTTGGTTGGAATTGGAGAAATCAGTATAAGCTCATCATTTCTTAAATATATATATTTCCTAACTCTGTCCACTGAAATAACTAGAAATAATAATACTTCAGTGTAAAAAAATCACACTTAATATCCAGATCTTAGTTTTTAAGATACCATTCCCATCTAAATAGAAGAAGGGCTGCTTGGGGAAAATGGCAGTTTCTTGTTCTGGAGCAGGAAAAGCACAAGAAAAATCTGGAATATCTTCTTGAGCCCTCAAAGTAAGAAAATGCTAAACAAAAATAAGATGGGGTCATGTCAAATGTTTATAATGTGAAAAACAGTAAAGAAATCAGCCTGAAGGTGCTTCTACTGGCCAAAAATAAGAAAATGTTAGCATAGAACATGTAGTAGTAGTAATGGATTATATAACATACTGAATAAAATAGAATCCATGAATTAATTAAGACATGTTTTTAAAATAGAAGGAAATAAAGCCCTTCTTTGCAGAAGAATGATATTCAATATATGTAGAAGTAATTATATAAGTAGAAAATCATTGTTTTGTAATTGAAGGCATTAGGTGAAAGATATTGTATCTTCCCATAGATTGCTTATCAATTACAAAGAGAAAATGGTACCTCTAGAGTGGAGGAACCTGGTAACCATCTCCTTAACTAAGTGATTAAAAGTTGCCTCACCAATAATGGGACAAATTGGTGTTATGATGTTGTATGCTTCTTAAAGTGATGCACTGCAAAGACACAATATCACTCTTGCATTTTTCTTGACAACAATTGTGAATTTGAATTGAATCATGAGAAAACAAATAAGCAATTTCAAGCATCTGGCATGAACTTCAGAAATATCAATGTAAAGAAAGATAAGGAACAGAAATAATTCTACCTGTGATTCTAACATAACACCAGTTTTATTTCTAATACTACTCATACATTTTGTGGCTAGTGAGAAAAATGAAGCAAATAAAATCATGGTAAATAAAAAAAAATAGAGGGTACACATAATCAAAGCATTATTAAGAATCTTAAGTGAAAATGGATTAAATTCATCTACTAAAAAGTAAAGAATCTTTTATTCAGCAAATAACAATAGTGAAACAATGTCATTCTACAACATTTACAATAAAAAGCCCTAAACATGGGCGGGCCATGGTGGCTCAGCAGGCAGTGTTCTCGCCTGCCTAATCAGACACGGGCTCAAGTTCCGGCGCCTGCCCATGCAAAAAAACAGCAACAAAAAAAGTCCTAAACATAATGTCATTGAATGATTGAAAATAAAGAAATGGGAAAAATATATACTATGCAAATCTTATCAAAAGAGAAAAAGATGTAGCAATATTGATATTAGGAGAAATGCAATTTAAGATGAATATTATTAAACAGTAATGGGCTATTACCTAATGCTAAAAATAAAAACACACAATACATATTAATAATCATGCCTTTGCATCTTCCAACATAGTACTCTCTCTCTATATATATACACACATATATGCTTGTGCATGTGTATATGTATATTTGCACATATATCCATGTATATGCACATATATACATACATATACATTATACCACAATGTATATGCACAATGTAAATACGTATACATATATACACAATCTATTTAGATATTTGTGTATATTAAAAATTTAAAGAAAAATTAACAAATCTACAACTGTACTGAGAGAATTCAAAGTACTTTTCATAGAAACATAAATCAAGAAGTTACAAAATTAGAAAAACTGTAGATAATTTGAAGAAATAATTAACAACTTTGATCTAACAGATTTGTATGGAATATTGTATAAGAAAAACTGAAATTATATATTATTTTCAAGTACACAAGGAACATTTACAAAATAGATCTTGCAGAAGGCCACAAATTCTAAAGAATCAAAATTATACAGAACTTGTGAAAAGTTTTGAAATATAACCAAAATTGACTTAAGAATGGATTGCATGTATGTGTTTATATACATATATGTATATAAAGGGAATTCTATATAAACGGAGCATATATGCAAATAAATGTTTTATGAACAAATATATGTGTTTTTATACAAATATAGGTTTATATACAATAACCTCCAAAGAAATTGAAACTGTAGTAAAAAGAAAATCTCTCAGGAAAGTCACTAGGACTATGCGGTTTTACCTTCAATGAACAAATCTCTATCATGTACAAAATATGTTATATGACAGGAAGAGAGAAAGGTAACCAAATCACTTTACAAGATTAGATAACTTTTATAACAATCTGGAGAAAGTCTGTGGGAAGAAAATCTTTTAAACCAGTCTTACTTATGAATATGGATGAACAGACTATATATTAAATTTTTTCAAAATGAATTAAGTAGTGCATAAAATATAATTCTATTTTATGATCAAGTAAAATCTATCACCAAAATGAAAAAAAAACCTGTTCATCAGAAAATAATTTGATATAAATTGCCAGTAAGGGGTGAAAGTATTTTTGATCAAAGAGATAATAGATACAAATAATGCATTCAATGAAAATCAATACCATTTAATTATAGAATCTCTTAACTAGAAGAGTGGAAAACTTCCTTAAGTTAATAGACTGCTAAAATTTAAAACAAGTATAATATTTCATGATGAATCTTTAAATACATTCATATTAAAGTTATGAATACTATGATGATTGCTACACTCTCTGCTACTATTCAACATTCTGCTGGAGATTTCAGCCAATACAATAAGACGTGAAAAATAAATGACTGCAAAGTTTGGGAGGAAGAGATAATCCACTGAATGATATTGGTGACATTGGTGATCCAGTTAGCAAGATAGTGGAAGTACAAACTCACACATTTCTGGTGAGAGTAATTTTGTACAAATATTTTGGTGATATCTGGAAAAAATGTACACAAAACCTATGACTCAGAAATTCTACTTCTTGATTGATAATCAAAATAATTCTTACAAAATAAATAAGGACACGTACAAAAATGTTCATTGCTACTTTGTGTAAAATATCTGATTCATTGGAATGACTGAAACATTTATCAGTGGAAAATAGGTAGTTTGCTGTCTTTGCCTAAGATATTATACTATATAGTAATAAACCCAACAAACTAGATCAGTACATACCAACTTGAGTAATAGATTTCAAAATACAATTTGAGTGGAGAAGGTAGACAGATATATTGACTAGGATGCCATTTGTGTGAATTTGAAAAACAAGAAGCACTACAGGGAAGGATACACCTGAAATTCAAAATTGTGAATCTTTGAGGAGAAGCCATAAAAGAAAAAAGGAAGCTTCGACTTTCACTACAGCTGCATTGAAAATTATTACTGATTTTTAGCAGTGAGGGAAATGTTTTAATGCTAGCATGGAAATGATTTTATCAATCATTAGTTAGTGATAGTGGTGCACAGTGGCATTTGATATTTTGTTCATTAGACTTTTCTACCTTAAAATAAGTCTTTATATTAAAACAAAGTTGGGCTGGCCATGGTGGCTCAGCAGGCAGAATTCTCATCTGCCATGCCAGAGACCCCAGGTTTAAATCCTGGTGCCTGCCCATGCAAAAAAAAAAAAAAAAAGCTAAAACAAAGGTATTCTACCTCTGAAAGGTCCTCATAAATCTTTTCTGACTGGTGGTTGTAGCATCAAGTTAGCTACTGAGGAAGTAGGTCAGATTTAGCTACCAAAGACTTCAATTTATGCACAAGTCCACTGAGGTTTCATCTTCAGGGTGAGGGAGCTGATTGAATAGATCATATTCTGGATTTGGACTTTTGCTCCTCTACTTCTAGAAATGTCCCTCCCATTTAATGGTTTCAAGGAATCACTTAATTTCAGGAATTGCTCATTTCTTTTAGAATGTTAATTGTTCTTTTTCAAGAGAAGTCTAGCATATTGAAATGCAGTATAAAATTCATCCCTGTGCACTTAGAGAAGACTGCTAGCTCTTTTCCCAAGCTCAGCTATGGCTGGATGGACTCTAATACAGTTATTACAACTTTTTAGAATGAGAGTTTGGGGGATTAATGGAAAAGACTTTCGTTTTGTTACACATGACAGAAAACGTGATATAAAAACTGCACAACAGGGCGGTGCAATGGTGGCTCAGTGGCAGAATTCTCACCTGCCATGCCAGAGACCTGGATTTGATTCCCGGAGCCTGCCCATGCTAAAAAAAGAAAAAAAAATCTTCACAACAGACTTCCTCAGGTGTATCAGTGATAGCATTGTTTGTGGCCTCCTTAGCCCCATTTACAATCTGGGTGTTCTCTAGCACCTGGAACAATGCTGACTCCAGTGTATGCTTTTTTTCATAAATTAAAATATCTATGATATTGGATGCTCCTAAGTGAAGTTAATATGAAAAATATTCTCATTGTCCATTTGTTTTCAGGTACACCTTTAGGTGTCTGTGCAAATGTTATTAGTGCCAATGGGTTTCACATACATGGCTTATTGTGTAATAGAGGTGTAATTTTGATATATGTTGCTTACTTTCAGAATTATACCTCTTTATACCTAGGAAAATCTTATTCAAATCCTGATACCTACACAGGTAATTTGGAACCATTAGCTTTGCTTTGATATCGGAATAGAAAACCTTTAAGAGTCATCAAAGTTTGCACTGGGAGACATTGTAAACTTTGGATAGATTGTATGGTGTGTGAATATATCGCCATAAAATTTTCAATTAAAAGACAGATTTAAAAACTTGCTTATCTCCTAAGTTTCTTCTAGAGGAAATAATTAGCTTACTACCCAATACATATGAAATCTCGGGGAAGTTATTTAACTTCTCTAAAGCATCCATTTCCTTATTTGTAAAATATATATAACAAATGTATAGAATTTGCATCATAGGATTTAGCAAGGATTAAATAAGATAATACATTAAACAAGTAATGAACACATAGTAAGTGCTTAATAAAGTTAACTGTTTTTCATTTTGCACACAGGTATTTGAATTTAGTTAAGCTACATTTAAAACATGTTGAGATTTCATTCAGTTTTTTTCTTTTTCTTTTCTTCTCTTTTGAGACTTGATTCGGTTTGAGAGAAGCCCATTTGGTTGGACATGACCTTAGCTATAATAAAAGCATTTTCTCTGCTGGGAAACTGGACTAGGTAAGGATTCTTGTCTGTTAACTTCCATGGATCCGCCCCCTTCTGCACCACCATGGCACTTACGACAATGTATATAACTTGGGGAAGAGTGAAATTAGACATCTCATTTATTTTGTATGTATAGGGCTTTGTAAAGGGTGTGACAAGTATTTGGAACAGACCATAAGAAACATTTTTTAATGAATAAATGGCTGAATTAATAAATATTTCTTTGAAATTCCTAAAATTGTTACAAGTATAAATTTTTTTGCATCATGGAACAGAGGATAAGTCATCTTTAGACCTTTCACCTCTGAAAATTGTAAATGTAAATGAGAGATATTTATTAATATGATAAATCATAAAAATACAGGCTCCTTTGTTGGCAAATTGACTCTACTAATAGATAATGAGTCTCCTAAAGCAATCATGTATTCTGTGTTTCCTAGGTTAGTTCCAAGTACCGCCGTTTTTTCAACTTATTGTCCTGTTGTCAGGTTATATATCAAAATATGCACCTTGGTTTGCGATTCAGAAAACATGGGCTGGCTTTCCATTGAATAGGCTATATGATGTCCGTGGGTCCCCAGAATGACATTTCATTCTTTTGTTGACCTTTAATGAAGGCTGTGCGCCTGGGAGAAGCTGAGTTTCGAATATGTCATGGACAAAGAAATATAAATAATTATAATGTATCATACAGGTGATAATATAGGAATATGCAAAATTTTATCATAGTACTGGTGAGGGAGCATCTCACTTGGCATAAGGTAAGCCTTGGAAGTTTGCACAGGAAATGTATTATTTGAGATGGCTTTTTAAGGGTAAGTAAGGGTTTAACAAAGAATACTGGAAAGAAATACCAGGGTTAGGTGAAATTATATTGAAAGGCATGAATGAGCTTATCAGTACTTATTTATTGTTTATTTAGGAAATAAAATATAGTTTGTTATGGCTGAAATGCAGAGTTTGGAAAAGAAAACGAGATCAAGTAAAGCAGGAAGGATGTCAGGTGCAGATAGCAAAGGACATATTCATTTAAGGAATTTGAACTTTATTTTGAAGGTAATGAAAAATGATGGAAGGGTACTAATGATTGAAGGAGATAGCAGTTGCCAAACTTATATTTTAGAAAGCCATATTTGGGGGCATCATATAGGCTGGATTAAAATAGGAAAAGAGAGCGAGACTGGAGAAAAGACTCTGAAAGGTTAGTGCAGTGGTCCAGATGAGAAATAGTGGAAGTCTGAACTAAGGCAAAGCCAGTGGATTTGGAGTGGACGAAAAATATCATTACAATGATATTTAAGGTAAGCAATGGTTCTGAATGTACTTTCCTTAATTACTGAAAAGGCTTTACATTTTGCTTTTATGGAATTGTCCATCTCTTTCTAGACTGCTGCCTTTTAACCTTAATCATATTTATAAAGAAATAATAAAAATTAGAATTTATGATTCTTTATAGAAACCAGTAATTTTATTTCTAAACTATATTGAGGGGAGATTGTTGTGGTTGACAACTAAGATTTTCTGCATGTAAATTTTAGTTTTGTGATACTACATGTTGATTTCCAATAGAAAATATTCACTATATAATTGTTAAATGATTACTAATCACTTTTCAGCCAAAAGAGACTTTTTTTGTTTCTAATGCAATAAAAATTTAGATTTTTAAAAGTGGTCTTAGTATTTTGTATGTCATCCTTGAGGAGAATCAGCTTCATCTGACAGAAGTACTATAAATTTGCATAGGATTCACACAGGGAAAAATCAAAGCTGTGTGTGGCTTACAGAACAAGAGGTATTCCTATAGTCTCCCCTATCTTAATGCAACTCCATCCTTCAAACTGCTCAGGTCAAAAATCCTGGAGTCATCTTTGATTTTTCCTCTCACTCCCCACATCCAGTCCATCAGCAAATCCTGTAGGATCTACTTTCAAATATACAGATGAGAATTTGCTACTTCTCATCACTCTGGTCCGAGCCATCATCATTTCTCAGCTCCCAAAGTGCCCCCTGGTGCCCTTGCAGTCTTTTGACCTTTTTTTTTTAACCCAATGTCCAGACTGGTCTTATGATAAGCTGAGTCAAATCCTGTTACTCCTTGCTCAAAAGCCTTCAGTATTCCATACCATTTAGGTAAAAGCCTGAAGTCCTTTGCATGGTCTCTAGTTCCCACATGATAGAGCCGCCTCATCCACCATGCTCCCCTTTGCTAACTCTGTTCCAGTCACGCTGGCTTCCTTGCTGCCTGTGCATGCTCTTGTTTTGGGGGTGTATGCGTGTGCTCTTTTTTCTCCCCCCAAATGGCCTTTCTCCATCTATCTTCATGGACTCCCACTTTTATCATTGCTCAAATGATACCTTTCCAGGGAGACCTTCTCTGATCACCCTGTATTGAATCACAAAGCCCCTACTCCCAACACACCCATCCCCAGAACTCCCTCTTTACCTACCCTCTACTTTTATCAATTTCTTTTCTCCCATATACTTTAACTGTTTTTATTTTTTTTATTATCTGTGCTGGTTTGAAAGGATGTATGTCTCCTAGAAAAGCCATGTTTCAATCAAAATCCCATTTTGTAAAGGGAGAAAAATCCCTATTCAATACTGTATGTTTGAAACTGTAATCAGATCATCTCCCTGGAGATGTGATTTAATCAAGAGCGGTTGTTAAACTGGATTAGGTGATGACATGTCGCCACCCATTTGGGTGGGTCTTGATAAGTTTCTGGAGTCCTATAAAAGAGAAAACATTTTGGAGAATGAAAGAGATTCAGAGAGAGCAGGCAATGCTGCAGCACCACGAAGAAGAGTTCATGAGCCAGTGACCTTTGGAGATGAAGAAAGAAAATGCCTCCCCGGGAGCTTCATGAAACCAGAAGCCAGGAGAGAAAGCTAGCAGAAGACGCCATGTTCGCCATGTGCCTTTCCAGCTGAGAGAGAAGCCCTGACTGTGTTCGCCATGTGCCTTCTCACTTGAGAGAGAAACCCTGAGCTTCTTCGGCCTTCTTGAACCAAGGTATCTTTTCCTGGATGCCTTTGATTGGACATTTCTACAGACTTGGTTTAATTGGGACGTTTTCTTGGCCTTAGAACTGTAAACTAGCAACTTATTAAATTCACCTTGTTAAAAGCCATTCTGTTTCTGGCGTATTGCTTTCTGGCAGCTACCAAACTAGAACATTATCTATCTATACTTGCTTGGAAAAAAGTTCCAAAAGGGCTAAGATCTTGTTGATCTTTCTGAAAACTGCTGTATCTTTAGCACTTATAACAATGGCTGGCACATAAGGGGGCTCAGTAAACATTCATTGAATGAATGGACATGTGGAAGTGGGATACACAAGAAGGTACTGGAGTTTCTTAATAAAGGGCTGTTTCCTAGTTTTTATCTCAGGTAAAATCTACCATATGATCCAAGCAGGAAGAAGGGGAGCACTGCCAGAGGCAGGCAGCCCGCATGTGAGGGCAGAGCCCCTGTTCTAGTTTGCTAGCTGCCAGAACGCAACACACTAGAGATGGATTAACTTTTAATAAAAGGGGATTTATTTCATTAGCTTTTCAGAGGAAAGGCAGCTAACTTTCATCGGAGGTTCTTTCTTACATGGGAGGGCACAGGATGGTCTCTGCTGGCCTTCTTTCCAGGCTTCTGGGTCCCAACAACTTTTCCCGGGGTGATTCCTTTCTGCATCTCCAAAGGCCTGGGCTGAGCTGCGAGTGCTAAGATGAGGTATGCTGAGCTGCTTGGGCTGTGCTACGTTGCACTCTCTCATTGAAGCACCAGCCAATTAAGTCAAATGTCATTCATTGCAGCAGGCACGCCTCCTAGCCGACTGCAGATGTAAATCAGCAACAGATGAGGTTCACGTACCATTGGCTCATGTCCACAGCAACAGAACTAGGTGCCTAGTGAATCTAACTACCACAGCCCCTAACTTAAAAAATTTAGGTTTCAGGGCTGGCTCTGAGACTTACTACATTTTGAGTTGAGAAGTCACTTTTCCTTTGAGTCTCATTCTGTCATGGAGAAAAAAGAATTACCTTCATTGGGTATAAATGAAATAGTGTGTGTGAAAATTCCTGGCTCAAAAGATGGTTTTAAATGAGTGAGAATTATTGTATTCTTTGTTTGCAATTAAAGGTAGAATGGATGGGACACTCTTGGGGTCAGTCATGAAGGCTGAGAAGAAAGTGCTTTGATAAAAATTATAGTTCAACATGTTTAGTCTTCATAAAATAAGAAATGTGTTCTAATTTTTTTTTATAAACTGGTGATTTCCGACAAGACTGACTGTTTGCTATAGAGTTATTCTTAATCCTTTCATAAACCTTTTCAAAACGAGTCTACAGTTGTTTTTTTTTTAAGAACTGTGGTGGGAAGCCAAGAGTCTTACATTCTAGACTAACCCCTGAGCTGGTTGCAATATTTCAGCCCGGTTGTGGCAGGCAGCGGCAGAGGGGGAACTTGCACCTGTTTTAGGTTGCATGGGCTGTGAACTACTGCAAAGGCTCTGATTAAATCACATTTTTCTTATCTGCAATCAGGAAACAGGAAGTGATTCGACACAGCACATTGCATCAATTATGATCAGATTGGGGAAAATTCTCTTTGATAAGCAGTCTCCTCCAGCCTGTGCTTCTGGCTTTGATGGCAATCAGCAACAGAGAGGAGACCATTTTATTTGCCAGGCCTTGCAGGTTTCCGGTTCTTACCTAAAGCCACACCACTCGCTTGTTTCCAAAGGTCTTCACAATGACATTCTTCTTTCTGAGTGCCATTCCTTTGCTGCTCAGTACAAAACTCATGGCTTCAGAAGGGAAAACGTAAAAGAAGTTGGTTACTTGGCAGCATATAGGCGACGTACACACAATTTTAAAAACTGAATTCTGTCATTCGGATTGTGTTTTGTTTTTGTTTTTTAAAAGGAATCCAATCGAATTGGTTTCAGAGTGAAGACAAAGTCTCTGAGAACAAGGCTGACAGATGCCAAAAATAAAGAAAGTATTAGGGCCACTAAAGTATATTCTCTATATACTGGAGAATATAGCATTAGTGTTGGGAATTCTGACTTCACCATGATGCCCAGTTCCTAAGGTTATTGTGAGGATCCATTGAAAAACTGGATGCATAATCATTTTTACATACTTTTAACCACCATTATATGATTAGTTAATATGCTCAATGAGTTGCATTTGTATTAATGTTGCTTGTATCCTTTCTTCCAATATTCTTTGTAATTAAAGAAATCTCAAAATGGAAATATTTGGCTGTGTGCCCAGACACTTGATGTGTTTCTTTCCCATGGGGGCAAGGGTGGGTCATTTTGGTAAGGTATTTTCACAATGCAAATCTTAACTTTTCTCTTAGAATCAAAGCAATGGGGGAAAAATAGACCCTAGCTCAGATGTCTGCTGTCAATAATAGAGTAGGTTATTGAAATAAAATGAAAGAAAATTACCTTTCCAACTTGCACAGTTGATTCCAAAGGCCAAAAAAAAAGCAATTATCAGTTTGCTTCTTTGCCACATGATTATCACATTTCAAGTATGCAAGTCAAAATATGTCTTCCCAATTACAAGAGATACATGACACCATGGAGTCTTATGATTCATTCAATTTTTTGTTAATGTCATGAAAGAGCTTCATAGCATTTTTACTTTATCTGAATTTTAATTTGTCAAAAATATTTCTATAATTATAGGCCTAAATAAGCTGTAAAATTAACATAAGTATTCCTGAAAGCACTTTTCAGAGTGTTTTCTTTTCTACTTTTCTTACACATACCTTTCATAAAGACCTCATATCTTTTGCTCATCAGGATTATAGGAAAAAGGACGTTATTTTTCTAAAATCTGGAGTTAGGGTGAGTTGGATAGATGATAGATCTTTTGACAGCTCTTAAAAAACAAAGGAAAGTAAAATCAGCTGATGTTTTCTTCTGTTGACTCAAGAAAAGTATCGCATACAAACGCGATCCATGTCATCCAATATTTTGACTCTTCACAGTAAATACAGAAGGATGTTGAAAGCCGTCTGTGGTTCATCTGGCTCATGCATACATAAGTTTAAGGCAGCAAATATCACCTACATCTTGGAGTTAATTGGTCTTTAGGGATAGAGTTAATGATGTTAGTGACATCACTCCCTGCTCATTCCCATGCTACTTTCAAATTGTAACACCACTTTAATACAGCTTATAATATTCAGAGGCTGTGGTTGGAAGAGAGTGGGCAAAAAAAAAGACATGAGAGGGCTTATTAGGGACTGGGCGAGACTTCCTGCCTAGAACTAAGACCAAGATGGCAACCGCAAGCAACTTATAATTAAGTTCTCTTCTCTTTGATAATATCCAAAAAGGTTTTAATGATTTGTGGCTAGATGGGCACCAACTCCTGTTTTGCCTGTGGCTTTCCAGAGGCAGCCTAGGAGGGGTTTGGCACCTAAGCAACCAGAATAGCAAGTTACAATTTTGGTGGTTGTTATTAGTGGTTTGACTAAGGCAAGTCAGAGAATTCCCGGTTGCTTACATAACTCAGTATTGGGAGTTCAGACATTGAAGCAAATGACTTTAAGAATTTTTATGGCAGGGCACCTTTAAATAACAGGTCAATGGTTATTGGGGAGGAGAAGGAGTTTCATGGTAGGCACAGGACTTCTTAGTGTTTATCTATCATTGCAACATTAGGTAGAGGCAGATGGAAGGACTCTGGTCTTAAAGTAAGGCAGATCTAGATTTATAATGCAGTTCCTCAACTTCTTAACTCTGCTATCTTAACTCTACTATATATATATATGAACATCCCACCCAATACCTGGAGAGAAATAATTACTAAATAGCTGAAAGATATTTTTATGCGATGTTTTCTATTAAAAATGTTTTAGTGTAATTTTGTGGTTACACAAAATTTGTCTATTTTAAATATTCCCAGAGTGTCTTGGAAATTGGGAAGTATTTCCCTCCAAAAGACTGTCTTTTAAAATAATTACCCTGGATGAATTTATGACAATTGGCACCAATGGAGGAGCTTAAGAACAATGTTTTCATATACTGCTTCCTGAGAATTTATCTTAAAAAGGCCTAAAATAATGAAAGTTGGCTTAGTAAGACCTGATCAGAAGTTCTTCTTTTGGGGTAATGAATTCTATTCCTCAGCTTCTAATCTGGGCCAGTCATCTCATTGTGCACTTCTGTGTTCATGATCACCAGGAGCAGGGTTTTTATTTCACAGGCCCATCTCTCTCTAGTTCCTTTTTTATCAAAACTGGATATCCCAAATCCAAAAACATTCATTATGATTATCATATCTGAAGTAAGATAATCAAAACACTGTTGGGGGGAATGTGAAGGGAGTGCAAGGATAGTTCCATGGTAGAATTCTTGCCTGCCATATGGGAGACCTGGGTTTGATTCCTGGCCCAGGCACCTCCCAAAGGCAAACAAACAAGCAAACAAAAGAAAGAAAAAACAAACAAGCAAAAAATTCAACAAATGGTGCTGCAATAATGGGATACTCACATGGAAAAAGAATAGAATGAAATGTGACTCTCACCATACAGCATACAAAAAATAAACCAAACTATATTGAGAGGTGTTAGTGGACAAAGGCCATGAATTCTTTTGCCTGATGTGCTCAATAACCAATTCCTGAGACACCAGGGTTTCAAAGACAGCAAGAGTTTATTACTAGGCATGTAGTAGGAGAACAGATGGCCTAGTGGCCCAAAATCTGTCTCCCCAAACTCCAATAATTCAGACAGTTATATTAGAGAAAAGCATTTAGGATAATGAGCTCAGTGGCCCAGGATGATGTAATTAGAGGTGATCTAATTATTGAGCATGCGCAGATTGATTACATGCTTAGTCACAGAATGTATGAAAGAAAATTGTGAAATGAGGTATAGGTGACTTATAGGCATGTCCAGGTGTGCCCACTTAGGTTAAATCAGGTCTTGGTCATCAAGATAATTTGGGACTTGGGGTTAGTTCCTGGAGACCCAAGACCCTTCGTTAACAAGCATTAGGGGCTGTCTTTAGTGATTACAAAATCTAAAGTTGAAAAACTGGATAAGTAGGTATAGATGAAGGCTAGTCACAAGGTTTTTACAATCACAGCGGCAGAAGTTAAGGACTATACAACCATTATCAGAGGTAAAGACAGTTGGATTGCAATTCAGATATTTCAGATATTTCCTTGTTTACTCCAATATGCCAGAAAGCGAAAGGTAACATTATATAATGATTCGGTAATCAAAATCATCCCTTAAATCCTGATTTCTTGGTTACAGGCAAACTTTCCTCATTATTGGCACTGTCCTTCCCCCTTTCACTTTCTAAAATAGGTATGGATTATAGTATGAGTAGGAGGCTATTGAATATTTGCAGAGTAAGAGTTTAGAAATTAGAGCTAGACATGACTTCACAGCTCATATGATCAATAATCCCAGAGTAATGGATGTTAGGAAATTAAGCAATCCAGTTTCTCATTTTTTCTCAATTTTCAGATGAAAACGCAAGCACAGAAAGGTGAAGTTTAGTTAAGAATGGCAGTGAAGCTAGAGCTCAGATCTCTTGTTCAAATCAGTGTTTTATGGGCCACTTCATTGCTCAACTCCAGGGGACACATTCCCATTATATTGCCCTCACAGTGATGTGTGTACGATAGATTAAAATGCAAAACAAAAAAGGATTTACTGATGACACAGTGTCAGGGGTATGGGTAGTGGTAGCACAGAGTTGGAAGTCATTAACAGTCAAAGTGGATAAAATGTTAATAGGCATAGAATAGGGAAGGGGCATTCTACGTGCAGAGAAGAGTATTGGCTAGAACACGCAGATGTAAAAAGAGATGGTAAGTTTGGAAAACAGAAGCACAATGTAGGGAGAGGATGGCAAAGCCACAAAAAGAGTCTGAACAAAGACCCAAGGAGACCTTGAATGTCAGCTAAAATATTTTCATTCTATTCGTCTTGCTATGATAGGGTGGTGCTGGGGTGGGGTGGGGGGCATTGATGGGTTTTAAACAGTGGAATATTATGATTCCACTGCATTTTAGAAAAACAGCTTTGGTGACATATAAGGATTAATTATTGAGGTAGGAGGCCAGTAAAAGGATAAATCAGAGGGGTAGGGTGTTAAATGATGAGATTATGTATGATCCAGCTGGACAGAAAAGAAAGTCTGAACAAGGGCAGTGGCAAGGGAAATGAAAAGTTCTGGGATGAATGTGTGTGTCATTCTGTAGGTAAATATTTGGTGATTGAATATGAATGGGGGTGAAGGGAAAGGAAGGAAACTGGCTTTTGTCCAACTTTCTTTTCCTCTCGTTAGTTTAAGCTTCTTTTCATAACCACGTAGTTAACCTTGGGAGGGAGAATTTAATAAGTGTTTTACATGAGGAAAAAAGGATGTGTATAAATCATACCTTGTTAGAGCTGAAAAGGACCTTAGTAATCTTACCTATTTTAGAGGTTTTTTCTAAAATACTTTAAGATCATTCTTAAAGTACTTTAAGATCAGTCTTCTATGATATCTTACATGGAACTCACATACCACAGCAGTTAACAGTGACTGCCCTGCAGAAAGTGGGATCAGAGTTAGGTACATGGAACACAGAAGTGTTGAGGTCCAACAAATGAGGGAAGATTCCGAGATCACGTGAATATTTATCATGGCACTGGCCTGGAACCAGAGACTTCCGATTGAACCCCGGTCCAGTGCTTTTTGCACCAGACCAGAGAAACTCTCCTTGGGTTTCTTGCAGCTGATTGTGTCAGAAAGCTTCTGTTTCACAAAATGCATGGCACCTGCATTTAGTGGGAGCAATAAACTGCAATTGTTTGGTGAAGACCTCATCAAAAGAATTTATTCAAGTTAAATCTCAACTCAGCTAATATGGAGAAAATAAATTTCTATCCTAATAATGAAAATTCGTTATGTATCATTTTATTTGCAACCAGTGCTCTTTCTTTGATGCAATACTTTAGTATCTGCCACTCTTGCAAAAAAGTGCTGTCAATTCTCTAATCCTCTAGAATGACAATGGAGCAGTAAAGATGGGCAAAATTGTTACATTTCCACACGGTAAATTAAAAATGAGGATAGGCTCACTTTCTTTTTTACAGCTCACTTTTAACATGCCCGTGTTCTTGGATGTGGGCAGAGAGCAGAAATAAAAGTGCATCAGCAGACTTGGAAAGCTCTTCACAGTCTGCAGCAGGTAACCTGTGAGCACTCCAGCCAGGCTCCCCTCAAGAATGAGTAGTAGCAAATGGCATTCAATATGCATTTCTGGGTAAGTGGCTGGAGGTAAACCTCAGGGGATGAAGTGATCCCAGCAGTTTGACCTCAACCCCCTCATACCTAGATCTTTTGCTTGAAGTGAAGAATAAGTGATTTTAACCCCAAATATATTGCCATTTTGTGTTAGAAAAAAGAGAAATAAAAACATAGTTGTCAGGTGATCTGAAGAGGAAAGGAGAAATGTCATGTTCTTCAGAACTAGACTTGTCTGGGTTATAGAGCACTGATGAGAAAATTAGCTGAGGGAACTATTTACCTTTGCTTACAGTTGTTGGAAAACATCTGCCCATCAAGGTGGCAAACCTGGTGAGAAAGAATTCCAACCAGTACCATACCATAAAAGTTGTAAATTCACAACCTTTATCATGCATCCCTTGTCCAGCCACAGCATCAGAAACTATTGCTTTGCACGTTGTCAGAATCCATAAATCTTTGCCAAGTTGAGAAAAGTCAGAGCAGGTAAGACCTGGAAGGGCCAGGCTACAAGCTAGGCAAAAGCTTGGCAGAGCACTGTAGTCTACAAGGCAAGGGTTCTGTTTCCAGATAAGTAGACAGATCCAGAAAGATCAGGTCAGATTTCTGGATATGGAAAGGCACAGACATCTTGTTTGGGGAAAATCAATCAAGACAAGTCAAGTGGAGACCAGATGTCTGGTCATCCAAGTTCCAGGGTTGAGGAAGTCAAAGTTTGGGACCGGAGGCCCTAGAGATTAATTGTCACTCTGGGCAGACAACTGTCCTGGATATCTGCTCTATTATATCCATTCTAAGAACATGGGAGTCCAGGAAGCCCCAAGAGCCTGACAGCTGAAGGATGCCATAGGGCCCTGCAATTAAAGCTGGCACTGGATTAAGGTGAATACAGAGGGTTGGCCTTCCACGAAGTTGGGTGCTTTAAGGGTGAGTCTTTCTTTTGGGGCAATTCCCCAGTCATGCACAAAGGGAAGAAATAATTCTTACCAGCTGATAGGTCAAAACCACATAGCTCCCTGCTCTAGATGGACTTGGAGGAGAGCTTCCAAACAAGAAATCACATTCTGCGATGTTGAAACAGGGGATGGGGTTTAAAGTTCAGGGACTTCAAAGGATGGGAGAATAGGAGCTTGGGGTTTGGGGTCAGAAGGTTGAAAGTTCACATCTTTGTGCCGCCTCTTATTAGCTGATCAATCTGGAGCAAGTCACATAATGTCTTAGACTAGTTTCTTTATCTGTCAATTGAGGATTTTCATGAAAACCAAACGGAACAACAACAAAAAAATGCATGTGAAAGAAGCACTTTGTAAATTATAAAGTTGTAAGGCAAGTTTTAGGATCATTTGCTCCAGGCTGTCCTGCCAAGACCCCCTTCTCAGGCAATGCCTGCTCCTCACAGCACATTTCGAATCACATTAGCTCCATGGGAGCCTTGGATGAGCCTGAGCTCCACGACCTTGAGAAGTCATCAGCCTCCAGGCAAGGCTGCACCTAAATCATTCCGGAGAGAAAGTGCTCTGTGCTTGGCTTGAAAGTCCTCATGCATAATGAGCTCCAACATCCCCTGCCAATCTAGCTGACTGTGCCTTAACCCTTGCAGGGGGAAAGTGCTTCCTCCATTCTCATCTAAGTTCGGTGAGCTGATTTTTCATCCCCTCCTCATCACCGGTAGAGCAGGGCTGGGCCCGGGCACTGTTGCAATATTCTTCATGCCAGGGTTCCCAGTAGCTGTTGGTTTTGTTTGTTTTAACTTTTGTTGACACTCTGATACCTCCACAAAGCATCAGATCTGTTTTTCTGTACTGTGGGATAGGAAAACTGATTTGGTTTTGAGGATTTCTGGGCCGATTTCCTGATGCCTAGAAATGTCCCAGCATGGACAGGGGTCTTCCAGCTGGGCCATCTCGCGACCTGGATGAGGTCCTGGCTATCCTGCAACATTTCTAGCAAACTATTGATTTGCCTCTTCCTCCTCCTTAAAGGTGGCCAAATCGTTCCATTAATTCCGAAAACATGAAGGGCCATTTTAACACGCCACTTGTGCAAATATATTCAAATGATCATTCAAATGATTTAACACTAAAAGGGTCAGGCTTCCCAGCGTAAGCCTTTTTTTTTTTTTAATGTGCCCATCTGAGTGAATTCATTAGGTTGCAGTGTTAAAGAGAAAGGTATACCTATGCATAACTTATACAAATGCATGCAAATCATTTGCATGCTGCTTGTCTGGAAAGGCCCTAGAATGAAATTCTTTGGAGATTCCTCCCCTCATTTCCCTGTGAATTCCACCACTCTATGTGGATAGGCAGTTATTATCATAAAGAGGAAATGGAACACAAGCAGGGACATGATGATTATGATGGCTAAAGAAGGGAAAAGAGAAAAAAAGGGTGGGGGAGGGAAGAAAAAAATCAACGAGAAAGCCCTTAGGAGTCTGCAGAGCAGTATCTTAAACCAGGGCTGGAGCTGGCAGGAACTCTGAGGCTTCAATCGCAATCCCCCGTTGAGCTGGATTTGCAGCAGTTGTCCTGGTGCATGGAATACAAATCAGCTCTCAACTTTTGAACCCCTTTTGGTAGGAAAAGAAAAAATAAATTACACAACAAAGAAACCAATTCCATAAGTCAGTGGAGGAATCATTTTAATTTCTTTGCAGAGGAGGGAGATGGGGAGAAGGGTCAGTTAAAGATACCAAGTCAGCTGTGGTTGGGTCCAGACTTTGTAGGTTGGTGCTGGGGTTGCGCCCAGAGATGGAGGCATGGACCTCAGCATCCCACACATTCCCTCTTTCAGGAAAACTGTATCTTTATATTTTATTTTATTAAAAGAAATTCTTTAATGAGCTAATTTTAAAGAGCTCAAACCAGCATATCCAGGACTCAAGTTTTTAGGAATAAATGATTATTCTCTCCCTGTACAATCTACCTTCTAACTCCCTCTCAGCCCAAGAAGCTCTTTTCCTGTGTTTCCCATCTTTTTCAGAGCCAGCTGGTGAAAGAGAGTGGAAAAAGAGAAGATAGGATGCTAGGTTTGGAAGGAGGCTTAGAGAAGGCTCTTTATGCCACCCCCTTTCTACAGATGAGAAAACTCACACTCAGAGAGGGAAAGTCACTCACTTGCCCTTTGGGTCCATTCATTGCTCATCCCAGCACAACAAAGAATATAAAGAGCTAGAGATACTGGCCTATATTCCATGGCCTAAGCAGCTTATGGACCACATGTTGACTAGATATTCCTTTGGGGTGACACTGGGTCACACTGCTTAATTAATGGTCAGCTTGGATGTTAACCAAGGTCTCTTCAATTAATTCAGCACATATTAATTGAATACTCACTATTGGCTGGCTATTGGTCTCTTGAACCCTGGGCCATGCCTCTACCTCCTGCTGTTCTTTGCTTTATCTCTCATCTCTGGAATTTACCCCTTGCCTGCCTAGACCTAATGCAATTATTAATTACTGACTGAGTCCAGAATCCAGGCCCATTGCTACTATATCATCTTGTTTCACACCTCCTGTTAGCAGACAAAAGTGGTGGATTCTTTTGCCTGATGTGCTCAAATGACCAATTCCTGAGAAATCAGAGTTTCAAAGAGAGAGAACGTTTATTACTAGGTGCACAGTAGGAGAGCAGACGACCTAGCAGCCCAAAATTTGTCTTCTTGAGTTTAGGGGGTTCAAGGTTTTTATGGATTTTGGCAAGGGGAGATGAGGTCATTACAATTTCAAATAGCAAGTTCTAAGCAGAAATGGAGACAGTGTAATCATTATCATTTCAATAGGAGAACGTAATCGGAAAGGAGTGGGGGAGGCAGAGCTATCATTTCAATACTAAAGATGTAGGCGAAAGGAAGGGAGACAGTTATCTTTTCAATAGCAGAGTCTTGCCAATACAACTTAGAAACGTAAGGGACTGAAACTAGTTAATGTTTCTTCTCCTCCCACTTCAAATTCTTTATTAGCATTAGGGCCTTTCCTCGCAAGTTACTTTAAGCAAAGAACCAGATAAAGGGAGTAACTAACTCGCACAATCCACAAAGGCATAAGATAAGGGCTTTTACAATCATTTCAGATATCAGGGCAGCTGAATTATAGTTTAGGGATTTCAGATATTCCCCTCTTTCTACTCCAATATATCAGAAGGCAAAAAAGGAATATCTATGTAATGATTCAGTAATCAAAATCATCCCTTAAATCCTGATTCCTCAGTTACAATTGTGCCTTTGCTTGTGCATGGCCTGTTGCTAAGAACACCCTTATCCCTTTTGCCACTTGGCAATCTCCTCATTAACATTTAAGATACAGGAAATGCATCTACTCCTCCAGAGAGCAAAATTCTGCTCTCTTGGGAAGGCCCAGCACTCTGTTCTCATCTCTTCCTTTTCACTTATCCTCTAGAGCCTCTTGTGTTTCATGCATGCATTTTCCACTGGCTATAAATTCCTTAAGGGCAGAGATTATTTCTTATTCTCATCTGTATTCCGAGTGTCTAACACAGTGGGGTACATAAGGATGATAATAACTAGATTTATTTAGTACCTACTATGCACTCAATACTTTATTGGATTACTTTTCATTCTCACCATAATCCTCATTCTATGGGTGTATACTCTCCATTCTATAGACGATACATGGGTACCCAGAGGGATTATTTAAAAGGATTAGTGGTTTATCTGGGATTTGAACTCAGATATCTTCCTTTATTCAACAAACATTAATTGAGCACCTACTATGTGCTGGTCACCATGCTGGTTGCTGAGTGTGCACTAATGAACAGAACAGGGCTATTTGAATCGAAAGCTCTTTCTATGATACTAGACTACCTTCTTACACTTTTTACGTGGACACTAAGTGCTACTTGTTTAAGCACATATGGTAGGGATTCTGACTTTTCAAACTCAAAGGAGTGAACTTCTCACAGAATCATATTGCCAAATGGAAGAAGGTGATATACAACATGGCCTGGACTCTGAAGAGTGGGAGGAGAAGAAATCATTGAAGTGAACTCATCGCTTCAGAAAATGAGAGAAGAATTACAACCAAGCCGATCTGAAATGTGTTTCCTATTGTACCCTAAACCCCCACTCCTTGCCCTCAGGTACTAGACACCTGAGACTGCATGTGATGTGTGTGATGCAGCATAAGGATGCACACGTTGCTGAAGCTGGGTTGACACCAAGCTCATACTCATCTCCCTCCCTCTAAACCCTGATGTCAAGGCACATCTGCGAACGTGATGTGGCAGCTGAGCCAGAGCTTTAGCCCGTAGACACCTCCACCTGCTTTAGAGCCCCTGTGATAATTTGTCAGGCAGAAGGAAGACAGAACCTCCAAAGGTGAGAGATATTGCATCAGCATTAGCACAGCCGCCTCTGAGAGGTGCCGTGAGGACGCCAGCATTGGAAATCTGAGCCTTAAAGAGGAATTTATAATGAAAAATGACTCAGTTGGGGAATTACATCAAACAGATGATTCAGACAGAGACCATAAACTCTGATATTCCGGTAAGCTGGACCCAGCAATTGCTGAAGCTAATGCACTCTGCTTCTGCTTTTGGGTACCAGACATCTAACAGGCCCCAAGGCATGCTGGGAGTCATAATAGCTATTAGGGAAAATTACTCAGGGTAAGCCAGGAAGTCTGAGGCTAGACACTGCAGAGAGGTACATGGATGTGAAAAAGTATCAGGGGTCATGCAGCACAGCGGTTTGAGGGCTGCATTTTCTAGTGAAAGGTTTGTTAAAAATGGGGCCCTTATCTGGCCTTGGAGGGTGGGGTGTTTTTTAAGTGGACTCAGGAAAATGTCACTGGACACATGCTATCCAACCATTAAATGTTGTAGTATAAATAAGTTCTGAGTATGAAGGCAAAAAGCAACCAGGAAAGGAAAATGGATGAGGGTCAGCTTGCTAAATAAGAGGGGGAAAGCACTTGCTTTGTCAGTATTGTGCCTTGGGAATACTGCATATAAGTGGTGTGAGCTCATCCCTGCAGAGCTGTGGATAAAGTGTTGTGGACGTGGAGGAAGTGGCAGCTGGTTCAGCCTGGGGTGTAGGAAGGTCGTCAGAAGGTGTGGCTTTGAGGTATGTGTGAAAATTGGCCTAGCAGAGAAGGGGTGGGGTGAGCATGGGGGCTCTGGGAAAGGGAACGGTATTTGTGAAAGCTCAGAAGTAAGAGAGAATATGACCCGTTTGAGGAATAGGAAGCTGGAGTTTTCCTGTTGGTGTTTGGGTATGAGTGGTGAGAATGAGGCAAGAGAAGGAGTCATGGAGTGGGTTGGGGTGCAACTATGAGGGCAGTTAGGGTCAGTGAAGAAGTTGTCCTGTAGGCAATAAAGAGGCCCAGTTGGTGGTTGAGTGGGACTGTGAAACAGGAGTCGAGCTTCAGAAAGATCACACGGCAGGTGTCTGAAAGGTAGATTTAAAAAGAGAGCAACTTTTGCATGATGCTGGATGGTTCACGAAGCTCTGTCACTTCCATTATTTCATTCTGTTCCTCATGATAACCTCTTGAGGTAGGCAGAGTTAGTAACCATTAATAGTTTTCAGATACACCAGAGGCTCAGGAAGGATTGCTGTGTCCAATTTCACACAGCTTGGGTGAGACAAATCCAGAGCTTTAGCCGTGCTCCTCTGCCTTTTAACCTCATCTTTTTCTTGGAACCATTTTACTGAGTTGCCCGGTTAAACAATAACAGTTTTCTATTTACCCGTTCAGCGTCATTTCCCAGCAATAGAGGGTTTCATTGGTGTGCACCAACGGTCGTTAATGAAAGGTCACTGTGTTTTCAGGATGCTGATGACATTTCAAAATCTCTTTTTGGAGTGTCAGGGTTTATGTCATACAAATGGTGCAGTGCGGACTGATGGAAGAAATTCAACAGGACTCAAGAGGCCCGAGTTCAAGTCTTGTTGCTATCTTCAACTTGCAGTGGGACCGTAGGCAAGAGCCTGGCATTACTGAAACTATGCTAATGTGCATCATGGCATCTGTACCTCCAAGCACCCAAACACAAAGCTGGGGACCCAGGAGGCTGACATGTCCAGGAGCAGGTTTGCAAGTGTATGTGAGATAACTAGGTATCCTCAGGGTGCTGATAGATTTGTGGACTTTGGATTCTCACAGTTTTAGAACTTTGGGCTGAACCAGGGAAATAGTATTTTTAACACTACTGTGACTGCGTCTCTTCTTTCCAGTGGGTTGGGCCTGTGTAAGCCAGCAATTCTGATATAAAGCTAGGTCCGTGCTTAACACATAGTAGGTGCTCAAAATACTGGCTATTTTTCCCTGCTCCAGCTTTCTCTTACGTTATTACATAAATTCAAGTCTGAAAAGCTAATTTGCTTAAAACAAAAGATGGCTGGAGTATTTTTGGCAGCGTAAAATAAGCAGATTTCAAGCTGACATTCAGAAATGTAGCATAGCATTGTACCAGGGAAACAAGAGATATGGGAACAATTTAACCCAAACACGATCTGACAATCACAGCAATTTACGGAGTTGAACAATACCCTACAGGATGTTAATTGTGGGTATGAGATGTTCCCTTCTGATTGCTGACAACCTAGTTAATGCTTTCCCGGTTACTCTTCAGAAAATAAGGGAAGTAGAATGAGTTGTGACCCATGGTTGAGATAATGTGGTAGGTGTGGAGGATGTAAATACCATACCTACTTCTTAGTAGGATTAAGTGAAATAATACATATCAGGAGTTTATATAGTGCTTGGATGGTAGAAAGTGCTCCCATCATTTAATATTGTTATATATATTATCACAATTGTAACTATCACTGTTGTTTTCAATTTAATTTTCTTGTCAGCTCTTATTTCCTGGGCTGTTTCTTCTCTCTAGAATTTTGCCACTTAGTGACCTTCTCATACCCGAAAGTCTTTTCCTAGGCTGTAACCTAGTTTAGCTATTCTTCGTACAGTGTCTGAAATCCTATGTCCTCCACTTGAGCCTTCACCAAGTAATTCATTTTGCAAGATTAACCCCCATACTACCTCTTTTATAAGGGATTTTCTTATTTTTTCCCCTCCTGTTGGTATTATTTGTTCATTCATTCTAGTTTATTTTTTCAACAAATGTCTATTGAGCCACTTTTGTGACCCAGAAACTGTTCTAGGCACTGGTAATATAGGAGTGAATACAACACACATATGCAAACACCCACAATTTAGTAAGCTCTCATGGAGCCAGCATTCCATTGGAGAAAAACATAAAGTAAAATAGATAATTAAAATATATTTTCTATTAGTGATAAGTATTGAGGAGAAAAATTTAAGCAAGGACAGGAGATAGGGAGTGTGGTCACTTGTAGTCATATTAGAAGGTGGAATGTGAATGAAGTCCTGGAGGAGATGAATGAATAAGCCATGCAGCTGTCTGGGGAGGTGTGTACAGCAAGTGCAATGGTCCTGAAGTAGGACCCCACTTGGTGATTATGAGAAATAGCTAAGGATAGTCTAGCTGCAGTGAAATGAGAGAGGCTAGTGAAAGATGAGGTCAGAAAGGCAATGGGAGATCAGATGCAGGGCCTCCTAGGTCACTTAAGGACTTTGACTTAAATGAGTAGGAGCGCCCCTGTTTTGAACAGAAGGGTGACCAAGACTTTGGTTTGATTAGATATATTATTCAGAGCGCTTGAGACTATCATCTCAGTGGCTTAATGTTGAAAGTTCATTTTTGGCTCACATGTCCCAATCTGGTCTGTGGCCCTCCAGGTCAGCTTTCTTCCAGGTGGTAACCCAGAGATCGAGGCTGTAGTCAAGCCATCTGGAATGTGTGGTCTGAGTTCCTGCAGCAAGGGAAGAGTGACAGTGGAGAAGGCACAGCATTAATGCCTGGGACCTGTCATGCCACATGGTTATTGTTCATGGTCCATGGGTGAGGATGTCACATGTCTCCAACCTAAATGCAAGGGAGGCCAGGAAACGTTGTCTTCCTGTGTACCAGGAAGGGAAAGCAATTTGGTGAATGCATAATATTGTCTGCCATAGCACGAATACTCTCGTGGTCATCTTATGAAGTCTTTCAACAAATATGTCTAATCTTTCTTCTGCGTTCCCATCATTCAGGTGTTGGGGAGGACCCTCAGGGCTTCTAAGGTTTCTTTTGAAACACATAGAATGGCAGCATTAGGTAAACTTTGTGTAGTACTCTACTATAGCCAATTTTAAAAAGCTGCGAAAGGAAGATGAAATAGGTATCATTGAGGTCCCAATTTTACAAATGAAGAAATTAGAGTACAGAGTGTTTAACTCACTTGCCAAAAGTGATACAACTTATAAATGGCAAAATCGGGACTTAATCCATAACTATCTGACTTTCTGTTTTCTTAGTGTTTTACAAACACCAGGCAGAAACCAATGGCAGTAGTTAATGATTTTTACTAGTGTAAGACAAACAAGAAAATATGAGCAGGTTACATCTTTTTTTATAAAGGCAAAAGTTTTCATTGAAATGGGTATTTTGAGATTATACACATCCTGTTTCTTTTGGGGACAAATTGTCCTTTTTTTATGAAATGATTATGATGGTGGATTCAATTTTTAATGTCCTTACTTAGTGATATGAAGCATTGTTAACGCTATGTTGTTTCTCATTTTTCAAAACAAACTCATTCATTCAACAAATATTTAGAGAGTCAATTACATGCCATACACAGTGCTAGATTTTGGTACAATAATCTACTACCTGTTGGTGGAAACTTCTCATTACTAGAGTTATTCTTGTTACTAAAAGATTCTTATAGGAGCATGCCCATGCTTCTTTAACTTTCTGTGTACAAAATTTTGTGATTAGATATAAATACTGTTTTAAACAATAAAATAGATCTCCCAACAAATGGGAGAAACTTTTAGCTATTTGACTGATTTTAGAAATGGAGAAATTTAGCGGAAGGCCAGTCTGCATCATTTTCTTCTGCACCAGTTCATGTTTAAGATTTAAGGTATGTGGAAGTTTCCTCCTGCTATCTGAGGTTGACTTAGTTATATACATCCCATCATCAAAACTGTATTTGGCTTATTGGGTAAGGTCAGTCACTACTGTGGGGAGGCTGGTTAGAATAATGAAGCCGGTGCAATCCCTTCTGTCAAGGAACTACAAATCTAAAAGTCATGGTCACTGCTCTCACTCCAGGTTTCAAGAATGGGGGAAAGGAAGGGGGTACAGGTGTTGATAGATCACCTTAGGCTTTGAAGAAGGATAGATTTGATAGGAATCCAAGGGTGCCCTCTACTGCTGTGGTACCTTTGGGAAGTTCTTCATCCCTTTAAATCTCAGTTGTGTCATACGTTAAATGGAAATACAATATTGGATGAATTAGGCAAAGTTAGTTGCTATCAAAAAAACAACAACAACAACAAAAACCCGAATTCCATAAATTTATTTCTTGCTTACCAAGAGTCCACTGCAAGAGTTCCTGGTTGCTGAATGATCTTCTCCCATATGGTGATTTGGGGACAAAGGCTTTCATCTAGCGACTCTATCTTACCCTAGAGCCTCAGAGTCCTCTGCTTGGTGACAGTGGAAAGAGAAAGAGGTAGTGAAGTCCCAACCACTTCTTAAATACCCGTGTCTGGAATTTATGCATAACATCTCTGCTGCACCTTCCACTGGTAAGAATTAGTCCTATGATATAAATGCCATAATGAATGTAAAGCATTAACCATGGGATATGGGACAAGTTAGTTCAGTATGAGTGATACCTGCTATTGTTTTGTAAATTATAGTTCCATCACCATCATTTACTAAATGCACATTTTAAAATTAAGTACCCAAACTTTAGTTTCCTGACATGTAAAAATTGAGGGAGTAATGTTCATTTTAAAGGATCACTTTAAGGACTAAATAACATAATATATGGAAAATATTTGCCGTAAATTAAGTACTCAAAATTGCTCCTCTTCGTATGGTTAAGGTGGCTGCAGTGGGAAATCAGCAATGCCAGAGTTTTCTTCTGTTCCCACTAGATGTTTGGAGGTTGGGAGGATTCCTTATTAAAATCTCTAAATTGAGAGTAATAAGTCTAACGTCTGTTCTTACTTCCTTTTACCAGCTATGCACTCTAAATAGCTATGTAGGATAATTTACTGTTTCTGCCTCAATTTTCAAATCTCCAGTGTAGACATATTAACAGAAAATGTGTATTAGGAGGGAGAGTTGTATATGACTTTCTTCTAGCATAGTGGAGTACATAGAATTATAATACTTCAACTGCTATGAGTACTGGGGCATTAAGGATCTAGTTAGAATTTGGGTGGAAAAACCAAGATATAAATGGCTGATGTTATTGAAACACACAATTTGTAGATGGGGTTAATTTTGAATGCACCAAGCAGAACGCAACTGAAAACAGAGACAGACTTTGCCTCCTTA
The DNA here is from genome assembly GCF_023851605.1 of Tamandua tetradactyla. Taxonomy (NCBI): domain Eukaryota; kingdom Metazoa; phylum Chordata; class Mammalia; order Pilosa; family Myrmecophagidae; genus Tamandua; species Tamandua tetradactyla. The sequence continues at coordinate 47,212,831 of NC_135329.1, read as the reverse complement.
AATATGAGCTGGTCCCTAATGGGGATACATTTCTCCTTCTACCATTTTCTCATGCCACCGAATTCTTACTAATCTATACGGAGGAGTTGATGAGAATGCTAATAAGGGATAATGTGGGAAATATGCGCACCACATCAATCTCTGTCTTTTTCAGAAAGGCCATCCTGATGTACATACATATCTGTTATTGACCAATACATGTGCTCTGATCCATTGCAGCATCTGAGTCTGTAAACTGGAAAAGGTCTTAGCATTTGCAGTTTAGCTAAACAAGATGCTGTATAGTGTGTTAACTAGTAATGGTTGAACAAATACAAAAACACTAGGAGGCAACATGGTAGAGATGAGAATGCTGAAATCAGAGTGAAGGGGCCCATGTTGTGGGCTATTTTTGCCACTCCAATAGAGTTCCCTTGCACACAGGTCATTTCCCATCTGAGAGAGCCTCCCCACAAGGATACTGAGAGTGACTGACATCCTGGGACCTACACTGGGCTGGTTTGCAGATGGAGTCTTTTTAAAGTTATATTTTTGAGGTATAATTTACAGACAGTAAAATTCACTCTTTCAAATGTACAGTTCTATGAGTTTTTCATTCTTTAGTTTTCGAGGGGGTGCATGGGCGGGAATTAAGCGGCATTCTGTCACTGAACAACCAGAGTTCTGTGAGTTTTGATAAGCTCTTATAGTCACATAACCACCACCACAATCAAGATATAGAACCCCTTTGAGTCAACTCCTCCCTCCATCTCTAGCTCTTTGCAGCCACTGATCTGTTTTCAGTCCCTGTAGTTTTGCCTTCTTCAGAATGTTCTATAAGTGGGACCACACAGTCTATGTTCTTTATGCCTGGCTTTTTTTTGATTTGGCATTCATCAGTTTTGTGTGTATCGATAGTATGTTCCCTTTTATTGTTGAGTCATAGTCCATTGTGTGAATGTACCAAAGTATATTTTGCTATTAACCAGTTCATGTAATTTTGGACTGTTTCCAGTTTTTGGCTAGACAGGAACTTAAAGGTCTATCTAATTCAGACACGATTTGATGTTTGAATTCTTTCTAACGTATCTAGTCCATGTATACAGTACCTACCTCATGGGCTTGTTGTGGTGATCATATGCTAATATATGTAAAGCACATGCAGTGGTACTGAGGACATGGTAATTACAATATATTTGTCAGTCTTACTGAGGAATAATGTGGCATAGTGGTGAACAAGATTGCTACCATCTTTGCCTGCACTTACTGCCTACTGGCTGTATGATTTTGAGCAAGTTACTGAACATTTCTGTGCCCCAGTTTTCTCATCTACAAAATCAAGATGATAATAATAGTGCCTCCTTTACAGGGTTTGTATCAGGTTTAAATGGGCCAATACATATAAAAGACTAGCCTTCTATTTAGATATTTTATTATCTTAACTTTCCAAGACAATTTACTTCTCTACAAAGTGGAAGTATCAATAAAGATAAAAAGGCAATGCTTGTACAGCACTTTGCACTGCAACTAGAACATAACAAGCACTCAACAAATCTTAACTTTTTTATTACTATTTTCTCAGGGAAAACAAGTGGGAGCCCAGTGGACAATGAGGGGGCACTGCATGCAGCATATTGATGTCACAAGCCAGGGCTGAAACTTAATGAATCCCCCAATGAGGGGCTAGAGTTGCTCATAGCAAGAGTGGTGGGTAGGAGCCTGACAGAGCCAGGTCTGGGAGAGTCTCGTTGGAAAGACTTGGGAAAAGCAGTTGCTGAGGAAACACCTAAGGACTCCTGTCTCTTCTCTGGTTGCCTCATAGCTTATCTATAATCAGAACCCCTTAAAGGTTGGAATAGAAACATCTGAGTGCTGCAGGTGGGGTCTCACCAGCTTGTCTGAGAACAGCTCTCCAGGATGCCTGTGATGAAAACATGATGGCATTTCCTTTCTGGAGCAACAAGACACAGACAGGTGCTTCAGTGCTGCCAGCTCTGTGGGCGAAGGACAGCTCAGCACCAGAAGGTAAAACTCAAGAAGTAAAAAGCAGCTTAGCAGAGGCTCAGAATGTGTACATTCTCATTCACTTGTGATAAGGCATTTTTTATTCTGGGTGGTTGAAAACATGTACTAACTTTTTTCCCCACAGATAACAGATTTGCCCCAACTAACCAACCAATAAACAAACAAAAATTCAACATGCTAAGCACTGAGTGGGCCCAGGAACACTCACATTTTGTTTCTGGCATAAAATTATCATGACACCCTGGTCCCTCACCCCTCATCTCATGTGCCAGCATGAAAACCCTCCTTCTTTATATTTATTTTGGTGCTTCAGAAACATGTAGGGCTTCCTAAAATCTTTCCATAAATGTCTATTTGGCAGAATGTTTATAAAACATTTGGCTATTTCAGGAGTAAAATAAATGCCAAGCTGCATTGATCCTCTCAAGCGGTGATGGCTATTTGGATGTTTAGATTAGCTTCCTCAGCGAATAACTGCTGAAAGATAATCCTCATGGGTGGGGAAGAAGTATGTACGGGCAGAGTGTAACCATTGCTGCCCCAGAAGGGTGGATGGCAGGCAGGCTCCGAACCGGGGTTACCATTCTGTGGGATTCTCCGACATGTTCCTAGGGCTTGGTAAGTGCTGTTTTCATGTTATCAAAATATGTAGCCTCCCAGGTTTGAGGCCATGGCCAAAATTAAATTGGTACAGTGAGGCTTGGTGATTGGGCAACTCATTAGTGGAACCAAGGCAGGCGCGGAGGGATGAGGCTAAGGAGCTTGCAGTGGAAGAAGACAAAGTTCTAGGGTGGGAGGATGGGTTGTCACCTTATTTGACTCTCATCTTCGGGCCACTGAACAGAACAGAATGACAGGTGCCTGGGGACAGAAGGCCAGTTCTGCCTTTGGTCATACCTGGTATGACCAAAAAGCTCTGAAGGTCATACCTGGTATGATATAGGCAATATTACATATAAGGCACCTATTAGGGTTTGGTAAGGACACCCCAATCTCCAAATCATTAAAAAAGGTATTCTTTCCTCTCCTCCCTCTCCTTCTTCCTTCCATTTAAGCATCTCACTCTTACTTTAGTCAGACCCATGTTTTAGCATAGTATGGGTTGAGAAGAGGTGGGGTAGCTAAAACTGTTGCTTTCAGTAGGTGTTTCATCAAGACACTTTTTTAGTAGCTTCAGTTCCAGTTTCAAGACATCTTACTGTATGCTTAAATTCTTCAGTATTTTCTCTCAGAACAAACCTCCAGGTGAATTAATGCAATGCCTGGGTGGCTTAATTGGTCATTTGATTGGTTGTGAATTAATTTATTAATTCATTTGTTTAACAAACAATAACACCTTCTATACTTCTTAGACACTCTTCTCAATACTGGACATACAAAATGAATGCAATAGTACCTGGTTTTGGTAGTTTACAAATCCAAGGAGAATGAAACTGACATGTCCTGATGGCTTCTTGTTCCTTGGGAAGTCTGTTGACACTCCTCTGGGACGTTCTAAATGATATGAGTGTCTTAGTGATACAATCTGGTTCCTTCCAGAGGGTTCCAGACATAAATGAGTAGTGTGAAATAGTCATACTGTACACTCACAACAAAGCTTCAGGGAAAGCCAGCAGTTCTGATTGTAATTTTCAGGTCTTCATGGCACCCTCAAAACTTTAAGAAAGAAACTGGAGAAAACATACTGTACAAGGTCTGCTTACTTGTGTGGCATACTCTTTGGGTTGTTTTTCCAATATCACTTTTCCCTAACAAAGTCCTGATTTTGTTCTCCATGTATCCATGAGCTATAGACCCTTTACTCAAGTCAGGAAGTGAATCAAGGTATCACCTCCATACCTTGTTGCTTCCATTTTCTTCTTGTCTGGAATTAAAACAGGAGGCTTGAGGTGAAGCAGCCATTTGCAACCATGAGATGGCCATGGAGTTGAAAACTCCCAAGGATGCAGGAACGGAAAGAAAAGAAGGGACACTGAAGAGCAGAGGACCCAGCACCAGCCTAGATGGACTCCTTATGGATTTCTCAAAGTGTGGATAAGAAGCACCTTTCTAGTTATGCTAGTCTCAGTTTTCCTTACAGGTGGCCAACTCAGTCCTTTTAGATACAGTACTATTTTGAGTTAAGAAAATGTAATAAGCATACCTCTAGAGTCTACTGCAACTAAAGAGGACTTGTGCATGACCCTTTTGTGACCGTATGAAGTCCAGAATAGCATGCTGGCAAATAATCCTTAATGACAAGATTTTGGTTAATTAATTACAAAGATGCACTCATAATCCAGGTACCAATATTTAATTTTATAGATAGCGTCACATTGAGGATTATAGGCCTCAGAGATAGAAAGCCAAGATTTGAATTGTACCTCAAGTATTTACTATCTGTGTGACTATGGGCAAATTACTTAACTTTTATAAGGTCCTGCTTCCTTATGTATAAAGTGATGACAATAATAGTGCCTTCCTCGTAGGGTCATTGTGAGGATTAAATGACACAATTAAGAAGTACTTAGCATAATACCTGGCACGTAATATATGGTTATTATTATGAATATGAGTGTTTTTAAGAAATATAATCACTCTTTCCTTCCTGACCAGATGCTCTGCAAACTGCCACCAAATTCTTTGCAATTTTTCACTCTTGTTCAGCTGATACAAAGATTATTCTGTCTGTACTGTGCCTCGGATCAGTTATGCCACCATCGGCAAATCAGAGACAACCTGGGCCTTGATTTCCTTAGCTATAAAATGAGAGCCTTGTCCTAGATTGATTTCCAGGTTCCTTTCAGCTAGAAGATCCTGTGATTTTATCATTCTCTGTACATAAATTCATTATGAAAGAGCATTGGTCTTCAGGAGGAAATTTCCCCTCGCTACCTAAAGATAAGTCACTGGTATCAACTTGGTTTCTTTAATTAGCATACTTTCCCTTAAATTTCCATGGGATGAGGGGAAGGATTGCATTGATTTTGTCCAGAAAATCTATCAGCTGGCCCCATTTTCATTTATTTTCACAAAGGGCAGGGTTCTGAGGTTTCCTTTCCCCCTTTGGGCTCTCAGGATGCTGTCATGTGTCATGATGCGACTTTAATCAGGTGGTAATAGCTTTTGCCAGCCTTGGGAGCAGGGTGGTCATCCTTCATTGCCTCTTGGGCTGTTGACTAGTTGATTTTATTTTGCTGTCTGACTTTCTGAATTGCAGAATGATTTTTCAACACTTTGTGGATTGAACTACCAGCCTGTGGGCTTTAGCACCAGAAGATTTTCTAAGTACAATATTTGCTAGAATTTAGTTTTTTGTTTCCGAGCAATGGCCCTCTTTGCCTCTAGCGCTGCCAAGAGTAGTCTCCTCTTTGCCTGATTTGATGGTATAAAAGGCACCCATAGCCTCACTTGTTAAAAAGCAATAACACTTCTGGCCTTCTTTGGTTTTGATGTTCTTGTTCTGTCTGGGCATTTAAATTCCTCCTCTGAGTTACCTATTATAGTCAATGGCTAGGGAAACCACAAGCAGGTTGCAATCGACTCTTACCTTTTGGGTTATTGTATGTGTCTCTTTTTGAAAACACAAAGCCTTCCCTAGTCTCATCTAAATCTTTCTGTCAAGGGATTAGAACGTATGACTTCTACATCGAGTTCATTGTAGGATTAGGGGCAGCCTGTGGAGTCCCTATATTTGGTGAAAATTTTTGTTTGTATGTAAAAATATAGATTTTGAGAGGATAGAGTGGTCTGATTTTCATCAGATTACCTAGTTTGTCGCCTTCCCCTCCTAATGTAGAACTCTCCAAGTGTATTTCCTACATCTTTTCAAATGTAAGCTGTATTCTACCACAATGTATGTCTGCTATGATGTTGTCATAATAGGAATGGGAAGGTAATCTATTTGGACCAAGAGTGCAGAACTCATGGATCAGAATTTGGCTGACACGATTATTCTGAGGCTGTTATTCTGAAAGGATGTCCTGCTAACATGACTTGATGACAGTGAAGTCGTCAATATTTCTTTTTCCATATTCCTTTCATATTTCAGAGATCACAAAGCAGCTTAAAAAACATGTTCTTTTTGCAAAGGGTTATTTATTTATTTTTTGAGCTGAAGTACTTCTCATGATGTGATTGCATTTGGATCAAAGTGACCAAAAATCCTACAGTAGTTGAAAGGAGAGGGACAGTTGCATTAGTTCAGGAACCATGGAGCTTCCCAGTTCCTGTCCTAAGGACAAATTTGTCTGGGATCTGCCTTGTGACCTTTTGATTCTCTTAGGGACCGACACTTTTTCTATTTTCCTTCTGCATCTTCAGTGGCTCTCTGTTCTCTTTTTTTGTCAAAACAGGGCTGCTTAAGGGTTCACATTCTGTTGGAAAATGCAGGTTGCTCAATAACCTTGTTTGACAAGGTTGCCAACCTTATTTGACAACTATTCTTCTCATTTAGAGCCTAGGCCCATTGAATAGCCTCATTTTCTTCCTGTCCCAGTCCTAATCATCTGTAGGGTTTTAGGTCCTACAACAGTCCTCTAGGACTAAGGCATCCGTTCACAATTTCCTACCTGTCTCCTTTGTCATTCAGGGTCACTACTACATTCACACACACGAGTCTTCAGACTTTCAGTTTTCACAATTCCTTGATCTGGCAGTGAACTTCTTTAGCAATCCATTCATCCAGATGTTGGAACTTGTCATCACCTGAACTTATTTAGCTGCAAGGAATATGACTCAAAAATTCTACGATAATTTTTCCTTTCTTCTCTCTGTCCTTACTACGCTGTGATTTTCACGAAATCTGCTCCTCACACATCTTAGCTTCCATTTTCTCAGTCTTTCCAAATCTTCTAGTCTCTCAAAAGATCCCACCTGGTTCAACACCCTTTTTTACCCAGCCTCAATCCTGAGCTTTACTATTTTAACTGCTATTAGTTTTCTACCACAGACAACCAGGCCCCAGAAAGAAATCATGATAAAATCCTGTTTGGTCATCTCAGTTAGTTCTCAAATGCTGCCCACCAATTGCATGCTTCACCTTTGGTAATTCCTCATCTCATTTTCCACAGTGGATGTTTGGAATCTCTCCCAATCTTCTTTAAAATATCAATATCGCAGATCCCTTTGCTTTCAAACAATGATCTTGCTTATTCCTGCAATGAACAGTAGCAATCTTTCAATGTGCTCCCTGTATTAGAGATGCTAATCATTTCCTAGCCTGCCCACCCCCTCTTTTGTAAACTTCCCACTGCCTTCCCACCTGTAGTTTCAGCTGAAGGAACTTGGATTAGCAACCTGATGCCATGGCACCTAGCAATGGGCAACATGTTAACTTGAAAAGATGAGTTGGCACAGTATCTTGATGATTCAAAATATGTCATAAAAGAAGTTATCAGTTTACTCTGAAAAATTTAGCTAAAAGGTTCAGTGACTTGGGAACTGAGCAAAGTGAGTGAGCTGGGAAACCTGGGTGAGGGAAAGAGGATAAAAGGACAGACTGGCAGAGCGGCAAAGGCACTATGCAAAGAAGATAGATAAGAGATTGCTGGAAGCTTAACACAGCACTCACAATTTGTTTGAAAGGATAAAAAACTTTTAAATGTGTTCTTTGCCCATATTCTGTGTTCAAAATCAGCCTATAGGTTTCTATTCCAGAGACAAAGGGGATCTGTTTGCATAATCATAATGATTTTTGATTTATCCTTTTAAACCAAGCATCTTTTCTCGGGGCCAATTATAAACAATATAATGAAAGGCTAAAGTGAAAAAAAAAACCTCAAACAATTTATGTTTACCTCTTATGGGTTCTGATCTATTGGGGCTAAATGTCCATAAATGACCTAAGAGTGAAAAGTTACACAGAAATCACTGGAGACTCAGAAAGGCATCTCCCAGGGAAAAGAAGTCTCAGTAAAGGGAAAAGATAAAAATAGAATAATGGGAAAGCCTTTTATTTTTTTCTCTTCTCTTTTATATCTGAACAAAATACAGACCATGCATTGGAGTAAGATGAAAGTCATTCCTATACTCCATTAATAAACTATCTTGAGATTCTGCCAGCCAGACTCCTCTTTTTTTTTTTTTTTTTAACCTTTACTTTGCCCCAGGATCCCAAAGTTTCCTATCTAGTGAAGAGAGATGCTGACAGTGACACAAGAAGAGAAGCCTCCCATGGAGCTTCCTAGTTCGTGTCCTGACTAAGGCTTGTCTGTACAAATTTGTCTGGGCTCTGTCTTGTGACCTTATAATAATTTCCCTTTTCCCTAAAGATACTGGAATAAGTCTCTCTCTTCTTGTGCAAACAAAGGACTCTGATTAGAACACCCTTACAGTTTCTTTCTCAATCTACTAACTTATCCTCCTTCCCTTCCCTTCAAGTTCAGCATCATAGAGGTAACCTTCTGAAGTGTGAGACGGAGAAAATAAAGCAAAGAAGCAGCTGCAATCATGTTGCTTCCAGTGAAATCCCATCACAATGGGTTCATTCCCTCAACAGATATTTACTGAGCACTTATAGTTTCCCAGGTGTTGTTGGAAGCATCAAGGATATAGAAGCTAATAGGATGGATCAGATCTCTGTTGCTTGGAGCCTGCATCCTAGAAGAGGGCAGACAATAAAATAGAGTGCCATGGAGACAATTAAGCAGCATCATGGAGCTGGCGGTACCAGCATTTGGTCATGAAAGGTCCCTTTGAGAAGGTGATGCATGTGCTGAGGCCTAAATAATGAGGAGCCAGACCTGCAAAAAGTCAGGAAAAGAGCATGCCAAATAGAAGCAGCAGCAAATGCAAAGCCATAGGGTCCATTTGAGAAAGAAAAGGGAGGTTGGTGTTGCTCAAGTATCGGAAGCTTGGGATGCAGGTCAGAGAGGTAGGCAGAGACCAGGGGATGTTAGGCTTCTTAGGAATTTTAGATATCATTCTAAATTCAATTAAAAAAAAAACATCTTGCAAGGAGTTAAGCAGGAGCATGATAGGATCTGATATATGATTTTACATTACTTTACTCAATGAAGAATCTACTGGGGCTGAAGCAGAAATAAATGCAAAATGAGAGGCTAGTAAGGAAGCTATTTGTTCTAGTTTGCTAGTTGCCAGAATCCAATATACCAGGAATGGAATGGCTTTTTAAAAGGGGAGTTTAATAAATTGCTAATTTACAGTTCTGAGGCTGAGAAAATGTCCCAATTAAAAAAGTCCATAGAAATGTCCAATCTAAGGCATCCAGGGAGATACCTTGGTTCAAGAAGGCTGATGAAGTTCAGGGTTTCTCTCTCAAGTGTGAAGGCATATGGTGAACACAGTCAGGGTTTCTCTCTCTCTGGGAGGGCAGATGGCAAACACGGCATCATCAGCTAGCTTTCTCTCCTGGCCTCCTATTTCATGAAGCTCCCCGGGAGGTATTTTCCTTCTTCACCTCCAAAGGTTGCTGGCTGGTGGACTCTCTGTTTCTTGTGACTAAGCATTCTTCTCTGCTCTCTCTGAATCTCTCCAAAATGTTTCCTCTTTTGAAGGATTCCAGTAAACTAATCAAGGCCCACCCAAATGGGTGGAGACACGTCTTTATCTAATCAAGTTTAATACCCACATTGTTTGAGTCACATTTCCATGGAGATAACACAATCAAGTTCCCAACCTATAGTGCTGAATAGGGATTAAGAGAAATGGTTACTACCACAAGATTGCTTAGGATTAAATTGTACCTTTTCTAGGGTACATAAATCCTTTCAAACCAGCACACTATTGCAGGTGTCCAGAGAGAAATGTTGGGGAAGAAAATAGGTGCTGGAGTTTTGTTGCTAGGTTGAACCTAATCTCTATCTCTTACCTGCTGTGTGATTTGGGGCAAGCTGCCTGACTATTCTGTGCCTCAGTACTGATCAGTAAAAACGGAGTTGTTAATTCTTAGAGGAAATACTCAGATGTTCCATAAATTTAGGATTATTATTCTATGTGGAACTAGAGAGAAGTAGGTAGATTGAGGAGGTAAAAGCAGGAGGTTGAGTCCACAGGCTTTCTTTTTATTTATTTATAATATTATTTATTTTTTGAGTCCACATGCTTACTTGATAGAGTGAATGTAGGCTATGAGGGACAGAGGATTCTTAATTCTTTGTCCTGGGCAATAGGTGGATATTGTCTCTTTCTCAAGATGTAAGAGCAATCAGGAAATGTTCTGATCTGAGGGAAGACAAAGTGAAATGGATTTTGGGGAAAACGAGACTTCTCCTTTAATTTTTTAAAATTTAATTTTTGAGATGCTGTGGAATATCCAAATATGGACGTTAGGTAGGCATTGGGTGTAATCATCTGGAGCATATGAGAGGAGTGATGGCTGGTGATATAAACTAAGAATTTATCAGCACATAAATGATATTTAGAACTAAAGGACTGAATGATATTACTAAATGAGAAAGTAGAGACAAGAGAGAAGAAGGCTGACTGACCCTGAGGGTTCTGACAGGTAGATGTCTTGTTAAATGAGGAAGTCCCATCAAATGATTAAAGGGAGGAGTGGGCAACCAGTGACCCAGAAGAAAAAGTGTCAGAAGCTGTGTTACTTTGGAGTATCACTAGACCTCTTCCCCGGCCACGATTCCTTTGTTAGGTAGGAAATCAAGGGATGAACCATCCTCTGGTGACTGACAAGGTGGGGGCCCTTTTTTTCTCCCTGACTGCCAAGGACTGAGCCTTAAGCAAGACATTCATACTCTTTCCATGCTGAGGAATTGGAGCTGGATTAGTTTTCTCCTGAGATGCCTCAGCTCTGAGCACCTTGACTCTATAATTCTCTTTGGAAAGAGTGGCGCATCCGATGACCGCTTTGAACCCCTTCAATAACATTCCATTAAACACATGGCTTTCTTGGCAATGAAGAATTTTCTTATGGGTATTCAGAGGTGAAAAATCATGCCCTTTCTTCAGCCCAATTACCATCATGGACATTTGGTTGCTGGCTGCAATTCTGAAGAGTTAAAACTTTGTTTGCTTGGAGGAATAATTTAGCTTATAAACTTATGGACAAATCAGAGTAAGGGAAAGAGGAACAAGGTTGCAAGACATTCAGGCATGGAAGAACAATCGTTTTGTGTTTCTTATTCCATTGTTTAATTTTAAAGTTTTTTCCTGATTATCTAAGCAGCATATCCTAAACAAAAACCATTCTAATATTGCAGAAAAAACATAAAAAAGCATGTAAACAATCAACCTTTTCTATTCACACACAAACACTATGGTCACTTCTTACATTTCATTCAAGTCTTTCTTCTATGGAACTTTTCTTGACATCAAGTGGTATGTGGAATTTTGTATACTATATTTTTGCATCACAATTTGTCATAAGCATTTCTACAAGTAATTAAATTCTATTTAAAAAGTACTTTAATGGTAGTACAATATTAAGTCAAATTAAATTTTATCAAGTGATTTCCAAACAATATTTACTTAGACAATTATCTATTGTTGGATATCTATTTTTTTCCCAGAGAAAGAATCAGCATTTATAATTTGATGGCATAAATGGCTACTACTTACAATAGAACCAGTCAAATAGCAGTTTTATCCTCCCTTCCACCAAGTATCTCAACTTTTTTTTTTTTTCAAAAAAAAGAAGATTTTCCAGCTGAAGGAATTTCAAGCCTGGAGAAGGGACACATTTCTAACTGGATAAGCATCTGGAGTCTTGATATCCCATTGACTGGATTTTCTATTATCTGCAATTGACTGAAGGGCTTCTTCTTATCTAAAACTGACTATAAAAGTTATGGAATATGCCCTCAATTTTATTTAGGGGTGAGAAAAAGTATTGAAGAGATTGTGTTTGTAAGAAAATGGTATAAAAGAATAAAATTTCTTTCAGATTGCAGCAAAGAATCTCTGTCCTTCAATAAACTTATTTATACCAGACAACATTGCGTCTACACTTCTGTTTGTATTTTATATTTTCTTTGATCAAAGAATATGAATGTTTTAAAATATCTTGATAAACACAAAGATATTCTTTTCAATAAAGGTTGTACAAAAATGTAGATCCACCAGAAGAATCTAGCACAGTATTTGGTAAACTTTGTTGCTATACATTCTTGCCAAAATTGATAATAACATATTAAAATAGATATATTTTTTACCCCAAAGCCTTGTGGGTGACATTCGTAAATATACAGCATCCCTCATGGAGTTTAGTCACTTAATTGGTGACCAAAGCAGATTTTACTTTAACAGTGAATGATGGTTAAGTATTTATGATGATTCCATTAGGTTTTGCACCCACCAGGAATACTAGGAAAGCAGGAGCCGCTTTAGGTATTTCAAGCAGGAAGGAATTTAATACAGGGAATTAGGTGTTTATAGAGCTGTAGTAAGGCTTTGGGGAGTAAAGGTTAAGAAGATGACTAGTTGTCTCAAGATATCCAGAAGTGTGTGAATTAATGGAAAGCCTTTTAGGATATCCAGAAAATGCCGAAATTCCAGGGATGTCACCACCAGTATCTGGTGATATAGATCCCTGATGGGTGCTTTTTAAGAAGGTACACGGAAGCCACTAGAAAAATATTACATATGTTGGTTGCCGACTGACAAATATGTTCCTGCCCACATTTGTTGCTGGAGAAAATAATGATTTTCCTTTTCAGTCTCCTAAATTTTATGTGGTTGCTTGCTTACAAGGGAGTCTGGAAAATTTTAGGACAGTATGGATAATATTATCAACAAATATATCCAACCCACTTCCCTGACTTGGAGATGCTTCATGAGGAGACAAATAGACTGTTTCAATAAAATTTAATGTGCTAGAGGAAGAGGTATGCAGATGGGATATAAAATGTAGAAAGGTCCTTTGCTCAACCTGGGTGCTTCTTGGAAGTGATGAAATTTGAACTGAATTCAATGTGGGGTGGGGTTTCCAGGCAGAAGGAACAGCATGAGCAGGCACATGAGGTGAGAATTAGATTTTCTTAAACAAATCTTGTGCTTCAATTGGGAAGTTGGTTGTAAGTATGGCAAGACTGGAGACATGGAAACTAGCAGGCCTGACAAAAGATGATGAAAACTTGTTCTTGTACAGTGAAATGGAGAGGGGGGATAAATTAGACTAATGTTTAAGAGGTGAAATTACTGTGACTGAGTGGTTGAATTAGTTTGGTAGGGGTTGTATGAGAAATTTAGAGGTTTAGGGTGGTGCCCTTAGGTTTTGGTTTCTGGAGTGTTTAATTTACTGTGTCAACTTGGCTAGGTTATGGTTTCTCTTTGTTTGGTCAAACGTTGGTGTAGAAGTTGCTGTGGCTATATTTTGTAGATGGAATTAGCATATACAATCAGTTGATTTTAATAGAGAAGATTACACTGGATATTTGGAGGTTATCATTCAATCTATTGAAGGCCTTAAGAACAAAGAATTGAGGGTCGCAGAGAGAAGAAATTATGCTCCAAGAGTATGCCTTTACTACTCTCTAAGTTTCCAGTCTGTTGGCTTCCCCTGTGGATTTTGGATTCAGGACTTTAATACTGCCATAAAGAGCAAGGGGAGCTATACTAATATCCAACAAATTAGATTTCAAATGTAAAGCAATTAAAAGAGACCAAGAAAGACACTGGGTATTAATAAAAGGAACAATTCAACAAGAAGCCATAACAATCATAAATATTTATGCACCAAGCCAGAGTGATCCAAAATACACGAGATAAACACTGACAACACTCAAGGGAGACGTATACACCTGTACCATAATAGTTGGAGACTTCAATTCCCTGTTCTCATCAACGGATAGAATACCTTCACAGAGGATCAATAAGAAAACAGAGATTTTGAAAAATCTGATAAATGAACTAGACTTAACAGACATTTACAGAACATCAGACCCCACAACAGCAGGATACTCATTTTTCTCATGTGCTCATGTATCATTCTCAAGGATAGACCGCATGCTGGGTCACAAAGCAAGTCTCAATAAATTTCAAAGGATTGAAATTATACAAAACACTTTCTCAAATCATAATGGAATGAAGTTAGAAATCAATATCAGGCAGAGAGCCAGAAAGTTCACAAACATATGGAGGTTAAACAACACACTCTTAAACAACCAGGGGTCAAAGAAGAAATTACAAGAGAAATCAGTAAATATCTCAAGGCAAATGAAAATGAAAAGACAATATATCAAAATTTATGGGATGCAGCAAAGGCAGTGCTGAGAGGGAAAGTTATTGCCTTAAATGCCTATATTAAAAATGAAGAAAGAGGAAAAAATCAAGGAATTAACTGTTCACTTGGAAGAACTAGAGAAAGAACAGCAAACAAACCCCAGAGCAAACAAAAGGAAATAAATAATGAAGATTAGAGCAGAAATAAATGAAATTGAGAATATGAAAACAATCAAGAAAATCAACAAAACAAGAGGTTGGGTCTTTGAAAAAAATCAGGAAAATTGATGGACCCTTAGCTAGGTTGACAAAAGAGAGAGAGAGAGGATGTAAATAATTAAAATCAGAAATGGAATAGGGGATATAACCACTGACCCCACAGAAATAAAGGAGGTGATGAAAGGATGATATGAGCAACTATATGCTAATAAACTAAACAATGTAGATGAAATGGACAAGATTCTAGAAGGCAGAACATCAACATTGGTTCAAGAAGAAATAGATGACCTCCACAAACCGATCACAAGTAAAGCATTCAAGAAAGAATTAGTTCCAACCCTGCTCAAGCTCTTCAAAAAAACTGAAGAGAAGGGAAAGCTACCTAACTCATTCTCTGAAACCAGCAACACCATAATACCAAAGCCAAACAAAGATACTAAAAGAAAAGAAAATTACAGACCAATCTCTTTAATGAATACAGAGGCAAAAATCCACACACAAAAAAAAGATCGAAAATCAAATCCAGCAGCACATTAAAATAATTATACATGATGACCAAGTAGGATTTATCCAGGCATCAACACAAGAAAATCAATTAATGTAATATGCCACATCAATATATCAAAATGGAAAAACTACATGATCATCTTGATTGATGCCAACAAGGCATTTGACAAAATTCAACATCCTTTCTTTCTTTTTTTAAAAAAAATATTTTTACTGAGAAATCCTCATCCACATACAGTCCACACATGGTGTGCTGGTTTGAAAGGGTGATTGTTCCCTAGAAAAACCATGTTTTAATCCTACTCCCATTTTGTAAGGGAACTGTTTCTTCTAATCCCTGTTCAGTACTTATATTTGAAACTGTAATTAGATCATGCCCCTGGAAATGTGACTCAATCAAGATTGGCTGTTAAACTGTTTTAGGTGGAGACGTGTCTCCCCCCATTTGGGTGGGTCTTGATCAGTTTACCGGAATCCTATAAAAGAGGAAACATTTTGGAGAATGTGGGAGATTCATAGAGAGAGTGGAGAGGAATGACAGAGCCACAAGAAAGCCACAACAGAGAATGCCACAGAACCACAAAGCAGTGAGTCCACCAGCCAGTGACTTTTGGAGATGAAGAAGGAAAACGCCTCCCAGGGAGCTGGAGAGGAAGCTAGCAGATGATGCCATGTTCATCCTGTGTCCTTCCAGTCAAGACAGGAACGCTGACCATGTTTGCCATGTGCCTTTCCCCTTGAAAGAGAAACTCTGAACTTCATCAGCCTTCTTGAATCAAGGTATCCTTCCCTGGTGTCTTAGATTGGACATTTCTATAGACTTGCTTTAATTGGGACATTTTCATGGCCTTAGAACTGTAAACTAGCAACTTATTAAATTCCTCTTTTTAAAAGCCATTCCATTTCTGGTATATCGCATTCTGGCAGCTAGCAAACTAGAACACATGGCATACAATCAGTGGCTCATGATATCATTACATAGTTGTGTATTCATCACCATGATAATTTTTAGAAAGTTTGCATCACTGCAGGAAAAATAAAAAGAGAAAAAAAAACAACTCAAAAAGCCCATAGCACTTATCCTTCCCACTCATTGACCAGCAGTACTTCAGTCTACCCAATTTATTTTATGCCCTATCCCCCCTATTATTTATTTATTTGTAGTCCACTTTTACTCATCTGTCCATACCCAGGATAAAAGGAGCATTAGACACAAAGTTTTCACAATAATGTAGTCACATTGTAAGAGCTACATCAGTATACAATCATCTTCGGGAATCAAGGCTACTAGAACACAGCTCAACAGTTTCAGATATTTCCCTCCAGCCACTCCAATACACCATAAACTAAAAAGGAATATCTATATAATGCATACAAATAACCTCCAGGATAACCTCTTGACTCTGTTTGAAATCTCTCAGCCACTGAAAGTTCATTTTTGTCTTATTTCTCTCTTCTCCCTTTTGGTCAAGAATGCTTTCTCAATCCCACAATGCCAGGTCCAAGCTCATCCCAGGAGTTCTGTCCTACACTGCCAGGGAGATTAACACCCCTGGGAGTCATGTCCTGTGTACAGGGGAGGGCAGTGAGTTCACCTGCTGAGTTGATTTAGAGAGAGAGGCCACAGCCAAGCAATAAAAGAGGCTCTCTGGGCAGAGGATGGGGGTGACTCTTAGGAACAATTATAAGTAGGTTTAGCTTATCCTTTGCACAAATAAGTTTCATAGGGTTGAACCCCAGGATCAAGGTCTAACTTATTGATTTAGTTGTCCCCACTGCTCATTTCCTCCTTTCTTCCCAGTCCTCCAAGGGATTTTGCAAATACTTTTATATTCATTGTCCCAATTACTCTGGGACGTATGGGGGCATCACACTAACCTGGACAAACCAACAAGATTCACATCCCATTCAAAAATTCCATGTGATTAAGTTTCAACATTGTTTCTTGATGAAAAAACTTCAAAAAATAGGAAGAGAAGGGAACTTCTTCAACATGAAAAAGGGAAAAAAACAACAGCTAAAATCATCTTCAATGGGGAAAGACTGAAAGCTATCCCTCCAATATCAGGAACAATGCAAAGATAACCATTGTCACCATTGTTATTCAACATTTTGCTGGAAGTTCTAGCCAGAGCAATCAGACAGGAAAAAGAAATAGAAGGCATCCAAATTGAAAAGGAAAAAGTAGAACTCTCACTGTTTGCAGATGATATGATATTGTATGTTGAAAAACCCAAAAAATCTACAGCAAACAACTGGAGATAATAAGTAAGGACAGTAAAGTGGCAGGATACAAGATCAACACCCATATCAGTAATGTTTCTATACACTTGTATATAGGTCTGTGAGGGTTAGGTTCTGGTGTCAACTTAGTCAAGTGATGATGCCCAATTGTCTGGTGAGTCAAGCACTGGCCTGACCATCACTACAAGGCTGTTTCCTGACTGGTTAATAAGCCAAGAGGCTGGTATATTAAATCATCAGTCAGTTGATTGCATCTGTGGCTGATTATATCTGTGATTGACTAAGGTGGGTCTCCCACCAATGAAATAATCCAATCAATTGAGGACTTTTAAGAAAGAAGAGACTTTTTCACTGCTTCTTCAGCCAGTGAGCCTCTCCTGTGGAGTTCATCCAGACCCTTCATCTGAGCTGCCAGCTTCACAGCTGGCCCTACAAATTTTGGACTCTTCCATTCCCATGGTTGCATGAGACACCTTTATAAATCTCATATTTATAGATATCTCTTGTTTCTGTTTCTCTAGAGAACCCTGACTAATACAGATGGCATACAAGAAAATGTACAATCAATGCAAACTAGGGTCTATAGTCAACATTAACATTGCAATATGCTTCCACTGTATGTAACAAAGGCATTATGCCAAAAGTAAATGTCAACAAGCAGGGGTATGGAGGAGGGATATGGATTCTTTATAGAAGAAAAAGAAATGTATTCATGTAGATTATGGTGGTGAAAGCATATCTATTTACTTAGTTTGGATTGTATGATATGCAAATAAAACTTTAAAAATGAAGAGAGAGAAACAAGTACTAGAGAAAATGTGGAGAAAGAGATGTACCTATTCACTGTTGGTAGAGAAACTGAGAGGTACAGCCCCTCCAGAGGGCAACGTGATGTTTCCACAGGATGGGAGGGTTGAGATTGCCATATGTTCCTGCAACCCCCATTGCTAGGTATATGCCTGGAGGAACTGAGAGTGGGGACAGGAATGGACATTTGCACACTAGTGTTTATGGTGGCAGTGCCTGCAGTTCTCAATAGACGGAGGTGCCCTAAGGGTGCAACAACTGATGGAAGGTAGAGGGAACTGTGGTGTATACATACAATGGACTACTGAGCAGCTACAAGAAGGAATGAAGTCGGTGAGGCATGCAAATAGGTGAATGAAACTTAAGGACAATATGTTGAATGAAATGGCAAACAAACAGACAAATATTATCATGTCTCACTCATACAGACTAACCATAATGTGCAAACTCAGAGAATTGAAGTCAAGAACAGGTTGGGGCCTATTGTAAAGGGTCTTAGATTGTAAGCTATTATAGCAGTCACCTATATTTAGGAGTTGTAATTATTATTTCTGAATTCTGAGATATTGAACTGTTTGTAAACAATCTAGTCATTCTCAGAAACTTTGAGTATTTATGTGACACCTGAGACTCAGAGTTAGAGCACTGAAGCTGTGAAGGTCAGCAGTACCACCTACAGCAACTGTTAAAAAATTGATCAGACTTTGACTAGAGGCATGATTGAAGCTGATCTGGATAGGACTAAGGTAAATCAGCATACAGGGCAAAGGATGATATGGTCCATATTTTAAAACTTCAACTTTTGTGTGAGACCAAAGGGAGAGATGTTTATTTGGTGGAAAATTTATATTTTGGGTGGTGCATTACCTAATTTAACCTGCATGGTCAGTTTAGTTGAACACAATTTAGTACATGGAATCTTGTATAGGGCAGGAGGTTTTGTTGGCTTGTTCAGTTTAGTGTGATGCCCCAATATATCCTAGAGTAATTTGGGCAGTAAATAAACAAGAATTTGCAATATCCCCTTGGGGGACTCAGAAAAAGGAAGAAATATTCAACTTTCCCATTTGGGGAGCTCCTGATATTCTTTCTTGCAAGCAGTTGGGACAAAAAATCCAATAGGCTGAGCCCTTGATCTTGGGGTTCATCCCTATTAAATTTATTCCTGCAAAGGAAAGGCTAAGCCTACTTACAGTTATGCCTAAGAGTCACCCCCAGAGAACCTCTTTTGTTGCTTGGATGTGGACTCTCTTTCTCTAAGCCAACTTGACAGGTAACTCATTGCCTTTTCACCTACGTGGGATGTGACACACAGGGGTGTAACTCTCCCTGGCAATGTGGTACAGAACTCCTGGGATGAGCCAAGGCCTGGCATCATGGGATTGAGAAAGCTCTCTTGACCAAAAGGGGGAAGAGAGAAATGAGACAAAATAAAGATTCAGCAGCTGAAGGATTTCAAACAGAGTGGAATGACCTAATCAATCCTATATTTAAAAATAATTCTGCTGGTAGCTAATACAAAAGGGGAAAATAAAAACCAGTTAGGAAGCCTCCCTCTCCCCCATTTATGTAAGAAATGAATGGATCCTTCAGGGTGCTGAGATCCCGAGTCACAGAGAGGTCAAAGCATGCCCTGGCATGCCTTTCCTTGCAGGCCAGCTGTACTTTGCCCCGAGGTGATAGTAATTAAATGTTAATCAGATTTACATTGAATTGTGGATAAACTCTCCCTGATAAACATGGATATCATCGTTGTAGATCCACACTCTAATTTCCTCCTGGTAGAATTTTTTTCTTTCTTTCACCATGGGGCAGTCACTCAAATTCTAATCCTTTACACAGAAATTATATTTTGGCAGGAAGCCTTTTTAGGCTTTTGAAGGCCTTATCATGATAAAATGTCTTTAAGAAAGTTGCCCTAAATCTATAGGATGTGCTAGTTTCATTCCTTACTAGAAAAGGGTCCTGCCTGTCTGGGGTAACTTTAGGGAAGAACACTTTCTCTCTTCCAAAAAATTGCTTTACACTAGATAATGCTTGCCATTTTGCCCTGGAGGCTATGAAGCACTCACAAAAATAAAGTATTCTTACCAGTAAAGGTTTGGCTCTTTAAAATGCAGGACCCCTGCACAGTAGCTGTTAGGAGTCATTTAGGCTGAAGTGTGACAAGCGACTCTGAGAGCAGGTTTAGATGAGGGAGAAGGAGCAGGGGAGGGGGGCCAAATGCCCCCTAAAACCACATTTACACTGATTTCATAATTTTGTTCAGAGAGGTCCCTTCTCCAAATTCTCCCCCTTCCTTTAAAAAAAGGAAAAAAAAACAATGGTGATATTTGGCTATATGTATTACAGAAATCCTGAAATAATTAATTCATTTAGTAAGTATTCACTGAACATCTGACAGCTACCAGGTTCAGTGCTAGAAACCATGGATAAAGAGTGAATAAATACCTCAGTGCAGAAGGGAGAGGACGACGACCGAACAGACAGGTAAATAAGCAATTCCAACTGGGGGTAGAAGGACTCAGGAAGCCATAAGCTGCTGTGAGACCACACCATGGGGGTTGGGGTCTAGAGAGTTTTCCAAGAGGAAGAGGGGAGACCTGGGCCTAATAGAGAAGAATGAATCAGATGAACTCAAAAAAGGGAAAGGCAGTTAGGCATGGGAAGCACCCTGAGGAAATGTCAAGACACGAAATATCATGTATTCAGGAAAATATAGTTTTCCATGGGAGGAGTAAAAGTTGCATAGAAGATGGTAAAACGTGAGCTGAAGGAGGTTGGGGGTTGGGTAGGAGCCGGGACTTAAGGGTCCTCGTGCAGTGGGCGCAGGTCCTTGAAGACACTCATTTCAGGCCTCCCCAGACACCCCAGCAGCGTTTTCCTAGACAATGATTACAAAGCCTTCTTTCCAGTGACTGGAATCATAAAAGATAGCTGGGTGCTTTCTGGTCCTCAGACTCTCCTGCCAGGGAGTGTTCTGAGAAAGAGCTCTCCAGAGTGTCAGCCGCCGGCACTTGCTGAATTCCGTCTCTCAGAACAATGACAAAGGCTGCTGGATGAAAGAGCTACTTTGGATTAATGACATTAGGGATGTCTGAAACGTTACGAGGAGAACAACCAGAGTGTGGTGAAGAAGCATCGGAGTGGAAATTAGAAAACCGGATTCTGTCCCGGAGTTCTGCCTCAACTTGCTGAATAACCTTGGCCAAATCACATCTCTTCCCTGGCCCTCCCATTTCCTCACCTGTGAAGTGAGAGGCTGGTCAAAAGATGCTCTAAGTCCTTCCCAGTTTTAATATGCAAAGATTCCTTTGCTATTCTTCCGTTTACATTGCTCTTCAGTTGGATAATGAGATTTTTTTTGACTGGGAAATTTGATAGAGTCAGTAAACAGTTATTGGCCAAAGGAATATACCACCTGCCCTCAGGGAGCACAAGGAGTAATGGGGAAAGATGCATGTACAATCAGTTGATGATACAGGGAGATGGGGCTGGTAGGGCACAGAGGGATCGGAAGAGAGCCTCTAGCTTCCTCTCCTAGAGTTAGGAGCCTCTTCAGCGATGAGCCTACCAGGTTACCCAGCAGGTAAGCAGGAGAGGGGGCATTGCAAGCAAAGAGATCAGCATGGGAAATTAATGACTAGTAATTAATTCTTTCATTCATTCAATACATTTTGATTGGCTACTTACTATGTGCTGGGCACCAAACTAGGTACCTGAGCTGACCAAATTGAATACTATGGGTGGGTAGAGATTGGTTGTGTTTAAGCAGCAGAGAGTGTTTCCAGATGCTTTGAGGGTATATGTAGGCACACAGGTATGTCCTGATTGCTTAGGACAATCTGAATTTGTCCCTTGTTCCAGAACAATTATTATCAGCCTGCCCTTCCATTCACCCTCCAAAGTGTTCTGGTTTTGACCTAAATTGCATGATCAACTTACATAGGGCATGTGCAGAGAAAGGAAGCTGGAAGGTACACAAAGGGCCTTGGCATTTAACCTGGAAGCATGAGGTAAGCGTTAAGCAGGTAAGCGTTAAGCAGGTAAGCGAAAGAGAGAATGTTTCAGAAAGACCTCTCCTTTGGGGCTGGTGGAGGAGGGCTTTGAGAATGATAAGACTTAAAAAGGACACGCATAGGAAACCTGCCTGAATCTGTTTAGCAGGTGATGAGTGCCGAACTCAGAGGTGGTGGTGGAGGTAAAGGAAAGGAGATAACTGCGCATTATCGAGGCTTAGAACATCAGTAGTTGCGGAGGTGAGGGGTCGAAGCCAACTCCCTGAGTTCAGGCCTGGGTTACTGGGTGAGCCAGGGCGCTCAGGGCTCAGAGCAGGCCAGTTTTGGTCAAGGCAGGCACGGAGCCATTTCGCAGCCATAATGCTTAGCAATTCCAATAGCACAACGTGGAAAAATCGCCGCGAGCGTTTTCTGAGCGTGTCAACCCCGTAGGTTCTTTAGGAGACAGATCTGCAGGGAAGAAAAAAAGGCAGAATCCCCCGGCCTTGACCCTGCCCAGGCAGCGCAGCTGTTTGGCGGCTGTGCCCGGCCGCGCCCCAGAAGACCGGCCTTCACCTGCCGCGCCGCGCGGTGACTACTCCCGGGACGCTCTGGGGAGACGCGCCCCGCCCCTGCGGCGCCCTCCCCGGCTGCGCATCCCCAGCCCCGGCCGCGGGTCACCTTTCCCAGGATCCCGCTTTCGGTCTCAGGCAGCCCCTCCCGGTCCGCAATCCCTCCTCCCCCACTCTCCCTCCTCGGCCACCACCGCAGACCCTCCTCCCGGGCTGTCCTCCCCTGGCCCTCCTGCAGGTAATCCCTCCTCCCGGGCTGTCCTCCCCTGGCCCTCCTGCAGGTAATCCCTCCTCCCGGGATGTCCTCCCCGGCCCTCCCTCCCCCTCTCTCCCTCCCTCGCCGCATTCCCTCCTCCCGGGTTCCAGCTCCCAGGCCGGGTTTGCGGCTCAGGAGGCTTGGCGCTTTGGCTGGGACACATTCAGACACAGCATCTCCGTAATTCTTCTGGACGTGTGACCAGCTTTTATCTCAGTCACCCGACCCTTTTATCTGTCTTCCTTTACCATCTCCGGGTTTTCTGCCAGCACTGAGTCCCAGGACAATAAGAGAGGGGAAGAATTCATATATATATATATATATATATATATATATATATATATATATGTGTGTGTGTTGGCAGCAGGTGGGGACTTGGGGGTTAACCTGTTAATTTTAGGGTTTACAGTTTTAAAAAAGCAAAACAGCCACAAAGCACCATATCCAGCATCTTCTAACTCAAGTGTTGCTGTTGTGGTGGGGAAGCGTGGGGAGAGTGTGTGTGGTGTGTGGTGTGTTCCATGTGCATTGCCTGTGTGAATGTGTGTGGGGGGTAAGGGCTGTGTGTGTACAGTGTGGGGTACGTGTGTTTGTGTGCATGGGATATGCATGCAGTATGTGTTGAACGTGTGAATGTGAGGTGTGTGTGTAATGTGGATGTACTCCTGGCTGAACCCACCTGTCTACACAGCAAGGAGCCCTGGGCTGAGAGGCAGAAAGGTGCTGGAAGCAGGCCTTTTGTGAACTTCTATCGATTAAGACACTGATCAATTCACCTTTTCCAATTAAGCTGCAAGGTTTTTTTTGCTTTTCCCTTTCTTCCAAGTAGCCCAGAGACTGAGCAATAAAACGCTCCTTGGGTGCTCAGGTGCCTGTCCTGGGCTGTCAGGTTCCCTTCTCCAGGTGGCTGTTGCTTTTAAATCAAGGTCCTGTTCCTTACCTGAGGGTGGCCTTGAGAGGAGGGGGATCTGGTGCTCCCTTCTGAGAGGAGAGGGCTTACAGGCTTCCCAGGAGGGGGGCAATGAGGCAGGTGGGAAGTCAGACTGAGATATTCCTGGCTCCTTCCAGGTGCTTTCTCTTTCAAAAATAGGAGTTAAAGTGGAGGGGGGAGGGGGTCACAGAGAGAAAATAACAGCGTTCATCAAGAACGATGTCTCCTCAGCCTGCTTTTCTCTCGCATGCCATAAATTGTCAGCGGCAAATAGAATTTCCAAACAGGCATCGAGGGAATTTTGGGCGCAGTCTTGCTGTTTTTTATTGAAGGTTTATGAGAGATGGCAGAGCAGTTATCAGCAGGTTTACAGTAGTGTCAAGGGAATGGCTTTGAATCTATCGCCTAGGATATGCCCCCCCTTTTGTTCTCATAACCTCCCACCAAAATCAGCTGCTCAAACCCCAAACCTCAGTTACTGCTGTGGTGAAAGGGAAAAATCCCTCACCCCTCAAAGCACACAATTCAAAGCAAAGACCATACTGACAATACCAAGTTGTTCAGCATTCCTTAAAATTAAAAGAAATTCTCAGATTTAAAATAATTAAGGGGAAGGACTTCTTATTTTTTCTCTTTTGTTTGTATTTTTGTTAGCACCATTTGTGCTTCTATTGTTGGGGCTTATGTCTCCTTTCATGTGAATAATGAATGTTTATGAGTGCTCTGAGGTTCTCGGTACATGGTCAAAATTCTATTTATTATTGGACTTATTTTGGAACCAAGGAGTTCAGTTTGTCCATCATTCCTCAAAGTTTTCTCCAAGTTGAAGTTTATAACATAGGGCCATGGGAAAAAAATCACAAATTACAGAATATTCTCTCAAGGGATAAATACTCAAATTAGGAGCTTGAGCTTAATAGTTTTGTAATTTAGACTATGTAGGATCAAACTCCAACTCCCCCACTTACTGGGTGTGCCAACCTGGGTGAGTTATTTGATCTTTCAGTAACTCAGTGTCTTAACCTGTAAAACGGGCATAAAACCATCTATCTCATAGAGTGGTTGTGAGGGTTGAGAGAGAGAGGGAATGTTAAATGTCTGGCAAATAATAAGCAGTGAATAAAGGCTAGCTATTAATAATAATACCTTGGAAAGGCCCTTGTCTTCTGGTTCTGAGTCTAGTGAGGCTCTCCCCTGAGAAACCCAAACAAGAAAAGTATACTGTAAGTTCTGAAATCCCTTTTGAATTCTATGACATAATCATTAGTACCTCCATTTATGAAAGCACATACATTTTTCCACATTGCTGATCATAATAAAAAATAGCAATAGCAAAAATTAACAATACCCACATATTTTGGGCTCTTTGAGGCAAGTACCTTACTGTTTTAGTTTCCTAGGCTGCTCCAAGCAGATACCATGAACTGTGTTGGCTTCAACAATGGGAATTTATTAGCCGGGAAAATGGCCAAATCAAGTAATCATCAAGGTGATGCTTTCTTCCCAAATTTCTGGCACCTGGTGATCCTTAGCTCCTCTGCCACATGGCAAGGAATTTGGTGGTGTCTGTTGGTCTTTCCCTTCTTTTCTGGGTTTTGTTGCTCTTAGCTTCATGCTTCTTTGGCTTTCTTCTCTCTCTCTCTATTCATTCTATTTACAAAGAACTCCAGTAATAGAAATAAGACCCATCCTGAATGAGGTGGGCCACACCTTAAGTGAAGCAACCTCATCAAAAGATCCTACTTGCAAAGGGTCCATACCCACCAGGATGGATTAAATTTAAGAACATGTGTTTCTGGGGTATGTGCATCTTCAAACCACCACACTTACCAAGGTATTAATTCAATAAATCCTCACAATAATATTTTGGGACTGCTAGGAAGTATGCATTTCTATAGATTTAACATTTCCAGGACATCTCAAAATGACACTGAAACACTTTGGGAAAAGACAGGTGTGAGGAGCAGAGTGAAGAAGGAACAGGAGGAAGTGGTACCCAGATCTGCCCCTGCCTGACCCCTACCTTGCCTTTTCAGCAGATTATTTGGCAAATCTGAGGGGGTGTGCGTATGAATCCCAGTAATCCTGAAGGTTAAAATAAGCATCTGAGGGTGAACCGACTGCTTACCTACCACATGCACCATTGCTTTTATGGGAAGACATGTTCTAAATTCAAAACTCTTGATTTTATAAGCACTTTTTTTGGAAAATAAGCTTGAATGTTTGAAACTATGAAATGAAATTTGCCATGTCAGTTTGCAGCATAAATGATCCTTAACTCAGAGATGACTTTTATTTTTAAGATCTGAATCTGGCTTACTGTTTTTTGTTTTTATGCTTTGTAATAGCTCAGAGACATCATGGGATGTTACGTTTGACTTTTTCTCCTCTTTGTATTTTTGACTTGACTTTCTTTTCTACCCATCCACAACTCTTCTGGTGGATGTTGGGGAGACTGAGCACTAGGGAAAGGACTGGTGGGCAATGACTCAATAGTGCAGATCAAGACTGTGGCTTTGAATGGAAAAAAAAAATAAGCAGCTCTTATCTGAGACCCTGGGGCTTTTTACATACTCTATATGAGGGTTTTCATGCTTTCTCCTCTTTTAAAATATTTTTCACAATGAAGTAGGGGAAAGGATCTTTATCAAATGGACTTGTCTCTGATAGATGACCATAGTACATCTGTGGTGTTTTACCACAGAGGGGGAAAGGAGAAAAATTCCAAAGTAAACTTATCACATATTTGGAGATGGCAATATTGGAGTTGAGGTCTATAATGCAGCTCTTGCCAATGATCCAGCTATACTGAACTAGACACTTGTATAAGATGCTTTTCTAGTTTCCTTGGGGTTCCCTTCCTGGAACAGGCAAAAAAGATAATGAGACCTGAGCTCTGGCCTTTTGTGTGTAAAGAGAACAGATGTCCAGAGACACATGCCTGGGAGCCTTTTGTTCCTTCTCTAGCCAGGCACACCCTACTAACTTCAGATCAACTCTAAAATCATCTCTGATCTGGAAAGGACCTAATAGATAATCTAATCTGACCCCAAACCTTGCAAATAAGGAAACTGAGGCCCAGAAAAGATATGTGACCTAGAAGCCTGGCAGAATAAGAGAGCACTGCAGTCCAGGCCAAAGGTCTTGACCCCTAAAGACAAGAGTCACAATTCTGTTCCTTGTTTTTTTTTTATTCCATTTGCTGGATGATCGCTGGGTCTCTGTTTTATCCTGTTTAAATGGTGGCAAGTAAACACTTCTTTCTACCTTTGATAATTTCTGCTTAGGATCAAGTGAGCTGATAATAATTAGACCTATAACTGCTTGGATATGTTTAAATGCATCCTACAGATGCAAGATATTTGCTTCAGTATTGGTTTCCCATTTTCCACCTCAAATTTTGCTTTCATGCCCCTTACTTTAGGTCTGGAATTCTTGTTCCTAGATAAGCTTGACCTACCACCTCTACCACCTTCAGTTCACACACACACACACCAGGAATTCTCAGCAATGTGGAGAATTAGCACTACTCTGCAAAGTAGGGAGACCCCAAAATAACACCGATGATGGGGGCAGCTCTGTCACTGAATTTGTGATATTGCCCACATCTTTTCCCTTTCTAGAATCCTATAACCTCATTGTAAAATAAGGAAATTGGGAGAGACAGTTTTTGTATCAATTAGAATACTAGCCGAAAACAGATGGTAAACCCAAACTGGTAATTTGAGGAGAGTGTAATAAAGTCTATGACAAAAGTGTGGGCAGTGTTGAGGAAAATTGCCAAGGACAGTGTAGTGCAGCACTCCTAGACTACTAAAGCATGGGTGAGCCCTTACTACCCCAAACCTAAATGGGCAAAGAGACGGAACTGTTACCAAACCTGGAAGAGCTGAGTAAAGACATTTGATAGGACTTGTGGTTCCCTGGGCTAAAGATGAAGCCAGGTGTTAGTGATCCCACAGGGAGGAAACGGGAGGAAAAAAACACCTTCTCATTTTCCTCCCTTCAATGACTTGCTAATGCTTCCCACTGACAGAACCCAAGTGTATCCAGAAGGCACAGGAGGCTGCTGGTATAGTCTACACAGGCAGCTTCCATGGGAAAAGGATGGAGAGTAGAACTGATGGGGAAGACGGATGATATTCAATACAACCCTATGTGTGTGGGAGAAAAGATTAGTCATGAAGTATAATAAAATCCATGACATGACCCATCCATGATATCTGTGACTCTTCTGTATGTCCCAGGAAAAGGGAAGATTAGACTTGCCATATGACACAGCTAGAGCGTTCACCAAACGATGATTCTGGAAGCAATACATACACACAGAATTAGGAGGTAGTACTCTGAGCTCTTGTAGCAGCTCTGCCATCAACTAACTATAGACATTCCTTTGAATGAGTCACTTCACCTCTCTGGACCTTTGCTTCTGTGTCTGTCAAACTTTGATAACTGTACCTGCCTGATCTACCTCCCAGCCCTGTTGTAAGTATTTAAACAATATAATTTGTAGGAAACAGGTTTTAAAACAGCCAAGGACGGTACTTGTGTCAGCCCTCATTACTAGGGCAGGCTCCTGATGTCAGTCTGAGATCTGGGCCAAGTAGAAAGCAGTCAGTGACTTCTTTTCCCATCACTGTCTCTGACAGGAGTCTTTGGCTTGGCCTCTCTCCTTCCTGTCAGTCACCTGTGGGAATCCAGCAAACATCCCCTCTGGCAGCGACGGTGGCTCCTGCAGCTTTATCTTGGCTCAGCAGGCTGGTCTGGGCTGCCACCAGCCGCCTCCCGTCCCAGCTGGCTCCTGCGCCTCCCACTCAGCAGCTCTGTGGTAAAGCTGCCAACTTGGACCATGTCCAGAGGCCGAGCGTCCCTTGAAGATGCCTCCTCAGCAAGCCTCTGCACGTAGGAGTCTCTGACAGAGTCAAGACTCAGGTAAACAGGAACCCTGTGAGCCCTTTGGAAATAGCAGAAAGAGCAGGATGTGCACAGGAAGGGATTATAGCAGCTAGGAGGTAGGAATAGAAAGCACATAAGACAGCACTTTAAAACATTGGGAAGTACCATTTAAGGGCTGGGAGGCATAGAAGCCTAACTGTTTTCCCATCATAGTGCTTCAAATTCCTACTTTTGGTAAACTAATAAATTATTCCTCTTAATTAATACTATTTTACCTTCCCTAATGGTTTTAGGGGGTGGTTAGAACGGAACTAAATTACTGGCTTACATTGTAGCAAGGATGCCAAGACAAGAGCAACAGAATTGAAATTTTAGAGTGGATTCCAAATCCTAGCGTGGTTGATTCAAGTCTGTGACCACTTAGAAATAGCAGCATGGGCCCCTTAGAGATAGAGTAGGTTGACTAAGAGCATGCCATGCCAAGCTAACAGTCATTTTTGGAGAAGCTCCTTGGACATATACGTCAGGGATGGTTTCCAAGGGAATGGCTCCTCTTGAGGAACGAGCCTGTGGTCACTCCCAGATTGGAGGAGAGAAGGACCCTGGAAGGAGATCTTATATAGGAAGGGACAACTACCAAACCATTCAGACCTGGTCCTGCTGTTTTCCCCCTCTTCCTTGGGACTCTTTCTCTTTGAAAACCTTTTTGCTACCTCCTAGAGAGCAAAAAGGGAGAGAAAAGAAAGGCAATGGTGAATGAATAAATAAAAGGGATGCTCTCTAGAGGTTTGTTTGAAATCTACTCAAAATGAGGAAAGTGGATCAAAGCTTTGAAAAGATGAGTGCTTCTCTTTCCTGAGCTCTGAACTCTTTTCCTGTTCTGAGAAGGAAGATACTGGTCCTGGGGGATTTCATTTTCAGCTTTGCATAGATGGTAGTCACACTATTCTTGTTTGCTAGCTGCCGGAATGCCATATACCAGAAACAGAAGGGCTTTTAAAAGGAGAAATTTATTAAGTTTCAAGTCCACAGTTCTAAGGCATGGAAATGTCCCAACTAAAGCAAGGCTATAGAAATGTCCAATCTAAGGCATCCAAGGAAAGATACTTTGATTCAAGAAGGCTATGATATTCATGATTTCTCTCTCAACTGGAAAGGCACATGGCAAACATGACAGTGTCTGCCAGCTTTCTCTGCCGGCTTCTTGTTTCATGAAGCTTCCCTGGGGGCATTTTCCTTCTTCATCTCCAAAGGTCTCTGGCTGCATGGGCTCTGTAGCTCTTTCCGAAATGGTTCCCTCTTAAGGCTCCAGTAAGCAATCCCACCTTGAATGGGTGGAGACACACCTCCACGGAAATTATCTAATCAAAAGTTATCACCCACAACTGAGTGGGCCACATCTCCAGGGATAATTAAAAAACTCCCATTTAGCAATATTGAATGAGGATTAAAGGACACGGCTTTTCTGGGGTCCACAAATTCAAACCAGTACATACACCAAATGCATATTTAACATGAAGAAATTAACTGTATGAGGGTGTGTGTGTGTGTGTGTGTGTGTGTGTGAGAGAGAGAGAGAGAGAGAGAGAGAGAGAGAGAGAGAGAGAGAGAGAGAGAGAGAGAGAGAATGGAGAGAGAGATTACTTTTTTAAAGCTGGACAAACTTGAAGAATCAGATTTCCAATAGAGGCTCACTCTGAGAATATGAAAGTATTGGCAGTTTTACTGGGTCTCTGAAGTTTGTAACGCAAAAATATCCCATTGCATTTTGTAAGCGAGGAATAAGATGTAAAGACAGAGAGGGATCCCCATTGTACTGGGACATGAAGTCACATTGACATAGAATAGAGTAGTTTCTTTTCCTAGGATAAACCCTCAGAGCAGGGATGGCCCTTGACATGCTCTCCTGTGCCTATGATTTCAGGCATGTTCTTAACTAAAAGAGTCTTAACAAACAGTTTTCAAGCATCTTCAAAAGCGCAGGGAGACTCTGCTCATTTGTCTCCTCCTCTTGTTTTTATAAAATTGCCCCATCCCAAGTTATCCCATAAACCTGAGGAAACTCAACAGAACATTGTATTTTTAGATAATACATAAAAGTAATAGTTAATGTTTTTATGCTGCTTTGTAATTTGGTAAGAGTTTTCTTATATTTTTAATGCTTACAAAACTGGAAAGAAGTATTGTCCTCATTGTACAGTTGAGCAAATGGATGCCCAGAGAGAGATGTTGCATGACAGTTGACTGAGATGACATGGTTGGTAAATACCAGGTCTGGGATTTACACTGAGATGTTGCCACAAATCTCATGTTTATCCCAACACAACAGTACTGCCTGTGTAATTACATAGTGGAAAGGAGACTACAGGCCTATTCCAGAAATGATTACTCATCTTGCAGACTGACTCCACTGAAAGGAGGTGGTTGTGCAGAGCCAGATATTTAGAATGATTTGGAGACCACATTCAGGCATGGAAAGAAGGAATCTAGTGATCAAATGATGAAGTCTGGCATGGGTATGGGATAGGAGAGTGACGGAACAAGTCCATCCTTACCTAGATTAGGATTACTAGAAACAAGAGGCTGTCTTTTTCACCTCTGCATTCCCATAGGCACTGAGTGGGTGCATAATTAATTTTTGTTGAAGTGATAAATTCCCAGAGACAAAGGTAATCTTCAAACCACCTTTTTGACATATTTAATCTATTTTGGATCTTTTGCCCTTCCCCTGGGGTTATACAAATGTAGTTTCCATCCTTGTCTATCTCCAAGTTAATCCCCTGAACTCCCAGACAGTCCCTTTTTATTTACTACCTTTATTTAGCCACCTTTGGTATTTGGAATATTATTTTTAAGGAAGGTGCTGACTGCAGGAATAGATTAAATCCATCCCTAACCAAAGACATTAAAAAAATATTTTTATACACACATTCTCACAGATACACAGTCCATATGTGGTGTATAATCATTGGCTCACAATATCATCATATAGCTGTGTATTCATCACCAATGATCATTTTTCAGAACATTTGCATCACTCCAGAAAAATAAATAAAAGAAAAAAGAAAGAAAAAGCTCATATATCCCATGTCCCTTACCCCTCCCTGTCATTGACCACTAATATTTCCATCTACTCAATTTATTTTATCCCTGATCCCCCTATTATTTATTTATTTTTTATCCTTTTTTTTTTTTTAACTCATCTGTCTGTACCTTGGATCAAAAGAGCAACAGACCCAAGGTTTTCCCAATCAACACAGTCACATTGTAAAAGTTGTATCTTTATCAAGGCTACTGGAACATAGCTCAACAGTTTCAGGTACTTCCTTCCAGCAACTCCAATACTCCATAAAATAAAAAGGGATATCTAAATAATGCATGAAAATAACCTCCAGGATAACCTCTCTGCGCTGTTTGAAATCTCTCAGCCACTAAATCCTTTTTTATCATATTTTTCTCTTTCCCCTTTTGGTCAAGAAGGCTTTCTCAATCCCATGATTCTGGGTCCAGACTCATCCTGGGAGTTTTGTCCCACATTGCCAGAAAGATTTATACCTCTGGTGATCATGTCCCATGTAGGGGGGACGGCAGCAAGTTCACCTGTAGAGTTGGCTTAGAGAAAGAGGCCACATCTGAGCAACAAAACAGGTTCTCTGAGGGTGACTCTTAGGCACAATTTTAAGTAGGCTTAGCTTATTCTTTGGAGGAATAAGTTTCATAGGGACAAACCCCAAGATCAAGGGCTCAGCCTATTGATTTGGTTGTCCCCACTGCTTGCGAGAATATCAGAAATTCTCCAAATAGGAAGGTTGAATACTTTCTCCTTTCTCCCCAGTCCCCAAGGGGACTTTGCAAATACATTATTCATTGACCAGATTATACTAGTGTATATCAGGGCATCACACTAGCCTGGACAAACCAACAAAATATCTTGCCCTGTCCAAGATCGTATGTACTTATGGTGTTCAACTAAACTGATCATATAAGTTAAATTAGGTAATACACTACTCAAAATACAAATTTTGCACCAAATAAACATCTCTCCTCTTGGTCTTACACAGAAGTTGAAGTTTTAAAATATGAACGATATTATCCTTTACCCTGCATTCTGATCTTTCAGATCAGCTTCCTTCATATCTCTAGTTGAAGTCTGATCCCTTTTTCAGCTTTTTAAACAATTCTTGTATGGGGTACTGCTAACTTTCATAGCTTCAGAGCTCTAACTCTGAGTCTCAGGTGTCACATAAATACCTGAAGTTTCTGGGAATGATCAGGTTAGATACAAACAGCTCAGCTTCTCAGAATATAAAAATAACAATTACAATTCCTGAATATACCACCAAGGACATTTGAATAACAGTACTTCTTAAAAATTTACTCTAACCATTTCCTGAGCAATGAATTCAAATTACAATTGTTAGTCTTATTGTAAGCATTTATTTCTCTGATACAGTATGATGCTGGAGATTAGCAAAGTTGAAATACTTTATGTTAATTATGGGCCTTCGTAAATTTGAATGATATGTCTGGATCAAAGGGAATCCAATTAGCATGTTTTTTTATTCATTCAGGTTTTATCCACTAACTTGTTTGTAAGAGTTGTTTGGCATCTGAAAGAGCCACTAAAGGGTTTTAGGCCTCTTGCCTTTCACATTATGTCATACTATGAATGGATAAAATTGGGTTTAAAAATAAGCAATATTGGTTTTAAACTTAAGAGATAACATTACATATATTGTTTCAGAGGTTGATTAAGAGTTTTCCTATCTCCTACTGGGGGGTTTCTCCTTCAATATGAGTTATTGTAGGCACCTTATTGTGGTTGAAATCAATAGTTGACAGATAAGAGAGACTCTTAGGATTCATTTTTGCCTCTTTTACACTCGGAGTGAATAATCCAGTGCATAATCACTCATCCCACGAATGTTTGTTCTTTTCAATTCCTTTAGCATTGATTGTCCCAAACTCATATGTAATTTTTATATCGGCTTGTATGTTTTTGTTTGTGGAGTGACTATCTCAACTAGATTTCAAGTTTACTCCAAACTCTCTTGGTTGGCAGGCTTAAGTTAGTGAGTTAAAATGGAAGCTGAAAACAGCAGCAGCTCCAGGTCAAGAGCTAGATATAACATGAGCAAAACATGAAAACCAAGTCCTTGAAGCTAAAATAATGCCCATGTAGACCTGGACTGGATGCCAGATTAACGTGATTGAAAATGTTTTATTTAAGCAGATGTGTAGGAGAACCAAGATTCAAGGCAGGGGTGAAGATGGCCAACATTGACAGGATGGCAAGATGTGGCATATAGGTTGTTAAATAGTCCAGTTAAATAGTGCACTCCTGCCTATTGCAACATACCCAAATCTGTCTTACCTACAGTCTTTAAAAGAACGGACTCCATTCCAGGCTTCTGACAATCCTGTGTTTTCACAGAACTTCTGGAAATGCAATATATTCAGAAATAAAAATTAAGACAATGTTCTTTGGAGGAGAAGGGGGCTCTTTACCTGCATTTATTTACTCTGTGTTCAAGAATTGTGGCTTGTGATAGTCAGGTGATCTCTTCTAGGTTCAGATATCTAGATGTGGCAATGCCTGCAAGGCTTTTTAAAAACAAAAATTTATATTGGGACTTTAGAAAACTAACAACTGGATTATTATAGGATGATCGAACTCGCATTATGGGATTAGAACTATATACATTTTTCTATATATTAACTTAAATTACAAGGGAAACAGTATGGAAATCTATATTAAAATCCCAGAGGACCTGGCAGAAATTTCTAACCATGATTCTTTTTGCATTGTCCAAGTTCCTTCTCTGGAATTATAAATGGCCACACTGGTACCTTCCATTGATATATGCAAGGGCCAAAGATTAGGAGCTGCCTGTTGAGCCTGTATAAGTAGCCCCTGTGGTGTGGATCAAATTTTCTCTCAAGCAGCTCTAAGGATATAAGGGTCTCTGCCTCTCAGGTGGGATCTGACTCTGTCCTCTAACTCTCACAGAACCAGAATGAATTTGAATGAACCAGAGCAAACAGGAACAAACTGGAATAGCCCCTAGAGACACTCCACTTCTCTGGTCATCAGGTCAGACTCTCCCAGAGCCATTTCTTGATCCTGATTCTGATAGAGGTCCCTGTCCACTCCCCTTTTTGGCCCACACTCTCCTCCCTCCGCCTTTGGTCCCACACTTCCCTCTCAGCACCATCTGCCTGCTCCCCAGGCTGGCACTCTGTCATCATTCACATCTACAGCCACAAAACTTGGAAAGCTAGAGTTTGGTTTAGCAGAAAAATGATTTTGAAATTTCCCCTCTGAGGTCCCCTCAAAACTTTTCCCCCTCCCTGCCTTCCCTCCAAGACCAGTTTATCTGTCAGTCCAGCCACCAAGTGGAATTGGGGCCAAGTAGGCAAACTGCCCACACTTGTCAGTATCTTTGACCAGATGACAGGTATAGCAGTACATAGCCAAAAAAAAAAAAAAAAAAAAGAATGGAAAGTCGCTGGGTA
Source organism: Tamandua tetradactyla (assembly GCF_023851605.1). NCBI lineage: Eukaryota > Metazoa > Chordata > Mammalia > Pilosa > Myrmecophagidae > Tamandua > Tamandua tetradactyla. Next base: position 47,177,764 of record NC_135329.1, on the reverse strand, counting down.
TGCTGAGACTTTCAAGGGTCAATGCCAAGGTAAATAAGAGTGAAAGAAACCAAAAGTTTCTCCCACACCACAGTAAGTAGGGTGGGGCAGAGGTGGAAATGTCCCTGTTCCTTGAGAGAGATACTAAACTATTGTGTGTGCATGTGTGTGTGTGTGTGTGTGTGTGTGTGTGTGTGTGTATGAGCCTGGTGGATAGGCTGAGAAAGAGCCTGAAGTGGTATTTTAATATTCCCAGGATATTTAGAATTCCTGTAGGTGCTTCTATGGCATCTGTACTTATACAAGTCTGCTCTTGGCTTTTTCACCGCCATGTCCTTAGGGCTGCTGAGCCCCATGCTCAGATTCTCTGTCACACAGAGTCTGTGCCCAGCTGGAGCCGTGGGGCCTGCCAGCACCTGTCTAAAGCAGTGAGCTTTGCTACTGGTCCTCAGTCATCGGCAGCATAAACTGCATATATTCATTCACCCATTGCCCATTCATTTATCCATCCATCCATTCATTCAATCATCCATTCAGTAAAGAATCTCTGTGTTTGGTTTCCTATGTGTCCAGAATTCTGGGCTGTGGGGGATGCCAAAGAAAATGAAAAGAAGAGGTGATGTAGGGTAGTGTAAGTAAACAAAATGATGTCTAGTTTGGAAGAAGCCTTAAAAGTCACCTAGTTGCCTAACTGGTGGACATTTTCCATCTTTATCTTAAGTAACTTTTCTGTAGTATTAGATATCAGTGTCCACTTTTTCCTTCTGGTAAAATCTGACCTCTTTTGGCTTCCAGATATCATTCTCATCTCTACCCTTTCCTGACCACTCCTCTCTGTTTGCTTATCTTTAAATATCTGTGTTTCCAGGAGTTCTATTCTTGGTCTCTTCATACTCCTCACACTATTCCTGGTGGCCTCACCTTCACTCCTGGCTGCAGCCCTGTCCTTGCAAAGCTCCTATGTCTATCTCTTGCTTGAACATCTCTCCAGAGTTCTAGACCTGCATTTTCAGCTGACTCCTGGACCTCTCTACTTGGTAGACTCATGGGTGCCTCAAAACCAGCCAATATGAAACTGAACTTGTCTTGACTTTCATTACAAACCTGCCCCCTTTTCTGCATTGTTTTCTGTCTTTATAAAGGTTCCATTCTCCTCCCATTGTCTAAAACAGAAAACTAGAATTCATTCTTAGCCACTTCCCATTGCTTATCCCACATTCAACCAATGATTGCCTTCAGGTCTCCTTCAACCCCCTTCCCTTTTCTCCATTCCTATGGCCATGGCCTTAGTCCCTCATTATCTGTGACCTGGACCACTTCTGAAGCCTCTGAATTGGTGTCTCTGTCTCAAGTTATCTGTCCCATCTTACAGTGCCCCCTTTCTCTTCTAAAATACACATTTTAATCCATCTTCCATAGTGTCTCCAGCAAGCTTCCTTCATGTTGTACAATGTTGTACTGCTTCATGTTGTACAAAGGATCGTTTCACTCCTCTGCTTAAAATTCTTCAGTGACTTTCTATTACCTCCAAAATAAAATCTAAACTGCTTTGTATGGCACCCTCAGCCCTTCATGATCTGCTCTTGCACATTTCTCTTGACTTTATGCCCATTTCCCACCTGCATCTCACTGGACTTTATCCTTTTTCTCTATGATCCACCTGCAATGAACCACCAGCAGTTTCTCCTGTGTTTCAGTATCTGTTTCTGCACAGATCACTCCATATCTGCCTAACTCCTGCTTATTCTTGAGCTCCTTAGTTCAGGGATAGCCTCCTCTCCACCTCATTCTGACCTGCAGCCTGGGGATCACACTCCTCCTATGTGTCCTGATACCACCTTGCATTACCACTTTCAGAACAGAGTAGTCTCTTCATTTCTCCATGAGATTCTGAACTCTTGAATGCAAAACCTATGTCATATTTTTCTTTAATTATGAGAAAATGCCTGGTATAGCATTAATCCTCAATAAATACCTGTGACTGGATAAAAGTTACCCATCTCTCTGTAATACCCCTGCCTGTGATTCAAGGCTCCAATTACAAGGAGCTAATTCAAGGCTCCAATTACAAGGACCCCCAGGGGGGCCCACTGTACCTTTGGCTAACTCTGACTGTGGGATAGGACTGAAATCTGTCTCCTTAGCATCTCCCTTGAGACCACACAGAGAGTCTAATTCCTCTTTTACTTGACAATCCTTCAAATAAATGATCGTGTCTCTCCTGAGTTTTCTCCCATCTAAACTCCTCCATCAAACTGAGAGACAGCCAGCCTGGATTCTAACTCTGCTTTGGTTTACCAGCTGCTGTCCGTGAACAACTCATGCCACCTCTCTGAGTCTAGTTTGTTTCTCATCTGTTTCACGAAGAGTCTGAACTGAATTTGGTGCTTCTCAAACATGCATGCGACTCCTCTGGGGGTCTGGTTAACATGCTAATGGTGATTCTGCAGGTTAGGGGCAAAGCCTGAGAATTGGCATTTCTAACAAACCTCCATGTAACATCAATGCTGCCAGTCCACAAATCACAGTTGAGGGGCCTCTAAGGTCTCATTAGTTCTCTGACCTTAAGGAACTATTCTCTTTGGCCATGATGTTTAACATTCCCTCTGCCCCTTTTCTATGATGTGCCTTTGCTTGCCTATTATGGGAATGTGCACAATAAGGGCCTGATAGAGTACAGAGTGAGTTCAGACCCAGCTTTGAATTTTAGCTGTTCTGTTTCAAAGCTTCATAATCATTGACAAATTATTTAACAGAGCCCCTGGTTTTACATTGGCTCAGTTGGAATACTAATTCCCTTCTTAGAGAATTATTTTAACTATCCATTGAATCAAAGTGCCTTGTTTGTGCCTGGCACACTAGTGGCACCTCATGTAAGAAGGAGGTGGGTATTAAACAGGCAACTCAGTGACATGTGCCAACTCTTGCCTTTATTCCAGCCTGCAGGATCCCTCCACTGCCTGAACTCCCATGGCTTGGCACTGGGTGATATGTGGGGTTGCAGTGCGTTCTGATGATTCCTAGGTGGCTTTCATCTCCCCAGGGAAGCTGTGCACCCCTTAAATTGGGGACTGTGGCTTGTGTGACTCTCCTCCCCACAGGTGCCCAGGAAAGAAGCCTGTGCATTCCCAGTCTGTTGCCTCTTTTAACCCCTTTGTAGCTCTGTATTTACTCCCTCTCGTTTGTCCCATCAGTGGCTCTGTGGCCTGAAATTCCCCCCTTCGCCCACTTCTGGATCTCCTTAAATAGTGTAAGAAGTGGGTGTCCACCCCGGCACTTCTCATGGCTAGAACAGTTGCCAGGGTATTCCCTTCCAAGTTGGCTCTTGGACTCTGAGATGCATTGCTGAAAAAGTGGAAGAGCAGTAACAAGCTTGGCACACAAAAAGAGAGGAAAACTGGTTAAAGATTCTGAGGAGGAAGCCAATGGAAGCAGAGGTGCCCAGAGAGGGGATATCAAGAACATGCGAACTCAGAAGGCAATCCGGGATGAAGGTGAAGCCCAGGCTGGTGGCAGGGACATGAGTACTGCTGATAAAGTCCTGTGTGGTGAACTGAAAACTCCCTGGGGCTGAGTAGGGAGACCTGGTTTCAGATGCAGTTCTACCACTAATAGTCACTCGCCCCACCCCTTCTGCATTGAGCTCTTGGGTTATTTTTTATTTTCTGCACTATGAGGAGGCTGGGTGGGTGATTCTTAACCTTTTAGAGTCATGGACCTTATTGGAAGTATTATGAGAGCAACAGATCCTCTCCTAAGGAAAATAGACACATGCATGCCATTTAGTTTTCCAGAGGTCTTTTTAGATTAGGAACACTCAGATGTGACAGCATCTCGCTTCCTTCCACCTCTAATAGCCCATGATTTGATCATTAGGACTGGATGATTTCATCATTTCAGCAGGAAGGACCCAATCAATGGACTCATAGAACCTGAAATAGAGTAGGGAGAAATAGTAGTAGAGCCAGAATCCCCCACTGCAACCAGAGGCTGTACATCTCAGCAAGCTGGAAGGTCACATTTTCCTGAAGCAGTGGCCCAGAATAAATATGAAGAGACAGGGGACGTGGAGGGAAACCACTGAGGGGAAAGAAATGTGAACCCTGCTTCATTTAGCTTCCTGCTGTCAGCACAGGCTGTGTTCTCACTGGAAGCAGCTGCTCTGACCACCTGGGAGGGATGAGGGGGCCTGGCCTCCCTGCACCCAGCACACTAAATCTCTTCCTGTGTGTACACATCAGGGGCTGTGAGGGCAGGACAGAGGCAGGCAACAGCTATCCATATCGAGCCCTACTTTGCTGTTCGTGCGGTCACTTCAGCTTACATAAAACCCATTTTCCTAGTTGCCACCCGTTCTGTCTTTGCTTCATTCATTCATGCATTCATTCAATGATCAAAAGTATCTATTCAGCACCAGACACAGGCCTTGCATTATGTTAGGTGCTGAAGATATGCTGATGGACATCAACTGTGCAATGTGAGAAATAACATTTAATCAAGTAATCACCCAGGTAAATATACAATTCCAACTGCGCTGGGAGCTAAAAATACACAGGCTTTATCTGGTCACGGAGGTCACAAACATCTTACTTAAAGTGACATTTGAACTGAAAGCTAAAGGTTGTTTAGGAGTGAATTGGTATAGGAACAGAGAGTAGAGTATCTCAGGTAAAGAGAACAGCATGCAAAGGCCTTGTATTAGGAAAAGTACTTCAAGTTCACAGACTGAAATGGGGCCAGTGTGGGAGAAGAAGGAAGAGGAGGGTGGATTGATAAGACTGATGTCCCAGAGCATGCAGCGGTGACAGGCCATGTTAAGTAGTTTGTCTTTATTTTAAGAGCCAAGAAAAGAGAGATAGAGATAAAGATGATAGATAAATGAGTGAGATATAGCAAAAGGGATAGAGACAATAAAGATGATAGAGATAAAGCTAGAATGAGAGAGAGAGAAAGAGAAAGAATGAGAGAGAGAGAGAAGGTGTGGTGTGAAATTGAGAGCAGGATGCTTTTCAATGATTTCCTCAATAATTGACATGGGCTTGTGCATTTGAATTTTTAGCACCTTCTTATCTTTTCTGGTTGATTTGAATCTACCCAGTGTCCTTCTTGGGCTTACTGAGCTCTTGTTTTCTACTCACTCACTCCTTAAAGCAGGGACAAGAGGAGGACACGGCCTTGCCTGTTATCTGTATGCTGAATCAGAACAATTAGGCCATCCTTCAGGGTTTTCATGGGCCCCTGGCTTTCAGCCTGTGTCCCAGGAAGATATTGGTCTGTCATCCACTCCAGCCACTCCCCCATCTCCTTACCAAGAGTGTGTGTTAGCAGCTTCTTTCCTCACTTGTAGCTGTCTGACCATCCCTCACTAAATCTCCATCAGAGAACGGTTGGCCATGAGGACTCTCTCCGAATGTGCTGTCTGGGAGTCAGCAGAGGGAGAAGGTTGGGCCTGGGCTAGAATAAGCTTTGGTGCTCAGAGCCCTTCTTCAGAGATCATCTTGCGATCACCCCCTCCCCTCCAACTCACACACACTGCAGGGGCAACGACTCTGCGTCTGAGGCCTTGTACTATTATCTACCACGCCGAGGTCCTTGCACAGACCCCTAGGCAGGCACTGCCCACTGAATGTCCAACCCCCTTCCTCAAAGACAGGAAAACCTTTCACTTTCCATATCAAGCAGAACTATCCATTTTGCTTTCAGTATGTCTGAGAAATTAGTTTGCCAAGTCATTGGTCTGTAATTTGTATTTATGGGGCATCTTTTTAAACAGGAATGGAGTCCTGTGATAAAGATGTGTTTTTACAGATGCAGCTCTTCCATACATTCGAATCCTTGTGAACTATGAATGTACCATGCATGTACATACATAGCTCTTGGGTGTTTTCTTTTGGCCCTGGTAAAGCTGACAGTGTTTTAAGAGAAAAATTAGTCACTCATCAACATTGTGTTTAAATTTAGTAGAAAATTTTAGGGCTTTAGGCTAACATTTTAAGAATGACCTCTGCAACTCTAGCAAATTAGAATGGACTCCATCAAACCATAGTGATTTTAAGGACTGGGATTGATGTCAGCAAACCAGGTTACATTTGTGCCCTTAAGAGACAGAGAGCATGAAGGTACATGTCCAAACGCTACCAAGGAATCACACTCCCCCTGAACAGGATGTAGAATTGAGGACTCTTGTCTGTAGCTTCCCTGCCATAGAGCAGAATGTGCCTCTCCGTGAATCTCAGCTCTTTGGACAGTCTGACAGGCGTTGCCGCACTGGGCCTGGCACACATCTGTCTCTCCGTCCGGCCCTTGCCAGCCTGCACACTGCGGAGACCAGCTGCCTGGAGCTCCTGTTCTCAGATGTGGGCAGACCGTGAATCTTCCATGTGGTCATGGATTTAAAAAAGAAAGAAAACTCATGCTGTTTTTATGTCTGTTAGAAGAAACCTGCATTTTTAGAGTGTGGATGTCACAGGCAGTGAGGACTTTTCCAGAGTTTACTGCGGAGTTATGGCCCACCTTTTTTTATGTGTAGCATTTAGAATTTGGGGTTGGGGATGAGCAGGTCAAATGAAGAGCATTTGCAAGGAGTACAAGGTCTGGAGGACAGAATTTAAATCCTGTTGCTTCTCTGATAATTCCAACCAATGTGGGTTCCCATTTCTGTATTTCTGCCCTAAAAATATCTATATATTGAGGAAGAAACTGTTGTAATTTTTCTATCCATTTCCCTATTTGTAATGGAAATGAAAGAAGAAATGAGGTACAGCTTTAGTCCCTCCTATAATCTGTGCTTCAACCCAGGATCCTAGGAGTTATTTGCTAAATTGTTTCTGATCTCAAGCAGTAAGCTGTCTGTAAAAGCCTACCCCAAAGTATTGTAAAATGCTCAACTTATGTTTGGGAGAGAGGGTAGTTTACTTCTGTGATGTGCTTTGAAATCAAGTGAAAACTGTTCTGTTAAAAATATCTATAATTCCTGGGCCTCACATTTCTTTTTTCCAACTATGTCTTCTCCGTAGAAGTCAAGAGTTTAGATATCTTGGGATTTGTTTTGCTGTCATGAAAACAGAGGTGCAGCTCAAGAGCCAAATCTAGTTTGAGTATGAGGGTGACCTCTTCAGCTCCTGAAGACACAAGTACATCAATGGTTCTGCCTTTATCTGGATTCCTAACTATGGTAATTTAATTGGCCATGGATTCATTGACACTCTTCATGAAGTAGAGCATGTGGCCCCTTCCTTTGATCTGCGTGGGCATACTACAGTTTCGACCAATAAGGTGAGGTAGAGGGTGAATTTCAAAGCTAGATCAGGAAGGGTGTTGCAGCTTCTGTTTGGTCTCTGGAAAATTTGTTCTCCAGGGACTCCATTTACAGACTTCCCTCTTAGAACCTGCCCACCATGCTGAGAGAAGCTGAGTCATATAGAGAAAAAACATGAAGGCAATCAACATTGTCACGAGTTCAGGTTTTGAATCTTCCCAGATTAGGAAGTAGACATCTGAAGAAGCTTCATGATGATTCTTGCTCCCAGCTATCTTCAGACATCATGTGGCAAAGGAAAACAGTACTTGTGCATGTCCAAATTCCTGGCCCACAGGAGCTATGACCTGAATAAGTAGGTGGTGTTTTTTTGCACTTACTTTTAGGGTAATTAATTATGCAGCAATGGATAACTAGAGTACTCGCCTACTTTGATGGGTCTCATTCATCATTTATTCAGTTTTTCATTCATTAAGCAAACTTTTAATGAGAAAATTTTATCTGCCAGGTTTACAGGTTGCTAGGGATGCAAAGCTTAATAAATTTGCTCCTTATTTTGCCTTAGTTTGCCAGGGTAGCTATAACAAATACCACCAACTATTTGGTTTAAACAACAGGAATTTATGTCTCAGGTGTTGGGGAAATATTGGTGATAGGAGGCAGGTATGTTGCCCCTCACATCACTCCTAGAGGTGATCTAACCTGTTAGCCATGTCTAAGCTTGGTCTTATACTCCAGGTTAGGGTCTTCTTTTGGTGACAGACTTAGACAGAAAAATGGAAAGCGCTGTGATTGCAACCTATGACAGGGTATCTGAAGTGACCTCGTAGCTTTCCATCGAAGGTCTGGGTGAGGAAGGGAACTGGTCACTCAGTAGCTGCCCACCTGCTGAAAAGAGAAGTGGAAGAAAGACTAGATCCTGCTGACGCCCTCTGCTAATGAGCCAGCAAGGCTTCCTGAAGTGCTGACAGGTCGGTCCCAGTCTCGCTGCAGACTCCTCCTGAGAAAGAGAGATGCTGTGAATCCGCCTTCATGCTGAGCTTGGCTCTCTGCTCTCATCTTTCCATAGCAACAAGGGAAAGGGGACCAGAATGTGGCAATCTCGGCCCAGGGATGCGTGGGCTGTGGCTGTCTGTAGGCAGCGTGGCTAGAAGGATAAACTTGAATAACAGCAGTCCCGATTCTAGCCAGCACTTGACATCTGCCCATCACATGGAAGATCATGAAACACTTTCATAACTGTGTTCTCATTTGCTCCTCTGAGGGCAGTTTAGGCTGCCTATTTTTGCAGAAGAGGAAATTGAAACAGAAAGGCAAAGTAACCTGCCCAAAGGCACAGATGTGAGGCTAAAACATAGGATTTCTGACTCTCAATTAGGGCCCCTTCTATTGTGACGTGGTTAAGCCACCTGGTTGGGTGGACACAGTGGTGGGTGAGTGAACTGACTTTCAGGGTGACTCCCTTACTGTTTCTTAAAGTGGTCCTCTTGGACCTTCTGCTTTTTATTCAGTTTAGTCTTCTGATTGGCTTTATTGAAACCACAGGGCAATGTCGATTGTCAGTCTGATGCTGAGAAACTATTATGTGCTCCACAAACTTTTAGGAATTCTGAAGGCATCTGCCTACCCTGAGTTTAACTCCTGTGCTTTGGCATAAGCTTTCATTTTAGGGAATATCAGTATCAATTATTTCCTAAGGGTTTCTGTGTTTTAAAAGTATTGTTATGTTAGGAAATGCTGCAGGAACAGATAGAGGATTCTATCTGACCCTGCCCACTTCCTTACTTACCTTATGATGCTATGTCACCATCTGCCTTCCCCATGACACCCAATCTCTTTCCTTTCACACCTGCAATGCTGGGCCCATATATAGAAGCTCTTGGGTTCAGAGTGAAGGCTTCAACAAAAGCCTATCCATTTTAGCTGCAGCTCCAACCTGCTGAATGCTGCTCCTGAACCCTCTGGTTTGAATGGTTGGACCTAATAAGTCATCCTCTAGGCCTGGTATCCCCCAGGTTCAAGCCTCAAGAAGATTTGAGGCTAAAACATAGGATTTCTGACTCTCAATTAGGGCCCCTTCTATTGTGACATGGTTAAGCCACCTGGTTGGGTGGACACAGTGGTGGGTGAGTGAACTGACTTTCAGGGTGAATCCCTTACTGTTTCTTAAAGTGGTCCTCTTGGACCTTCTGCTTTGTATTCAGTTTAGTCTTCTGACTGGCCTTATTGAAACCACAGGGCAATGTCAATTGTCAGTCTGATGCTGAGAAACTATTATGTGCTCCACAAACTTTTAGGAATTCCTCCACTACTCCAAGGAGAGCAGGGAAGAATGTGAGGATTGGAGAGATGGTGAGAGCAGGAAGACCAGGGAAAGAGTGAGAAAATGCATATGTATGAGACATGTCCTGGAACTCCGTCAGTCAGTCTTTTTTCCACCTTCCTGGTGCCTTCTGATAGTTGGCTGCTCACTGTGTATCACCTGTTTAGTTGGGGAGCTCAGTATTCTCCACAATAGCCTATTGCACTGTTAGACAGCTTTAATACCAGCAAATGCTTCTTTTTGTTGATTCCTAAATCAGCTTTCTTGCACTTTTTCCCCAGATTTCTACTTCTATGCATTGGGCTCCACATAGAGAAAATGATTTTTCTTCTTATATACCACAGCACCTCAAATATTTGAAGAGCCCTCACATGTTTCTGTCTGAGCCTTCTAGTATGTTTATAGTAAAGGAAACCATCATGATATTCGAACCTTGGACCTGGCTGCCAAAGAGGGTGGCAACCTTATCCCAGGCAATGGTGGGTATTCCAAGGCGGTCACTGGTGGGCTCTCCAAGAGGCTCAGGTGAGTTTCCCCCACTCAGCCAGTGAACTCAAGGCATTAAAAAAGAAGCTTTATTAAGGGAAAATAAAACACCAGAATATGAGATATTATGTCAATTGGAGAATCCCAGTAATCTGAAGATATAGAAACCCAGAATGGCATTGTGGGAAGCAACCACTGAGGCCATCTTGATTGATTTCTCAGTCAATTCAGGATTCATTCTGCAACATTTCTGAAAAGGGGCTCTCCAGTTCTACTTGATGATCTCTAAGGATAGCTAATTAGTTGTGAGGCAGTCTTCACTGATGGACAGCTTTATTTCTTAGAAAGTTATTTTTATGAGTAGCTGAAGTCTGCATGCAAATTCTTGAGTGGACCTGGTTTGCCCTGCTTGATCTGGGGCTGCCCTAGCAAACCCTTGAGCTTCAGCTGCTTCTTTTGATAGAACTTCAGTTGGAGCAAATGATTCAAGGATCAGACTTGTTTTGTGGGTCCCAAAGGTTGGGTTTAGGATCAGTGAATGGAAGCTGTAGGGAAGCACATTTCGTTTGCATACAATGGCAGGTCAAGAAAATTCACGTGTATTGAGTCCCTACCACCTGTTAGGGACTGTGTTAAATGCTTTATACTTTCTTATTTTAAAAAAGATTTTTTATTTTACATTTTTAGGCTGTCTCTGTTTCGTGACATGAATCTAGGTTTGTAATAATTTGAAGCCTGAAGCCTGGGTAGGTTTTTCTTAAAACTCCATCTGCTTTTTAATTAGTGAAGATTCCTCCAAGATTTTCACGTTAATTGCCCATCAATCTTAGTTTTGGTTTATGAATTTTTGTCTGTTCCTTTGAATACAGAGGCATTTTAGTTGGGAGAAGTTGCTTTAGGGATTGCTAACTATGGACCATATCGAACCAGGTATCATTTTATATCTCTTTTCATTGTTCATAGAACCAGTGAATTTGGTTAATACCACAATTTTATATATGTAGGAACAAAAGCTCAGAGCTATCAAATATCTTTGTCAAGTTGCCATAATAAATAGTGGGGCCAGTTTTCAGATCTGTCTGTTTCAAAGGCCATGCCTTTCCCAACATACAGTGTACGAACAATCCAAAACAAAAGAAAGTGGGGTTTGCACCAATTTCATTGCAGTCAGGTAGTGAAGGAGAATGAAGTCTCAGATGGAGCCTTAGACTGGAGGACTTTTCCACCCCCCAACCCCAAAGAATTCTAATACTGTGATCTCTGACAGATGAATCCCAGGCTTTTCCATTCTGTGCATGCAGCACGCTTCCCCAGTTACTTAGAGAAAACCAAAGATGAAAGGGTTCAAGGAAATAATCTAAACCAGCCTCTTGTTTTTTAATTCAATATTTATTATAAGCAAAGCAATACATATACATAGCTTAGAAATCAAATTGTACGTGATGGGAAAAACATCAAGTCCCCATTTCTGACACTGCTTTGTGTAGGAAATCCACAGTGTGACATTCCTGACATCTTATCACACCCAATGTGGGTGATCAATTTATCGAATTGGTGAGTTTGAGATTAGAAGATGGGCAGTAGTGCCTCAACTCTGTTCTCCTCTTCTTCATAGGAGCCATCCATCTTCCTGAAGGAAGTACATACATTGGCTTTACAGGAGCAGGTCAGGATGGTGGGAGGCCGGGGGTTTACCGGCTTATTTGTCTACTTCTAGAGTTCAGGATCAGGAGTTGATTATTACTTCACTCCTGTTCTTCTTTCTTCAACCAAGCCTGTGTTTGTCTGACTTTCATTTGACTAAGAAATCTGAGTGTGGGAGAAGAGGGGTGCTGTTTATTGGGCTTCCTAAAGTAGCATCCCTACAGTGTCAAGTGGCTTATGAAAATAGCAATTTCTTGGCTCCATCATTCTCCACCCTCTTGTTCTACTCATCAAAAACAATCACTTTTAACTTCTTTTTTGATTTTTTTTTTTTGGTATTTATCCTTATGTTCCTAATTATATGCACTTGTTCTTTAGACTTGTTTATTAGATATAGTCTCTTTGACTTACATACATGAGACATGAGAATTTACTACTCACATACCTCTTTTCTCTCTCTACCCTATAAGCGTAGTTGAGGTAGTTAAATGAAAAATTTGCAGTTGTCTATGTTCATCCAGTTTTTTTCTTCAATGATTATTTTATTGAGATAAAATCATCTAAAGTGTACATTCAGTGGTTCATAAAGCTGTGCATTCATCATTACAATAAATTTTTGACAATCTCATTTCTTCAAAAACCATAAAATTAAGAATAAAATAAATAAAAGTAAAAAAGGAACACCCAAAACTTTCCCTAACCCACTATCCCCCATTGCTTATTTATTTATTTTTCTAATTCTTTTTCTTATTCATCTGTCCAAACATTGGATAAAGGGAGTGTCAGTCATAAGGTTTTCACACTCACATGTTCACATCTTAAATGTTCTATAGTTATTCAATCATCCAATCAAGGCTATTGGATTACAATTCAACAGTTTCAGGTCTTACCCTCTAGCTACTCCAATATGCCAAGAACTGAAAGGTGATATCTATATACTGCATAAAAATAGCCTCGAGAAAGACCTCTCAACTCTATTTGAAATTTCTCAGCCACTGAAATTTAATTTTGTTTCATTTTTCCTCCCTTTTTGGTCAAGAAGTCTTTCTCATTCCCATAATGCTGGTCCCAGCTCATCCCTGAGAGTCATGGCCCATGTTTTTGGGGAGATTTACACCCCTAGGAGTCAAGCCCCACATAGAGGGAAAGGCAGTGAGTTCACCTGCAGAGTTGGCTTAAAGAGAGAGGCCACATCTGAGGAACAATAGAAGTTCTCTGTGGGAGGTGGGTTGTTCCAATTTTTGACCATGTAAATATTTATTTACTGCTGTATTTGGCAGTGTTTATGGCCACATTTCCTTCCTTGTCCAGCTCTGTTTGACTTTATGGTATTGGATTTGCTGGTGCATCAGTCATTTGGGGGGACACTGTTAAATGTCAAAATTTACAGACCCTTTTTCTGAAAGCATCTAATTTCTTTAGAATAGATTACTCTAATAACTTCGCTAAGAAATATACTGTTGGTTAGCTTTGTGTGGAATCCTGGCAGGGTTCATGAGTTAGAGGCCTATATAGTACATAGATTTTCACCTGCTTCTCAGCATCGAGATGCTCTCATCTCTCAAACGATTGTTGTTTCTGAAACTAAAGTCCCTCTGGCTCCAATTCTTCAGAGTATCTACTGAAAGTCTTTTCTGGGTATGTGGTTCTGGTGGAAGTAAGTGTAAGGAGAGAAATGATCTCTTCGTTGAGCTGGACGAGGATCTGAGTGGTCAAATTCTTGGTCCCTTTCATTACTAAGCCTTTTGAAACAGTTTTATTTTAGCATCACTATTTTCACTCCCTTCTCTCATGTCCTCTGCTCAATTCACCTTTTTTGGGCATCTGACTCCAACTTTTCACTGAGACTGTTTTTGTCAAGGTATCAATGGCCTCTGTGTTGTAAATCCTAATGCTCATGTCTCTGTCCATAACTGACATTTCTGCAACATCCTCTTTTCATAATACACACAGGTGGTTCAACGTCCAAAGAGATACAAATGAAAACAGTCAGCTAGACTTCCCATCCCCAACCCAACCTCTTGGAACAACCATTACTACTAAGTTCTTTAGGTCTCCCAGAACAGTCTATGCTCATTTAAGCACATAATGTATTCACATAATATGTTTTTCACAAGTAATTGTGTACTATAGAAAAGACCTTATCCTGAATTTTTTATTTAAAAATACATCTCAGAGCTTGATTACCCCCAAAGAAACCCTATACCCCTAGCAATCTCTCCTCATTTCCTCCTCCCCTAGATCTTAGCAATCACTAATCTACTTTCTGTTCTATGGAGTTGAGTATTCTGGACATTTCATATAGCTCATGCCACATGCCTTGTATGAGGGCCAGTGGAGGGCATCAGACTCATTTCCTAGTATAGACAATAATTATCCACTTCATACATTTTTTTTTTTTTTTGCATGGGCAGGCAACGGGAATTGAACCCAGGTCTCTGGCATGGCAGGTGAGAATTCTGCCATTGAGCCACCATTGTACAGCCCCACACATGTGGTTTTTAATGAAGCTATTACATTGATGAGAGAGGAGCCATACCCTCTTGAAGATGTTCTACCTGACTGATGCCACATAGTTCAGTGGTTACATCAAAAATGTGGCAGGTACCAAGCAGGGGTCAGGCTGAGAGGACCATCCATGCTTTCTTACATGCTTTCAATGACTGGTTCTTCCATTTATTGGGTAAGTGGGAATGAGAATTCAGGTCAGATAGGCTTTGAGGATATTATGCATTATTGTTACTATTAGATTTTATACTGTACATGTTGGGAAGAAGAGACATATTAGAAGGGTGAATTTTCACTCCCAAAAAATCTATCTCAGGAAATCTAATATCAGCCTGTGAATCTTTCCAACTTTCCAGAAATGTAGTTGGATAGCCTAGCATGAGGAGCTGGGTTACTTTGTCAATGCTCTCTAATTAACTTACCTGAGAACCAGGTGTCTTGGGAGGCATTACCTGGTACCTCTGGGGAAGAGCACTCTTTTCCCATTTCCCTATTCCCTGAAGTAGTGATGCTCAGCCAGCTCTGTCTTAGAGGAAGCCTGAGACTCTTTTGTCCATGCCCTTCCCACCTGGGTTGCAGCCTTCTTAGGAGAGAGGCAAAAGAGTCTGAATGTTTGCATCCTAAGGCCACTGGGGTAATTGCAGATACAAAAGAAAGCCACAAAACAGCCAGATGTCTGTGAGCTTTGTCTTTGCTTATGACCTATCCTGAGTTCTCTTCTTACCCACCTTTAATTTAGGATTGTGTTTGCACTAGAGATCTGTGTAAAGCGTAACTTTGTTAGCAGGTAATGAAAAGGATTGAGAAGTCACTTTGTCAACACAGTGCTGAGTCCTGCGTGGTGAGTAATCTCTTTCCTACATTATAGGAAAGTTATTAATCCATTACGTTCTCTGATTCCAATTCACCTGGCTTAGATGTGTATAGAAATTGATCCCAGTTCTTACTTGAATGTAAAAGAGAAGGGTATTTTTCAAGGCAAGTCAAACCATTGTGGATGAAATAATCATAAGTCATCATAGTTACAAAATTCAATAAAACTGTAGCAAAAACACATTTGAAAACCTGGTACAGGTAAATTAAGCTATTCTATGACAGCCCAGAACCAAAATCTTGTATCAGACCAAGATCCCACAATTTAGTTGAACTAAATCAGGTGTACAACATAGAGACTTCAGTTATTCTTCATTAGATTATACAGTTCCATTCCTTCTTTTTAATTAGTCAAAATATTTGAAAAAAGGGTATTTCATCTGGAGATTAGAAGGGCAAAGAGATTATTGACAGTGTCTTTCAGTCAGGGCTGCCCTCAGGAAGAGAGATGGAATTCGTTTTGTCTGTATCCCAGGTGAGAACTGAGACCAGTTGGGGAAGCCTCAGGGAAGCTAATTTCAACTCAGTATGAAGAAGGATATTTCAGTTGCCAGAGTTGCAAAGAGAAGAGTGGCTGTCCCAAGAGATATATCATAGGCAGAAGTTGGGGGCTGCTCATCAAGGATGCCTAACAGATAGTGAGGTCTCTGAAGGGAGGTTTGATTGGATGGTTTCCAGTGTCTCTTCTAACCTGAAAATTTCATAAAAATGTATCACCTCTAAAACTCTGCTCTGAATAATTTATCCACCTCACTACCTCATCTTTTAGGGAAGCATCAAGAGAACACAGGTTCCTTCTGTAGCATTTTCTCAAAGGGTTAGGTAGTTAATTATGTTGTTTAATTCTCACCTCAAATTTATCACAAAACATCCCAGAAAGAAGCGACATCCCCCACCCCAACACACAAACGCATAACCTCTTATGTGTGTTGAGTGTCACAATAGGAATAAAAAGAGAACCCAAGTTTATTGATCACTTCTAGGTCTTAGGGACCATGTAACATCTTTGTCATTATACACACTGTGAGATCCTTAGGGATAGAGATGATGTGTGTTTATCTTCGTATCCATCAACTCCTAGAAGAACTTCTATAAACAACTGGTTATCAGTAAGTACTTCTTCAATATTGACTGAAGCAATTCTTATTTCAAGCTTCTGAGGTTGTAGGTAGTAGGTTTGGATTTTGGTTTCTCTAGTGGCTCAGATAAATTAAATAAAGACGTTTTCATGGTCACAATGTCCATATGACAGAATTTGGATTTGAACCCATTAATGTTTAAACCCCCAGGTTATGCTCTTACATCATATTGTTCTGGACTCTGTAATTAGTACTTGATTGTGTTGGTTTCCAGACAAACTTGTTATGGCTTCCACATGCTTTTCTGTTTTAGAGACTGTGTAGTCTTGGTAATTCAGTCAATTCCCACTCACTCTTAATCTGTCTAGTAATTTTAAGATCTTCACCTATGACGTGGATGCATCTGGTTTAATTCCATTCAAATTAACAACTGGACACCATATTTGCTTTACTCACTAAGTAACAAATTATTGCGAATTTAGTGGTTTAAAACAAACAAAAAATATTTATCTCACAGTTTTTGCAGGTTAGGAATCTGAGCACAGTTTAGCTGGGTCCTCTGGCTCAGCATCTGTCATAATACTGCACCCCAAGCTCAACCAGGTTACTGTCACCTCAAGGCACAACTAGGAGAGGATCCTTTTTCAAGATCACTTACATGGCTGTTAGCAGACCCTAGGTTCTGGCTGGCTGCTGGCCAGAGACTCGTGTTCCCTGACACACGAGTCCTTTCACAACATGACAACTGTCTTCCCCAGAGTGGAGACAGAGACAGAGAGCCAGCAAGAAAGTAGAAAGCCATCACATTTAAAAAAAATTAATTTTTATGTGCAAGCTAGTTAGATTTCCCACCCCCAGCCCCATCATCTTTCTGTCACCTACTCTCACAAATGACATCCAATCACTTTTCTTCATATTGTATTCACTAGACACGAGTTACAAGGTTCAACCCACATTCAAGGGGAGAGAATTACATAGGACATGAAACTAAGAGGTGAGGACCGCTGTGAATTATTTTAGAGACTGCTTACTATAGGTATTTACTGTATGCCACACACTGTTCTAGGAGCTGGGGTTGCAAAGATGAGTAAGATACAATTTCTGGCCTGAAAGACATTATAATTTAGTAGGAGAACCATGTACATAACACAGTTATTTTGATGTAGTTTGATAAGCACAATAATATAAGTATTTAAAAGGTATCATGGTAGCTACAAGAAAGACTGATTCAGCTTTTTTGGCTTTTTTTCCAGAGGGTGGAAAGAGAGAGAAGCCAGAGAAGACTTCCTGGAGAAGGTAAAATATGAACTGATATTTGAAGAATAAATGATCTATCACCAATCCTGGAAGGAGGTCATTAGGACTCAGTTGTTAATGGAACTGGCTCAGCTGGCAACTCTAGAGTCTAAGGGACTTCTATTCCTCTGGGAAATCTCTGTATTTTCTCATCCAAATGCTCCAGAGACATGGTTAAGAATTAGCATTACAAAGCACTACAGCCCTACTCTAGCACCAATATTAATATTAAAGGAAGTAAGAGGGCTGTTCCAACATTGTGTCCCAGTCAGACTGTATTATACTCTTGCCAAAATATCCTTGTAAACATCAAATTTTGTGAAAGTGAAGGAAATTATGTTAATCATATTCCTAAGAGCACTCAAGCAAGAGGGTTGTTTATTGAAAATATTGACATGATGAAAAAAAAGAACTTTTAGAGTGATCATTCCTTTGGGGCTTTCTGGGATGTCACTGAGGGAATTTAAAGAGTCTTCATTTTGATGTTAGGATGGATTGACAGATTAAGGATTCAGCAGAGTCGAGCTGGGTCAGGAAATAAAGGACGTGCAGTGAGACCTTGATTAACATACTTTGGGAAGAAAACATCTTGCACAAAACCAGCTTGGGTCTTCCTGTGGCTGGTACCCTACCCAGGATATGGGTGAGTGATGCCACAACCTGAAAAAGAAAGGGTCACTCAGACACTGAAGGTCAGGTAGACTGACCCACCCAGGAGTTTTAACCGAAGAGAAGTTTGGTTTCCAAGGCTTCACAGAGCAGGCTAATGTGACACATGTGAGGAGTGGCCCCTTTAGCCTTAGCAGCTTTTTCTCCTGGACTCTCACCCCAAGTCACCTTTCCTACTATCTTACATTGCAAGTGTTTATCAGTCTGGTTCCCCACTGCACACTGACAGAGCTTGTATAATTTTATCTCTAATTATTGGGCAGATAATTTGCAGACCATCTCAACTCCAAAAGAGGGAGAAGTAAGGAATGTTCCAGATAGAAAGATATCAATTATATTCTTGTATCTGTTGGCACAAGCACTGCTGTTAACAGTTGAGCATACAACTTTGAAGATGAGTTCTGGAATCAGGCTGCCTGAGTTTGAATTCTAGACAAACCACTTCTTGATTTTTTGGTTGTGGTCAAGTTACCTCATTGCTCTTGGACTCAGATACCTCATCTGTGAGAAATGGAGATAACAATAGAACTTGCATAAGGTTGCTGTGAGAATTTGAGCTAATATGTGCAAGGATCTTAGATTGGTGCCAAGCATATGGGATGTTCTCAGTTATCATAGCTATCATTTTGTGTTACCCAGTGTTTAGTATAAGATTCTATTGGCTACATGTTAACAAAAGCCAACTTGAGTTAATTTAAGCATAAAAAGGGTCCCAAGGGCAACAAATGCAGAGTCAGGCTTGGGAACATGACAAGAAAGTACCTGTATAGAAGATCTCCTAGGAGTATGGTCTCTAATCTCTTTCTTCTCTCTTTGTGTCTGCTTGTTCTTCTAGCTCTGTAGATTGACTTTCTCTGCTTCTCTGGTCAAGTAGCAAAAGGATACCCTACTACTCCTGAAATTACCATGCCCTCAAAAAAAGCCAATTCAGACAGAAATAATCTGATTCAGCCCAGCTTGGGTCAGGTGCACCTTTTCTGTGGTCCATCTGATGGTGGCTGGGGTCTGTTGGTCACAAACACAAAAATGTCTTCAGAGACCCACCTCTAGGATAGAGAAGAGCAGTTCTCAAAAATCTCCACTGTTGTGTGCTGGATCCACACCCCCAAAAGAGGTCACTACACATTTATGTGTAATCCAAGCAATATCCTTCAGGGCACATTATTCCCATTTTGAGTTGGGGAAACTGAGGCTCAGAGGGTTTATTGTTATTTTGGGGTGTTGCAGAAGAAGTAATTTGTGTTTTCTTCTTTATGCTTTTTTTCCCTAAATTTCCTAATGCTGTATTTTCTAAATTTTCTGCCATAAGTAAATGTGTCCTTTATAATAAGATGTTTTAAAGGTGCTCTTATAGATCAGGCCTCCTGCTGCTATTGCCCCTTTAGGATTTCTAAGAGGTGATACTTTAGAGGCACAAACATGACACCAGTGACTTCTGAGAAAGTTGAGTGGGAATGATAATAAAGGGGTGGGCCAGGTGTATCTCCACCCATTTAAGTGAATAAATGTGTTTAAAAACAATCAGGTTCTGTCTTGGTTGCAGCCTTTGGCTGATGCATTTCTGCAGGCAAATCGCTGGCTTCATTAAGAATATTCTCTTTGTACTAATAAAATGACTAGTATTTACATTTAGTTAAAAATAGTCTCTTTATTACAAAAGAACTTAAAAAAATCTCTGTAAGTTTGAAGAAATGTATAAAGAGAAGACATTTCAGAAGTGGTTAATTATACACTTCTGCAAAGCTGTTTAGGCATATTTATTATTTTTGTTTTAGGGATTAGATGCGAAATTCTTGAATGAGAACAATAGCAAATAACAAAAGCATCAGGAAAGAAATCAGCACAAATAGAAGAATAACAAGCTTTAAAAAAACACATGCAAAAAAAAAAACAAAACAAGAGGATTGTGCAGAAGGAAGAGGTGACAATACCGCTGGCTCTTGGGGATTTGGTTTGGATGAGCCTCCAGTCATAGCTCTTTGTATGATGGTTACTGAAAGAGGGACTGTAACTTGATCATGGGATATAGTTATTATGTCTGTAACCTCTCTTTCACTGGCTCCGGTCCCACCTGTTTTTTAAGGAACTAGGCTCCTTGAAAAATTTCCCCTGAGTATTTCATTTTCTTTGGTGTCCCTAAGGGCTTCTCACTTGGAATAACAGGTATATTTTGGAAATACTGGTGGTAGCTGTTTCTTTCCTCCCACCTCTTCTCACACCTTCATCTTGGTTACCTCTCCAATTTTCTCTGGTTACTATCATGCTTATGGGGTTCTGCCACCTTAACTGGCTACCCCCACTGCTCCACCTGGATTCCACCACACCTGCCAGGCACTGCCACCTCTGCTGGGCACCCACCCCCACCAAGTGCTGTGTATGCCAGGCAGCACTGCCATGTTGGCTCAGTACCCTACTGGCACGAAAGTGTTCTCAAGCTGTAAAAGCCAGGTGATGTTTGGTGATAAAGTGGAGGAAACATTCATCTCCTATGTGCTATGGAGATTTTAGTGAAATAACTTTTTTATTTTTTCTTTAAGCTTTCTCTTTTTGCCATAGGACTTATATTTTAGTCTATGGGGCTCTGGACCTAGAGATAAATTTAAGTGACAACAGGATATAAATCCTTGAACTCCTTCTTGCCTAAGCATGAGTTCTCTCCCTTGAGACAGCTCTGCCCCTCATGTAAATAGAAATAGGCAGGCAGGCCCATTCTGTCTATTTGCAGCACAGGCCCAGATACGTCTTTATCCCAGTGGCATAGACTAACACTGGCATCCATATCACATGTCTGTAGACTCTACCAGACTGCCCGGCACTGAATCCAAAGTGTAAGATTTAAACCATTCTGTAAGCCATACATTATATCCAAATTCAAGGTATGCTTCATGTTCAGTAATACTTTGCTATACTCTGGTCACTGTTTTTTCACTTTTAAGAATGGTACCTCAATTTAATCCTCAAAATGAAGTTCATTTTTTTATCATTGGGGAAATAAGATTCAGAGTGATTAATAATTTATCAAATTGGTAGAATAACTAAATAGCACTGCAACATGGAAGGATAACCAGGATCTCAAATTAACAAGGCCAAACCAACTCTTCCTGAGCCCTCTTTCCCCAGCATCTTATTATTCTCAAGAAATGGCACAACCAACCACTCGAATACTGAAACCAGAGACTTGGGGGTCATCCTCTACTACTCCTTCTACTCACCCACCTCATCAAGGCCACCAAAAAGCCCCATTGGCTTCACCACCCAAGGGTGCCCTGCACCCATCCAACTGTCCTCCTCTTCCTGCCTCTACCTCATCCAAATCAGTACCTACACTTGCCTCAGCTACTGCTATAATCTTTGAAATAATTTTTCTGTTTCTACTCACCAGAGTTATATTTTAATAACATAAATGAGATCATGTCATGTCTCTGCCCGAAGCGCTTTGGTGCTTCTCCATTGCTCCTAGAATAAAACCCAGACTCTTATACTGCTTCATTTGGATCCTCCTAATCTTATTTCATTCCACTCTCCCTCCAGCTCAGGTGCTTCTGCTACTTGGGACTTCTTTCTCATCTTCAAATGCACCAAGCTTTCAAATGGCTTTGGCATTTATTGTTCTTTCCTGGAATTCTCTTCCTCCAGCTTATCACATGGCTGTTTCATTTTATCTTTATGCTCCAGTGCAAATGTCACCTCTAAGAAGCCTTCCCTGACCACATTACTATCAACTGTCTCCATGGTCCACCCTCTCCCACTCCTCTTCCTTGCTGGTATATTAGAAGGTTTTTCTTTTTCTTTCAAATTGTATGACCACAATTCAAAACAGCTAAGGGGAATTGGAATTTACTAGCTATCATAACTGGGGAGCCATAATTGAATGTAGGGGTCTCACTGTGGTCATCAGAACATGCCTTTCTCCATCTCTCAGCTAGTTTTGCCCTGTGTGTTAACCTTAGTTTTCTATTGCAGATGAGCTTTCTCCATGTAGTCAGGACTTGTAACTTTCAGTAGCTTTAGTTTGACAATGTCCCAGATTCCAACAGGTGTAAAAGAGGGACTCTTTCCCTGATAACCTTACAAAAAGTCAGAGAAGGAATCTCAATGACTTGGCTTGCGACCTGAGTTTATCCTGGAATAAAGAATGGACAAGATACTAGTGAGCTGTAACTGGTCAGGACTAGGTCACATGCTCATCCCTTGAGCCAACTGTTTGGGCAGCCCAACCTGATCCACATGAAATAAAAGTGCAGGAGCGGTGGGTCCCTAGTGGGAAAACAATGAGATTGAAGAATCTGTGTTGGGCAGATAGAAACTATAGGCACCTAAAACACCATCCATTCTTTATGTCATTGCTCTATTTTTCTCCAGAAAACATAATATTCTATAATTCTTCCCCTTTATACTTTTTCTTTATTCCTGTCTATCTCACCACTGGGATATAAAGCTCAATCAGAACAGGGGCTCTGATTTTATTTTTGAAAGCTACAATATGGTTGATATTCAATAAATATATGTTGAATGCATGAATGATAGAAGAAATGCAGCAGTGGAACTAGGATTTAAACCCAAGTTCTTTAACCTAAAGTCATTCTTCTCTCTACCACATGTCACTTCTATACCACATGTTCTTAAAATCATCAAGTCACAACCTCCCTCTTAGCTCACAAACTCCTCAAAAGTACCCATCTTGGTGTCTGACATGTAGTGGCATTAATGAAACACTTGGGTTTGCTATTGGTCTGTCAGTCAGTCCTATCCGAGTTTTTCTCCACTTTCAGTTGGTACTCTGTGTCTTACCACACAGAATGACGTCTAGCAGAGAAGTCACTAAGTAGATATTTGAATGAGTCAATGAATGAATGCTATTCAGGAGTTTTCAGTCTCCCTCTTTCTCTGTAGCTAAACTTCAGTGCATTGTAGATCCCCTAAATTCATTTACTGAGAGATTCCTTTTTACAATCACCAAATACCAATATCGATTCACCTGTCTCCTAAGGCTTTTTGAAACTTTATTAAAGTTTTTCTTGGCATCATACTATATTCATTTGCCATTTGTGATTAGATTAAGTGAGGACTTCTGTCTCCCCAATTTGGCTGAGCAAGTCTGGCAGACATTTCTGGCTGTTCAACAAAATTCACGTTTTCTTTTTCCTAGGCACACAACAAGACTATGTTTCTCAGTTTCTCTTACAATGTGGTGAGACAATGTGACAATTCTAGCTAATGGAAGTGAATAAAAGTCATAATAAGCCACTTTCAGATCTGACCCATGGACAACTCTCATGCATATGCTCTTGTTCTTCTCTTCTTATTGCCCTGATCAAGCTTGGGAGCCAGCTGTTGGGGATGTCAGAGTCCGTCGGTCAGTGTCCCTGAAACAAACCCATGGATCTGTTCACCCTCCCAGTTTTATTAGGTGGGTAAAGAACACACTTCAGTTGTGCTTTAGCCATTCATTAAACATCTGATGGTTGATTCATTTGAACAGTCAGCTTACCCGAATTAATACAGCAAATTGGCCAATTACGTGTTTTATTCTTATCCTTATATAGCACCAGGGTTATTTTTACTTGATTCCTATAGTGCCTATAAAAATCTGGCTGGCCAAATTATCTGTCTTTCCTTGAATATTTTCTCACTACAATGTAACTCTTCCTCTTGATGGGGAAAAGACATTCTCTGAATATAATCTCCTTCCCCACTATGTCACCATGAGGAGACGATGGATGCAGTATGTTATCTGGACCTCAGAACATTCCCAAATCATGTTATACAGATGATAGTTGAAGTATTTAATATTTTCTGGAGAAAAATTAGAATTCTGTATTACAGAGTTTTCATAAGCTATTCTCTTAGCGTAGAAAAGCCCCATCTTGTTAGTTCTTTCCCTCCTTCCTTCCTTCCCTCCTTCCTTCTTTCCTCCCTCCCTTCCTTCCTTCCTCATATCCTTCCTTTCTTCCAACTTTAGGTGAGTACCTAATGGGTATAAGACATGGCATTAGACACAAAGGAAGTAGAGGAAAAGTATAAGATTGACCATATGAAAATACCAATAGAATGATTTATTGGCAGTGTTATATTGTTCTCCTTAAAACAAGTTGTGTACTAATGTTGCACATGATTTCTTATTTCCTCTTTCCTTAACTTAATATATTTAGCACCCTCATTTACTCAGAATTGCGTGCATTTGTAAGCTACCTTAAAGAATTTGGGGAATAAGGAATATTTGTAATTAATACAGTACCTAGTTATTGTCCTCAAGTAAGTCATAGTTTTTGTGGAAAGAGACATAAGAAGGGAAATAAAAATAATACAGTGTGGCAAGTGATAAAAATATAGGAGGCTATAGGAACACAGAGGAGGGGCATTTAATTAAGGATTTGCAGGTAAAGTACACTTGCTAGGATTTGGATCTGGGATTTCTCCTAAGGATTTGGGCATTGCTCATTTCCTATCAGTTGGATGAGCATTTATCTTCCCTTGACTTGTCTACTATACACCTGTTGTCTAGAGATAATTATCACTAACCATCTCAAGTGTTGTGATTTGGATAATAAATTATTATTATCATTATTATTATCATTATAATTATAATTATTATTATTATTATTATTATTTTGGGGGTGCATTGTCCAGGAATCAAACCCAGGTCTTTTGCATGGAAGGTGGGCATTCTAACCACTGAAATACCTGTGCACCTCTGGATAATAAATTACTGAGTTACTCTCCCTTGGTTCCCGGCCTCAGTCTTAATCTAACCTCATATGTCTCCCCTCTATGGCATCTTCTCTGGCAGAGGTCAGTCACATCAGTCTTGGGAAGCTGGAGAATGAATATTACTAATCTTTTTGTTTTTCCCACAAGGTATTAATGATAGTCATAATGATCATCCATGGAAAGAATGATCGTCAAAGTTTGGCAATAAAGAGTAAAAGGCTTCAGTGTAAATAAATGACATGTGACATATTAAGTATAATTCAAAAGTGGCCAAAATGTTACACTAAGTAGTTCCTCCATTCACTCCATGATGTCAAAGGATCTCTGAAGGAGTTGCCAATGAAATCTCTATAAGCCAATCCAGTATCATCCACAGAGGAAAAAAACTGCATCTTTATGGAAATTTTCATGTGATTGGACTGAAAATGGAATTAGTGAGCTCCAGGCTTTAAGGAAAGGTGGATTATGAAAAATGTGATCAAATGGCCAAATGTAGTACTGTTCTTAATGTGTCTACTGTAATAATAACAATGGCAGTAGCAACTGTTTAGGACCATGAAATCTGAACCAGGCATTCACCATGCTAGGTACTTACACGTACATTATTATTATTTTTATTTTGGTATGCTGTATGGTAGGGGATCACATTTCATTCTTTTTTCCATGTGACTATACCTTTATTGCAGTACCATTTGTTGAATTTTTTTGGGGGGGGGGGAAGGGCATGGGTTGGAAATCGAACCCGGGTCTCCCACACAACAGGCAAGAATTCTACCACTGAACTACCCTTGTACCCCTGTGTACAATACTTTTATGTGTGTGCATGTGTGTATGTGTTTTAAGATGAGTAAACTATAGCTAAAGGGGATGAGTAAATGCACATGGACATATGGCTCAGGCATGGTAAAGCCAAGAGGCAAAGTCTAGGGCAACTGGCTCCAAAAGTTGAATATTCTCCTGGCTTCAGGGAGAATTTTCATATGGGAGAGAGACACAAAGTTAGGCAAGGCTTATTATCTCTGAAGACTCACTTATTGCCATCCCGGAGACCTGGGTTCGATTCCCAGTGCCTGCCCATGCAGAAAAAAAAAAAAAGCCATCTACCGGAAATATTTGAAAGGACAGTATGGAAGCGACTACTGTAAATTGTTCTAAAAAAAATGTTAAGGGTCTTCTGTTGCCTCAGTGGTCCAGTCTATTACATACGGTAAAACGTGAGGGTCTTTCTGGGCCTCAAGGACCCTCACCTGCATCTCATGGAACAAGTATAGCAGTCTATACTGTGATCTAGAACACCTGATTTTCAAAAGTATGTTTATTCTAATACAATTAACCTTAAAGCCAAGGAGAGCAAAACAAAAACAAAGGAAATGATTATTTGTTGGGTTGGCCACTTGGTTTCTGGTTAACTAAGATTTTGTAGTGAAAAGAACTTCTATTTAGAAAAGTATGTTCTTTGTTAAATTTCTTATTTACCTTTAGAAGTGTTTTGAACTTCTCAAATAAATTTTACCTCTGTTATCTTGTTTCCTCCCACCAAACCTGTAAAATGAATAAAGAAGGGATTACTGCTCTCATTTTGTAAATGAGAAGACTGAAAGTCTAAGAACTTGTGATTCCCAAGAATCATCAGATAATCTAGTGGTCAAAGGGTGGCTGCTGACATTGGCAAGCTTGCCTTAAAGATTTTTGCACAGAAATACAATCTAGAGTTTCATGATTTTTTTCATCTTCTTTATGTCCATAGCACTCATGAAAAGTGCTAAGCTTATAGCAAGTGCTCAGGATGTGTGTAATGAACAAATGAATGAATGAATGAATGATTTGTAAGACTCACAATTCATGAGAGTCTATATATTTATAGTGAATGTTGAAAATAGCAACTTAGTAAGGTACCAACTTATTGCAGTTTGTTTACTTTCTGATAATGACTTCTGATTTCTGGTGAAGAGAAATGACAGAAAGATCACTTTTTTTTTGAAGGTTATTTTTTAATGTATATCTGTCAATAGTGCTTAGAGGCTGATTGAATAAACAGGAATATAGAAATATATGTCAATGGCTATTTGCAGATGTCAATTAGAAATAAGATGATATATACATAGTGTGTGTGTATATATATATACTACATATACATATACATATACTACATATATATATGTAGTAACTATTTGTGGGTATTAGGCCGATATTGTTATGCATGTGCAAATATATGATTATATAATATTCCAGCCCATTTCCCAAAGCTAAAATATGAAAAGATTCCATTATCAAAAAGCACTGTACTTCAAAAATTAGCACCTTATCCTTTGAAGCTCAATATTTTCCAACACAATTAATTGGAATAATGGCATAAAAGATGATAAAAACTAAAATATATATTAAAAAATGGGGTCAATATGATAATTATATTAACTTATGAAGGATGTTTAAGGCTTGGAGTTTCAATTCTTAGTCCCAAAGATTGAAAGTGAGGGAGAGCAGGTGGGGTCTAAACGGCCTTATATCCTTGTTACTTAGGTCATATGGGGGGAATTCAGGAATCCTTCCTCCCTGCCACCACTTACAGTATAGCTTTATATAGAATTCTGTCCTGTAGTCTCATATGGGCTTAGTCTACCTAAGCCATCTTGGCCCAGAGGACCTGAAAGATACAGTAGTTTCTTCAGGATGCCCTCACAGCTGGGTTCAGACATCCTCATTTATCCCTAAGAATGGAAACTGGAGGTATGATAAATTTGGAACACGGATCAGCAAACTTCTTCCACAAAGGGCCAGATAGCAAATATTCTAGGTGTGTGGAGCAGGTAGTCTCCTTTGCAATTACTCAACTCTTCTATTGTAATACAAAAGCTCCCATCCACAATATGGAAACAAAGGAAGGCATCTGTGCTCAATAAAACTTCATTCATATAAACAGGCAGTGGGCTGAATTTAGCCTGTGGGCAGTTCTTTGCCAAGCCCTGATCTAGATAAAGAGCTGACATTACTTGAGCATGTAGGATGCAACAGACACTGCTCTAAGTACTGCCCGTGTATAAATTTATTCAATCCTTTCAAAACTCCTCTGATAAGTTTCAGACACAGAAAAGTTGAGCAATCTACCCAAGGTTATCAGCTAGTAATCTCAGAACTAGTACTCCAACCCAACATGATGATCTATTATCTGCATGCACCATGATAAATCTACTCTCTCTGAGCTGCTCTCTTATGTGCAGATGATCCAGTAGAAGCTCAAATAAGTGCAATGTACCTGAACTCATTTTCATTTGACACTAATGCTCTGGTTATGGACCATTGGATGATAGATATCAAAATCTGATTTTTAGGAGACATTTCTCTTCCCTCAGGTGTCAAAACAATAGGTAGGGTAATTTTGTTCTATAAAAATTTCTCCACATGGGGGTGGGGCTGTATTAGTATATTTTATGTATTCCTGGATGTACCAGTCATTAAGCAAGCAGTTCTACATTTATTAAATCATTTAGTGCTCTCCAACCCCATTGTGGTGTTATTAACTCCATTTTCCAGGCAGAAAACAGACTTAGAGTAGTTAAGTGATATTTTTCAAAGTACACATACTCAAGTTAGTGGTGCAGACAGAGATCTAACCTGAAGTTCCTTTAGGTAAGCTATCTCTCCACGGTGCATGTCAGATTGTTACAATTAATTAGAGCTACAAGAAAGTTTTAACTTAATGTTAGTGAAGACTACTAAGTGTTTTTATTTACAAAGAGCTACTCACAGCTCAAAGCAATCACCTTGATCATTATTTTCATTGTTGTTTTCACCAATATCATTCTGAAACCAAATCTTTCTAGAGCGGTCATACATTGCTACATAGAGAAGCATCGCAACAAATACTACTCTTGGCGGATAAGTCACAACCTCGTTTTGGATTCTATGGATAAATTTTTAAAACTCAGCCTTAGAACTAATATATTAAGCAAGCATTTCCAAATGCAAAAACACTTTGACATCTGAACTCTTCAAAGGTATCAAACAGTAGGATGCTTAAAAAAAACCTCATAATTGTTGTTTTGATGAGGAATGAATTGAGCCTAAGAAAAATGACAGATGCTCATCCCAATTTAAAATTATGGTGGCATTTGTCTCCTGGGCTCCTGGTCAAATATGGACAGGAAAACATAACAGGAAAATAATTTTATTCATGGACATGATGCTGTGAAATGAGTTTTCAGTGTCTGTGCTGGTTTGAAAGGATTATGTGCCTTAGAAAAGCCATTTTTTAATCCTGATTCATTTTGTGGAAACTATTCAGTACTGTAGGTTGGAAACTTGATTCAATTATCCCCACAGAGATGTGGCACACACAATTATGGATATTAACCTTTGATTAGAGGAAGGTGTGACTCCACCCATTCCATATTGGGTCTTGATAAGTTTACTGAAATCCTTTAAAAGAGGAAATGTTTTGGAGAGAGCTACAGAGCTGCAAGAACAGAGTTTGGTACCAGAGAAGTGGGGTGCTGCTGCAGTTTGCAAATACCAAACATGTTGGAATGGTTTTTTAAATGGATAAGGGGAAGATTTTGGAGTAGTTGTGAGGAACTTGATAGAGAAGGCCTAGAATGCTTTGAAGAGACTGTTGGTAGAAATGTGGTCACTAACAATATCTCTGATGAGGCTGTAGACAGAAATGAAGCATGTGTTATTGCTAACTGGAAAGAAGGTGATTCTTATTTTAAAATGGCAGATAATCTGGCAAAAATGACTAGTGGCTTTGGCTGGAAGGCAGATTCTTCTTTTGTAAGCTACCTGGTGGTGTCACATTTCATTCCTTTTCATATGAGTTTCCCTTTATTGCAGCACCATTTATTGAATTTGTTTGTTTGTTTGTATTGGTTTCTTTGTTTATCTGTTTGGGAAGTGCATGGGCCAGGAATTGAACCTGGGTCTTCCACTTGGCAGGCAAGAATTCTACCACTGAACTATCCTCACACCCCCCAGGAGGCAGATTTTAAAAGCCTTGACTTTGAATATTTTGTAGAAGAGATTTCCAAATTAAATGGTGGAAACTGTAGCCTGGTTTCTCTTGTTGGTGCCTTAATTTGGACATTTTTATAGGCTTCTTTCATTGGGACATTTTCGGCCTTAGAACTTTAAACTTGCAACTTAATAAATTCCCTCTTTTAAAAGCCATTCTATTTCTGGTGTATCATATCCTGGCAGCTAGCAAACTAGAACAGTGTCCAATCGAAAACAACTGAGAGACAGTTCTCTGAAGAAAGTCGAAGTGGTTAAATATTTCCCAGCACTATTAACTAACTGATGAATGAATGAATGAATTAATGAACCAACTAACTAACTGACTAAAAACCTGTATAGTCTTTTAGAGTTCAATGTATGCTCACATCCATGAACTCATTTTAGCTTTACCTCAACACTTAAATTATTTTATAGATAGGGCAACTGAGGTATAAAGAAATTAACTGGTTTGTACATGGTCATTTGTGTGATCATATGGCAACTAAATACCATGCCTAGGATTTCAACCTAAGCATTTGAATAGCAACCTTTTCACTTCATTTGCTCTAATTTTTTAAAACTCTGTTAGATCTTCTCATTGTCCATGTAAATTTGTCATCAATGTCAATATAAGTCTTGGGACTGGAGGATTGAAAGAAATCAAGAAGGGTAAAATGGATCTTTGGCTGGAATTGCCCACATGTAGCTGTGTTTTTGGTGCACTGCCCTGCTAGAGATTGAATGAGCAAAGGCCAAACCCCTGCCAAGACCTACTCATAAGGTAAGCTCTTGGTGAGGCTGTACATGTCCTGAGGAAGAGGAGCTTTTTACTTTGCACAAAGACAGCCTACATGAGCCAAGTCATATGGCCAGGTTTCTTCCTCCAAAAAAAGAGAATGCTTTATTCTGATTCATGCAAAATGAAGTCTAGGCTTGCTGTGGCTCTCCTTTGAATTTTAGACCTCTTGGAGACATATTTTGGGAAACGGTTGACAATAATGGTTTCCAAGTAGGGAAATTATACAGATCATTTTATGTAGTTTTGCCCAGGAGAATTTAGAAATCCCCTCTTCAGTAGCTCTCCTGAAACCCATCATGCTCTTCTCTGCCTCCTCTGGGACAAGACTCAGTGTCCTTTAGGCACTGCATTTTGGGACATTGGAATTGTTAAAGACCTTTATAATTTTTAATGAGCTATTGAATTTGAATTTGCTAATCTGCTTCCTAGAAGTTCTACTCATTGACTCTTTATAATCTCTTTAGATTAGTATAAAAATGTTGACTCTCTTCTGTAGTTTCATTGAAAAATGGATCAGGAGAGAAGATATATGTCATATCACTGGATATTCATGGGCTTTCCATAGACTAGCATCACATGATATCTTCCAGGTTTATTCTCTACTGATCCAACTGCCAGGGCTGTCCTTAAGGTGCTTTTGTCCTCGGCAGCTTTAGCACAAATGCTTAGAAGTTTTGACAATGTCTTCTGGTATAGAATCAATTAAAACGTATTATTCCTCATCCTTATTTTCTTAATACCCTACTAATTGGAGGAGCCAAAGTGTTGACATAAGATCATTATGGCTAGATGGTTTCCCAGCCCAGAAAATATCTGCATTTTCACAGTGACCATTAAGTCCTTAAAATAAAGAGGATTGAGGCAGATGTTCCTAACATTGTGACAGGACATTATGGAAAATTTTTGCACAAGAGTCTTTTGATGTCCCTCAAAGCACATATATATATATATATATGCAAGGCAGATACTTCATCCAATTGACCATAAAAACAGCTTTGATGACACAGTTGGGAATCATTACATTCCTGTGAGGGATGCTCTCCTTCATTTATTCATGTATCAAGTGGATATATAGTATTTCTTATGTTCCAGGAACTTGACTGAACTCTGGGGGTGCAGAAACACAGGCTCTTTCTGGAAAAGCTCACTGTTTGTTGGGGAAGGCAACTACGTACACACCTACGTGCCATTCAATGCACCAGGTGTGGTAATAGAAGTAAAATACTAGGTATAGTTGAGGGCACAAGAAAGGGAATCCATGGGCCCCAGAGAAGGCTTGTCATGTGAGGGGCAGGGAGGGGTACCCAAAATAAATGTTATGAGATGAATAATATCAGCCATGAGGACAAGTGGAGGAAAGGCATCAAGATAGAACAATGTGTACGAAGGCATGGACATGTAAAACAGCCTGACAGGGTATGGCATTTACAAGTAATTATAAAATGGGTGGAGCAAGGTGGTGGTCATGGAGATGATCATTGAGAATACAGACGCTGGGGAGAGTTAAGATAGTAAAAGACTTTCATGGCAAACCCAAACCTCTAACATCATAGGCAACTGAAAGTGTTTGAAGAGACTGCTGGAGACAAGAAGATCAGTTTGAAGGTTGTTAAAGTGATCCAAGTAAGAGATGGTGATGTTTAAGCTAGGACAGTAAAAAAAGGAGTAGAGGGAAGTAACAAATGAAGGTGTGTCAAGAGAGGTAGAATTAAAAAGACTTGGTGAGGAAGATGAGAGTGGGTGAAGATTTTTAGTTGTCCCCCGGGTTTTGGATTCCATTTCTTGGAGCAAAATCTTTTTTGAACCTTCCAACCACGGTTCCCAAGTATTGCCATTCCCCATGTCTTCCCTTTATATGTGAAGGCAACAGCCATGTTTCCCTTCTCCCACCTACTCCACACCTCTGTAGCTGAAACTCCATCACTGCCAATAACTGTTCCTTGTGGAATGTGGTCTGCACCCCTTCAATGTTTCATTCACACCCTCACTATCTGAACAGCTGCAGATTTCCTCTTCTCAGCTGTCTATAAATGAGGGTGACTATATTCATAGTTTTCTTCCTGCTAGCCATTGGATACAATTCTTTTTGGACATACCACTCCTGCATTTAATAAATTAGATTCCTCTGTGTCCAGGATGATAATGCTTAGCCCTGTCACTGCCAGGATCTTCCTCACTAGGGAGGGGTGGGCCAGAGGTTCTGCAGGTTAAATGACCCTTCTGAAGACTCAGCAAAGAAGAAAGATCTATGTTCAGACTTTCTGGGGGCCACACTTCTGGCCCTTTGTTCATCTCTGAGCTTTGAGCCATATTGTGACTCGCAATGAAATACAGCCCACCCAGGATGATAATGGATTCCCATTCACCTTCAAATGGGCTAGTCAAAGTGTGCTATCCCAGAATTTCTATTTTTCATTGTCAAACAGCACCTGATGAGACAGTACCTTCTTTATATCAGGTTCAGCTGTGGAGGCTGGAGCCTTGTTAAGATTCAGAACCCAATGAAGCTCCAGCCGTGATGTATACTGTAAGTAATGAATTATCCATGATTAATTACAATTAACTGGTTCTTTCTCTTCCCCAGGCACTTGTTCTAAAAATTTATAAGGAATCCTGATCAGATACTCACTGTCCAAATTAATATTATTTTATCTGAAAATACAAGAGTGTTTTCATCCAAAATCAGCTGTTGTTTTGAGTCCAATCAGGATACTATGAGACAAAATATAATAGAGGAAGATGTTGTGCAAGTGACACATAATATGGCTGGTAAATTACAAAGAAGAGCAGCCCTTGGATTAAAATCACACACTGACCTCATGGAGTTTAATCTGAGAGCCCAGTATTCCTTTCTCTCTGGTACTACTTCCCACCCCACCCTCTCCATCTCATAAACAGCCTTTGTAAGAGTCCCAGAATTGTGTAATGCTGGATGATTGGAAGTTTCCTTTCCCAACCTGCCCTAAAATATTAACAGAATTCCTTCTGTCTTTGCTACACTGGAGAGGAAGTTTTGCAAAGTGCTTTAAGAATGCAATTGGCCCTAATGATAATAGCACTCACATGTGAAGGGTAACGATAGCCGGCATCTGCTTGTACTGAAAGTGGTGAATTACACTGAGCAGCCTCCATGGAATCTGAATATACCTATGAGGTAAAAATAAAAGTAGCCTAATTAAAGGCTGATTTGGCATAGAATAAGTGCTCAATAAATGATAACTGTATTTTTATGGTATCCCTCAGCTGAATTGTTTTTCCAATAAAAGTAAAGAGAAGGGAGGAGAAAACTCAAAGTTTTCCTCCCATTTAAGACACATTTGAGCTTTGATAACTGAAAAAATTGGCTAGTGGAAATGGTTCCTAAAGTTAGGGTCCATGGAAACATGACCCAGTTTTGGCGGATTTGAGAGGTTGAAATTGTCTTTATTATCTTCAGAGCCGTGTTTGTACAGAAGCATGGTTTATGTGTAAGGTCATTTCTGAACATCAGGGCAAAGAACTCATGCTCTCAAAAGACCGTATATGTTGCCTCTGATTTCCTCTTTACCCTTTACTTCCTTTCCTGGTCCTTTCAACATCCAACATCCTTATAAGACCACTAAGTAAATCTTATTTAGGTTTATTCACAGGTCCAAATCAGTGTCCGAATATACCAAGAATTAATGTGTTCTTTTTATCCTAAGCAAAATAAACTCAGAAAATAATCTTATTTTCATCATACCTCTATATGAATATAAGTCTGTATACGGGACATCAGCAATCACAGTTCCTGGAGACAATGTGCAAAGGCTAGATGCCCTGGCATTAAGCATTTATTTGTGCATCACTTTTCTTTTTTTTGCCACATCCAATTATAGTTCTTTTTATTTGTTTATTTTATTTTTTATATTATTATTTATTTTATTTTATTCCTAAAATTGAGGTTTTTAAAAAAATACTGACTCTTGTGTAAAGCAGAAAAATCCATGGAAATTTGATCTGATAGTTAGATTTTAATAATAACAATTTTAAAGTAAACGCATAATAATTAGAATTTTTAAAAAGTTAACTCATCTCACCATAATGCTGCTGTCTGCCTCCCATCCTATGTGGGTCATATTTTGAAGGATGCATGGGATTTGCAGCTGGTCAGATACGCTTTTGTATCTTAGCTCCGTCTTAGTTCCTAGCTGCATGACCCTGACAAAACCACTTAATCCCTCAGATTTTCAGTTTCCTTGCATGCTAAATGGGAGTAATCAAAACCAAATCCCAGGATGATTGGGAGGAAGAAATTAGATTGAATATGTGAAGTGGGTAATTTAGTGCCTTGAACCAAATAGGCTCAAAAAGGCTAATTTCTAAGTCAAACTTTGTGGATTCTTACCACACAGTTATTATTCTTGTTCTTTCTTGTGAATAGAGCCCTAACTTGGTTCAGTTTGCATTGGCTACATCCTCGAGGGAAGCTTGGCTCCTGGTAGGTCTGAAGAAGCTGAGTCTAGACTGGTCTAGACCAATCAAGGTAAGCTCTTTCCCTTTATCAGGGATTGTTTTAGACATAAGCTTGTTACACAATCTGGTCTATTATCAGTGTTGCCTCTTCTGCTTCTGGATGTTGCTATCTACATGTGGTACTTGGAATTGCCATAATCTTCTTGCCACCTTCAAGAAGAACCTACCTGAGAGGACAAGTCACAAGCCAAAGGTGGCAGAAAGACAGGTGAAAAGACTTTGGGTCTTGTATAGCATCACTGAGTTGCTGACGTGTTTAACACTGGACATGCAATATGACAATCACATTTTTGTTCCATGAAATAAGAAATTGTTCATCAGGTTGTTTTTTGGAAGGTTTTCTGTTAGTTGTAGCAGAAAGCATATTATTAATATAATTTCTTTCCCAGCAAGGTGGGAGGATTCTAAGCACCTCTGAAATCACACATTTGGGTGTCTATCTTATACATAAATCAGAGAGCACAGGTCCCTTCAGAATAACCTAGAAATTCTGCTTAACTCCTACTCCTCCCCTTTACCTCTCAAGAGTGGCTCAACCTATTGTGAAAAGGAGTATACACAGCCCGTTTTATAGCAAAGGGAGAAGGTTCCAGGTCCTGGTGTGGTTCTTTTCCTTCAACTTAATATGCTTTTTTTTGCTCCCTGAAGTACCTTCTTGAATACCTTTCCACCATTGCCACCTCTTATTCCCCCCAATGGGACACAGAATGTCTTGGGAGTGTGGTATGAAAAGCTTAGGACTCCCTTCCATTGAGGATAAAAACTGAGATACCAGTACAATAGCTACCAAACTTAGGCATAATAATCAAATGTGGAGATTTCTTTTTTTCCATTGTAGATTCCCAGACTCTTAACTCCAGGAATTAACACAGCAAATCTGGGGTAGAGTCCAAGAAACCATTTTTAACAAATTGCCCCCGGTCATTTTGGTATAGATTTTTCACAACAAAATATGAGAAACACTGGCATAAAATCAGTTTGATAAATTGCTTCAAGACTTCACACCTTTGTTGGTTGACCCAGTGGTTTTCAGTGACAGGAGATTCACCCCTGAGAGGACATTTGGCTAAGCCTGGAGGCATTTTTGGTTGTCACCACTAAGGGGATTCTACTGCCATGTATGGGTAGAGGCCTGGCATGCTGTTAAACATCCTACAATGTAGAGGACCATCTCCCACAACAAAGCATTGTCTGTCCCCAAATGTCAATCAAACCCAGATTGAGAAACCTTGAGCTGACCAAAGGCTGAAGAAGCAGCAATATGAGTATTCACATTTCTTCCCAATACTTGTGGACAACCTGTAACCTCAGGAAGCCAAAAGGAAGAATGAAGAGAAGGATAAAGAGTTTCAGCAAAATCCAGAAACCATTCCTAGTTGATTAAATGCCTTAATCAGAACTCCTCATCCCCTCTCCCCAAAAAGCTGGAGAATTAAGATGAGTACAGACTAAAGGAGTTCTTTTGAAGAACAGCAGCTACTCTAATGGGCTTTATCAAGAAAGAAAGAAGATATTTTAGACAACGGATTTTCCAAGTTATCCAAACTATACCATACTAAGCATATTTTCTATTAAGAATAAACAGTCTAGTATCATTCTACATTTCAACCCACAATTTAACATGTGTACATCATTGGCAGTACCAATTTATCAAATTTGTACAGCAATGCCCTTGGAAATTAAATTTGCTCTAAAAGAAATGACTTACCCACCCACTCCAAAAGTAGAAACTCTAAAATCTGTGGACTGTTTTTCTTCCCCTTGCAGTTTCCATCATAACTCCTGAGTCTGCTGTAGATCTTTCTCCATCTTTGAATTCTCTCCTCATGAATACCTAACTGTGATATTCAAGATAGCTCAGGACACTGCAAGAAGTCACCCATGCTGGATCCAAAGTTTGAAGCTCCTGAAAGTTCAGCTACAAACACAAAGTCCAGGCCAGAGACTGGGAGGCCCAAGTTAGGGCCCAAAAGTAGCAAATTACATCAGTATAAGCTAAGTAACAGCAATAAGAGAAGGGTGTCTTGGGTGGACCATGATGGCTTAGCAGGCAGAGCATGCCAGAGACCCGGGTTTGATTCCTGGTGCCTGCCCATGTTAAAAAAAAAAAGAGAAGGGTATCTTGGGTGACTATTTCAGATATAAATACATGCTTTCTGTTTGTCTTTGGAAACTGGATGCATAAATAGGTCCAGTTAATTTAATGAGCAGACATAGATAGGATATATATATTTTTAATGTATGTATCCTTGTTTGTATATATCCTCACATACTGTTAAACATCCTACAATGCAGAGGACCATCTCCCACAATGAAGCATTGTCTGTCCCCAAATGTCAATCAAACCCAGGTCAACCTTGAGTTGACCAAAGACTGAAGAAGTAACTTCTTCACTTCTGGTGTGAGAGTGACTTCTATTCTATTCAGTGAAATGCATTAACTTATTGCCAGCATTTACTGTAGTTGATCAGAAACTCCGTGGCTTACAAATAGTTTTGCCATTGTGCCCAGATGGTTGCACTTTGAGGAGCCTTCTACAGGTAAACAGACCGTGACTGTATGAATGAGACAATCACAGGTGGGCCTCCCCACATATATGGTATAGTTTATATTTGCTCTGTTGGTCTATTCCTCAGTCCACCCATCTGATTCAGTCAGCTTTTCCTGTGATAATGCTTTATAATAAGCAGTGTTCATACTTGACAGGCTTAAGTTTTTTGTTTTTTGTTTTTTTTAAAGAGTCCAAGGCAAACCATACCAGCAAATCTAAAACCTCCATGTGGACATGGCATGCAGCACATTTGCTGCTCACGTCCCTCTGGCCAAAGCAAGTCCATGGTCAAGGCCAAAATCAATGGGGCAGGGAAATATCTCCTTCCATGGAAAGCAGAAGGGAGAATGAATATTTGTTAAACACTAATACAATCTGGCACACTTTATTATGAGCCAAGATGAAGTAATATAACCTACAGCTCCTTCTCTTTTTAGTTCTTTTTTTAGTGGAAAATGTCAGAGACTCTCAGTGGTACCTATAATTGCATAGGGAAACCTTGGGGTTTTAAGGGTCTCTCAGTGTGGAGAAAATATTCATGGCTAATGAAAAAACCTTCCTGATAACCAAGACTTCAACAAATCACATACATTGAATTATAACCTAAACTCATATAACATGGAAGAAACACCAGAACTATAATCAGAGGGTAGAATACATAATTTTTAGTTAATAAATGTCAGGTCCCTTGCTTTCCCTGTTTTGGGTTCACTTCCTCTCTTAGTCCTTGGCTTCATAAAAAGCATATATGGCAGAAGAGAAATTCAGATGGATGCATTTTGAGGTACAGGACCCCTTCTCTGGTCAAAGAGGTGCAGTGGTCACTGCCAGATCGACAGTGAGGAGCCCTGGGATCCCAGGCTGACTTTATCACCGACTGATCCCAGGACCCATCATTGCTGTCTTTTTTTCATCAATTGTAAAATGATGGAATTGATAATGAAGACGAATGAGAATTCCCCATCCCCATCAGTTTTAGAAACCTACAATTTTAGGTTACTGTGCTGAAAGGATGATTTCAACCATCACTAAATCAAGTACCACACCAACATTTTAAGTAAGAATTTTCACAAGGGCTTCAAGTAAATTTATAAGATTCAGCATATTTGCAACCATGACAGAACCTGTGAGGATTACAATTTTCTTTTTACTTTGGTTATTGAAAAGGCTCTGTGCTGGAACATGTACCCTGGTCCTTCCGATCTCCTGAGCACTGCTTCTTCACCAAAAGCCTTCATAGGTGCCGTAGGCTCTCTCAGCTTTGATAAGAAGGATAATAAATCACTTTCTTGTCTTTTCTGTTGCTCAACAACAGATTTTGCAGCGAGCAGGTGAACTTGGCAGATAGTAGTTAAATATTTGTATTTTATTTTTGTGTAGTTTATTAAGCATCTCCCTAATTTGAATGGATTAATTAGTGAAAATTATGTAACTATTTTGAAGAACTTCAGCTTTAGTATCTTGAGTAAATACTGAAAATCCAAGCAGTAACACACAAAAGCAGCGCTGGTATTGGAATTAGGTGGCTATTAAAGAGAATTAGAGTTTGAACCCAGATTTTCTTTTTTACCTATTGTGTAACTGTGAGAAAATCACATAATCTAGCTGCTGTTTGATTTTCAGATCTGTGGAATAAGTTTAGAAATATGTGTCTTACCTGTCTCACTGGGTCACTGTAAAGATCCAATGAGGCAATGAATATGAAATAAAGGGATTATTAATGGCCAATAACACTGCCAAGTAGAGTTCCTAGCAGAGTAGTTTTAATAAATAGGTAATCCTTTGTATTTCAAACCCTAAATGGATGCTGTTAAATTCCAGACTTCTCTCCTATCCCAACTCACTCTACCCCAATTAAAAAAGCAACTACCTTTATAAAGCCCTGCAATCTGTAAAAAAAAAAAAAAAAGTTTGCCAGATGTATTAAAAACTCTGCCTTAGCCAAGAAACCTTGTTAAGTACACTAAGGGAACCAAAGAGAGGAAAACTAGGTCCATGCCCTCAAGCAAATGGTGATGAAAAATCTTGTTTCCATTACTGATTTGCTTAGCAAATCCTTTTTCGTGGAAAGTGAGCCTTGGCCCAAATCCTGTCTGAATTATCACAGGTTCTGATGTGCATCGTCCGCAGGAATGAGATTTTACTCTCCTGCATTTCATTAAATCAAGGAGCAAGTGCTTAGCCTGTTTCTGATGTTGATCAGAGCATCTAAATACCCACTTGTGGGTCCAATTAAAAATAACTGCTAGCATAATTCCTTTAGAAATGGGGACCAGGCTGAAAACGGAACCTTGCGCTTTTCTGACAATTGGATGCTGTGCTGCATTCCAAATTCTGATCATCATCAGATCGGCATTACTCACAGTTTGTGCATTTCTTACAGGAAGCTCTGCAGGGGGCATGTCTCTCTTTCTGACAGGCCTCTCCAACAGACACTTCCAGCTAATGAATCCTGAAACGAGGCCCAAAATGTTCTCTTGTCTGTTTCTGCTCCTACCCTCTGGCACACATGGAGCTTTTAATTGTGAGGTTTGTGGATTGCTATTTGATTCTTCATCTTCTCAAATACAGCGCCTCTTCAGCATACATCTATACATAAACATTTATTGAGCATCTAATGAGTGTCAGGCACATGTCAGGCCCTGAGCCAGATAACAGAGAACAGGATGAGGTCCTTGTTGCTCAAGGGAATGGTCAAATAAGCATGCCAGGTCCTTGCTGCTCAAAGGAGTGGTCAAATAAGCATGCCATGCCACACTGTGGTACATGAGGGAAAAGAGCTAAGTCAAAGAATTCTGGGGGACCCAGAAGAGGAAGCCATTCTTCTGGGGTAAGGAATGTGAGGCTTTAAGGTGGTGATACTCAAGCATCTTCTAGAAGACTGTATGGGCATTGTTTACTATAGAGACGACAAGGAACAAATTTTGGCAGGGGAAAGAGCATGTGAAAAAAGCAGAAGTGTGAAGCAGTATTTTCTGTTCAGAATAAAGCAAGTAGCACAGTTGGCTGAAATGAGCAGCATTAACCAGGAGAGGAAGTGAAGAATAGCGATTACGAGAAGATCTTAGGCCTCGAAGAACAACTGGGACATTGTCCTAAAGCATGCTAGAGAGGACAGACTTGATCAGGTGTGTCAAACCTGCTTATCACATGGATTCATTATCTTTATTCTCTGATGCCCTGCTTCTTAGGCTCATATTGCACACACTTTATTATGAAACGGGATGCACACTTACACCATGGATGTTTCCCAGATGATTTTTGTAAGGCAGTCCGCTAATCAAAAATTAGAGAATACCTTCCATTTTCCCTGGTCCCTGGCTGGTGCTGTGAGGAAAGGGACCACCTCTGCTTTCTCAGTGTACTTGCTGTTCATGTGGGGAGAGAAGACTGGCTTGCATAGGCAGGTAGAAACCAGAGTGGCTTGGACTAAGTGTGCTCTGTGGTTCAATGAAGGAAATCACAGAAAGTTGGTTGCATCAGCAAAGTCTTCCTAGAGGATATGAGTCTGGCTAGAAGTTAAAGGATGCATAATGTTTGGACAAAAATAAAGGAGA
This sequence comes from Tamandua tetradactyla, assembly GCF_023851605.1. Classification (NCBI taxonomy): domain Eukaryota; kingdom Metazoa; phylum Chordata; class Mammalia; order Pilosa; family Myrmecophagidae; genus Tamandua; species Tamandua tetradactyla. Next base: position 47,136,548 of record NC_135329.1, on the reverse strand, counting down.
GAAGAAAAGCAGGAGAAAACACCTAAAGGGGAATCTCCAAGGATGGTCCAGTATAGTTGCTGCCCAGGCATGTAGGACCATCAACAGAGCTGGGCTTGCCTGAGGGAATGAGGCCTGGCCTTAGCGCAGTGTTCCCTGCTAAACTGAGGCATCACCAACAAGACGGAGATGCTCCATTTCCCTCACTATGAGCACACAAGGCACAAAATAAATTCTTCCTCTGTTGGCTGAGAATGAAATACCAATGCACCTTCTGAAAAACAATCCTTTCCGTAGACTCTTTGACACTGCAAATCTCTGTTTTAATTCATCTCATGTCATTTTCATATAATTGTATTGATGCAGAACCTTTTCCCATGTCTTAATAGCATGGGGAACTTGACATAGTTTCAATAAATGACAGATAGACAATCATAAGAGATTGTCTTAGAGTTTTGGTCAATTAAATTCAGACCAGATGTCACTTGTTCATTCATTATTTCAATGGAAACATTTTAGTACAAATGTGAGATAATGTGATGACAGCTCCTCAAAATCTACCAAACTTTTAAAGTAGAAAGAGAACTTTGATTCTTAGAGGTACCATTGACAAGAAGCCCTAGGAATTGTCAGATTCATTTATTTCTTTTTAGTTATTGCATCATTTTCCAAACACATTTTCTTCAGACATCCCCAAACCCAAAGGCCTGTTTCTTATTAAGTGGAATGGATGGAATATGATCTCCTAGAGGTAAAATGTACAGTAAAATTCTATTGTGTTTACTCAATTCCTTAAATCAGCCCTTCTGTAATCCTAAGTGCCAACTATGTATCTTTCCTCATTCTCTTATTTTTGACCCTCCTCTAAATTCAATACTACTTTGTACCTCTTTTCAGTGTTGTGTTGTGTATTCTGCCATGTGTTTTGTTCTTTCTTATAGACCATAAAGCCCTTGTGGGCTGGAACTTCATATTACTTCCGTATTCACAGAGCACCCATGGATGTGCCCCCACGTAGTAAGCAGCCAATAACTATTTACACGGTAATCTTATAACATCTCCCACTTTTTCATTTATTCCTGATATAAAAAAAAATTGAGGTGGAAAGCTGGTTCATGGTGTAGTTGACAGAAAATATGTTATCTGTCATGTTCAGATAAGCCATCCTCCAGTTATTTAAGTTATAAGATTCTATCACCTAAATAAGGTCATTCCTATTGGAGAGATTATGCGGGCAGCTCGGGTCAGCAGAGTGAAGCTGGCAGGAAACCCTGGGTGCAATCACGGGGATATGGTAGACTGATAAGTTACCCCAATAGGAAACAAAAATTGCTCACTGGAACTCTCACAAGTGAAATTTGGAAAATAGATTAGTGCCCGGGTCATCATTTGGGGCTGCAATAGGCATCTGCCTAATCACCTCCATGTAGCTACTTCTCTCCTCATGGTGGAGCTTCAGTTTATCAAAGGTAAACTCCTTCTGGGTTTGATAGCTTTGACGTTGGTCTCAAAGTCACAATTTCACAGTCCCTTTAGTCAATTGCCTTTCTTCTAAGGTTACAAGCTTTGTCTTTCTAGTTTAAAGTGTTAGGACAGCAATAATGCGGGGGCAGGCCTACTCCCAAGTGAACACTGCAATACATTCTTAAGCCTCCTTATATGGAGGGTCTGAATGGCAGGGGCATTTTTCTTTTATCGCCTTGACAGCTGGGTAATAAGAAGCTTGCCATGAGATTAGCGATATCACATTCACCTTGCTTGGGCTTTGGGTTTACTTAATTTTCTATTTGTCTTAGAATCGTAAGCATTTAGACTTCGGACATCATCTCAACCAATGTCCTCATTTTCTGCACTCAAGGAAACCGAAGTCTAGAGATGGTTAAGATTTCACTGAAGGTCACCAGTATTGAAGTGGCCCTTTCTGTACAAATAATTCCATCTTACATCTGAATAGCATTTATATGTTTTCAAAAGGGGTATTGCATTTACCATGCAAATCTTATTTTTTAAAGGAAGCGTAGGGTTTTTTAATAAACAATCTTCCAAAAGAAGTCTTCCCTAATATTTCCATACTTTGAGTTGTAATTCTCACTGCTGTATGTTTCCCTCACACCTGTACATCTTTTATTACTTATCAGTCATCAGTACAGCAGTTTGCATTGGTCACTGCCTCTCTTGCTAGTCTAAGTTCTGTGAGGGCAGTTACCAAGACTAGCTGGCTCTGGTCTGTATGTCTCACACCAAGCTCAGTGCCTGGATGGAGTAATGGCTCCAAAGGTGAATGAATGTTGGATGGGTCAAGGTGAAAAGAGCTTCTGCTTGACAGTCAGGCAGACCTTTTGACTCAGATCTCAGCTCTATTACTGACTAAACTCTGACCCTGGGTAAGTTACCTAATTTAATTTCAGTTTCCTCATCTGCAAAACGGAGATAACAATTCCTACCTAGCTGGGTTGCCATAGAGAATTAATGGCATAGCACATGTAAATCAGGTCCTTAATCAGCACTGGTCTCTCTGTTTTCCTCTGAAAAGATTCATCAAAGAGCATTCTGCTGCTTCATAAAGGGCCCTGAAAGAGCCAGAGTTAGAGCTCACAATCTGGCCTTTTCATCTTATCATACAGAGTCTCCCAGTGATCTGCTTTCATCATGAAGGTACCTTTGAATTTTTTGCTTAGTTCTCAATGACCCTATAATGGGAATTGAGATGGACAGTTACTAGAAGCTTGGTGACTGTAACACAATGGACATTTTGAGGAATGGAATGAATGTTTTGAAGGTCTGAAGGTTGTATGAGGAAAAAAAAAGAATTTCTTTACAATTGTTAAAAATGTTTATAAAATACATACTGTTAAAGTAATTAAAATAACTATCACAAAGTGGAGTAATTATCATTTTCTAGGCACTGTGTTAAAATGCTTTGGATGCATTTTTTTAGTTTTGTCTTCATAATATTTTCTTCCTCTTGTTTATATATGTAAGAAAATGGTGATGTAAAGAGATTAAGTGGCTTACGTAAAGTAACGTACAATGAATCTTGGAATTGAACCTACATTTTTCTGATTCTAGAACCTCAACTTTATCCCTCTCAAGCTTATAGGATGGCTTAGGAAACAAATGGAAACTATTTGCATTTTTAGGGTTTAGTTTGTTTTTTCATCTATCTTTAATTTGTTACAATTTAATTTTGTGTATGAAATGAGATAAAACTGTATTTTGAATTTTTCCCACTTAGACAATTTTCTCAATGCTATTTTGTAATAGATTGAGTTATGTATTCCAATAAAGACATGTCCATACTTTAATCCCTGCTCTTGTGATGTGAACTCATTTGTAAATAGGACTCTTGAAGATATATTTTCTATTAATGTATAGACTCATTTGTGAAGCAGATGTTCTAAGACTCTATTTAGATGTGGCCAAACTGAATAAGGGTGGACCAAAAAATCCACCGGACTGGAGGCCCTATTAAAACAGGGAAATTTAGACACAGCCTGAGGAATCAGACACAGAGGAAATTGGAAGAGCAGAATCAGGAGATGACTAAGGATGTTACCATGTGACAGGAGGCAGGCATGCAAGCCAAGAGTCTCCAAGGGTCATGGCAAGCCAGCATCAGAACACTAGATTTCCAGGAGAAAATACAGCCTTGTCAATGCCTTGATTTTGAACTTCTAACCTTTGAAACTATGAGCTGATAAGGGCTGCTTTTAAACCAACCCAGTGTATGGCATTTGTCTTAGCAGCCTGGCAAACTAAGACATAAGTGTTGAATAATTTCATTCTTTCCCCATTGTTTCCTGATTTTTCATTTTTTATCAGATTAAATAAATTCTCAGCTCCACTAGAATCTGTTTTTTCTTCTTTTATTCATAATATATCATTTTTTTTTATGAACTTCTTTCCCCTTTAAAAGAAATGATCCTCCCTTCTTCTCTTACTTGAAGGTCACAGGTGGATGGGTTTTTGTGTAAAATATGATAATTCATTCCACTTATAAAGTTTCAGCTCCATTCAGCCCAATAGCTTCATCCTTTTTATGAACTATTACCAATACGGCTAGAAGAATTTTTCAATGCTGCATCATGTTGCTTTTCTGTTTGAACATTTCAAATCTTTTAATTTTGCTTTAGATATAATCTCTAAAGTCATTTTCCCGATGTACAATGTTCCAGTCCTCTTTCCTGTTCCTCAAACATACCAAGATTTTTCCCACCTAAGGACCTTTGTTGTCACTATTACCACTGCAGGTTTTTTCCCTTAGGTCTAGTCACAGCTATATCCTTGATGTTCAGATTCTGTTTCAGCAAGAGGTCCTTAGATTCTCATCATAGACTGAGAGTCTGAGTTTATCAATATGTGTTGCCTTTTCCCCTTTTCCCAACCCCCAAACAGGCAGGACTCTTGCTGTCTTATTCACACTGCATCCCATCATTCAGAAGGGTACTTGATGCTCAATAGTTGGTCAAAAATATTAAGTGAATAAATGAACAAATATTGTGTTTTGCACATGCTCTTGCCCCACCTATTTTAAAGCCATATATGAGGAAAACTTTCAATAAGATCTAGGTGGTATCAAGACCCATGTGGGGATTGCTTGCTTCCATCTCTTTTGTTTGTTTTCTTTTGCTCTTGTCTTTCCTCAAAGCTCTCCTCTACTGAGGAGCTGGTAAGGAGAGCACCCAAGCCTCATTTTGTAGGTCATTGTAGCTGGTTTGCTCAAATAGTGAGAACACCAGAATTGCTACCTTCTTCTTGTCATCTCCTTGTTAATTCAAGACTCCAGATGACCACCTAGTGTTTTGTTTATGTCTGGGAAATTTCCCCAGAGCTTCTTTTGGGAAATGCTGCTTTGGGCAGGAATTTGATTTGGTGGGTCTCTTCTGTCTGGAACAGAGCCATGGATGGCTATGTCTGTAAAAAAATAAATAACAGTGTGGAGTCAAGAGAGCTATGTTTTCTTAACAATCTGGATTGAGTTAACATATTCTGGTAGTCTTCTGTAGGTTTCTGAGAAATTCTAATGAAATTAAATAGGCTCATCTTGGCTTCTGAGTAACTTTGAGGTCCCAAATCTGAATTATTGAATCTGGCCTTCTGATGACTATAGCACTTTAGAAATTTAGTTATATTGGAACCTGAGTTCTCATTGACTGGGGAAAATGTCAGAAAATGTTTTTGCTTGTATTGGGTTTACTCCTTAAATATCATGATAATGAAGAAAAAACATTAGACTCATTATGAAAAATTTAATTCCCATATATTTCCTATAAAGATAGTATATTAAATTATTACTGCCTTCTTTCCCTCCTTCATCATCTCTGAGGAATCTGCTATGTACAAGACCCCATGCTAGAAGGTCTGGAAGATCCAGAAAGAAGATGAAGACTCAGCTCTTATGTGTAATACTTAATATATCAATCAAATGTGATTAGTGACATGGAGAGGGCCAAACAGATGCTGAGAAGTTATGGAAAGGACGATGTATATATACACAGAGAGAGAGCGATAGTATGAAGGGAATTCAAAAGTGAAGAGAGAAAGAGTATGGTATGAGGAAAGGAAAAAGAGAACAACCACATATGTTCAGGAAGCAATGAGTCACCCAATATGGATAGTCTGTTGCATTATGTGAAGGAGGCAGAGTAAGTTTAGAAACTAAAGGGCTAGACAGTAGAAAGCCTGTAATGCTGTCCTTGGGAAATGTTTTGTGATTGTTTGTTTGGTCTCTGTTCATTTGTTTATCTAGGTGATGAAACTGATTATGTTAATATTTGAATACTCAGTCTTCAAAGTACTTTAGATGTGTCAACTCACGTAATGCCTCCTTTACAGATGAGAAAACAGACACAAGATGTTAAGCGCTTACCCAAAGTCACACTGTAAATGTAAAATTGGAACCTGAAACCCAAAATTTTGTCTACAGAACTTGCTTATTTATCCATGAAGCTATTGCTTCTTTCAATGAGTTTTTGCAAAGGGGTATGACCTGATCCACTTGTATATCCATTTAATTATCAGTCATTCATTCCATCAAAAGTCTTATTAAGCTCATACTATGTGCCAGAGCTCGTGGGCCCAGAGAGATGTAGTTCTGAGCTGAACTTTAAGAGAAGGACTTATGTAGCTGCATGTAAATTTGATTGAAATGAGCATATGCAAGTGGCATGGCAAACATTGGAAGGTATTGTAATCTAGGAGTGGGATTTTGACTAGGAGGGTGGGAGTGGCAAGGAGCCGAGGGCACCATAGAAGAGTCAACAGAGCTCCAAAGCACAGCAGTTTTTGGAAATAAGGATGGGAGGAAACCAAATGATTTTAGGATTTTGTCTGAAGCTTCTTTTGCTCATTTTTGTATCCAAGTAGTAGCAGATGATGACACTACTCCACCCAGAGCCCCCCAAAAGCATTTTTGCTTTTGCCTCCTATTTGTTTTCACAGTGCTTTCTTTTCCAACACCCAGTTCATGCTGCTGTTCTTTTCCAGAGGCCTGCCCTGGTGCTCTGGTGCAAAGGGAAAAGCCCTTAAGAATTTACACCACACTCAATCTATGGCCACTCACTCCTGGTGGGTAAGTACGGAAGTCCCATTTCCCTTGCCTCAGAGGAATCCAGGTGTCACTCTAACACTAAAGTTCTCTGTTGGATCAAGCTGAATCTGCCCCCTGAGGGAGCTGGTTTAGGATCACGTTCTTGTTCGGCCTCTTCCTTTACCCTGTCTTATTTCCTTTCTCCTAGCCAGATCTCCCTAAGGAATACTTCCTTAATGAGTTACTCTCAAATCTTTTCTTTCAGGGGCAGCTTCTGGAGAACCTGACTTAAAACAATCTCCAATGCCAGAAGCTGCTCAGGAAACATTAGATGAGTAAATGAATGAATGAGATGTTTCAAAGGGTCTGCTTTCTTTTTTCTACAAAGATTTGACCATCCATGAGGTGGAAGAGGTTCTGCAGGGTTTTGCTTATTTATTGCCTTTTGAATATCAGCTGAGGAGTTTAGTGCAGTCATTCTCCAAGGATGCTTTTTCTGAATGAATTAGGTCCTACTGGTTTCAAATAAAAAGAAGAGGGATTTCTGGAGGCAGACAGGTTTGGGAAATGCTGTATATTATAGTCCCTTCTCAGCTAGTCCCAAATATTGAGACTTTGTTTATGAAAGTGTATTACTATTTTAGCTTAATGTTTCCCAAACTTATCAGGCCATGGACCCCTTTTGTCATTTAAGACTGATTAATGTTCATCATAAGTGACTTCCCACGAGAGACACTAAGAAAGCTTATTTAGAGATAGATTCCCATGGTAGTAGGGAGATTGGGTTTGTTAAGTCAACCTGGGGTTGCCCCCCTCCTCGGTTGGGAACGGGTTAGAACCCAAGTCATTTCCACCCAAAAGGCACTGACTGCAAGGATCTGGGCAGGCCCTGAGCCTTAGGCCAGGCTTGGTAGGACGTTCGACACATTCTCTGGAGGTAAAACCATTTTTAGCAAGAGAATTATGACAAATTTATTTTCCATTAAACAAGTGAACTGTGTAATTGTTACAGATTATAATTTTTTTTTTTTGACAGGACAGGGCATAACTAGAAATTAAGCAGATTCTATGAACAACTAAACCTAATGAATCCTGCGAAGATTGAGCCTTAAGTGGCAATGTCTGGAATTATAGCATATTGCATGTCAGTGAGTGAACTGTGCTAGGATATTAATTATATAATCACAGGGTGGATTGTCGTGCAGAGAAGTAACCAGACCTTCAGTATTAAGCATGGATGTCACTCCTGAGTTATGTACAAGGCCACCTGCTGGGCTGTGACAGAGACACTGGAGGCTTGAAGGTGTTAGTGATCAAGTACCTGAGGCCACCACTGGGGAAATGCCCGCATCTTGTCCTAGTCACTTGGGAGTGAGGCAGCACACTTGTAAATCCTGCTAATGAACTGAGGGCAGGCCCTGAATCTAATGTTGCTAATGACAGAATTAACTCTTCCTCTGGTCTTCATGTCTGTGCGAGGAGAAAGGACACCTTTCGAATATGCCAACCATTGTATAGCTTGTTCAGTAAGCATCAATGTGTGACTGCGCTCTGCCAGATACAGAGAACTATTCTGAAAACTGCAAGGGTTAAGCGCAACAGACTTTGATCTCAAAGAGTTTGTAATAGAGTAGGGAGATGGATTTGTAAGAAAAAGCTACTAATACCAGGTAATAGTTTTGCAATAGATTTGCAAGTGGTATATGGAAGGCACTGAATAAATAATTACTGAGTTAATAAATATCCCTGTGGGTATGTTGTAGTAGTGTGGATTTGGCCACCAGAGCTAATTCATATCCTTCTTTTAGTCCTTGTTTACTCTTGACTGGGTTCTGCAAACTTTTGTCAAATGCCTACCAAACGTGTGAGGAAGAAAAGGCAGGAGTGTGAAATATGTGAAACACATAGGTGAATGCATATGTGAAATGCAAGATGAATGTGAAATACGATGCAGAACTTCTCCCAAGAGAGAATACAATCTTTGAGGGAGAGTTGCACATTTTTTTCCTTCTGTATACTGTATGGTGGGGTCACATTTCATTATTTTTCCATGCACATTTATTTTTAATACAATTGGTCAATTCTATGTTGGGCACAGGCATATAGCATTACAAGAAAGAGGAGAGAGAGTTGTACCATGAAAACTGGTGGAGTGGAGTTTCAAGGAGTGCCTGGAACCCCGTCAAATATGGCAGTGAGACAATGAGGCTTTGACAGCATCCAGCAGCTTTGGAAACCTAAATGCTGTTGTGACCTCCATCAGTTCACTACCAGGGGTCATAGATCTCTAATAACCAATTCATCTCTTTCTTTCTCCCCTGACTTCAAGATCATGAATATATGCCTATCTTCATGGTCATCTGCATTTTCATAGATTTTTTTTGTCATTGGAGCTTATTGTCAGGTCCAGATATGCCAAGGAATAAGAGATATTAGGTCAAACCATCCATCTTTTGATTATTTTCCCCCAGAGTCAACAAAATTTGGCCCTTCTGGATGATAACTTGCTACTGGGGACTTTCATCTGAGAGGACAAAGAAAAGAAAGGAAAGAGGGAACAAAACTAACATTTGTTGGATATCTACCAAAGGCCAGGTACTTTTTACATGTGTAGAAGTTATCTGACAAAGTAATGTTGAGATTCAAACATGGATCTGTTCGGCTCCAAAATCTGTGTCCTTTACATTACACCGTACTGTCTTCTCCTACATTATGAAATAGCCATAAGGCTTGGTGATACTGGACATTAAAATTTCGTCAGAGCTCTACAATATCCATAAAACATTGAATGACGAAATGCTTGAATCCACAAATGAGTGAGTAAATGAATTTGAAGCTAGGAAGTATGGATTTTTTTTTCATCAAGATTTCTAAAGTACTGAGGTGACTTGATTTGAATAATGGTAACTGACATTTGCAGAGCCCCTTGCAATCTGCAAAGCACTATCAACTAGGTTATCTCAACCCCACAAAGGCCCTGTGAGGTGACTATCATTTCCATACAAAGAGACTGTTTTAGTTCATGAAATGCAATAAACTAGAAATGGACTGGCATTTAACAATGGGAATTTATTAGCTGACAAGCTTGTACTTCTGAGGTTATGAAAATGTCCAAATCAAGGCATCATCAAGACAATACCTGGACTCCTCTATCAGATGGCAAGGCACATGGCGTCTCCTGGTCTCTCCCTTCTCTTCCAGGTTTTGCTGCTTCCAGATTCTGCTTCAGTTTCTATGGCTTTCTCTTTCAGCTCCTATGTTTGTCCTTATCTCTCAGTTTCTATGTCTTTCTCTCTCTGTTTCATCCTCTTTTAAAGGACTCCAGTAAAAAGATTAAGACCCACGAGGGGCACATCTCAACTGAAATATCCTAATTAAAAGGTCTCACCCACAAAAAGTTTACACCCACAAGAATGGATTAGCTTTAAGAACATGATTTTCTGGGCTATGTACAGCTTCACGCCATCACAGAGGCTTAGATTCAGATGGTGGCTTGGCAGCAGGTGGCCCAGCTGGGACTTGACCCCAAGTCTTTTGACCTCAAGCCTGAAAGGTTCCCCTAGGCACTACATATCTCAGGTAAATGTTAAAGACAATAGTAAGACAATAAGGAGCAGTAGAGCCTTAGCTGTAAGTGTTCTAAACAATAGTGTTCACTAGGCAAAATCTAATTTCCAATATGCCTTTCTGTTTATAGTTACTTCTTTTGTGAGTATTCATCCAGATGGTGTCCATGCAAACTCAAATATCTACCATGAAATTACTCCTTCAAATTAATTAGTTTCCATTTATATGACTCACCTCAAAAGGCTTTTCTATTAGTTCTTTATTCTTATAATTCTGGTCTCCAAAGATGGTCTATCTCCCTGTCTTTTTTACATCTTTTCTTTTTCCCTACAATGTCTCCTGGAAAAAACCTAGTTATTCTAACATGAGTCTGTTTAGAAGTTTATAGAGCCCAGTTGTTTCCATGTGTGTTCTCAGATTAAGCTGCCTTAAAACAATGCAACTTCCATCTCTCCTGGGCATCCTGAGGCCCAAAGTTTATTTTGATATCATGTAGGCTTATTTTAAGAAAGGATAAAAAAAAAACTTTAATAGTATAGGGGAACAATTACAAGGAAAAAAGAAGATTGTGCTGTTCTATGCAACATACCCTGATCCTGTTCTCACAAACCCAGTAGGTAGGTAAACTGTTTCTTCATTTATTTATTCATTCTGACATGTTTATTGATTGCCTGCTATGTGAAAGAAATATGCATGTGTTCTAAGATGAATGAGACACATATCTTGCTCTCAAGAATCTTGAAAAGGATAGTTCATAGTTAAAGTGATAATTATATTGCCAAGTCCTCCAGGCAAAGGTAGGAAGTAAGTTCAAGGTGCATTGGGAGGATAGGGAATTTCTTCTAGAGGAAACTTCAAGTGCAAAGTTAAGGAGGCATGAGAGAATATGATTTATTTAAAGAACCCCAAGTATTTAGTATTACTGGACTATAACAGGCAAGGGTTTAGGGGGAGTAGAGGGCCTGGAAATCTGGGAAGATTACTTTGAAGACATAGGTAGAACCAGATCAGGGAGGGCCTCCTGTAATATGAATCATGACTTCATCCACACATGATAATTTTGTTGCAGGTGAAAACAACTAATGAAAGAATAATTTCTAATTTATTTCTGTGAATAATAGACTAAGCCTACTTAAAATTAGGCCTAAGAGTCACCCCTAGAGAACCTCTTTTGTTGCTCAGACGTGGCCTCTCTCTCAGCCAATGTGGCAAGTGAACTTGCTGCCCTCTCCATCTCTATATGGGACATTACTCCCAAGGGTATAAACCTCCCTGGCAATGTGAGACAGAAATCCTAGAATGAGCTGGGACTTGGCATCAAAGGGTTGAGAAAACCTTCTTGACTGAAAGGGGTAAGAAAGAAATGAGGCAAAATAGTGTCGGTGGCTGAGAGATTTCAAACAGAGTTGAGAGATTATCCTGGAGGTTATTCTTACACATTATATAGATATCCCCTTTTAGCTTATGGTGTATTAGAGCAGCTGGAGGAATGTACCTGAAACTGTTGAGCTGTGTTCCAATAGCCATGTTTCTTGAAGATGACTGTATGATGATATAACTTTTGCAACATGACTGTGTGATTGTGAAAACCTTGTGTCTGATGCTCCTTTTGTCTATGGTATGGACAGATGAGTAAAAAATTGGATAAGAAATAAACAAATAATAGGGGGAATAAAGGTTAACTCCACATCCCAAGCCCTTTCAATTCCACATGCTGCCTTCCTGGCTCATTCTTCCCCACGAGTGATCAATGAACTCATACTGTCTGGACTCAGTAGCTCTGGGCCAGCCCTTCTTCCACATGCTCCTCTTCTGTGGATTAGGCTGTCTTCTGGGGACTGGATCTACATCAGAGACACATATAAATCTATCACAGGCCTCATTGAGAATATGATATATAATATATGTCCAAGCCAAGTAGTAAAGGTATTTGAGCTAGTCTTCTTTCTCAGCATTAGCTCTGATGCTAGACAATGAACAGCATCCACATTTTGGACAAAACTGTTTTCACAGTCATTCTGTATTGAAACTAGGCATTCTTCTTGCCACTAAGAGTGTAGATTCTGCCTAGGTTCAAACTCTGGCTCGTTCACTTCTGTCTAAGTTTCCTAGTGTAACGAGAGCTCTGCTGACACTAGACCCATATCCTGCTCCAGGCTTGGAGTCTCACTGGGAGAAAGAATTCAGGGACTAGAAAGCAAGTAGCAGTAAGCAGTAAAGTTTATTGAAAGATTAGTGCATGCTAAAGAAATTAGCATGGACATGCTCAAGGGAGAGGAATGCACCAAGTAGTGTGGACATAGCTTGTTTTATAAGAAAGTTTTGCTAGCAGTGGTTTTCCACCTTGGAACACTGGTGTCTTCTTTGTTTCAGGGAGAGATAACTATCAGTACTTGTGGAGCTCTGTCACATCCTAAAAGTTTGTTTGGAGCACTTAGTTTAATAATCTTTGTGATGCAGGCTTTCTGTTGTTAACTAAGAGTCCCTTTCACGCCCATGATTTTACAAGCTTTATGGCTTTGGGTTCAAGGTTTTAAGGGAAATTATTTTTCTAAGGAGTTTGTAGTTGTGCGATAACTCCTTCAGAGCAGGATAGAAAGTCAGAGACCATAGCCTCAGTACCCTATTCTATACTGCTTCATTAGCTGCTAAAACAAATATCATACAACGGATTGGTTTAAAAAGAGGAATTTATTGGCTCACAGTTTCAGAGTCTAGAAGGTTTGCTTTCTCTCAGTGTTGGTATCTTTGGCTTGCAATCTTTGAGTTCCTTGGCTTTTCCATCACATGGCAGCATCTTCTTCTTTCTCTTCCAGGTTTCAGCTCTGGAAATTCCCAGCTCTGCTGCTCTTGTAGCATCTCTATTTGCATCCAATTTCCTGTGCTTATAAGGACTTTAGTCATATTGGGTTAGGGCCCGCCTTCATTTAGTCTGGGCATGTCTTAATTAATAACATCATCAAAGTCTTCCTTTTTACAAATAGCTTCATACCTACAGGACCAAGGATTGGACCTGAACTTACCTTTTGTGGGGGACATGACTTAATCCCCAACAACTTCCTAGCTGTGCATATCTGGGCAAATTACTCTATCCCTTTCTTTCTTTCTTCCTTAGCTTCACATCTATAAAATGAGGACAGTTGTGAGGTTTCAATGAGAATATATATAAAATGTTTCATAGTAAAACTCACATAGGTAAAACATAGTAAATGTTAGTTGTTGTTGATTGCTATTAATATTAATAGACTATATCTGTACTCAAGGACACTATAGCTAAAAGAAGTTTGCAGTTAAAAACATAAATGCCATAGAGTTTGATGGGTATTAAGCCTAAAGAGAAAGTGCAAAGGAGGCAGGGCTCTACAAGAAGGATAGGGAAAGCATCCCAAGAGAAATTTCAAATGGGCTAAGAAAGAAGACTGGAGAAATAGAACCACAGCATAGAGGACGTTGTGGAAGTGTTAGGTTCCTCACATCCACCTCTATCTATCTCATCCAGAGAGAAACGCCCAATAAGTGGTAAGGAAAATTGGAGTTGATCTTTCTAGAGTTGTTACTGGAAAATGGCTTTGTTATGTATCCCAGGGTCATAAAAGGCTTAGATGCCATTTTGGTATAGGATATTTTAGTCTTTGTGGATGCAATAAGGAATATAGAGAAAACAAAACAACTCAAATCAAGAACAACCCTCTCAGTTTGAGATGCCTTTTTTATTGTCATTTTTAAGATAATTGTAAAAAAATTAAGCTTAGCTTTCACACATGATGGCGCAGGAAAGGGCTGCAAGACAGCTCAAACTGATCTTGCAGGCAGGGAAGGAGAGCACCTCTGATGTAAGCCTAGAACTGGCCCCAAATAGTTAGCAGCAAAGTTTAAATAAGTAATGGCCAGGGTCATTGAAATGTGAAGGATAATCAAATGTGGGAACCTTCTGTGGGGAATTTGAATTAGGTAGACTCTCTGGATAGGCTGTAATTTCTGGAGTATCCAATCAGCAGAGAAGCAGGGAGGGGCCTGCATGCTAGGCGTAGGATATAAATACCTGTGGCATTCTACTGTTTGGTGTGCCAGCCACCATTTTTCCGCTAGGCACCCATTCTTGCGAGATCATGAATAAATTCTTTTTTCTTCTCCACAATCAGATAAGCATGAACTTTCAGATAAGAGAAACACAAAATTTTACAAGAAGTAAATGTTCTCATCAATTCTTTTCCTCTTCTGTTGTATGCTAGTATACAAAGTTTTTCCCTGACTTTCACACAGAAATTGCCTTATATCTACACCAGTGGCTATGACTAAGTTCCAGGCATGAAAGAAGGTTTAGAATGGGGAGAGAGTACATAATTCTGAGAAGGGTGTGAGGAGGTCTGGCTCTTGGTGAAAGAAAGAAAATGATCAAGAGGCAGGAGGGAGAGATTTGAGTGGGGTCCTCTGCATGAAATGGCATGAGAAGATAGAGTTGTGGCGATAGACCAAAAATCTGAGCAGCAGGGCCTCTACTCTTAGGTTTCAGTGAGTGAGGTAAGTTAGATCAAGAGACACAACATCAAATTATTTTCCACACCATTTTCCCCTAGCACACATATATAATCTGTGTATTTTGAATTTTAGAAAGGGAAACCTTGAATATATAGCTCCTTGAACTATACCCATTGTGGTAGTTAGATTCAGTTGTCAACTTGGCCAGGTGAAAGCACCTAGTTCTGTTGCTGTGGACATGAGCCACTGGTAGGTGAATCTCATCTGTTGCTAATTACATCCGCAGTCGGCTAGGAGGCGTGTCTGCTGCAATGAGTGACGTTTAACTTAATTGGCTTGTGCTTAAATGAGAGAACGCAATGTAGCACAGTCTAGCAGCTTGGCATTCCTCATCTCAGCACTTGCAGCTCAGCCCGGGCCCTTGGAGATGGAGAAAGAAATCACCCCGGGGAAAGTTGTTGGAACCCAGGGGCCTGGAGAGAAGACCAGCAGAGACCATCCTGTGCCTTCCACGTAAGAAAAGAGCCTCAGTGGAAAGTTAGCTGCCTTTCCTCTGAAGAACCAACAAAATAAATCCCCTTTTATTAAAAGCCAATCCATCTCTGGTGTGTTGCATTCCGGCAGCTAGCAAACTAGAACACCCATGGAAGTTTTCTGTACTTAGGCCATGCATCAAGGGGCAGAGAAGGAGACTCTCATTCCACTAGACAAGTTATGGCACTTTAGAACTATTTAATGTGGATGACAAAGGGTTCCGCTTTGTTTTATCCATTGATGAGACAGGTAAAATTTGCTTCTGAAGGCAACAGATAAGGAGTCTTGCTAGGCTGAAGCTTTTATGAATCTTGAAGACTTGGCCTTTATTTTCATTTATTTATTTATTTTTACATGGGCAGGCACCAGGAATCAAACCCAGGTCTCCGGCATGGCAGGTGAGAAATCTGCCACTGAGCCATCATCACACCATACTTGGCCCTTAGTTTTTAAGTGATGGGAAACCATTGAATCCTTTTTTAGCAGAGGAGTGTGGGGGTTAAGCCTAAGAAGGGCCAGTTGTGTTGTGATGATCTGTTAGCAGACCACAGGAGGCAGATGACAAGGACCTTCCTGGGGCATTTCAGGGGAGCTGGAAAGAAAGTAGAATCAGGAGATGCTAATGGCTGAATGGATAAGGCTTAGACACTGCCTGAGTCTGGAGGGTTAGGCTTAAAAAGACCTCAAGGTTGTTCACCAGATTTCTGACTCAGAGCCTTGGTCATTTATGGATATGACTGGATGCAGCAGATGAAGTTTAGAAAATATCTGAGCCAACTAATGGAAGATTAAAACAGTCATTCTGGGATTTAAAAAGCAAGGCACTTATTTTGCTCAATTCAAGAAATAGTAGCCTCAAAGCCTATATGGACCTAAAGATGACCAATACCTCATGACATTTTCTTTTTGACATCAAGATAACTTAAGCCAATTATACTTGGATTATAGAATGAAAATGGCTCCTTCAGGAGAGACCACCTTGACCAATATTCATTTAAAGCTAAAACAATGACGATAATTACAGTGCATGTACAATTTCATAGTAGCTGCAGGCCCTGTCTGGAGCCATCTGTCTCTTTTAAGATGTCTTGAGGGCAAGAACATTTGCTTTGGAGGGTAAGGGGCTATTAAAGCAATTGGGGAAGTCTAGGCCTACAGAAGTTTTTGTCTGGGTCTCTCTATGACTATATTCTTACTCCTGTGTGTGTGTGTGTGCGTGTGTGGGTGTGACTTAAGATCTCCCTTTGTTTCCTAGATATTCTTTCTGCCCCCCCAAAGTTGGTATCTGTCTCAGCAATCAGCTGTGTAAAGCCAATCTCCCTCTGGATAGTGACTAACTTTGTTCCTGCCTACAAGTCCTGTGTTCGTCTTCGGGCCAAGCCAGATCTGAGGTTCTAGTTTGCTCTCTTTTCTGTCTGAAGCCAAGTCATACATAGGCTTCAGTGGGAATAAAGTAGAAGAGAAGAAAGCAGCATTCCTGAGAAGCTACTCTATGCTATGTGATCTCTTTGTGTTTCTAAAGCAGCATTGCTGGTTAGATTCTGTTCTCTTTGCTTTGTAGAGAGATACTTCAGTATTGCTTTCATTATATCATCAAGGTGATATTTGAAGTAATTATGAAAAATAAGTAGAATCGGTGTTTTTAGGCCCATTTTATAAATAGGGAAGTGAGATTCAAAGCAATTGAGTCTCTTCCAAGGTTTCCCAACTAATAAAATGCAAAGCCAGGACTCAAATTAATGTATGACTTCAAATTCCATGTTTTTTTTACTCATTATTCCACACTTAAATGATTTTAAGAAGAATCATGTGCTACTGGGCACTTCATTTTATTAAATGCAGGTCCATCTGATATGACTAGGTAAACACATATAAACTAAAGATGTATCAAAAGTTCACATTATCTAGAAATATTGAGGCAGTTCAATCAACATGTATTTTAGGCTGCCCTCTACTTGTAGGAGAAAAAGACACATCACATGAACGTGAATATATATTGAGTTCAAAATTAATTTTGTTCCAAAAGTAGCTTTTGGGATTGGGTGAATAGGGTGCAATCTGAGTTCAGCCCCAGCTCTTCATTTTCCATAGCAGCAGAGATGTGTGAGCAGGTATGCTCAGAGCAGGTGTTTCAAAGCCTTAGAAAAGCCTCAATCAATAGATGTTCCCAGCTACATTGGCTTGAAGCTATTATGATGTTTTTGAATGATTGATTTTAAGGTATTAAAGCAAAAATGATAATCCTGCTGTACTTTTGATTACCTGTAAAATCTACCTGTTCTGGTTACTCATTCAGCCTCGTCTTCGTGCCTTTTTAGAAAATCAAGAGTTATTTAATAAAACATTTCCTTTCCTCTAATATATGAAAATAAGAGAGAGCTGACATGGTCCTAAATACATATCCTTGAATTTTGATTATTTAAAAATAAGGACCTTTTAAAGCAAATATTTGTTTGTGTATTTTTGGGGGGAGATTGTTCTAGACATTGATGGGGTGGGGGGGCTGGCTAGACAGACACAGCCCTTTCTTCAAGGAAGTTAAAATCTAGGAAGGGAGATAAAATTTGTTTTAAAGAATAACATTAAGTGGAAGAATGTGAGATGTGCTATAATGATGCTCGAATGAATTTCTATGCAAGAAAACAGAAGAAAGAATTCAGACTTCATGAAAAAGACCAGGGAATGTTTCAATGAGTACAGCTTTGAGAGAGGATGCTAGGATTCAATACGCAGCAATGTGGGAATGAGTATTTCCTGGTAAGGATACAGAACAAGTAAGTGCGGAGCGGTCCAAAATCCAGGACACATTTGTGTGCAGGAGTGGGGAAGGACCCCTTTGAGCTGTCAGTGTCTGGCTGAAGTAAATTTCCAAGAAACAAAATCTATTATCAAGGCTGGGTGAAACAAGATGGGGCCTGAGAGACAGTTTGTGCTCCTAGCAGCTGAACTTGATGCAGCAACAGAGTGTGAAAATGGAGAGCACATCTGGAGTGATCCCGGCCTGGCTGGACAGGCAGCATGGGGCAGGGGTGGGGGCTCTTCCCAATGCCCACTGCCCCCTTGGGCGTGTCATAGCTCATCTTAAAGGCACATCATTCATTGTTCAGAGTCAGGCTAACAGTATGTTTATTTGTTCTTGTCATGGAGATAAGGTGAAGATAAGAGAGATAGGAAGAGAAAATTGGGCAAAGATTAGATCATGGAGGATATTCGATACGAAACTGATGAGTATTGCTTTTATTCTGTTTCCAGTGGGAGAACTACTAGGAGGTTTTGAGCAGTGAAGCAAAGCAATCATTATTTTTTAAAGCCTTCCAGCCTTCACGTAGTGATATTTCCATGGTTTTATTCAAGGTCAGGGTCTAAGTGCCTTGTTCCTTCTTACCAGTACCCAAGTCCCCTCCCCTCTGAGGACGTGGTACATCGCTGTGTTTTCAGTAGGTGTTCAACAAGTGAGAAATAACTGACTGGTGTTAGTGCAGAAAATGCACGTCTCCCAATCAGTCCTGGATATCAAGTTCTGCCCAGTTTGAGCCCTGATTAATGAGGTCCGTTAATTAGAGGGCTGTATTCCCAGTGTTATGGACATGGCTGGAATCCAAGCTCTGAGGACATGGATTCATTGTCAGAACTGATAAGAAGAAATTGGGCTGCCCCAAGAGGGAGGAGATGGAGGCAGATGCAAAGAGGATGCTGCCTGCTATTATCTGCCTCACCACTCTGACCTTTCCCTGCCCAGGTCTGACATTCTCTCTCATCTGTGCTATGCTCCTCCACTACTTTATTTTCTTGCATCCTTTCCATAGAAATAAGAGCTAAGACATGGGAATAAGAAGCTTTTTGTGGTATATAAGAGAGGGGAGTCAAAGGAGGAGAAATACTGAGTGATCAAAGATCTGACACACAGGACTGTTATCCCAGGCATTGAGGAATAACCCTGGGTAAGGTTGAGGTAAGTACTCCTCAAGCTTACAGAAAGTTGGAATCACCTAGAAAGCTTCCAAAATTTACATTGTCCAGACTGCACCCAGACCAAATAAATCAGAATCTCTGGAGGCAGGAACCCAGCCCTGTAATTTTTAAAGCTCTGGTAATTACAATGTGCAGCCAAGGTGTAGAATCACTACTTTAGATGAATGGGTTCATATAGATTTTTCCATGATGTGGATCCAAAAAGAGGCAGCACAACCCCAGTATTTTAAGTTCAACTGCAGAGCCAGCCTTATCTATTGCTCCCAAAGACATCTGCCTATTAATAGGGATTTTAAGGGGCCAAAAATATCATCCTAATACCACCAATTTCCGCAATTACCACAATTTTGTCATTCATTCATTTATTTATTCATTCATTCCACAAATGTCTATTTAGCACCAATCACAGCTTGCGAGAGACTGAGATGACAAAAGTAGATGAGACATATTCTCTGCAGACAAGGAGCTCTGGGTAACAGATTTAAACACACAGAACTTCAGTGTAGTGAGATGATCTTTTAGAGGTATGTGATAAAAACAGTCAGGCATTAAGGAGTACACCAGAGAGGGGAAGAGATGGAGGGAAGGTCTTCTTAGGCAAAAAAGGTGCCTGGGCCTGTCTTGAAGAGCTGCTTGAAACCAGGTAACCAAAGAGATGTAAAACCTGCAGATGGAAAGGCTGGAATTACACAGAGATAGATTGGAGGGAACCACTTGACAGTAATCATGGAACTGAACCACAGTCATGGGGTAGGGAAGAAAAGGGAATAGAGCTTCAGCTAGGCTGAGGAATTGTGTATCTGGAGAGTCTGTCAAACTGCAAATGAATGTCATATCCCAGCAAAGCATGACCTCACCTCACCAGAAGTCTGCTCAGAGGACTGAGCTGGCATAGGATCTACAACTGAGATGGGAGGGTCTGGGAGCTGACTTATGAGCTAGGAGCTTTAGCAGGATAAACCAGCTGGGTGGTAATAAAACCATTATTTCCTGCAGTCCAGGAACTATGTAGTGTGTGTTTCATCTCATTTGATTCTCACACAATCCCTAATATAGCCACATTTATCCAGATGGGGAAACTGAGGCTCAGAAGAGACCATTGACTTGTCTCAGGACACACATGCAATCTAAGTCATAAATCAAAGAAGCAGTGAGTCTACCCAAGTGTCCATGAATAAGTGGGGATTCCCAGAAGCAAGCAGAGACTAATACCATAGGTTACCAGTGAAAAACCCTCAATCCAGAAGAGACACCATTGGGTCTGGGTGAACTGCCTCCAGTTAACGAGGCAACAATCATTGGACTGGAATAGGAGCAGGAGCAAGATCAGCAAAGTGAAGTGAGAGCCTGCCCCAGGAAAGGCCTGGGGGCATTGCAGGACCTTGGAAAAGTATTCTTAGAACAGGATCATGGCAGAAGTCCCAAGAAATGAGTTGGGCATGGTCAGACAGCCATGGGGCTCAGAAATTCAGCCTTCATGTAGTGATATTTCCGTGGTTTTTTTCAAGGTCAGGGTCTAAGTGCCTTCTTCCTTCTTACCAGTGCCCAAGTCCCTCCCCTCTGAGAACTTGGTACATCGCTGTGTGTTCAGCTTATCCAGCTGAAACTCCTAGCTCACAAGTCAGCTCCCAGACCCTCCCATCTTAGTTGTAGATCCTATGCCAGCTCAGTCCTCTGCAGCAGACTTCTGGTGAGGTGAGTTCATGCTTTGCTGGGGTATGACACTTATTTGCAGTTTGACAGACTCTCCAGATACACAGTTCCTCAGCCTAGCTGAAGCCCTGTGCCCTTTTCTCTTAGGCCACCAGCGATGGCCTAAGAATAGGTGGCTCTTTGAAACATTTATGGAGCTGTTCCTCAGGGCACTGCTTGTGAGTACCTCAAAATCAGTGCTGGGTTTACATAAGAGGGAAGGCAGCATGGAATTAAACAGCCCTGGGTTTTGAGTAGTAGTGGTGCTCAGATTTCTTAGATTTTCCTTGCCTTAATCAGAAATAAGTAAGAGCTGGAATGGGACAGAATGGTTATATGGGGATATCAGTGGCCCTAGCTATGAGGAGTTCAGAAGGCAGCAAACAACCCATCAAGCTGTCAATGAATTATTCTGAAGAAACCAATTTTTTTAGAACATTATTTGGTAACTTTACAGGGTGAATCAGCTTATCAGACTAAACAGGTAAGTCATGAGAAATAGCATTCAAGGTAAGTCAGTTCTGCTGGAGGGAAGGAGAACTCCTGTATTCCATCTTCCCAGGCTGTTTCATCACTCATGTGACAGGAAACATGATCTGTATGTTTACCCCCCTTGGAATGTTAATAGTTTGAATGGAATGGCTTGGAAAGAAAATCATGATTTAAAGGATAGCCTGCTGTTGGTGGAATTTAGTTCCCAGGAAGAAAACATTTTAAATAAATGAAACCTTCCTTGTGCTTCTCATATCATACCAGCAAATGAACAGTCCCACCTCTGCCCATACAACTCTAACCTTCCTAAAAGATAGAATGTTCTGAGGCCAACTTTTTTGGAAATTTGACAAAATCATCATCGATCTAGCTTCCATTTTAGCCACCTAATAGGTACGAAAAGGATGTGCCGAAAGGTGCTGTGGGAAAAGATGGATACAACAACAAAAAAGATCACTTAAGAAGAAATTATCCCTTCTTTTCATTTATTTTTTCCTCTAGAAGGATTTGGATTTGGGTCCAAACCTTCCAAATCTGCAGGTCCTGGAGTGGTGCTGAGAGACACCCTGCCACTTATGGAGGGTGGGGGGTGCTGGGAAGGATCCGATGGTGATTTCTCCAGCACTTTTTGATAAGTAGAAGTTTAAACCACTTTTCAGACTTTCAAATGATTATGACCATTTCCTATCAAAGCTGCCTGATACACTTCCACAGTGGCTGGAGCTTTTATAAAAGATAAACCCTAGAAGTTACTGAACTGTAAAATAGTTGGGCCTGGTGACAATATGCCAGATTTGGGGTGATAAAATCCTGGAGGCTACTGGGCTGTAAAATATTAGTGCACCATTACACCATTCGATGGTGGAGTCCTGTCTTTAATACAGCTGAGCAGGTCATTACTGCACCATTTCTGCCATCCTTAGCTGCCTTTCAGCTCAAAACCCTCATTATAATAAAGACATGAGAGACACATCATAACATCACAAAATGTCACTTGGTAAAGGGACTTTATGGGCCATCCATATAATATAGATGTCATTTTTTTTCTCATCTTCCTCTTTGTGGCTCTTTTTCCTCATAAAATGCTCTTGCCCAGATATGTAGAATTTACTGAAGAATTTAGAGGGGATCCAATAGACACTGTTCATACTGCATATACCACATCAAACTATTAGAAATCCTCACCATTTCTTTTCTTCCAAGTCCCTCTCTTTCCTGCCATCACCAAAGTCTCCTTCTTTTTCCTTTCCCTTTGAAGCATCCACCCTGGGCTGGTTCCTGTCTCTTTCGATATGCCTGACAGTTCAACTTGGCCCTCAAACTTACATATATCATCCCCATCCCGCCCATGTTGATGATCACTAAAGCAAAATGATCAGAAAATAAACATAACTACCTTACCTAAAAAATAGTGAGTGTTCTTATTAGCTGTTGTATTAAAGTAATTTCCTTATTTATTGATGGGGACACTGCGATTCCCTAAGAATTCCCCAGAGCTTTAATATATATCTATATCTCTACCCCCATACTTGGTAACCTCATTCAGTGAAACTTTGCAATTCCCACTCTCAGCCTGTGAGTATTTGTGTTCTTTCAGTACAGCAACTGCCCTTCCTGCCCTACCTCCCACTGAGGAGATAAGGGTAAGAGTAAATAGACATGTAAGGTTCTCCCTTGTTTTAGTTTCCTAGGCTGCCTAAAACCATGAAATGGGTTGACTTAAACAGTGGGAATTTATCAGCTTACAGTTTGAGGCCCAGAAAATGTCCAAATCAAGGCAATGATTTCTTCTGGAGATTGGCTGCTGGTAATTGTTGGTCCCCTGACTCATGTCAAGGCACATGGTGGCGTCTGCTGGTCTCTCCTTTCTTTTCTGGATTTTATTGTTTTCAGCTTCTTGTGCCTGTGCCTTTCTTTCTTTGTCTTCCTTCCCTTTATAATGGGCTCCAGCAATAGGATTAAGACTTATCCTGTATAGCATGGTCATATCTTAACTGAAGTAGCTTCATCAAATAGGTCCTACTTACAATGGGTTCCCACTGACAAGAATAGATTAAATTTAAGAATATGTTTTACTGGGGTACATGCAACTTCAAACCATCACATCTCTCTTACAGAACTTGCTGCTTTTCATTAAGGTTTAACCTATCTTTTTCCCTCACCTGGGTATCTCTGACATACTTTCAGGAGTTGAAGAAGGACACTTGTATGATGCCATCTTGCATGATGGTCAAAAGTATTATGGCAGATTGAATTACATACCCCCCCCCTCAAAAAAAAAACTGTTCTTACTCTTAATCTCATTTCTATGGGTCAAACCCATTGTAAATAGGGTTAGACCTTTGAAGATGATATTTTTAGTTAAGGGGTGACCCAACTTACTCAGGATAACTCTTAATCCTACAGGAAGACTCATAGAAAAAAGCCACAGGAAGGAACCAAAAGGTGGAAGCCAGTGGAACCCAGAAGAGAGAGGAGAGGACACCACCATGTGATAGGAAAATAAAGGAACTCAAGGACTGCCAGCCAGCCAGAAATCTACCAACCTCAGAAGGAAGGCAGTCTTGTAGGCTCTGAAACCATGAACCAATAAATTCTTGTTGTTAAGCCAACCCATTGTGTGGTATTTGTAATAACAGCCAAGTACCAAAGACAAATATCCTTGTGGTTTGCTTCCTAAATCTAGGAACTTACTTTTTATAATATTCCCTCAATCATGATAGGCTTTTGTTTTATCAAATATACAGTGTCCTAAAACAGAAATGGTCTTTTCCAAGGACTCCAGAGGCTTAGTTAAGGGGTCTTAAAGTCCCTGACCCATCTCCCCTAAAGTCCTAGGACCTCTTACTCCCTGATATGGTCCCCCAGATTTCGTGATACGGGTCTTCAGGATGCTGACGTGGCTTCTGCTCCCTCCCATATATACTCTAGATAGAGTTTTCTCCCTGTAGTAAGCTGAATTGTCTACTACACTCCAGATATCAGGTCCTAATCCCTAGAAACTGTAAATGTGAACTTATAAAGAAACAGCATCTTGCAAGTGTGATTAAGAATTTTGAAATGAGATTATCTTGGATTATGCAGATATGTCCTAATTATTATTTTTTCTGTTTTGATTAGTTTTTAATTGTGAAAAATAACAAATATATAAAAAAGCAATAAACTTCAGAGCACACTACAGCAATTATAGAACAGATTTCAGAGTTTAGTATGGGTTGCAGTTCCATAATTTTAGGCTTTTTCTTCTATCTGGAGACTAAAAGAAATAACAATAGAATGATTCAGCAGTCATACTAATTTGTTAAATCTTATCTTCTTGGTTATAAACTCCACTTTCTCTTTTGATTTTTCTCCCAATTTTTAGGGGTTTGGGGCTATGCCCATTGTATTTGGGCTATGCCCATTCTAACTTTTTCATGTTGGAAAGGGCTGTCAATAATATGGGATAGGCAGTTAGAACTAGTTGATGTTCTGGAGAGGTTGGCCAAGGAACTCCTCTGGAGGTTGTAGGTTTCTGATAAGTAATCTTAGTGTGTGAAGCTTTCATAGAGTCTCAGATAAAGCCCTAGGTGTTCTTTAGGGTTGACAGGAATGGTTTTGGTTGAGGTTTGACAAACTATGATAAATAAAAATATCTATCTGAAGCTTGCATAAGAGTAGCCTCCAGAGTAGCCTCTCAACTCTATTTGAACTGTTTTAGTCACTGATACCACATGTTGGAAGGGGGGGCCGCAGGTAATGATTTTACTTGCAGAATTGGGCTTAGAGAGAGAGGTCACAAAAGAGGTCTTCTGAAGGTGATTCTTAGGCATAACTACAGATAGGCTTAACTTCTCTGCTACATAAATAAGTTTCAAAAGAGCAAGCCTCAAGATCAAGGACTTGGCCTATTGACTTGGGAGTCTCTAATATTTAAGACACTATCAGGGCTTTCTCCAGTGGTAAAATTTAATAGTTCCATATTTTTACCCCCATCCCTCAAGGAAATTTGCCAATACTTTTCAATTATCTGCTCAATGTACTCTGGGTAGTATCTTGGCCTTGCATTAAGCTATCCAGAATTACAAGCCCTCATTCCCATTCTGGGCTCCATGTGTTTGGATTGTTTAAATGATCTATCCAGACAGGTTAAAGTAGATTATGTGCTACTGAAAAGTTAGGTTTTGGACAAAATAAACCTCCTTTTCTTTGGTCTCATAGAGTAGGTGAAGTTCTAAAATACAGACAGCATCCTCCTTCCCACTGTATTCTGATTTAGTCCTAACCTAGTCAGCGTCATCCTTATCTCTAATTGAAGCATAATCTCTTTTTCAATTTCTTTAACAGTAGTTGTATATGGCAAAGTTGACTTTCAGACCTGCAGAACTCCAACTCTGGATCTTAAGTGTCACACAGGTAGGCAGAGTTCCAGGGAGGTTTTACACATATAGCACAACTTCTCAAAATCTAGAAATAACCATTACAGCTCTGGACTAAATGTGACTGATATAAAAGCTTAAAAGTGTCCTTATAAGGACAAGGCAGAGGGGGATTTGTTATTGTGATGGTTAGGTTCTGCTGTCAACTTGGCCAAGTGATTATGCCCAGTTTTCTGGGCAAGGATATTTCAAGGCTGGTTGATAAACTAGAAAGCTGGTGTATTAAATCATCAGTTGGTTAACTGCATCTGCGGCTGATCACATCTGCGATCAACTAAGGTGTATCTCCTATGATGAAATAATCAATCAGTTGAAGGCTTTTAAGGAAGAAGAGAGACTTTTTCACTGCTTCTTCAGCCAGTGAGCTTCTCCTGTGGATTTTGTCCAGAGCCTTCATTGAGCCCTTCCATTACCATGGCGGCATGAGATATCTTTAAAAATCTCATTTTTACAGATCTCTCCTATTGGTTCTGTTTCTCTAGAGAACTATGACTAACACAGCTTGGTACCAGGAGTGGTTCTTGAGAAATGGGTTTTAAAAATTAGTTTTCTATTCTGAATAGACTCAGAGACACTAATGACTCTGTTTTTGATAATCAAGATGGCACTGACAGTCGTGGGGTGAGTTGGCAAAAGAGGTACTCAAAATATCACCTTTGGAGTCTGTTAATTGTATGCTTATAAGAGGCAAGGCTCTGGGTGAGAATGTTTTTGACACCTTTATGGAACTTTGTGGAATTAAGAGGTATAATGATGCTGGCTGGTTGTTGTTAGATACACTGGATACAGTGATGAGGAAAAGGGATGAGCTGAAGTCTTCATATTTGAAACTTCAGCACCAAATGAATGATGTAAAAGTTCCCATGGGTGCCCTGAAAAAAATCTTATTTCCTGTGGTTGCAGACTTGAGATCTCTGAAAACCAGACTCAAAGCCTCATTGTGTGAAGAGCAGATATGCAACGCAAACTAAAAATCAATCTTGCAAGGTGTATGCTATTAAAGTAAGGGCTTTGATTGAAAAAGAAAGTGATTCTGAAACATGGGATGGTGATATATGGCTTGATAATGATGGTGATAGGTAGACAGGACCCCTGGAATTTGCTGAGCCCTTCTTAGATAGACCTGTAATGGACCACACTGAAGAAACTACCTCCCAGCCTCCAGTCTACCCAGAGGAATCTGCCATCCAACCTCCACCTAACAAGGTTAGCCCATCAGTGCCTGCTAACCCTGTAATCACCTACCCTGGAGAAACAGCCCTCACTGATCCTGTTTCACCAAATGAATCTGCAATATAATGCCCTGAGAGAATTGGCTTGAAAGACACCTCTTTTCTTTTAATGACCCATCCTCACCACCCCTGTTTCTTCAAGACCTATAACTACACTAAAGTCCCAATAGTCCCCAAAAGGTGAGGTACAAAATGTAACCCATGAGGAGGTACTCCATATTCCAACAGTACTGCATGAGTTTTCCAATCCATAAAGATAGAAATCAGGGAAATGTGTGTGGGAATGGATACTAAGGGTGTGGGACAATGATGGAAGGAATATAAAGTTGGATCAAGCTGAATTTGTGGATATGGGCCCAATAAGCAGAGATTCTGCATTCAGTGTTGTAGCTCGAGGAGTTAGGAAGGTCATTAGCAGTTTGTTTGGATGATTGGCTGAAAACTAGATCAAAAGGTGGCCAATATTATCTGAGGTTGAAATGCTAGAATTGCGCTGGTACGATATAGATGAGGGGATCCAGATGCTTAAAGGGATTGGAATGTTAGAGTGGATTAATCATGGAAGACCTGCTCACATACCTAGGAAGGTACAGAGGACACATCTTTTACCATCCCTGAAGAGGTCTGTAGTCACCCTTCTCTGTAGGTCAGATATTACTGTGGAAACTGCTGTCACTGAGCTAGAATCCTTAAACACAGTGGGGATGATCAGATCCTGAGTTGGCAGAAGCCATGTGGTGACAATTAATCATTATAGACAAGTTGGGTGTGGCCACCATAATGGACAGTAGACTCAAGGCAGCAGTCAAAATAATCTGACTCACAAAGACTTGTGGCATTGGCTAGTAGATCATGGGGTACCTAGAACTTAAGTGGATGGGCAGTCTACTAAATTCTTGTTTGAGCTGTATAACAGAAAAATTCTAGGTCAAATGAACAGAAGTCTAACTTGAATTACAAAAGCAGAGAGTTATAGCCCCTTTATCAATTCCAAGACAATTTATAGACCCAGAGCCCTTAGAATGAGGGGAGGGCAGGGTACTCTTGCAGAAGGGCCATTTCACACTGCCCAAAATTTACACTGTTATCCTTCCTCCTAGCATTCCCCAAGGAGACCTATGGTCTTTTACCAGGATGACTGTGCATTGGGGAACAGGAAATGATCAGATATTCTTTGGATTATTAGACAATGGCTCATAAGTGATGCTAATTCTAAGAGACCCAAAACTTCACTCTGATGCACTCATCAGAGTGGGGACTTATGAAAGTCAGGTGATCGATGGAGCGTTAGCTCAGGTCCATCTCACAGTTGATCCAGTGGCAATTTTC
Source organism: Tamandua tetradactyla (assembly GCF_023851605.1). Classification (NCBI taxonomy): domain Eukaryota; kingdom Metazoa; phylum Chordata; class Mammalia; order Pilosa; family Myrmecophagidae; genus Tamandua; species Tamandua tetradactyla. The sequence continues at coordinate 47,108,325 of NC_135329.1, read as the reverse complement.
CCAGTTCCAGAATGCATGATTGGAATTAACATACTCAGCAACTGGCAGAATCCTGTGCTGTTTTGAAAATATGCATCCCAGAAAAGCCATGTTTTAATCATGTTCCAATCTTGTGGGAGCAGTCACTTCCTTTAATCCTCATTCAATGCTGTAGATTAGATAATCTCTGTGGAAATGTGACATGCTCAGCTGTGGGTGTAAACTTTTGATTAGATGGAGATGTGACTCCACCCATTCTAGGTGGGTCTTGATTAGATTATTAGAGTCTTTAAAAGGGGAAACACTTTGGAGAAATGACAGAGCCTACAGAAATGACTGATGCCTCAAAGCCAACAGAGAGAGCAGGTGAAGTCACTTGGAGAGAGCTGCTTCAGAGAAGAGAGACATGGATGTTTGGGAGATGCTTGGAGCCCAGCAGATATCACTATGAGATGTTAAACAAGCCAGAACCTGGAAAGAGCAAAGGGAAGCCAAGAGACATAAGCCAGCCCTGAGAAGCAAAGTGAGGAAATCCCACAGAACAGAGGCTGAAGGCAATGGAGCCCAGAAGCAAAGGACCAACAAATGCCAGCCACATAACTACCCAGCTGACAGAGATGATCCTCGCCCATCGGCCTTTCATGAGTGAAGGTAACCTCTTGTTGGTGCCTTAGTTTGGACGGTTTTATAGGCTTAGAACTGTAAACCGGTAACTTATATTTCCCCTTTATAAAAGCCATTCCATTTCTGATATACTGTTCTGGCAGCTTCTAAACCAACACAATCCCCACAATGTTTCTCTGACTCATGAAATGAGGGCTATTATGGCAGGAAAGGCCAAGCAAAAGCCAATAGAATTGCCCCTAGCTAGCAAAAAAGTGAATCAGAAGCAATACTGTATTCTTGGAGGGATTGCAGAAATTAGTGTCACTCTTAAGGAAGTATGCAAATGTAGTGATTCCCACCACATCTCCATTCAACTCTCCTATTTGGCCTGTGTAAAAAAACGGATGGGACTTGGGGCATTACAGTGGATTATTATAAATTTAACCAGGTGATGACTTCAATTGCATCTGCTGTTCCAGATGTGGTATCACTGCTTGAGCTAATCAGTACATCACCTAGTACCTGATATGCAGCTATTGATCTGGCAAATGCTTTTTTCTCAATATCTATCAGTAAGGGCTATCAGAAACAGTTTGCATTCAACTGACAAGATCAGCAGTATACCTTCTCTTTCAGGTCTCAGGGGTATATCCAGTCTCTGCTCTATGTCACAATCTTGTCCACTGGGACGTTGATGGTTTCTCTCTCCCACAAGACATCATATTGGTCCATTATATTGATGATCTCATGTTGATTGGACCTAGTGTGAAGGAAGTAGCAACTACTCTAGACTTATTGGTAAGGCATTTGCATGTCAAGGGATGGAAGATAAACCCATCAAAAATACAAAGGACTTCTACCTCAGTGAAATTTCTAGGTGTCCAGTGGTGTGGGGCACATTGAGATATCTCTTCTAAGGTGGAGGATAAACAATTGCATCTGGCCCCTCTTATGACTAAAAAGGAGGCACAACACCTAGTTGGCCTCTTTGGGTTTTGGAGACAACATATTCCTTATTTTGGTGTGCTACTTTGGCCCATTTACCAAGTGACCAGAAAAGCTGCTTGTTTTGAATGGGTACCAAAACAAGGGGAGGCTGTGCAACAGGTCCAGGCTGCTGTGCAGGCTGCTCTGCCACTTAGGCCATGTGACCCAGCAGATCCAGTGGTGCTGTAAGTGTCAGTGGCAAATAGGTATGCTATTTGGAACCTTTGGCAGGCCCCTATTGGGGAATCACAATGTAGATCCTTAGGACTTTAGAGCAAAGCCTTACCATCCACTGCAGATAACTACTCTCCTTCTGAGAAACAATTTTTAGCCTACTCTTGGGCCTTAGTAGAGACTGAACACTGAACCATGGACCATCAAGTTAGCATGAGATCTGAGTGGCCTATCATGAGCTGAGTGTTGTCTGAATCACCATGCCATAAAGTTGGGCATGCACAGCAAGACTCCATCATAAAATAGAAATTGTGTAGACCAGATAGTGCTTGAGCAGATCCTGAAGGTACAAATAAGTTACATGAGGAAGTGACCCAAATGCACTTGGCCCCCACTCCTGCAACATTACCTTCTCTTTCCCAGCCTAGAGCTATGGCCTATTGGGATATTCCCTAGAGTCAGTTGACTGAGGAAGAAACAATTCTGGCCTTGTTTACAGATGGTTGTGCATGATATACAGGGATCACCCAGAAATGGACAGCTGTAGCACTGCAACCCCTTTCTGGGATTTCCTTAAAGGACAGTGGTAAGAAGAAATCCTCCCAGTGGGCAGAACTTTGAGCAGTGTACCTGGTTGCTCATTTTGCTTGGAAGGAGAACTGGCCAAAGGTGCAATTGTATACCGACTTATGGGCTGTTGCTAATGGTTTTGCTGGATAGCTGTTCTAGTTTGCTAGCTGCTGGAATGCAACACACCAGAGACGGATTGGTTTTTAATAAAAGGGGATTTATTTTGTTAGTTCTTCAGAGGAAAGGCAGCTAACTTTCCACTGAGGTTCTTTCTTACGTGAAAGGCACAGGATGGTCTCTGCTGGTCTTCTCTCCAGGCCCCTGGGTTCCAAAACTTTCCCTGGGGTGACTTCTTTCTGCATCTCCAAAGGCCTGGGCTGAGCTGCAAGTGCTGAGATGAGGAATGCGGAGCTGCTTAGGCTATGCTGCGGTGAGCGCTCTCATTTAAGCACCAGCCAATTATGTTAAACATCACTCATTGCAGCAGGCACACCTCCTAGCGGACTGCAGATGTAATTAGCAACAGATGAGGTTCACGTACCATTGGCTTATGTCCGCAGCAACAAGACTAGGTATGCTCACCTGGCCAAGTTGACAATTGAATCTAACTAACACAATAGCCAAGGACTTGGAAGGAGCATAATGGGAAAATTGGTGACAAAGTGGTCTGGGAAAGATGTGTGTGGATAGACCTCTCTGAGTAGGCAACGAACATGAAGCTATTTGTGTCCCATATGACTGCTCACCAGAGGGTGATTATAGCAGGGAAAGATTTTAATAGTCAAGTGGATAAGATTACTTGTCCTGTGAATCAAGAGAAGTCATCTTCTTCCCTTAGCCACTCCTGCTGTTTCCCAATGGGCTCATGAACAATGTGGGCATGGTGATGGGGATAGAGGTTATGCATGTACTCAGCAACATAGACTTCCGCTTACTAAGACTCACTTGGCTACAGCCACTGCTGAGTGCCCAATCTGCCAGCAGCAGAGACCCACACTCAGTCCCCAATATGGCACCATTCCCCAAGGTGATCAGCCTGCTACTTGGTAGCAGGTTGATTACATTGGACCACTTCCTTCATGGAAGGGCAGCAATTTGTTCTGACTAGAATAAAACAATTTCTATTTGTCTATGGGTTTACCTTTCCTGTACACAATGTTTCCACAAAAATAACCTTTCACGGACTTACCTTATGCCTTGTCCACAGTCATGGTATTCCACACAGCATTGCTTCTGATCAAGGAACCCACTTCCCAGCAAATGAAGTACAGGAATTGGCACATGCTTATGGAATTCTCTTGTCTTACCATGTTCCCCACCATCCAGAGGCAATTGTGTTGATAGAACAGTGGAATGGCCTATTGAAGACCCAATTACAGTGCCAACTAGGTGGCAATACCTTGCAGGGCGGGGGCAATATTCTCTGGGAGTCTGTATATGCTCTGAATCAATGTTCACTCTAAGGTTCTGTTTCTCCCATAGCCAGGATTCATGTGTCCAGGAGTCAAGAGGTGGATTGGGAGTGGCACCACTCACTATCACCCCTAGTAATCCACTGGGAAAATTTTGCTTCCTGTCTCTGAAACCTTAAGCTCTGCTGGTCTACAGGTCTTAGTTCCAAATGGAAGAATGCTCATATCAGTAGAAATAACAATGATTCCATTGAACCGGGAGTTAAGACTGCCACCTGGCCACTCTGGACTCCTAATACTACTGAATCAACAGGCATGAAAGGGGATTACTGTTCTGTCTGAGGTGATTGATCCTGACTATCAAAAGGGAATAGGATTGCAACCACACAACAGAGGTAAAGAAGAGTTTCCTGGAATACAGGAGATCCCCTAGGGTGTCTCTTAGTACTATCATGCTGTTCTAGTTTGCAAGCTGCCATAATGTGATATACCAGAAACAGAAGGGCTTTTCTAAGGGGGAATTAATTAAGTTGCAAGTTTACATTTTTAAGGCCTTGAAAATGTCTAAATTAAAGCAAGTCTATAAAAATTTCCAAATTAAGACACCAACAAGAGGTTATCTTCACTCAAAAAAGGCCGATGAAGTTCAGAGTCTCTCTCTCAACTGGAAAGGCACATGGTGAACATGGCAACATCTGCTAGCTTTTTCTCTAGGCTGCTTGTTTCATGAAGCTCCCCTGGGGGTGTATTTCTTCTTTATCTCCAAAGGTCTATGGCTGCATGGGTTCTGTGGCTCTGAAGCTTTTTCCAAATGTGTTCCTTCTTTTTAAGGATTCCAGTAAACTAATCAAGACCATCTGGAATGGTGGAGTCGATCACAGATTAATACCTACACTTGGGTATGTCACATCTCTGTGGGAACAAACAAAAAGCTCCCACCCAGCAATATTGAATGTGGATTAAAAGGTATGGCTTTTCTGGGGGTCCACAACAAAGATTCAAACTGGCACATATGCCCTGTGATTAAAGTCAATGGAAAATTGCAACAACACAATCCACACAGGACTATCGATCACTTAGAAACTTCAGGAATGAAAGTTTGGGTCATCCCACCTAGCAAAGAACCACGGCCAGCTGAAGTGCTTGCTGAGGGTAAAGGCAACAAGGAATGAGCTGTTTCAGAAGACGGCAGTGATAAATACGAACTACGACCATGTGACCAGTTACAGAAATGAGGACTGTGATTGTATGAATATTTCCTCCGTTTTGTTATGAAAATGTTTGCATTCGTACATGAGCAAATATCTTGTTTTCCTCTTATCATTCAACATAAGTTGCATTGTTCATGCTACAGTATTTAAGTCATAGGATGTTTAAGTTTAAAGTGAGTGTTACCTAAGGACTTGCACCCCATTCTAGAGAGATGTAGCACATTTCCAGCTGTTTGCAGGATGATTGAGTATTGTTAGGTGAAAGATAAAACTGTGTTGTGTTCTATTTGGAAATTAAGTGTGTTTCACGGTGATATGTAAATAGATGAGCCAATTTGACAAGGGATGGACTGTGATGGCTAGGCCCTAGTTTCAACTTGGCTAGGTGATTATGCCCACTTATCTGGTCAGGCAAGCACTGGCCTGACCTTTGCTGTAAGAATATTTTTGGCTGGCTGATAAATTGAAAGGCAGGTGTATTAAATTATCAGTCAATTGATTGTGTCTGATTACATCTGTAATCTACTAAGGCATGTCCACCACAATGAGATAATCTAATCAGTCAAAGGCTATTTTACTTTGCTAGCTGCCAGAATACAATATACCAGAAACAGGTCTTTTAAAAAGGGGAATTAATTAAGTTGCTAGTTTTTAGCTTCTAAAGCTGTGAAGATGTCCAAATTAAATAAGGATATAAAAATGCCCAATCTAAGGCATCCAGGGAAAGATACTGTTCTAGTTTGCTAGCTGCCAGAACGAAATATACCAGAATGAAAGGAATGGCTTTTAAAAAGGGGAATTTAATCAGATGCTAGTTTACAGTTTCAAGGCCAAGAAATTGTCCCAGTTAAAACGAGTCTATAGAAATGTCCAAATTAAGGCATCTGGGGAAAGATACCTTGGTTCAAGAAGGCTGACGACGTTCAACGTTTCTCTCTCAGCTGGAAGGACACATGGCAAACATGGTGTTGTCTGCTGGCTTTCTTGTGGCTCTACCAAAAGGGACTCTCTCCCAAATGTTTCCTCTTTTAAAGGATTTGAGTAAGCAACTCCACCTTCAGTGGGTGGAGACACACCTCCATGGAAACCATCTAATCAAAAGTTACCACCCACAGTTGGGTGGGTCACATCTTCGTGGAAACAATCAAAATGCTCCCACCCAGCAATATTGAATGAGGATTAAAGGGCATGGACTTTCTGGGGTCCACCACAGATTCAAACCGGCACAGATACCTTGATTCAGGAAGGCTGAATACATTCAGGGTTTCTGTCACAGCTGGAAAGGCACATGGCAAACATGGCAATGTCTGCTAGTTTTCTCTCCAGGCTTCTTGTTTCATGAAGCTTCCCCAGGGGTATTTTTCTTTTTCAACTCCAAAGATCTCATGGGTCTTAGGGCCCTGAAGCTTTTTGCAAAATGTTTCCTCTTTTAAAGGATTCTGTAAACTAATCAAGACCCACCAAGAATGGGTGGAATCACATCTTTCTCTAATCGAAGGTTAATACCCACAGTTGGGTGTGTCACATCTCTGTGGGGATAATCTAATTAAGTTTCCAACCTACAGTACTGAATAGGGATTAAAAGAAAAGGCTGGCTCCACAAGATGGATCAGGATTAAAACATGGCATTTCTAGGGTGCATAATTCTTTCAAACCAGCACAAAGGCATTTAAGGAAGAGAGACTTTTTACTGCTTCTTCAGTCATCAAGCTTCTCCTGTGAAGTTTGCCCAGACCCTTCATCAGAGCTCCTGGCTTCACAGCCTGCCCTATGGATTTTGGATTCTTCCATGCCCACGGTTGCATGAGACACCTTTATAAATCTCATATTTACCGATCTCTTCTCTCGGTTCTGTTTTTTTAGAGAACCCTGACTTAAACAATTAGAGACAGAAGAGAAGGAGGCACACACTGAGAGGAACAGGTGAGATGAAGACAGAGGCAGAGACTGGAGTGGTATAGTCAGGAGCACAGGAATGCCAGCAGCCAGCAGGAGCTGGAAGAGGCAAGGAACAGATTCACCCCTATACCTTCTAGACGGAGCATAGCCATACCCAAATCTTGATTTCAGCCCAGGTATAGATTTCTGGCCTCCAGGATTGTGAGAGAATAGATTTCATTTTTTTAAGCTGCTCTGTTTGTGGTAATTTGCTATAACAGCCACAGGAAACTAATAACCTCCCGTAGAGAGGTTTCAATGTCTATCATAAAATGTCCATTGAATTCAATTCAGCCAATGTTTAAATTCATTCTTTCTATCAGGAACTTTTCTAGGAGCTTCAGACAAAACCTGCGTTGCTATTCCAAAGAAGTCTTATGTTCCAGTGACCAACACAGAGAGAATAAAAATACAAATAAATATTTTAACGAGTGATACTGAGTGTCTTGAAGAGCAATTAATCAGGATAAATAAATAGAGAGATGGGGAGATTGTTATTAAATGTTGTTCTGACAAGCAAATGCTTCCCTGATAAGTGAATAAAGTCCTAAAGGAAGCGAGGGGCAAAAGATAAGATTACTTTGGGAAAGAGCATCCCAGGAAGAGGAAAGAGATTGTGCAAGCCCTCTGAGGCAGGAGCACATTTGGTATGTTTGGGGGTGATCAAGGAGGCCAGTATGGCTAGAGTTGAGGCCTGGAGGAGAGTGGTAGGAGATGAGGTCAGAGATGAGACTGATCTGATACCCCACTCTAGGATTTGAGCAGAGAAGTACCATGGTCTGCCTAATTTCAAAAGGATTATTCTGTTTTCTATGTAGAGTATAGATTATAGAGGATAAGGATGTAATCAAGGAGACCCATTAGGAATTTGATGCAGTAATCTAGGAATAAGATGATGGTGATAAACTAAAAGGCAGCTGCGGAGTTTTGAGCTGACTGCATTGGCTGGAAAACCAACATGTAGTGTGAGAGAAAGCTAGGAGCTATGGGTAATTCTTAAATTTTTGATCTGAGATATTGGCAACATAGAGTTGTCACATAGTATGGTGTGCAAGATTGGGATAGGGAGATGTTTAGAATTATGTTTGAATCTTTGGATTTGAGAAGACTATTAGAAATTCAAATTGGGTTATTGAGTAATCATTCAGATTGGGGAATTTGGAGCTTTACCCATTAGGATTTTTTCTAAGGGAAGACCATGCCATCTATTGCCTATGATCTCTCTTTGAACCACTTGGGGCATTTATTTTCACCAAAGCTTTCTCTGATCACATCTCCTTTGTTCTAGCATCTAATTGCTCCACTTTTCATTTAACTCTTGTATATTTTCACTTCTTTATGACATGTCCTTGTGCATGATAAAGTCTTTGTTCTCAGGTAGATACTCAGGAACTTTCCATATAATCACTGTAAAGATCTCTTCTTTCCTTATTGTTAACATCAACAACAATACATATGCTATAGCTTTTAATGGATCTATTTTTCTAAAGTATTTTCCCATCCCTGTAAGTTACAGAATCAATAAAACAAGAACAAAGATCCATTTTTCTGTCTTCCAATTTGACTAGAGTGGCAGTCCAGCTGCAGGATATCTGGTTGCCACCTGAAGGTGGTGGAGTTTAGGGTGGGAAACAGTGAAGCCAAGGAGAGTTATGGGAGGTGTGGATCCCAGGAACCCCAGTGGGGTGGGGGTGAGCAGAGAGGGACTCTCAAAAGTGACAAAGCACTCTCCTGGAGAAGACTCCTATTTGATATTCCCTTTCCAACAGCCATTTCCACCTTCTTTGACACAGAAGCTTCTATAAGTGACGTTTCAGCTTCGCTTTTCCTATGTTATGTATGAGGAAGAGATGTTATAGAAATCATCTTGGGAATAAGCTCTTTCCTCCACATTTCTTTTTAGCCATAAAAATGTGGAGGAAGAGTTCTTCGTTTTTTAATTCCCAGTGAACCTCTGTAGGCTAGTTAAATCTCACACATTTCCTGGAACTTATTCCCAAAAATGAGTTCAAGATCAGAATGTGAACCAACATTCCCTCCTTCCTTCTTTCCTTCCTTCCTCCCTCCCTCTTTTCCTCCCTCTTTCCTTCCCTCTGTTTCTTTTTAGGGGAGAAAAGGGCTTCAAAGATCATTTTGAGCTTTTTCATTTGAGGAATCTTTTCAACAGACAGAGCTGGCTAGAAATGAATTTTTCTCGTTTTTAGCTGGTCCCCAAGTCAGAGAAGAACTGAAGAGCCTGTTAATCTCAAGAAAGACTTGAAAACTTCTATGTGCACTTAATAGGATTTCAGAGCTGATGTGGTCTCTAATTTCCAGGTGGGCTGGGTTCAATGACTCAGCTGTAAAGTCAAGTGCTTACCTTGCTGGTCACACTAGCCATGAGGTTGCTAAAGGAATGGGATGGCAATTGCCATGACATCTGTCTCTGTGTCCCACCCTCTACCCCTGAATCACCATCTTTGGCCCCTCCCTTCCCTCTGTAGCTTTTACACTGGGGTTTCCACTGTCCCACCCCACCCAGAGTTCTGCCCATAGTTTCAGGGCCAGTGTCTGGGCAGGACTGGCATTTTGCAAGTACCTACCATCAGAGAGGGCTACCTCAGGGGTATGACTGCATGCCTCTAAATTAAATTATAGAGCTTCTAGTACCTCAATCCTAGTCACAAAGCTAGAGTACATCCCTCTGGAGAACTGGATAGATTTCTAGGAACTGGGTTGGAGGAAATATGAGAACTACTGACTTAGCATTCCTCTTGAAAATATTTCTGTCTGCTAAAAAAAATCTGGATCTCCCTGGAGGAATGACAGGGCTCTCCATTATTTCCTGCTTTGGAGTGAGTTTGCCATTTTCCCAGCATGTGTTTGTGATGTCAGGTTTGTTTTCCTTGTTTCTGCAGTTTTCCCAATCCTGGCATTCCAGAGCCCTGACCATTTACCTTTGTGTCCCCCAGTCCCTTTCCCTGAGGAATTTTAAATTCCTTGGTGACTATCCGTCTTGGTGGAAATGCAGAGTGGCACACTCCTCACCCCCCAGGGGTGTTGTTGTATCAGGTATTAGGTGTATGTAGACAAACACCCCCCCCCCCAAAAAAAAAACAGGATTTTTTTTTTAACTGTTTGATAACTATTCCTGGATTTAAGTACTGGAAACCCAGTCCAACCCTTAATCAGCTGAGGGCTGTGATTCTGGTGAAGTTCCTTAACCACTGGAAGCCTCAATTTTCTTATCTGTAAAATGGTAAAAGATTAGAACACACCAATAAAGAAAGCTTTGATAACAGCTGACATATTCTAGGCACTCAATACATGCACATTCATTGAAAGGGTTTATCAGCAGATAAATCACAAACACTGTTGAGAAGGAAGAAGTTCTTGACATCCTTAAGTGCATAGATGCTTTTGAAAAGCATTTTAGAGCCTTCTCAGGAAGTCAGACATATAGGTGGGAGGCAGTTTAAGCAGCAAATGGCTCCCCTGCTTGAGAGGGGAAAGCTGGGCAGGGTAGGAGAAATGACCCACAGAAAACCCAGTGACCCAGGAACTCCAATGTCTCTAAGGAGCTGGTGTTTCAAGCCTGTCACCTGTCACTGCAAAGAGCTCAATTTCCCTGACACCCACACACAAACGAATGCCATGTTTTGTTCCTTCTTGATGTGGTTCAATATGCCTGTGTTTTTCTCCCCTCGGAGAACTCACCCACCACATACTGTGTGGCACCTCTTTGCTCCCCAGCCCGAACCCTTTGCCAGGGCGATGATGAGTCATACTGCACTCAGAAGTCCTGCATAGGGTGTTACTGATTTAATCCATCATCTTTGTTTGTCAAATGACATTTTCTTTTCTGTAGTGCTTGGGAACACTGAACTCTCCCGGAGACTTAATTGATGCAGCCCTCTTCTTAAGTCTTCTGCACATCCATTTCCTTTCGGTTTTCACCTTCACCCATTTTTATGCTTTTCAGAAAGCATGATCGAAAGTCTGCCGTGTTACCTTTGTATAAGTAGCACAAACCATGGCTAATTTGATTTTTTCAATACTTATAATTTTGATTAAAGGGAAAGAATTCACAGAGCAGTAGACCAGAAATCTCAAGTGGAAAAACACAAGAGAGTGAGTGGCACATTATTGTTTAACTTGGAAATCATTTTGCACAGAACACAAAATCTCAACCCAGACTTCAACTTAGGTGGGAAGGGAAATGCAAGTGAATCCTTTTTCTAGAATCAGATAACTCATAGAAAGCCAAGAACTTGGATATCACAGAGTCCAATCTCTTTATAAGTTATGAACCCGAGGCTCAGAGAGGGGAAGAAATTTGCTCAAATATACACAGTTGATCCAAAGCCACAGGCCAGATTCACCCTTGGCACTAGCACGAGGTTGCAACAGTGTGTGTTTGGCAGCCTCTGATCTCCCCCTTCCCTGATTCTGAAGCTGTCTGATATTCCTGGCAGTCTGGTTCCTTCTGTGAAGGGGAAAGTGGATCTGATAAATGACCCATGCCTCGGTGAGAAATAGGTTAATGTATCATCTCACCCAGGTGTATTGGCATTCTAGTAGAGGAGAGGAAACTGAAGGCAAAGATCTTTAATAGTGGGTTTTCTGGCCTTCGAGGCAAGGCATTCCCCCATGCCCTTTAAGATGAGTGCTTACTTCACCTGTTTGGAAAGCCCATTTTAGACACAGGGTTCTGGGGCACGGGAGACGGGCACTGCTGTCCATACAGGAAGTCCACCAAGGTCTATGTTTGAGCTGCTGCCCAGGTTCGTTTGACCCACTAAAGATTGAGTGAGGCTCTCTGAGGCTACAGGGAAGCACACAGGTTCTGTCCTGGGGGCCATTGGGGAAATCTACACAGGGGCTGGGGAGAGGTTATTTGTGCTGGCAGGTGAGCAAGTGAAGTCCTGGCTATGGCTCAAAAATAGGTACCTGCTGATGCCCCATTGAGAAAACTGAGAACCACAGCATATGGAGGCTGAGAATGACCTCTGACCACAATGAGTCCAGCCCTCTCTATGACTAGGGCTCTCAGAGAGGCAGAACAGTTGCCTGGCCACACAGTAGGTCTGGCATAGACAAGACTGGAGCACAGGCTTCTTTACACTGGCGTATTCCAGACAGCTTGGTTCCAGGTACTCTAATTCCATCTAACAAAACTGAGGTCCTTGAGTCTGTCTGGCTCTCTTCTCAGGCTCCTCTTGTGCCTTTGGTTCCATTCTCACCTGCTACTACAAACATGTTGAGCAACTCCTTCAGGTCCCACAATTCTTCAGACTTCTTGGTATAAACAGAGCTGAGTGTGACCCATTTCCTGCTGCCTTGCTTGTTGTTTGAACTGCACTTCACCAAACACTCTTACCCCTCTGCAAGTTCTGAATTGACCAAAAGGTCAATTTTGGGTTGATATCAATTGGGTTGATAATTAAGTTGATAATTTTTTATGTTTGCTGCTTCCAAACAGTAACCTACTTTCCTCACTTGGCTTCCTGTATAAACTAAGCTCTCTGGCTAGCTAGGTTAACCATTTAGCTACAATAACCTCTCAGTTCTAACACTCCATAATTATGTTTAATGAATATCTACTTTATGTCAGTCACAATACTAGAAGCTGAGACTCAGGCATGATTAGGATGTAATTAATGCCCTCAAGAACCCTGGTCTAGTGAAAGACAGACGTGATAAGTAAATGGGGCAGAATGCTATTAATTCCACCTAGAGATGCAGAAGAAATCTTCACAGACAAAAGAATATTCGAGTTTTCTGGGCTAAATTTTAGGAAAGGTTATCGCATGAAATGGAATGTGTCTATGAATGCTTATGAAAGGAACGGAAGGGAAAGGTGAGCCAGGCTAGGGGAGTAAAATTTTTTAACAAGAAGACAAGAAGAGGAAGGCAGTATAATATCTATGAAGAATTGTGAAGAGGTTATCCCTACTGGCTGGGGGTATTGTCAGGGAGCTGTGGGACTATGATTAGAGAGGTCAAAAGAGATCAAATTACAGAAACCTTTGAATTCATGGAAAAAGGCATTAAAGTTATAGCAGAATCTTGGCTATTGAAGTTTCTTGCTTGCTTTCTAGCAAGAAATCTTGGAGGTGCTGCTTTCAAAATCAAGCTAAAAATTCAAATGCCTCCACCATCCACATCAGATCCTCTGGTCAGAGCCATAATCATCGTTAGGATGCCATATAGTCTTAGCATCCTTGCCTGTTTTCCTACTTCAACCCTTGACCATTTAGTGTCTTCTCCATTCAGCAAGCCATGGTGAGACTGTAAAATATCAAGGAAGGATAACTATTATGGTTAGGGTCACGTGTCAACTTGGACAGGTGATGGTGCCCAGTTGTCAGGCCAAGCAAGCACTGGCCTAACCATTACTACAAGGTTAGTAGTACAAGGATGTTTTGTGACTGGTTAACAAACCAAAAGGCTGGTTTATTAGATCATCAGCATGTTGAATGCATCCATGACTGATTACATCTGCAGTCAGCCAAGGGGAGTGTCTTCTGCAATCAGAGATTAGATTAAATGAAAAGTCAGAAGAGAGAATCTCTCTACTTCAGCCAATCAGCCTCTCCAGGGGGGACTCATTGAAGATCTTCAATGGAGCTCTCAGCTCACGGCCTGCCCTAAAAAATTTGGACTCATGGATCCCCATAGTTCTTTGAGACACTTATATAAATTTCATATTTATAGATATCTCCTGTTGATTTTGTTTCCCTAGAGAACCCTGACTAATACAGTTACCATTCTGTTGTCAACACTTTGCAATACCTTCCTATCACATTCATAATAAAAGCCAAAGTCATTCCCTAAGGTCTATGAACCCAGAAATAGTTTGGTCCCTTCACTTCTCTGACCTCATCTACTAATGCCCCTCCGAGCTCTTCCTCTCAGAAGCTATGACCTCTTTGTTGTTCCCTAAACATACCAAGACATCTTGAACCTCAGGGCCTTTGCACTAGCTATTTTCTCAGTCCAGAACTACAATAATTGTGATAATTCGCTTGCCTCCTTAAATCTTTCCTCAGATATCACCTTCACAATAAAGTCTTATCCATTTACTTTGCAAGCCTTCCCATGGGATTTTTCCTTCATCCTTTATTTTTCTCCATAGCACCTTTAGCCTTCTTCAGCAGACAGGCTGTAAAGTGAGTGGCCCCTATAATCCCTACTTCTTATTGTTCACTTCCAGTATAATCCTTTCCCTCTGAATGTGAGTGGGGCCTGAGACTTGCTTCTAACCAAAAGAATACGGTAAAGTGATGGGCTGTCACACTTGTCATTATGTGATGTTTTGTATAAGACTGCATTTTGTTAGCCAATTCATTGTAAGATTCAGTTTTCCATTGCTGGCCTTGAAGTAGTAGGTTGTGATGAACTCTATAGAGTCCAGGAAATTCTGAAACACGTTGGGGGAGCTTGGAAGAGGATTCTTTCCTGATGGAACCTCCAGATGAAGGCACTGCCCTGCTGACACCTTGAATGCAACTTATAAGACCCTGGACAGAAGATCCAGCTAAGCTATGAACAGACACCTGATCACAGAAACTGAGATAATAAATGCACATTGTTGCAAGTCTCTGAGTCTATAATAATTTGTTGCATGGCAGTAAAATACACTAATACATTTCTATTTATTTTACTTATTTTTTTCTGTTCTCTCACTACCACAATGTTGGTTCAATGATATTTGGGATTTTTGTTTGTTTGTTTGCTTACTGCTGTGTCCTCAGTGTCTTAAAGAGTGCTCATTATATGGTAGGCACTCCATAAATATTTGTTGAAGGAAGCATTTTATTACTTTTATGCAGACAATCAATGGCAAAGGGAGAGACATTTTGATTTACAAAATACAAGATATTTCTGCACTACGGATACAGCAGTGGCATCTCTTTCAACTTCATATTTTCTTTAATCTCATTTGACAGCATTTTCTTCCCTCAAATAGAAACACAGAATATGATAGTCAGAAGAGGACTTAAGAACTACCTTTATTTTTTCAGATAAAGACATTGGGCCTCAGAGAAGGGAAAAGACTTGTTCAGGGTCTTGCAACGAGTTGTTGAGTTAGAATTGTACACAGAAAACACAGCAAAGTAGAACAAATTAAAGCAAACAAAACAAACCCAATTTTCAGTTGGGAGCATTTACTCTGATACTGTGTCAAACTCTGAAATTTGATTAACTACAAAAGCTACTAGTTTATTTCTGTTTCTAAACAATTGGTACAATGCTGAAATTAGCAATGATATGTTGTTTATAAATTTAAATACACTACAAGTTTAATTTAACCCTGCTGTTGAATAACGTCATTTTTCTTAGAAAACAGTAGCATGAACAAAGACTATTTAACAATAATTGTGAAAAAAAATGCAACATCACACGATCAAGGCCCCACAAAAAGCAACTACACGTGATGAATCTTGACCAAACTTATTTTACACTGGGGAAAATAAATATTTTTTTTAATGATTGGAAGCATACATTTTAGCTTCTAAAAAGTAAAATCAACCACATTTTCTCTTTCTTTTCCCATCAAGCATCTGCATTTTCTATGTGATGGAATTTGCAGCAAATAAGCCTTCTGGATATATCATAAATACAATTCTGAACCACATATTAAAAGCTGTATAGGCCAAAAGGGTTTAATATTTAATGACATATGTCTAATTAATACAATTTTGTAGATTAGATCCAAAATTTATATTGTGTAGCCTTTTAGGCAATGCATTCATCATAAATTATTTGCTAGGTATTTTCATAGTCATTTGATGAATATTACCATTTAAAATAAGCTTCTGTATTGTCAGATGAGTAAGTAGCAATAACAAAGCCTTGGTGTTCATTTTTGCCCATTTTATTATCTTAGAGAACAGATATTTTATATTCATCTTTTTTTTTGTAATTTGGGAAAATTAAGAATTAAAGTACAGCTTTTTCTCCTTCTTCAAAGATGCAGAGCATTTGCTGCTGTTATAAATTATAGGACTTGATTTAAAGTTCATGCTGACATTCCACCATCAATATAAATCCATATAGATCTTGCGCTCCCATTTCCGTTCTCTTTTCCTGAGCACTCAGAGGAAAGTGAACTAAGATACATTTGTTGAGTGCCTCTTATGTGTCAGGCACAATGCCACTGGGAAACCCTTTAGTGGGCCTTTATGACTGGGCAAGAGCCTGGCAGCAGAGGGTTCGCACCGAGAGACACCTGGAGCCCTACTCACTCGCCACCAGCCCATCTGTCCCTGAGACATTGTCTAGGCCCCTTGGGCTTTCTTCCTTCACTCTCTTTGCGCCTTTTGTTCTCTCATTCCAATTTGGATTGCACCTGGATTCATCCTTCTATCATTGTATCCATTTGTTTCCAACCTGCCTTTGCAGCATGCCCTGCCTGCATATTCTCTGTGCCTGTGTTTGCTCTTTGTTGCACCCTGGCTTCTACTCCCAGACATGCAGCAGCTATGCCACGTTCCAAGCCAATGGAGTCTCCTGAGCATCTGCCTTCCTACAGTGATCAGCTGCCTGATCTAACACCCAGCTAGCCCAATCGCATACACCTCCTCACACATGAACTGTGACTGTACCACTCCCCTTTTTAAATTTTAACTTTAAATGCAATTGCTTTTGAGATTATTCACACACGTATAATCCATCCAAAGTATACAATCAGCAGCTCACCCTGTCAACATATAGTTGTGCATTCATCATGATGATCAATTTTAGCACATTTTTATTACACCAAAAAAGGAAATAAAAATTAAAAAAAACTCCCAACATCTCGTACCCTTTTCTACTCCATTATTATAATTTTTTTGTCTCTATTTTATTACTCATCTACCCACACACTGGATAAAGGGAGATTCAGTCACAAGGTTTTTAACATCACATAGTACCAGTCCCTTTTGCATGCCTGATATCATTTAATCCAAAGTATAAGAGAGGATGAGTGACAGTTAAGGCTTTGGATTTATTCAGCAGGATTTCCCTTTTTTTCTTTCTTTAAGCTACTGGCCACAGAAGATTATAGTTGAGAGTTGAGTTGAGTATGGCAAGAGAAGTGGAGCCTGTAAGTGACCTGGTGGTACTTAGTACCTGATTTCTGCAGCACTGTGAGCCATTGTGGTATCCTTCTTGGCTACGTAAATCAATAAATTCTCCAACTTCCTGAATGACTTTGGTCTGGATGTCTATCATTTGTAATTGAAGATATTGAGAGGCATTTATAGCCAACCTTTTGTGGTAAGCATTGTTATCCCCAATTTACAGAAGAAGAAACTGAGATTCATGTGTGTACTCTAAGTCACGTAACTATCATGCAGCACAGCTGGGATTCACACTTTGTTCATCTGACTCCAAGTCTTAGCTCTTTCCACCTTGAATGCCCCCCATTTCCTCCCTGGGGTATAATCCATAGGCAAGAAGCAGCAGAATGAGCTGTGTAAATAATGGAAACAAAATGTAATTGCCAAAGAAGAACACATGACTCTGAAATAGAAGATATTTATGAGAGTTAACATTGGAATCAAGACACAAGATTCTGTTCTTAAACATTTAGAACTGCTCTCTTATAATTATCTACTTTAAAGAAAAAAAAGGAAAGTGTATGACCTTATCAGTTGGGATGTTTAATGTACATTTTTTTTGGGAAAGAAATTTTGAAGAGATGGCCCTCAGGAGAGGAACTTTTAACCCTTCCTTCTCATCTCTCTTGGGAAAATTAGTCAGCAATTAGCTGACAATGGAAACATTGACCTCCTGGAGGAGGAGGTTGGTGAACAGAGTTGTAATGTGGCATTTCAAAGTAGAAATGTGAGGAATAGATTACTTGGAGAAAGGCAGAAAGGGTCTTCCTTCAATAACTGCCTCTGACATTAACCTCCGCTTTGGAAAACTAAAGGGTCAGCAATTACTTGTCAGCCTACCAGCAAAATTAGTGTTGGAAGGGACTTTGAAATCATATCAATAAACAGGTTTCTGACTATCTTTCCACCCCTAATTCAGTTAGAATTGGGGAAGCTGTTCTGGACTCTTATCTTCAGTTGTGAGGGACTATTGACCAAACTGTTTTAACGGGTATAGCTTCTTCTCTTTGATTTAGCATTGCTTAATCCAATAGCCTTCCTTTTGTTGCACAGCATCTCTTCATTTATTAAACAGTCACCCAGATATAATTTTTATCACTCTTTGTTTTGAAATAATTTAAGACTCATAGAACATTGCAAAAATAGTACAGAGAGTTTCTTCACCCAGTTTACCCCAATGTCAGTAATATACCTAATCATGGTATATTGTCAAAAGCAGGAAATTGATGCTGGTATAGTGTTATTAACTCAGGAACAGACCTTACCAGCAATAACTTTCAACCATTTTTATGTTGAAATGTTTTACTTTATCTTTCCCCTAGGTCAGTGTTTCCCAAAATGTAGGAATGTGTCCTTGTACTTACAGAGTATGATTTCAGGTAATATAAGCCATTTACTTTAAATAATATTGGAATCTTACAGCATATAGTAATGTCCTTTTCAGTCTATCTGATTTTGATTAAGAGAAGTTCTCATCTGAGGGCTGGCATGTCTCTCTAACCTCTCTTAACACTTGTTATTTTTTCTTTTTAACCCAAAATATCCTAGCCAGTCTTGGCTCAGAATCTTCAGACTATCTGGCTAGAATTTGAAATATTGATTTCATATTATCTTATTTATCTGTTTGTTTATTAATTAATTAATTTATTTATTTATTTACATGAAACCAAATCCCATATTTATTTTTATATGACAAGAAGAGCCAGAATTTTGTTTGTGATAAAGATGTAAATATCTTTTTCAAATATGTTTTTTAGTTAAAAAGTGAGTTGATTTAAAGATGACATTAAGTAAATAATAGCACCAGAGACATCGGGACATGACAATGATAGAGAAGGTGCTACTCTACTAGGTGGCATTTGGGTGACTCTGCTCTAGTTCACATGTAAGTTCCATTTATTTCCTTTAGTAAATAAATCTAGACATTTTGCCTAGCCAAGATTAGTAAAGGAAGATGGGGAGAACCTCGTGAGGTCCTGCACTAATTCTTATTTAGGATGTCAAGACTTACTATACCAGCTACTGAGAATGCTGCCTACAGGGCCCCCCTCAGCTGTCAACCCTGATTGGCTCAGCAGAGGGCTGCCTCATCCAAAATTGCACCCACTTCCAGAGCAGCCCACATCCAATGGCTTATTGATGCAGCATTAGAAAGACTTGGATCCTTACCCTCACCCTAACTTGGGGCAACTCTGATTAGGCATCCCTCATTCAGAGCTCTCTTGAAGTTGGATGATGCCTTCAGTGACACTACATCACAGCTCAACTTCTCCCATTGCCCAATCCTGCCTTTCCTTTACCCAGTGGTTGAAGTCAAGAGCACTCTCCAATAAACCTCCTGCACATTAATTTTCATCTTAGAGCCTGCTTCCCAGTGAACCCAGCCTGTGAACACTGATATCAGAAATAGTCCAAGAAGGCATATTCTTGGATGGTTTTGTGGAACTGGGTCACCTGTCTCTCTGGCAATAAGAATCCCATCACTGGTGGTAGGTGAAGCACATATAATCCTGACATAAAGTAGTAGCACAATTGCTGAAATTTTTACTAGTATAAAAAGAATGCAGTAGCTGGAGTGATACATCAGGTAGTTGAGAAGTAAGGGCAAAATTGTAAATGTAAAGGCGGTGAAATGGGTATGGGTGGCTTTTCTTAAGTGTGACCTTACTGAAAGGATAACAAGAAGCTGAATGTAGTTAATTGGCAATTAAAAGTTAAGTATGAAAGCCAGAAGACGTCCTTAGTACCACATAAAAAGGTACTCATCCTTTAGTGGGAGGACAGATAAAACAGAGGGATCAGTCCTAGAACTTAAACATAAGAATAGTTGAACCCCAAAGAAGGCTAAAATACCAGCCAAGGATGACCCGCTATGCTGAGGTTAGAAACTGGTTGTGAAAGAACAGGATCCTGACATATAAAACAGGGTTAATGCTTCTGAAAATCTTGAACCCACAGATTCTCCTGAACTCTCAGAGCCTGAAGAAATGTCTCACTTCTCTCTGCTAAGACCTAGCACTACCCCTCATACGTGAAGATGGTGCAGAGGCCTCTTCTCTGCAAGCCAACAAATGGCTCCCCTCAGAAACTGGTCACCTGACAGCTCTTGGCCACTAGATCAGAAGTTTAGACTTCTAAAGTTTAGACTAAAGTTTAGTCTTACCATATCCCAACTGGGTATATGCTGGCTCTGAAAAGGGAAAAAAGGGACTATATCCCAAAGGAACGGCAGGATCCAGAACATACAGTAGGGGCTGGAAAGTGAGCAAGGGCACTGAATTGTGAAGTTACTTAATCAAGAAAGGCAGACTCTAATGTTGGATAAAGGAAAAGTTATTGATTTAGGAGCACTCTCTTAGAATATAAGATTGAACACCTTTGTAAAGATCTTGTAAGGTAGTGTAGAATGCTACTAAGATATCTCCTAGATCATGGAAATGTTATACTCCACACTAACTGAGATAGAAATATCAGAATTTACTTGGCAGATGGTGGAGGAAGTAGCTGAAAAGTACAGAGAAGGGGGCATGCGTGATGGTCTGAAGTGGTATATACCCTAGAAAAGCGCATGTTCTTTTAATCCATTCCTGTGGGTGTAAACCTTTCATGGGTGGGACCTTTTGATTAGGTTATTTCAGTTGAGTAATGCCCCAGGGTGAGTTTGATCCTCTTAATTGGTGTCCTTTATGAAAGGATAAAAGACAGAGAAAAGACACAGAAAGAAAACTGAGTAAAGCTAAGAGAGACAGAAGCTAAGTTCAGAGAGGAAGTCACTGAAGCCAGAAGCAGGAAGCAAGAAAACCTGGGAGAGAAGGAAGAGACCAGCAGACATCATCATGTGCCTGGCTGTGTGACACAGGAACTGAGGATGACTGTAGCCAGAATTTGGGAGAAATCATTGCCTGTTGATGCCTTGATTTGGATGTTTTCATGGCTTAAGAACTGTAAGCTTGTAAGTTAATAAACTCACATTGTAAAAGTTAACCCATTTCTGGTATATTGCATTTTGTCAGCTTTAGCAAACTAAAACCTCTATAGGGCAGGGCTGATGGTTGGGAGGTGCTGTTGCAGAATTGGGATCACTGATGGTAATTTGGATGATAGAACCCCAGAACAACAGAAGCCAGTTGGGCTTAATTATTATAAGTAACGAGGTGAAAGGGGCACGTAGGGGAACCTGACATCCCAGATTTTTATGGTGATTATTAAAAGAACATGATATTCTTTAGAGAAAAATAAATGGATAATCAACAAGGGTACTGGAAGTACATATAAGACTAAGAGGAATCTGGAATGGATTATAGAGGAGGGTTGTTTTGAACACTCCTTGCAACTCTAGGACAAGCTACAGTCACTGAAACTGTTCTTTCTCTCACCCATCTTTTTCTTTGAAGTTTTATCCCCAAAAGAATCCTGGTGAAAGTAGTCCAAGAATGTATTTTAATAGTATAAGAGGTGAACTATGTACTATGTCCCTGTGACATGCTGCCCAGATTCCCCTGTAAAAAAGAGGGACTTACGCCCCCACCTGCTGGAAGTGTTGCTGGTAGAGCCCTTAGCTATCAGAACCACGTCTTTAGCCTGCCTGAAGAGGGTCACCTCCCTCAAAGTCACGACACCCGTTTGCCTTGGGTGACCCACATCCAACTATTGATTGACATGGAGAGTTCAGTTCTCTAGCCCCACCTCTGGGCAATTTTGAAGGGACATCCCATTTCAGAGGTCCTTGTGGAGTTGACTGGAACCTCCATTGAGACTACAACACAGACCAAGTTCTCCCTTTGCTTAAGCTTGTTTCCTTCCTTCCATAGGAATTTATCCCAAGAGCACTCCTTAATAAACCTCCTGCATGTTATTCTCTGTCTTCGAGTCTGTTTCCCAATGAATTGGCTTATGACAGTAAAAAGACACAAAAGGGGTAATTTAAATGGAAACAAAGGGAATTAAAGTCCTGATGAGGGAATGTCTCTTCCCTAGAGACCATTAATAAGAATCAGAGATGCTCACTTGGCTTAAGAGACTTCCTAAGCCTGTGGGTTGGATACTACGTTCATAATCTTGTGAAATTTAAGTACCTATTCAATATATCTAGTTTTTACTAGAAACGCTTTGTTGCTTACCTTACTTACATATTTCCCATCTTTATTTTCAAATGTTGATTTTTTTTAAAAACCCAGAGAGGCTTAGAAAGCAAATTCGCCACTCATTTCTCCAAAGAGTGAAATAATCATTCTGCAAAATGCAAGATCACTTAATACTTTCCAATTGCCATCTTAATTCATTCAGTGGTGAAGAATTGCCCACCCACACCCCTGTCTAAATTCCTGACTCACAAAATCATGAGATATAACAAAAGAGTTGCTTTTTTTTTTTTTTTTTTTATTAAGCCACTTAAGCTTTGGGGTAATTTGTTACGCAGCAAAGGATAACTGGAACAATGAACTTAGTTCAACCCAAATGACATTTAGCAAGAGCTGGGTATTGGCCTCACTTCCTGTGGCAGAACTCCTGGTTTTTCAGGGAGTAGAGTCATTGGAAAATACTGAGGCATAAAACTAAAGGGAGCACCAAGAAGTCACCATGTTTGCCTTCTAGCATTTATAACATGCTGCCTCATATAATATCTATCTCCTAAGATTTCTGCTACTTATAATCTGAGATGGAATCCTATTCATCTCTGTATCATTCACAACACCTGGCATGGTATTTTCCACATGGAAAGTACTCAATTATTGTGGAAAGGATGAAATGATGAAAATAATGAATCTAAGTAGAATTGTCTGGAAAAGGCAGCATTATCGTGTGCCACAGGAAAAGCTAACACTAAATGCAAAATATCATTTGAAAACCTTAGAATTGTGTGGGAACAGGTTCAACAAGAGAGAAAAGTAAAGAAACTAAAGCAGGAGTGTGGAGAGAGAAGGGGTAAGAGGCTGGCTGAGTCAGAGGGGTCAGTAAGGATAATAGGGAGATAATCAGATGTAGTAGGAGATGCAGAATTAAGTTATGTTTGCATGAAAATAATTGCAAGAGAACCTGAATGCTTATACAGTGAAACCCCTGCAGAGTTCCAAAGAGAGTAAAATCTAGACAAAAGATGCTCAGAATTCAGAAGTGTTTATTGATCAGTGAGAAGCAGTGCAGTATATTAGAACAGGCATGAGCTTTGCATTGTGGAAATTTGGGCTTAAACACTCACCTTTGCCAAATAAACTAATTACTCAGGATTAATACAAAACTCAAGGAAGTTAACATACAAAAAAAGCCTTAATAACACCTGGCCAAGGGTAACATTAATAAATTTGAGGGAAAGTGTTTATGAGATATGCAGTGAGGCAGCAGTGCTCACAATTTGCAATGGATGGAGGTGGCCTAAAGGTACATCGACTGATGGATCAGAGAACTGTAGTCTCTACTTACAAGGTAATATCAAGTGGCTGAAAGAAAGAATGAAGTTGTGAGGCATGTAACTAGGTGAATGGACCCTGAGGACAGTATGTTGAATGAAATAAGCCAGAAACAAAAAGATACATATCATAATGCCTCACTAATGTGGACTAACTATAAAGTGCAAATTTTAAGAACTGAACTCGAAAGCATAGGATATCAGGGGAAGGCTTACTGTAAAGGTTCCTAGGTTGTAAGCTCTTACAGCGTTACATTTATTCCTGAGTTGTAATAGCTATTTCTAAATTCTGAGATGCTGAGTTGTCTGTGTATAAACTGGTCAGACCCTGGAACTTTGGGTACATGTGTGGTCCCTGAGACTCAGAGCTAGAGTTCTGCAGCTCTGAAAGTCAGCATTACCCCAAACAGCAACTATTTTAGAAGCTGAGAAAGAACTAAGATTTCAATTAGAGATATGAATGAAGCAGATTTGGTTAGGACTATGGTAAATCAGACTAAAGGGTAAAGGATGATATTGACTGCCTTTTAAAACTTCAATGCCTGTGTGAGACCAAGGAAGGAATGTTTATTTTTTGAGAAATTTATAATTTCTGTAGCACACTACCTAATTTAACTTTTATGATCAGTTTATTCCAACACCATAATTACATGCAAACTTGAATAGGGAGTGAGATCTTATTGATTTGTATAGGTTAGTGTGTGATGCCCTGATTCATTCCAGACTAATTTGGGCAGAAAATAAAAAAAAAAAAAAGCATTTGCAAAGCCCCCTTGAGGATCTGGGGGAAAATGTGGAAATATTAAAAATAAATAAAAATAATAAAATAAAAAAACAAATAATAGGGTGATAAGAGGCATGGCATGTCTTGGGTGTTCTTTTTTCATTTTTGTTCTTATTCTTGGAGTAATGAAAATATTCAAAACTTGATTGTAGTGATGAATGCACAACTATATGATGATATTGTGAACCACTGATTGTATACTTTGGATGATTATAGGGTGTGTGAATATATAGCTCAATAAATTGCATTAAAAATTTAAATCTTTGATCTTGATGAAACAAAAAAAAGAAAATAAGAAACACCATGATGGAAGAGATGTTCTGGTGAAGTGGTTGCAGTAGTTCAGCCCTGAGGGGAAGAAGAGAAAATACCCAGTTACATAATGATATTTCTCTGATTGCTTTGCCAGTGGTCTGAATGATCAGAAGAAAATGCTTTATTTTCCTGAGGAGTCATTTAGATTAAATTAAAATTAAAATTAAATTCTGCTCCACATAATGCTATGACTAAATATCTTACTACAGATAATTATTAAAAACCGACAACGTAAGTCATCATGTTTAGGCCAACTCTTCACCTTTAAGTAGCAGCAGACCCCAAATCCATAGGAACTCATAGAAATGAGGCTCCACGGCAGCCCCTAGGTTTGTAGTTTCCTCTGATCAGTTCACCACTGCCCATCCTGTATCCACTCCACAATCTACTTTTTGTTTTTCTCCAAATGGGAAGGCACTGGGAATCGAACCCAGGTCTCTGGCATGGCAGGCGAGAACCCTGCCAGCTGAGCCACCGAGGCCAACCCACAGCCTATGTTTGATCTGCCTGGCTCCTGACTTCTTAAATTGTATCCTGTCGGTAGCTTTGCGCTATCCCCCCCACTAGAGCACTCCACACTGCTTCCCTGGTACAAACCCCTTTGTCTTCTAGATTTAAGACCCTCCTTGCTCTTGGAGGACCCCAATTGCATTCCTGATGAGCACACCCAGCTTCACTGAAAAGGTCCAGTAGGATCATTGCTCATAGCCCCGGCCCTTGCGAATATCAGATTTACTGCCAATGACTCAGTTTTGTGTACTATATGTTAGGAAAATCCAGAAACTTTCTCCGTGTTTCCATGGTGACATCTTCTATGTGATCCAGATCCATGGATGTTGCTTTTGAAATGAATTCTTGTATATCTTCTTCCGTCTTTGGGGTCCCCTCTTTCACTTTGTCTTGTCATCACATTTGCTGTGACTAAGTTAATCTCTTGTGCTCCTGGAGGCCTGTTGTTTTTGATGTCTTGCTTGGAATTGCTGGATTGTCAATTTGGCTGCAGCTGGTTTCACCACACCCTTGTAATTCACAGGGTGCTTGGCCTGGGCAAGTGTCTTAAACAGGCTCCTTGAGCCTCTTTAAGCCTGTTTTCCCTTCTATAACATAGGGAACATAATATCTGCCTTCCAATGTTCTTATGATGATGAAATAAAAGTATATCTATAAAGTGTTTGGTATAGAATGCTTGATAAATGTGTTCCTTTTTTCTCTCTTCACTGAATGGAGGTGAACTTTCAACTGAGCATAATAAGCGTCTTCTAAGTTTTCTTTAGCCAAGCATGTCTAAATGTCCAAGGTCTCCCCTGACCATTTTGCCCCAAAACACATGCTCAAGCACACACACACACTAGGAAAGAACTTAAAGTGAAAAATCTATTATGTTTCCAAGAAGCAGAATTTATCAAGCCACAGTAGAGCTTTAGGAAGAGAAATCATGACAGCATAGAATTTTAGAGCTGAGAGTAGCCTTAAGGTTTATCCACATTCATTTCAGAGGTGAGGGAACAGAGAGCCCCTGGGTTTGAGTAATTTAGCATTGAGGGGAGCTTGGAGTCAGAATGCACAGCAGAGTGGCTAAAACACTGTCACTGTGCTCCATTGCCTCATTAAGTCATCAAGCAACAAAATGTTGAAGGATAAATTAGAACCTGGGGACCCTGGCCTATAATGGAATGTTTTGTTGTGATTGCCATGCTATTAGCTGAGTGATTCAGAAGAAGTCATGGGAACTAGCGTACCCTCCTCTATTGGTTTTAGACCCTGTGAATGCTCACACTCTGGCAAAGAAAAAAAGAAGGTAAGAAATGATTATGATAGTTTACCTGTACTGAATATTTCCTGTGCTAAGGACTGATTATCTTCTTTAATCCTGATGACAAATCTCTATGGTTAGTAATGTTCTCCTGATTTTATAAATAAGGAAACTGCATCCAGAGAGATTAGCAAATTTACCTTAAGCACTTATTTTGCAGCGAGTAGCTGAACTTCAAACTCAACCATACTGCGCTCTCCAGAGCCTGTGCTACAAATCAGTACATGAAGCTTGTAACTCAGATGTATAAGGCAATTGCATTGGATCCCCAGCAGTCCCTGCCCTTGTGAGTGGTGATGCACTGCTTTTACTTGGATTTGTCTCCCTAGTTCTGAGAAGTCCTCCTGTACCTCTACTTCAGTTCTCACACCTGGGTGTTAGAGCAAACCTGAATTCAGGGTTTTTCTTGACTTTCCTTCATGATGATTGAGCTTCAGCTCTTTTGCATGTTTCTGGCCTAGTGCCCCTTTCTAGCCTGACTCCCACTACCAACAGATTCCAGAACCAGGGTACAGTAAGCCTATCTGCAATATTCAGACACATGCAGGGAATGTAAGGTTTTTATACATTTCGAGGCTACTTTCTTCGGTTGAATGAATGATTCAACTGAAGGAGAAAGATTGGCAGAAGGCTTCTGCCAATGACGAAGCAGACTTGGCATCTGCAAACTTCAACTAATTTGGCTCTTTCCTCACCCATAGGTTTCCATTAAATGTCTGATCACTATAATGACATGGTATAGTCACCCAGGGGGGCAAAGGTAGGATAGGTCATTAAGCTTTAGATAAAATGAGGCTCAAGGCAAAATGAGGAAGATCTAGATTTGAATGAAGGAACCAGGCATTCCAGGATTTATAACATAATAAGAAAGGCAATAGCACTTACCAATATGAGGGTCTACATGCTGCCAGGCACTCTACACATATTATTTTATTGAATTTTCTCATAAAACCCATCAATTGATCCACTTTATAAATGAGGAAATGGAGGCTAAGAGAGATTAAGTTGAACAAAGTGACTCAGCTGGCGAGTGATCAAGCCAGGCTTTGCTTGCAGATTTTTGGTATTCTGAGCATTTGGCTTCTACTTCACCTGACTGCCTCCCAGGACATGCATGAACTGAGGCTCCATCAGCAGCTACAAGGATATTCATTTATTTCTCCAGCTCCTACCCCAGAGGTAATTAAAGGTAACTTGTGGCTTCTGATGGATTACCTTTGAGAGAAGAACTGTTTGTAGACACCATCTTGCAAAGCCCAGGGTTTGTTTGCACAGTCACAATCTGACTCATCTTAAAGGGGCTGTGCTTCAAGTTTAGCCCTCACAAATAAGTATTGAATAAATAATTATTTTAAGAATGAGAGAAACAACTGGACATTTATTGAGTAACTACTCTGTGTAAAGAACTGCTGTACAGGGCTTAAGTCATATTTTCTAATGTGATTTAACTCTTGATACATCAATATATCAGTCAGCATTTTCTTGGGAAACAGAACCAACAGGAGATATATATATATATAAATGATATTTATGAGTTATTATAGGAATTGACACATGCAGCTGTCTGGATTGGCAAGTTTGAATTCCATAGGGCAGGCTGCAAGTTGAGGACTCTGATGTAGTTTTTGATGAACACCCCAGGAGAAGCTGGCTGGCTGGAGTAGAGATGGAAATTCTTCTGACTGCTGAAACCATCACCTTTCCCTTTAAAGCTTTCAACTGATTGGTTGAGACTTCTCTCACTGCTGATGGCAATCTCCTTTGTTGATTGTAGATCTAATCAGCCATAGATGCAATCAACTGAATAATGGTTTAAATATGCGAAAATATCCTCACAGGAACAATCAGGCCAGTGCTTGCTTGACAAAACATCTGGACAATGGGAAAGGGGAAAAGAGTAATTTTGCAGTATAGAATCCAAACAAACACTACCTCAGTCAGGTGACCAAGATTAAAACCTAATAAAATAATTCATGTTGATAGTATGGACCCTTGATATGATGTGATGAGACAGTGAGTTTACTTCTCCTTTTTCTTCCCCAAACCATAAACCTAGTCTAAAACTGAGGAAAATATCAGTCAATGGAATTTTACAAAATGTCTGACCAGGACTTCTGAAAACTTTCAAGATCAACAAAAACAAGGAAAACATGAGAAAAACCTGATGAACTAAATGCAATGTGATAGCCTGGATGGAATTCTAGAAAAAAAAAAAGACATTAGGGAAAAACTAATGAAATCTGAATTAAGTATGGACTTTAGATAATAATATTACATTAATATTAGTTCATCAATTGTGACAAATACACCATACTAATATAAGACAATAATAGGAGGACCTAGAATGTAAGATATATGGGAACTCTCTGTCTCATCTTCACAATATTCCTAAAATCTGAAACTACTCTAAAATAAAAGTTTAGTCTAATAAACATAAAAAAGATAATATTAAAAACCTGGCTTCTGAATATCATACTGATCTAAAAAGAAGAGAGCAAATCTTAGTAGAACCCATCAGAACCGAGGTGTTGGCATGTTATAAGACTTTCATAAGAAGGAATCTATAGCATTTTTCTGAAGAGAAACTATTCATTTTTTTACTTTTTTTTTGAAGTCTTAAGATTTAGGTGTCAGTAAGAGGGATAGGATCTACAATACCAGTTTTGAAATGCTGAGTAAGTATGGATAATGTAAATGGTGAAAGTCAGTAAGTGGTCATAATATGGTAGAGATATTATTATCCACTGAAAAACCTTAGAGAGTTAACATTAGAAGAAGATAGAGTTTTAAGATCATGTGCTTTAATAAACGTAGCTTGTCATCTGTCGGAGCTGCCTTGCAGCTCCAAGGTTTCAGGGTCTCACATGTGGTTTACTAGACTCTGGGGAATTTGACAAATTTCACTGATGGATCAATGAGTCTAATAAAAAATAAACACAATTCTGCAGTCCATGTGTTTATACTGATGAGTCTTTCTCTGTACAATGACTAGCCTTGAACCTCAGGTATGAGAAATGGGAAGGGAAGGATCGAGTCAAAAATAGAAAGATGCAAAATAAAGATAGCACTCAGCAGAATTTTTCTGAAGACGTCTAAGATGAAAGGTATATTCTTTTCTTTAGACACCACGTTATGGCACTGGAAATCCAGAGCACTTGAACTTTCCAGGTGTCAAGTTAGGATAAGTCAAAGGCCCTGTTGGTTGCATCCTGTTTATGCGTTGTCTACCATATCCAGGCTACACTAACGGAAGTTGCCCTTCTCTCTAGTCTGAACTAAGAGTCATTCAGGGAGCCAGTTGAGCCCCAGTGCAGGTGTAGTTGAAGTAGAGGCCTAAGTCCATAAACTCTGGATTTCATTACCACTTAAAACATTTAGGAAGCTGCAAAGGAAGCCCTTTGAGGCTTCAGGATTTCTTTGGAGATTACGGCCCAAAAGTAGGCAGAGGCATTTCATCCATGTGAGCTTTTCATTCCAATTTTTCTATACATTTTTTTCCTAAGAGGAATAGAAATTGAAAAAATTCTACAATAGTTTCTATTTTTTTTTTTTTTTTTTTTGGCTTCAGGCCCTGGCATAATTATCACTGGGTAAATTTCTCCTGGGTGTTTCCATTTGGCCCTAATCTTCTTCTGCCCAGATCTCAGACCCACATTTACAACTGTTTTGGTTTACACTTCACTAAATGTCTTGTTTGCCACAAAACCTTAACTGATCTTCTTTCTTTTTAATTTTGTGACCCTTGGTTCTTCTGTTTCCCTTAATAACACACTGGTGTCAATATAATTTTCTAGTCACAGATTGAGCCCTTACTGTGTGCCAGGTTTTCTTCCAGATAGTCAAAAAAAAAAAAAAAAAGGTGAAAAGGGGAGGAGAGAACTAAAGTTGGTCAAGTATCTATCATGTGACAGAGATTTTGTTAACATATGGAAAAGTTAATTATCACTAAACCCTGAGAAATAGGCATTTTTATTCATCCTTAGAGGAGAAATGATGTTGGCACCTCTCTAATTTTTATATAATTTGTCACTGGTGCAGCCTGAATTTGAACCCTGACATTTCTATTATCTACATTGATCTATATCTGAGTGGTTTTAGTCCAGTGGGGGATATAGAATCATGTACTACCCAATATGCTCATATTATATACAATCTTTTTTTGAGGGGATTAAAAATTTTTATTATAATATTACCTAAATAAGTACAAACTTAAAACTAGTTATAGTTATTTCAGGCATACAGCTCTTAAACAAGTGGACAATTGAAACATAATTTCATAAATTAAATGCAAACTAAACTTAAAAACCAATACATTTTAATTTATCAAAATCAATTTAATGCTATTGTTAGGAGAATCCCTATATGGAGGCATAATACCTCCTGCAATTTTCTCTTAAGATAACTCTATTTTTGTCTTAGAGAAAGTCAATAGCATTAATAGGTATAAATTGTTATCTCTTGTTATTAAACAGATTATACTAAAGCATTACAAAAGGTAATGCTTTGCAACAAGGAAGAGATCTTGATACATCTGTAGACTTTGTTTAAGGAGTGTATGCTTTGCTATAATGCTTTTTCTTTGTTGTTTGTTTTATAATAGAAAAAGGTCTTTTATCGACAACACAATCTGAATAACACCATATCCACAAGCACCTTTTTAGCATCCAAAGTATGGTTTGGCAGGCCTTATACATGACTTATTTTCCCGACTACATCAAAGTTGATCAGAATTGGCTCTTTTTTGTTTGTTTGTTTTATTGTATAATATAGCATATACACAAAGCAAAGAAAGAAAGAAGCAATGGTTTTCAAAGCTCCGTTCAACAAGTAATTACAGGACAGATCCCAGAGCTTGACATGGGTCAAAATACCATCATCTCAGATTTTGCCTTCTACTTGCTGCAGAACTTTGGAGGCTAGAAGGAATGAACTTTTTTTATCATCCAATTGACCTTTTTTTTCTTTTTCATGAAAAATAACATATACAAAAAAGCAAAAAATTTCAAAGCACAGCACAACAATTAGTTGTAGAACAGATTTCAGTGTTTGGTATGGGCTACAATTACACAATTATAGGTTTTTATTTCTAGCTTCTCTAAGATACTGGTGACTGAAGAAATATCAATATAATGATTCAGCAATCATACTTGTTTTTTAAACCCTACCTTGTTTGTATAACTCCACCAACACCTTTGATCTTTTCTCCACACTTTAGGGGTATTTGGTCTATGTCCATTCTAATTTTTTCATGTTGTAAGGGCCAGTGAATAATATAGGGTAAGCAGATGGAACTAGTTGATGTTCTGGAGAGGCTGGCCCTTCTAGTTTTCAGGGCTTACCTGGTCTGGGGACCTACCTGGAGGTTGTAGGTTTCTGGAAAGTTACTCTAGTGCATGGAACCTTTGTAGAATCTTATATATTGCCCTAGGTGTTCTTTAGGAATGGCTGGAATGGGTTTTGGTTGGGATCTTTCAAGTTATGTTAGGTCTCAAGGTCTAACTGAAGTTTGCATAAGTGTGACCTCCTGAGCAGCCTCTCAACACTGTTTGAACTCTCTCGGCCACTGATACTTTATTAGTTATACTTCTTTTCCCCCTTTTCGTCAGGATGGAATTGTTGATCCCACAGTGACAGGGCTGGACTCATCTCTGGGAGTCATCTCCCATGCCACCAGGTAGATTTTCACCCCTGGATGTCATGTCCCATGTAGCAGGGGAGGGCAATGATTTCACCTGCAAACTTGGGCTTAGAGAGAGTGAGGCCACATCTGAGCAACAAAAGAGGTCCTCCAGAAATAACTCTTAGATATACCTATAGATAGGCTAAGCTTCTCTGCTACATACATAAGCTTCACGAGAGTAAGCCTCAAGATCAAGGGCTTGGCCTATTGATTTTGTTGTCCCTAATGTTTGACACAGCATCAAGGGTTTTCCCAGTGGAAAAGTTTAATAGTTTCATATTTTCTCTCCCATCCCTCAAGGGTCTTTACCAATACTTTTTGATAGTCTGCCAAATATGTTCTAGAACGTACCCAGGCTTTACATTAAGCTATACAGAATTAATGGCTATCCTTCTTATTCTGGGATCCTTGTGTTTCAGTTGTCTAAATGAGCTATCCAGATAGGCTAAGTTAGATTATGTGGTACAGAAAATTTAGGTTCTGGACAAAATAAAACTTTCTTCCTTTGGTCTCTCCAAAGAGTAGGTGAGTTTCTAAAATATAGATAATGTCTTTCTTACCCCCTGTGTTCTGAATTACCTTAATTCTGATATGATAGGCTTCACTCTCTTCTCTAAATACGAGGTTATACATATAGAAAACAACCTCTCAAAATCCAGAAATAATAATTACCACTCTAGACTAAATGTGACTGCTGTCAAAGCTTACAATCTAGGCCTTTGTTTTCTTACAAGCATTTTCTAATGGAGACCATACAATAATTGCTCTTTTGTTTCTGGCTTATTTTCCCTGACCAAATATCCCATAGGTTCATTAACTATGCTGCATGCTTCACACCTTCATTCCTTTTTGTGGCAGTACAATATTCAATCATATGTATATGCCATCACTCACCAATCTACTTCTCAGTCAGTGCATCCCTTCAGCCACCTGCCTTCATCAGGCATCACATACAATGTCCAAAGTCCACAGTCCATCAACACTCTCAATTTTACATAATTTCATTGTTCCCATGAGAAAGATAACAATAAAACACCCTCATCAAATAAGAAATCTAAACTTCCCCTTAACTCTTGTTCCTCCCCCTATTATTTACCCCTGATGTTGCTGTAGTACTGCTGATGTTTTCCTGCTAAATATAGCCCATAGCATGCAATAGCAGTTTCTCCCTATACCCATAACTTAAACACTCTTTGTACAAGAATCATACCTTTGAAGTAGTTCATGTAATAACTTATTTATACTTGTAGTGTTGATCAGTGGGGCACATAGGTCTACACGAGCCCTTTTCAACCATGTTCACATTCAATATGGTAATATTATTTATACATCCATTAGTAAACCACCTTCACTTCTATCTATTTCCTTACATTTGCATTCAACTTCATTAGCTAACCGCTCACCCATCTCTAGCTTCTGTGTATCTCTAAGTCCCTTATATTTTGTATTATAAGCCTCCGATTTTACCTTTCCCATGGTCATAAAAGTGGAGTCATACATTAGCTATCCTTTTGCATCTGGTTTATTTCACTCAGCATTATGTCCTCAAGGCTCATCCATCTTGTCATGTGTTTCAGGATGTCATTTCATCTTACTGCTGCATAATATTCCATTGTGTGTATATACCACATTTTGTTAATCCTCTTGTCTATTGATGGCACTTTGTTTATTTCGATCTTTTGGCAGTTGTGAATAATGCTGCTAAGAACATTGTTGTGCATATGTCTGCTTGTGTCACTGCTTTAGCTCTTCTGGGTACATACCGAGTAGGGCTATTGCCAGATCGTAGGGCAACTTGATATTTAGTTTCCTAAGGAACCCCCAAACAGTCTTCCATAGTGGCCGCCCTATATATACATTCCCACCAGTATTGCATAAGTGTCCCAATTTCTCCACATCCTTTCCAACATTTGTATTTTCCTGTTTGTTTAATAACAGCCATTCTTATAGGTGTGAGGTGGTATCTCATTGTAGATGAGAATGAGCATCTCCGTATGTGCCTTTTAGCCATCTGTATTTGCTCTTCCTGAAAAATGTTTATTCCTATCTTTAGCCCACATTGGATTGCTTATACTTTTGTTATTGAGTTGTATGATTTCTTTGTATAAACAAGATACCAAACCTTTATCTGATGTGTGATTTCCAAGTATTTTCTCCCATTGAGTTAACTGCCTTTTCACCTTTTAACAATGTCTTTTGAAGCACAAAAGCATTTGATTTTGAGTTCTCATGTATCAATCTTTTCTTTTGTTGCTTGTGCTTTAGGTGTAAAGTTTAGGAAGATACCTCCTATTACTAGGTCATGGAGATATTTCCTACTTTTTTTTCTAGGAGCTTTATGGCATTGGTTCTTATATTTAGATGTTTGATACAATTTGAGTTAGCTTTTGTATAGGGTGTAAGGTAAGCACACTCTTTCATTTGCTGGCTATTGATATTCAGTTCTCCCATGCCCATTTATTGAAAAGACTATTTTGTCCCAGTTAAGTGGATTTGGGGGCCTTGTCGAAGATCAGTTGACCAGATATTTGGTGATCTTTCTCTGCACTTTTGAGTCAATTCCATCAGTTAATACTTCTGTCTTTGTGCTAGTATCATGCTGTTTTGACAACTATGATTTTATAATAAGTTTTAAAGCCAGGAAATGTGAATCCTCCCACTTTGTTCTTCTTTTTTAAGATGCTTTTACCTATTTGGGCTATTTTTCCCTCCCAAATGAATTTTGTAACTTACTTTTCCAAGTCTTTAAAGTAGGTTGTTGGAATTTTGATTGGTACTGCACTGACTCTGTAGATCAATTTGGGGAGAATTGACATCTTAACTATATTTAACCTTCTTATCCATAAGCAGGGAATGTCTTTCCACCTATTTAGATCTTCTTTGATTTCTTTTAGCAATGTTATATAGTTTTCTGTGTACAAGTTCCTTTACGTCCCTAATTAGGTTCATTCCTAGGTACTCGATTCTTCTAGCTGCTATTTTGAATGGAGTTTTTTCCTTAATTGACTCCTCAGTTAGGTCATTGCTTAGGTATAGAAATGTTACTAATTTTTGTAGATTGATTTTATATCCTGCCACCTTGCTGAATTTGTTATTAGCTCAAGTAACTTTGCTGCAGATTTCTCAGGATTTTCCAAGTACAGTGTCATGCCATCTGCAAATAATGAAAGTTTTTAGTTCCTCTTTTCCAATTTGGATGCCTTTTATTTCTTTGTCATGCTGGATTTTTCTAGCAAGAACTTCTAGTACAATGTTGAATAATAGTGGTGACAGAAGGCATTCTTGTCTCATTTCCAATCTTAGGGGTGAAGCTTTCAGTCTTTGTCCATTGAGTACGATGTGGCCTATTGGTTTTTCATATATGCCCTTTATCATATTGAGGAAGCTACCTTTGATTCCTATCCTTTGAAACGTTTTTATCAAAAGAGGATGTTGAATTTTGTCAAATGCTTTTTTTAGCATCACTGGAGATGATCATGTGATTTTTCCCTTTTAATTTGCTAATGTTCTATATTACATTAGTTGATTTTTTTTGCATTGAACCACCCTTGCATTCTGGGTATAAACCCCACTTGGTCATGGTGTATAATTATTTAAATGTGTTGCTTGATTCGATTTGCTAGTATTTTGTTGAGAATTTTTGCATCTATGTTCATTAGGGAGATTGGCCTGTAATTTTCCTTTCTTATAGCATCTTTACCTGGTTTGGGTATTAAAATGATGTTAGCTTCATAAAATAAGTTAGGTAGTATTTCTTTTTCCTCAATTTTTTTGGAAAAGCTTAAGCAGGATTGGTGTTAGTTCTTTTTGGGATGTTTGATAAAATTCCCCTGTGAAGCCATCTGGTGCTGGGCTTTTCTTTGTAGGAAGGTTTTTGATGATTGACTGAATTTCTTTACTTTTGATTAGTTTTTGAGATCTTCTATTTCTTTCTGAGGCAGTGTAGCTTGGTTGTGTGTTTCCAGGAATTTGTCCATTTCATCTAAGTTGTCTAGTTTGTTGGCATATAGTTGTTCATAGTATCATCTTATGATTTCATTTATTTCTTCATGGTCTTTGGTAACAATTCTCTCCTCATTTCTGATTTTGTTTATTTGTATCCTCTCTCTTTTTTTCTTTGTCTGCCTTGCTAGTGGTTCATCAATTTTATTAATTTTCTCAAAGAACCAACTTTTGGTTTTATTGATTCTTTCTGTTCTTTTGTTCTCCCATTTGTTTAACTATGCTTTAATCTTTGTTATTTCTCTTCTTCTTTGGGGTTAGTTTGCTATTCTTTCTTAAGTTTCTCCAGGTATACAGTTAAGTACTCGATTTTTTTGCTCTTTCTTCTTTTTTAATATAGTCATTTAGGGCAATACATTTCCCTCTCAGCTCAGCCTTTGCTACATCCCATAAGTTCTGATATGTTGTATTCTCATTTTCATTCATCTCCAGATAGCTACTAATTTTTCTAGTAATTTCTTCTTTGACCCACTGGTTGTTAAGAGTGTGTTATTTAGTCTCCATGTTTGTGAATATTCTCTTTCTTTGGTTGTTATTGAAACCCAGCTTCATTCCATTGTGATCAGAGAAAGTGCTTTGAATAACTTCAATGTTTTTATATTTATAAAGTCATGTTTTGTGCTCCAGCATATAATCTATCCTGGAGGATATTCCATTAGCACTGGAGAAGAATGTATATTCTGGTGTTTTGGGGTGAATTACCTGTATATGTCTGTTAGGTTTAATTCATTTATCAAGTTGTTTAATTCTATATTTCCTTGTTGATCCTCTGTCTGGTTGTTCTATCTATACAGGAGAGTGCTGTATTGAAGTCCCCTACTATTATTGTTGAAACATTTATCACTCCCTTCAGTTTTGCCAGTGCCTGTCTCATCAAGGAGTACTTTGGTGCTCCTTGATTGGGAGTATTAGCATTTATGATTGTTATTTTTTCTGGGTGAACTGCCCCTTTCATTAATATATAAGGTCCTTCTTTGTTTCTTGTGATGTCTTTCAATTAAAGTCTATTTTGTTTGATATTGGTATAGCTACTCCTGCTTTCTTTTAGTTACAATTTGCATGGAACATCTTTTTTCATCCTTTCACTTTCAATCCATTTGTATCTTTGTGACTAAAATGAGTTCCTTGTAAGCAGCATATAGCTGTATTATATTTCTTAATCTATTCTGTTAATCTGTATCTTTTAATTGGTAAGTTTAGTCCTTTAATATTCAAAGTTATTACTGAAAAGGAGTTTCTTGAATCCACCATCTTATCCTTTGGATTTTATTTGTCAGATCAATATATTCTTTTCCCTTGTTCTCTTTTGATCCTTTAAGTTATCCTTACTGGTGCTGTTTAATTCTATGCCCTCCTGTATTTTTTTTCTTCAACTGGCAGAACTCCTTTTCATATTTCTTGTAGGGCTGGTCTCTTATTGACAAATTCTTTCAGGATTTGTTTGTCTGTGAAAATTTTAATCTCTCCCTCAGTTTTGAAGGACAATTTAGCTGGGTACAGAATTTTTGGCTGGAAGTCTTTCTCTCTCAAGATCTTAAATATATCGTATCACTGCCTTCTTGCCTCCACAGTGCCCAATGAGTAATATGAACTCAGTCTTATGTATTTATTTTTTGTATGTAGTAGACTGTTTTTCTCTTGCCACTTTCAGGATTTTCTGCTTCTCTTCAAGATTTGACAGACTGAATAGTATATGTCTTGGAGAAGACCTATTTGAATTTATTCTATTTAGAGTTCATTGGGCTTCTTTGTTTGCATATTTATGTCCTTTATAAGAGTTGGGATGCTTCCCCCCATTATATCCTCCACTAATAACTAATCTTCCTAGCCCTTAACTCTTCTTTTCTCATTCTGGAATACCAACGATTCTTATATTTTTGTGCTTTTTGTGGTCCATCATTTTCTGAGTCCAATTCAAATTTTTTCTTTTTTTGCCATTTGCTGTTTTGAGTATTTGAAATTAGTTGCCCTTTCCTCTAGTTCACTTATTCTTTCTTCTACCTCTTCAAAGCTATTGTGTGCAAATAGTATATATTTTTTAGGTCTACAGCATCTTGAATATCTGTGATATTTGCTATTTTTCTATTTATTCTTTCAAATTTCTCTTTATGCTCTTCTAGTGTCTTCTTGATCTCCTTTATGTCATCAGCCATCCCATTTATTTTATTTAGTAGTTGAACATCTTTGATTAGTTGTTCCAAAATCTGTGTCTCCTCCAGTGTTTAATTTGATCATTAGGCTGCAATTTATCTGTCTGCATCATGATATGTTTAGGATCTTCTGCTATCTTTGAGGCATGTAAATATCTTGATAAGTTTACTTTGGAAGTTGATTTCCTTCAGTAATCTAAAGTTTTATTTTTGCAGGACAGATGTGGAGGAGGGCATAGGGTGTGGGGGTGGGACACAACAGTATAATGATGCATTGCAGCACAAGTGTAGGTACAGCTTGTGAAGATACACTGGTGCCTCCAAACGTGGGGGGCAAGTCATGGAGTTGTGGAGGTGTGTTGCAGGAGCTGAGGGCCTGAGGGGCAGCTCAGGCAGACCTTGGAGTGCAGGAGTAGGGTACAGTGTGGAGACACAGAGGTAGAGAGTGGTGGGAGGTAGATGGGGAGGCTGTGTGGATGCACAGGAGTGGTGTGCAAGTAGGATGTGGGTAGATGCATGGAGCGTAGGGGTCATGGGTATCAGGGTGAAAGGTGGGTGGTACAAAGGTTGGGGCATGGGGGGACAGTGTGGGGGTGTGTCCTAGCACAGGAGGAGGGGTCTAGAGGGCCCTGGATGCGAATGCGGGAGTGTATAGGGGTGGGCAGAGATCACCGGGGTTGTGGAACATGGGTATGGGGGGATACACAGATGTCGAAAGATTGGAGTGAGTGTGCACACATGTGCAGGGCAGGGGCTATGTAACACAGATGCACACATGAACAACTACCAGGTGTGGAAGCAGGACGCTTGTGTGTGGGATAAGGCAAGTGTGCACATTTGTGGGGTAGGGTTTTGGGGTGCAGGGGGTACAGGAGTCAGGAAGTCAGTGCACGAATGCATGGGCACTTGGCTATGGGGAGGGTGTGGTTGTGTGGGTGGGGAGGTCTGGGGGCAGGGCCCTGGTGTGAGCTAGTTTAGGGGGCAGGCCCTACGGGCACTCACGCAGGGGCAATGGGCCTGAGCTGTGTCTGTGTGGGCTAGGGGTGTGTGTGGCCTGGCTGTACTGGTCAGCACTTGCCCAGAGCTGGGGTGTATGACCCTATCTCAGTTGATGACAGCCACAGCCTTCCTATTACTCAACCCAAATACCTGAAAGTGATACTTATTTCTTCTTTCTCTCACCACGCTTCTAATTCATCACTGAATCCTGTTCCTTACACCTTCAAAATATATCCACATTGCCTCCTGCTCACCAATGCCGAATCACCATTTTTCTTTGCCTAGAACATGGAACTGCCCCTCTCACTTCCCTCCCTGCCTTTCCTCTGGCTTTTACATTCAATCCTTAATGTGGCAACCAAAGCAATCTTACAAAAACATAAGTAAGATCTGGTCACCCATCTGATAAAAACAAAACAAAACACAGTCTAAAGTTTTCCTATATGCTCAGATAAAAATAAAGATATTTCTTTGGCCTATAGGACCCTATATAATCTTGCCCCATTATCCCCCTGATCCCTTTACATACTACTCTCTCTTGTGTTCATTCTGCATTACCCATACTGAATTCCTTCCAGTTTCTTAAATACCAAGAACACTTCCACTTCAGGGTCTTTGTGCTTGCTCTTTCCTTGAGCACTGGGGTACTCTTCCATCGTCTTCTTCCCTCAACACTACTGGGTCTGTACTTGAAGTTATCATCTCAATGGGGCCTCCCTGGACACCCTGTATGAAATTTCAATGCCCATAAATTTTCTATCTGCCTTAACTATTTTAATTTTTTATTAGCAAATTTACAATACACTACATTTTTACATACTCACTTTATCTCCCTAACTACAAGGTAAGCCCTGTAGGAGAAAGATTTTTGTCTGTTTGGGACCCTAGATCAGTTGTCATACATGATAACCTTTCAGAAAATATTTATTGAATAAATAAATTAATGAATGAATGACCACACATACCTTGTTGAGCATCTACTAGGAGACATAATAACCTTTCCCTGAGAGTCTCCTTACCTGATAATACCTTCACTAGTAATCGGAGTGGACAAAGCCCAAATGGTCGTGTGTGGGAATGAAGGTATCCCAAACAACCCTGACGCAGTAAAGGAAATTTGGATGTTGCTGCTGATGTGACCTCAGAGCTCATCTAATTTTTCTTCATTTTTCAGACGGGCTTAAAGAGGTTTAGGAAAAGTGATTGCACCTTTACTGAGCACCCACTTCATACCAGGGGCTATTTTAGACACTTTGCAAAGATCTGTGCTTATTGTTAAAAATTCTGGGTACTGTTCTTAATTAGAGATGTGAGCATGATGAAGCCTGTTAACTTCTCTGGCCTCAGATACCTCACCTGCAGAATGAGGGCTTGGGCTAAACCTCTAGCATATGGTCATGATTTCATCTCTGGGACCTTGAGACAGCATCAAGTCACCTGCTGGCCTCTTAGGCTTTGCTGGTCTTTTCCAAGGCTTCTCAATGTTGCTAATCCTGACCTGTCAGCCTCTCTTCTGATGAGCTTTGAAATGCAAGTTGCCAGGAGCTCCTAAACCCCAAATCCCAGGCTAGAGGAAGAGCCACATTGAATATTTAATTGCTCCTGCTGAGCCCTGCCCAGGTTAAGGTCAGATCTGAAACCATCTGAATTCCTTAATAATCACTGCCTTTACAGTCTTCTCCAAAGGTTCAAAAGGAGGCACAATTTTCATCCCATTAATATTAATTCATTTGCTGTGGGGGCTTGTTCTGATGACATACTTTCCTGTTAAATATTCATTGCTGAAGCTTGCAGTGCACTGCAGACTAACTATTCCTGGGTGAAAATTGGAGCAAATCACCATTAGCTGCTATTGACAATTGTCTCTGATTTGTCTCTCTGCCCTTTGAGAGGCCACATTCCTGTCAGTTAGAATCTATTCAGTCCTCTTTAAGAGTGGAGTAGGGGGTGGGAGGGTTTTGCCAAACTCCTCAAATGCCCTTTGCTTTCTCTTTGACATACCAAAGGCAATGGGATCAGGATACTGTTCTGAATTGAGATCCTGGCTACATAAATCCTTATGATCAAGGTTTTATGACTGCTAATTGTGCAGCCATTCCTTCACTGGCTTTTCAAGTAGTGGGGCTATTTAGGTAGAAGCCCAGACAGAAAAAACCTGAGATTTAGACCTGTGATCAAAGATACATATTAACTGGGATAGGGCTAGGAGAAAACTCAATGACGTAATAGGTTATTTAGTTATGAAATTAAAATTAGTGATATTTATTCTTCAGATAGTTTGCTGCATCATATAATGTTTAGATCTCCACAAAGACCTCCAAAATCAACCTGCTCATCAATTGATTTCAAACAAAAATCAACCAACAGTCATGTTTGAGTCCTACCCTGGGTTTCTAGCACTTTGCTTCTGGGCATTACAGAGAAATGCATTATTTTAACATCGCACATAACTACAGAACAATTATCAAGCATAAGATGTTAATGGTATTATTAACCACTAAGTTGCAGGCCTCTCCAATATGCTTTCAATCAACTGTGTTTTGCTTAACTTAGGTTAACTTCTCAATAAGGAGTCAGACTTTATTGCCTCCCTCCAAGAACCCTAGCAAATATAAAGGATTAACTGAGAAGAAGGGGAATAAATTCCTTCTGGCAGAAACTTATTCTCTGCAATAAGTTAAATAGTTTGAGTGCTAAGAATCTATCCCTTGGCAATTCTTTCAATTTTGGTCTGGATTGTCCTTTGCTTTGGTCATTCTTATTTCAGTCCTGCCAGCTTCTGCATCTGGCACAGATGTAAAGGGACCCTTGGGGTCAGTGACAATCTGAGACAAATAGAGGGGGCCCTCGGTCTCAGCTACACTGAGTATGAATGCTCCAGATCTGTTCTCTCATTCACTTGCTCCCTTGTTCCTCCTTCCTTTTC
The DNA here is from genome assembly GCF_023851605.1 of Tamandua tetradactyla. Lineage (NCBI taxonomy): Eukaryota > Metazoa > Chordata > Mammalia > Pilosa > Myrmecophagidae > Tamandua > Tamandua tetradactyla. The sequence goes on along the minus strand of NC_135329.1, from coordinate 47,066,285 downwards.
TTGACAATTGGTGCACAAATCCATGCATTCCAGGACCTGTACTAGGTAAAATTTTCCTCTGCAATAACTGGTGGGTGATCTTCAAAAATCTTCTGCTGACGCGGGACAGAAATACTGGAATGAGCTGGGACTCAGAATCAAGGGATTTAGAAAACCTTCTAGACCAAAAGGGGGAAGGGAGAAATGAGACAAAATAAAGTGTCCATGGCTGAGAGATTTCAAACAGAGCCGAGAGGTTATCCTGGAGGTTATTCTTACGCATTGTATAGATATCACCTTTTTAGTTAAGGTATAGTGGAGAGGCTGGAGGGAAGTGCCTGAAACTGTAGAGCTGTGTTCCAGTAGCCATGTTTCTTGAAGATGAATGTATAATAATATAGCTTTTGCAATGTGACTGTGTGATTGTGAAAACCTTGTGTCTGATGCTCCTTTTATCTACGGTATGGACAGATGAGTAAAACATACAGATTAATATAAATAAATAATAAGGGGAACAAATGTTAAAATAAATTTAGTAGATTGAAATGCTAGTGATCAATGAAAGGGAGTGGTAAGGGGTATAGAAAAATTAGGGGAAACAAAGTCTAAAATAAATTGGGTAGATGGAAATACTAGCGGTCAATGAGAGGGAGGGGTAAGGGGTATGGTATATGAGTTTCTTTTCTTTTTTCTTTTTATTTCTTTTTCTGAATTGATGCAAATGTTCTAAGAAATGATCATGGTGATGAATATACAACTATGTGATGATATTGTGAGTTATTGATTATGTACCAAGAATGGAATGATCATATGGCAAGAATGTTTGTGTTTGTATGTTGCTATGTTTAAAAAGAAAATTTTCTGCTCCTTCCACCACTGATACCATAGCAGGGAATTTCATAACCCTCCATGGCTGTAAGCAGAGAAAGTGTCATTTCTGAGTTGGTTCTTATTTTAAAAACTTTTTCTCATGATTCAAATTTGTTTTCTTTAGGATCATCGTTGAGTTTTCTGGAATTTTTTTTTTCATAAACTCTCTGGGATTAATTGATGTCCATTGTGACAAATTGCTGCCCCCATTTGACGTCTGTCCATTGGAGCTTTGATATTTTGCTATTTTATTTCTGTACATGGGCTAGAGATACACAGACCCGACTGGTTCTCCAATCTCAGGGCAGTGTGACATTGCAGCGTAGTATTTATCTATCTTTGTCTCTGCTTTTTCTAAGCCTCTCTTTCTGTCTTTGTCCCTCCAGTCTTATCACATCCATGTATACTTAAAGGCTGGGTTGCATGCACTTGTGCACATTCTCTGTTCCCCTCATTTCTTCTCAATTCTTGACCTGGAATCCAAAAAGAAAAAAAAATACAAGTAAAGGTATGTGTCTAGATTACACAATTTTCAGCAGTGATTTTATCTCTCCAGCCAGTGATCTCCGTGGCAACTACGCCTAAATCAGACCAGCTTCCCTCCCTCTACTCTCCTCCCAATTAGGTATTTAAAATTCAATTTACAATTTTTCCCTTTAACACCCACACAGCCTGGGCTTAATCTGCTTTGCTTTCTGATGATTACAAATTATAGTTGTCACAATTTACTAAGCACTTACTATGTTGGAAGCATTTTCCCAAATAAGAGACTAACAGGGAATTATTCTCCCAACCTTGTGTAGAAGAGAATCTGATGAGGAGGTTGTGCTGAGTTCAGCTCATGCTGGAGGAACAGTGGCCTGTACGGGTGCAGATTTTTAGGTAAATGACCTGTCACTGTACCTAAGTCTATGAGTTTGAAAACAATCTTTTTGTCGCACAAGATGTCTTAGAGACTGATGGGGGATAAAGGAAAGGCTGAGGAAGCATGACTCTGCTCCACATCATAGACAACAAAGAAAGGTAAAATAATTTACTAGTAGTGGACATGGTTCGAATTTAGAGCCGAAGCCCATGATGCTCACATCATACTACACTGCCCTTCTGCATGATTTTTTAAGCAATTATGATATTTTAAAGCATACTTTAAACATATTTAATTACTAAATTGCTTTGGCAGCTGTTCAAAGTTAAAAAAAATAGAAGTCTTCACCTTTCTAAACCAAGTCACATCTGGCTCAGGCACCAGCTACAAGAATTGGTGGGAAATCCAAACTCTATCTTTAGGGAAGTTTCTTCTTCCTCCTGCTGGAATAGAAAGGAAACGTAAGGCTACTGTAGTCCAGCAAATTAGAGAAAAGCCTTCTGATCTTCAGTCTACTGACCATTGCAAAGAAGCTCATTGTGCAAGCTTGTTTTATTCAAACACTGATAACCAATAGCCACATCTCTCCCAGCCACCTGGACTCTGGTCATGGCTGAACAAGCTCATGGATGTGATGGTGATGTGTCCACTGGTCAATGCAGGCCAACTCTGTCCTCGGTTCTTGTGGGGCAAGGGGTGCACAGCTCGCTGCCTATCATTGTCTGTCACCCCAGGGTCTTCCAGCCTCAAGAAATTTTGTTCCCATAGGTCCAGCTGCCTCCTTATTTTTTATCAGTTGGGGCATCTCTCCATTTGGAATATCTGTGCCTCCAAAAATAAGGGCCTTAGTTCTTTCTTGTAGTGGGAAGTAAAGACTGTGTTTGAATATGTAACATTGCTATATGTGTTCACAAAGCATTAAAAAGGTAAATGTAGAACCAAAGCTAAGGTATCATTTCAAGTGTTTCAGTCTAGTCTAGGAATTGGTATGCCATCTCCAAACTTACTGTTAGTGACCTTGAAGTCTGGAGGCAGTTTGGGTAAGAAGAAGATAGAATAGCTGGACTGTTCTCCTGGATTGTTACTGTCTAGAGGCCAGTCCGGATAAATTGGCCAGTCCAGAATGTAGCATGTCATTTTGGCTTGTTGTGACCCAGATTTTTGTTCCCAGGTAAGTAGTGGAGTGGGGCAGGCTTATCACACTTTCCACAACCAGACAGAGCTGGCTTGGAACTGCAAGTTGCCACAAATCAGCTCTGAGGACATGGAAAAGAAATTAATCTCAGTGAAACAGTTTTCTCATATTAAAAATAAAAATATTGGTGGTAATCAAGATAGGAAGAATTATTGTTGTGCTCTCAGAAAATAAGTTCTTATGTGAAGAGGGTGGTCAAATAGTTCATATGTCACTCTGTATTGTGGATGTGTTAGCAAAATCATCGAGCTGGGACCCCACAGATGGTCATCCCAATTCTAACCTTATCTGGTTGTGTGACCTTGGACTGGTGATTGAACTTCTCTAATTCCCAGTTTCTACGTCTTTGAAATGGGGACAATAATAGCACATGCTTCAAGATATTGCAAGAGAATGAGATATGGGATTATGCATCAGCAAGTACTGAGTTTAGTGCCTGGTACATAACTGTGTAACAAATATTAGTTATTATACTCTGAGTCGTTATCACTTACCATTCATATATTAGATATTCATTATATTTTAAGTGTAACAACTCTTGGGATCTTAATTTCATCTTACATGGAATCTTGGGCTAAAGAATGATGTCTAAGGATACTTCCCATATTAATACTTGGCTTTATTTTTTCAAAATGAATATACCAAACAATCTGAAATAAATGGAATGTGCAATTAGCTGCTTATTGTCACTGAACTCAGTAATGAAGGAATTGAGGATTTTGTTTTCCTTGTGTCATTTTTATGTTTCATTGTACACCGAAATGGATGTTGCCATTTATACTCAGGTAACTATGTGGAGTGACATAAGCTAATGACATACTTTGTAACCTCAAATCAGCAGAATCTCACAATATATCATGATAATGCCTCCGTATTTCATAGAGGGAATGGGCTCTTGAAATACCAGCTTAATTATGCATGCATCTAATAGAATCATGGCATGGGGCGGTGGGTGGGATAATCAGAGAGAAGATGTGGAGTCAGCTAATTTGGTCCCGAGTACTAGTGACTACATAGTTTGTCCTCTGCTGCCTGAGTGGATATTTGGGTTGCATTTATTTGTCTGATTATAAAAAGCCCTTACCTCTGCAAAGCAATTTATATTACATACAATATATTCATGCATATGAACTCATTTGTTTCACCAATAACCTTAGGGATTATTAGACAAAGCAACATTGCCTGCTTTTTTTCTTTTACAAATGAAAGTGAGGCTCAGAAAGGTGTAAATCCTGTCCACAATCACAAAGCTATTATCTAGTAATTCTAAGACTCAAACCCAAATCCTTGGACTCTGAATTCAGTGCTCTTTCAGGACTACATTACACAGACATGAAGCTTTAAATATAGAAGGCAATGGAAAGCCATACATCATTCATCTCAGAACATCTGGTGTTATGTCCTTCACATATGTGAGTTTTCCTCTATAATATATACTAAAAGCTTTTATTATTTTAATCACTTTAAATGATTTCTAAATTTGATTATTCACTTCCCTGTCATCTTAAATGGAGTGCATGCATCATAGCTCACCGTCTTTGCTGTCCAAGGTCATCATTAAGAGCATTAGTTATTCTGTGAATTTGTGATGCTCTTGGGGACTTTAAATATTTTAGAAGAATTTGTTCCTAAACTATCAGATTCAGATTATCACTCTCTCTAACCCTTTGCTTTGGTTCTCACTATTTCTCATTTTCTCTCAATGACAGTTGTTTCTTGCTGCTGTCAGTCTGTTGGGCTCTGACATTGTTGCATTTTATTTTAAAATAACCCATCTGGGGAAACAGATGTGCAAGTGTGTAAGAACTGTGTGCAAATTAAGAGTCAAGAGATTACCGCAATCCTAAGAATCTCTCCATGGCTATACTGCATTGGCTTCATTTCCTTTAGATTGTCTGGCATTCTCCTTTGCTCCTATTCTGGGTCCCAGCCATGCCCTTAATTGCTGAGATCACTAAATGAATAATCTTTGGATAAGTTACCTCCTATTTTTGTTGTAACATTATATCCTACAAAATGAAGAAGCTGGTTATTGGCTCTCTAAGCTGGCTTTTTAAGGAGAAGATTCATGAATAACAAGTAATAGTCCTTCCCTAATATTTTTTAAAAATCTTGACTGAAATCTAGTAACGGAAGGATTAGAGATCTAGAAAATGCTCTCTGAGAATCTAGAGGCTCGTTGCTTGACGTAGACATTTTTTTATTAATTTTCACAACATCTCTATGAAGCAAGTGTTATAATTCCCATTTTACAGATGAAGAAACTAAGGCTCAAAGCAACAAGTCAGTTGTCAAGTTCACACAGCTAAAAATTGGTAGAAGCAGGGTTTGAACTACAGCCTGACCGCAAAACCATGTTCCCTTTACACTCCAAGGACACCTCCTTTTACTGACTTCGAATTATTTTAAGGAGGAAAAATGCAAGGCAGATCCAAATAGTTTTCTTTTTCAGCGAGTGAGGTAAGTAAGTATAGAGGTAAAGGAAAAGAATCATTAGTAAAATATGGCTCACTCTGTTTACAGTTTCAACTGAAGGAGAGTTGTGTGTGTATCCTCTTCTGAGAGATGATAATTTGCAGATACATGCATCTAATAGGAATCTTTAGTTTTGGCAGCTGATCTCAGGAGGATGGGGACATAAAAGTATGATCTTCTTTAACCAACAGATATTAATAATTTTACCTCTAGAATTAAGCCCGAGAGGGGCTTGCTAGTTGGAAAAGGGTGATTGGGGGTTGCTCTGGCCCTGCCTTAAAGAAGCAGCTCCCTCTGATGAGGTGCAGTTGCTGGTGGGTGCTAGGACCTGTCAGCAGAGCTCAGCTCTCTCTGTGCTACTCTGGTACAGGTGGGTCTCAAGGTCTTTCTCCAATAAAGTGGTGACCGCTAACCAAGTACAAGAGAACACTTAGTTCTGACTTTCCTCTTCCAGGGTCTCTGAGTGCTTGAATGAAGTATAGAGGGAGGGATGGAACAAGGCAGCAGCATCTCATCCAGGCTTCTTAGAGGCCAGGAGACACACCTGCAAGTGCAGATTGAAATCCTGTCTCAAGGCAGAGAATTGATTATAAGCAGCTAGACTAAAAAAGTATTGCAAAGGAAGAAGTAAGCTTTTTGTTCAAGAACTTTAATAGAATTCTGGACTCTTGCAGAGTTACAGCTGGAAAAGTCCTTTGCTGTCATATTGTGAATTCACCTCATTTTTCAGGTAAGGATCCTGAGGCCCAGAGTAGGAAGTGTTTGCCCAATTCACAGCTGGTTGATGTGGGAGAATGCACGGATTAGAGACCCCGTCTTTGGATTACCAAGCAAGCATTTTTTTTCCATTCATATAATCACTTATTCATTCAACCAATAGGCAATGATCTTAACACAGCTGTGGACTGTGGGAATAGAAGGCTAGAAAAATTCGTAGAGGATGAGAGAGAAGTTCTATAAAAGAGGCAGATACAAGTTGCAAGGTGGGGGGGAATAGGAGAGAACATGGAGAGTTGAGAACTCATTGTCATCCTTTAAGATTTGGTTCAATATCACCTCCTCCAAAATGGTGAAAGATAATTTTCTTCATTCTCTCACACTCTGTTCGATTTTTCTTCTTTATTACTTTTAAATATCCTGTGATTTTCACCACTCTGTAAAAATCATCTAGTTAAATTATGATTAAGAATAAAAGCTCCCTGAAAGGAGGGACCTTGTCTTATTCATCTGTGCATCCCTATCATATATCATGATGCTTAGCAGTGAGTAAATGCTTATTAAGGGGTTGTTAAATTATTGAATGAATGCCCCCATTGGCCTTGAACTTCTACAGGAAGCCCCCAGCATCTAGATCCCACATCTTTCTCTTATCCTTCTCTCAACTCACTTTTCTCCTATTTCTCTAAGCTATTTATGCTCTACTCATGAATCAATTAATTAATGGCCAAATCCATCTCATTTTTGAGTGTCTATTCAGGAGATGTTTTTGCATGTGTGGGGTAAGAATAATCTCAATTGTGTAGCACAAAGTGCTTTCACATACATTGTCTAATTATTCCTTATAACAATTTTGGGAAAAGGTAGACATTTATTAGCATTAGGACTATTTTACAGTATGGGAAACCAAAACTTATAAAGATTAAATTACATGCTCTAAACACATAGTTAATGTGAAGATAACCAGTATGGGCTACAATTTTAACCTTAGTCTTCTGATTTCAGTTCCTGTTCTTTATAGAGAATGCAATTTCTGACCAAGTGGGATGTTTTATTCAACATGGAAATTAAAACACATGTTGGGCAAAGGACAACAGTGAATATATCTTAATACAGAAAAGCCCTGGACTGGAAAGGAAAGAAACCTTGGTTTAAATCTGCATCTGCAACTAACTAACTTGGTGAACTTTGGCAGGTCACTTCCATTCCTGAACCTCAGTAAAATAAAAAAATCTCTTTCTAACCTAATATTTTTGGTGTCGATTCCCTATTTAATAAGTGCTACTTCTTATAGGTCACAAATTTACCATCAACAAAAGCTTTTGAGAGCAAAGAGATTGAGACCAACTCTGGTTGGGGCTGGGATAAACAAGACTAAATATAGCATAAAACACAAATAGTATAGTAAGAGATTATCAAGATGTTTGGAGAATAAAACATAAAGATGTGTGTGTATGTTTAAGTATTTGTCATATGTGGGTATATGCGCATGTGCATGGATATATGTGTGTGCAGGTGTATGGACGTGCCACATCTCCGTGGAGATAATCTAATCAAATTTCCGATCTGCAGTGGTGAATAGGAATTAAAAGAAATGGTTGCCTCCACAATGAATCATGGCTTTTCTAGGTTGCATAATCCTTTTCAACTGGCACACAGTGTGGTAGTTTAAAGCTGTAATGCACCCCTCCAAAACATATCCTTATATCTAATCCTTTCCTGTGAGTGTGAACCCCTTATAAGTAGAATCTTTTGATGAGGTTACTTCAGTTAAGGTGTGGCTCACCTCAGTCAGGAGGTAAGCAGAATGAAATTCAGACAGACAGAAAAAGCAGCTAGAGCTGAAACCAATGGAACCAGGAAGAAAAGGGAAAGGCCAGGAGAGACTGTTATGTGCTCTGCTATGTGACAGACGAGCCAAGGACCACGGGAAGCCAGCCGCAGAATGCTGGTTGTTAGGAAGAAAGTATTGCCTTGATTCGGACTTTCTTTTAGCCTCAAAACCTTAAGCTAACAAATTCCTGTAGTTTAAGCCAACCCTTTGCATGGCATTTGCTTGGACAGCTTAAAAAATGAAAACACACAGTACTTATATGCAGGCATGAAGGGATTTTCAAATGCTAAGGAAAGTCCCTGGCACTTGGACTCTGAAGCCCAAACAAGAACACATGAGAATAAAATATACAGGACAATGAGAAAGAAGTGAGAGTATGTGTCAGGGGAGGGCAAGTCCTTTGAAGGAAGACAGGGTTTCACGGGGGAGATGAGACGTGAGTTAGATCTTGAGGTCACAATGTTCTTAACGTAGAAGACCATTTAGCAAAACTTTCAATTCAGGAGAGCAAAATGGAGACAGGTGTAGGAGATTGTATCACATTCGGCTGGTGATTTGCCATTTTAAGGACATTTTCACTGACAAAAATTCATTGACTTCTCACAAAGATCTGGTGAGGTGAGACAAGAGAGTTGCTACTCTCATTTTAAGGATGCTGAAGCAGAGCCTCAGAGAGGTTAAGTGGTTTCCTGAGGTGCACAGCCGGTTAGGTGAAGAGTCAAGGATCTAGCTCAGTATTTTTCTGCTGTACCAAAGAGGTACATTTATGAATTCTTTGCAGTACTGATAATATAGACACATTCCCATTTTTTTAGCCTTTAACCCCATCTGAGTGCTATTCTTTGCTTTTCTTCTAGGTGCATCATTAAGGGTTTAGTTTAGCATGGAAATGCCGTGATGTACTAAATATGGAAATGCAAAGAGTTCGTGATAAACATACACTGTCAGGCTTTGCAGATAGTATGTTCAGGCAGGTGAGACTTGCCATTATAAACTGCAGTAGTCAGGGTTTCTCACTGAGGCAGACATCCTGGTGATGTGCCATGGCCAAGGTTACTGGGGAAGTTAGCCCAATCTCTCCATCCTGCCCCCCTGTCCCCACCAATTCCTACTCCTCTCACTCTCTCTCCCCTCCACCCTCAATTCTGAGAAAAATAATCCTCTCAACCTGTCTTGTGAAGAGTAGGCAGGGTTGTAAGTAGTGAAGCTGTGGTGATGGGGTGATGAGGATGTTGGAGCAGACCATGTAGGCCTGAAGTGGATGCTGAAAGGACCTACTGGGTATGTATGTTCAGGAGTGGAGGGAGAAGGGGTGCCAGTACCTGCATCAGAGGAGAGGAAGAAAACCTACCAGTTAAGAAACACATTATCATCAATACACCATCATCAAAGTGCATGTGGGTTCTAGATGGGCGGAGTCAATTTGCAAAAGAAAGCTTTGGCATCCAGAGTGAGAACCAATTTGCAGGAATCAGGGCTCAGTTCCCCATCTGGGTAGGAGATAAACAGGATAGAAACATCATGCACAAAGAAAGTAAGGTCTTTAGGGTCTCAGGCAAAGAATCAAGACCAAAACGAAGGGTATAAATGCTTGCTGACTTTAACAGTGCTTTATGTTCCTTTCCCTTAAGGACAAGTTGGACTTGATTGTGAATTCAGAGCTGGAGAAGCAGACATTCTGTTTTGGGAAAAGTGTTGTTGTCAGTGCTCAGGCAAAGGGTCTGAGGTCTTGACCCCACTTTGGGGACAGCAGGCAGAAAGTCAGGAGAGTTCATGCTCCATTATATTGCCCTTCCAGACTTCACTGTCCAGATGGAGACTCCAGAGCTCTGCTTCCTTCCCCTCTTCTTGGCCAAAACATGTCTTTAACTTGCACACTGATGCAAGTGGAGAGTGTAGCTGTCTCAGTTTCTTAGGATATAACCAAATGCCACAAACTAGGCAGCTTAAAAACAAGAGAGATTTCTTCTCTCATAGTGCTATAAGCTGGAAGTTCAAATGAAGGTGTGAGTAGGGCCATGGCTCCTCTGACATCTGTGTAAGGACACCGGGCATATTGGACCAGGGCCCACCCTAATTCACTCTGGCTTCATTTTAAGTGATAATGTCTTCAAAGATCATATTTCAAGTAGGATCACATTCATGAAACCACTTAAATGTGTCTTTTTGGGGGGTCCAGTTCAATCTACAAGAATAACAATGGAAACAATACTGATTTTAGCATGAAACATTTGCATTATTAACTCTTCTCAGCTATTTAATCCTAGGCAGATTGCTATTCCACCTTTATAAACCTCCATTTATCCCCCTGTGAAATGGAAATAATATCTACTTATTAAGATAAGTTTTGATAATGAGATGCATGAGTATATTACACTGTTTGCATAGTAGACTTTTACCAGAAAGTACCTGTAATTATAGGTTCTCTACTCCTGCAACATAAACTGTCAATTATTTATTTAATAAGCAAGAATTAATGGAGAACCTAATGTGTCCTAGATACTATTTTATGCACTGAGGATACAGTAAAGATGTGACTAAAAAACATGAAGGGAGCTTGCATTCTGGTGGCAAGACCCAAATAAACGAGTAAAAATAGATGATGGAGTGGAGGTAAGAAAAGTGTTTTGAAGAAAAATAGGCAGGATAAGGGATAGAAATGATGGAGTAAGGGTTATTATTAATAGAATTAAAAGCCTATTTAATAGGAATAAAATAGGATAAAAGAGAAATAAGTCTTTGAGGAGGTGATATTTTACAGTGGTATGAAATGAGGATGCTGCTTATGTGAAGATTTGGGATAAGAGTGTCTTAAGTGGGAGAAAGCAAATGCAATTGATATGAGGTGGGATGAGCTTGATATGATTAAAGAACAATATTATAGAGTGAGAGAGAAACAGAGAGTGAGAGAAGAGGTGAGAGAAATAAACAGGGACTAAGTCAGGTGAGGGCTTATAGGCCAAGGGAAGAAGGGTTAGTATTATAACTAGAGTGGTGGTAAATAAGTATGTAAGGATTTTAAGCAGACGAGAGGTGTAATCTGAGCTATGTTTTAGGAACATGCATAGATAATAAGGTGGAAAGAGGCGGAACAGAAAGCACTGGAATGCTTCACTCATAATTTCAATAAAGATGATGTGGCAAGAATTTAAATGGTAGTTCTAAAAGTGGGAGCAACAGATGGATTTGAGAGATCTCATTAATAGATTGGATACTGGTTGTAAAGGAAAGAGAAATAAAACCTGACCATTTTTTTGGCTGGTGTGTCTAGGTGGTGGCATTTACTAAGGTGGGAAAGGACTGGATGAAGATTGAGTTTCAGGGAGGAGAATAAAGGCTCTGCTTAGGCACATTACATTTGAGATATTGTTTAGGCCAAACTTGGAGATGTTATATAGAGGGGTGGATATACAAACTTGGGTCAGGAGCTATATAAAGGTGAAAGGTGTACACTTGGAATTCATTAGCATTTAGGCAATACTAAAAGTTAGAGCCCAGTGAAATCAATAGGGAATGGGCAGATAGGAAAAGGTTAGAGTGCTGAGCTTTGATAGTAGTAGAGGAGGAGGCAGAGAAGGTGAGAAGTAGCTGCCAGTGAGGTAGAAGAATGGTAAGGAACGTGGCAACCAAGTGAAGAAAATATTGCAAGGAGGCAGTGTTCAAATGTGTCAAGCAATACTGTGATTTAAGCAGGCTGGAGATTGAGAACTATTTTTTTAAGAACAACTTCAGTGGGATGGTGATTATAGTATGCTGAGGTGGGAACAGAAGGTGAAGAAATGGTGAGAGTAACAAAAGATGACACAAATGATGCATGTTAATCGGGTAGTAACTAGAGAGAGACATGAGATCTATTGAATTCTTTCCCTTTTCTGTTAATATGGTAACTATTACAGCATGATTGCAATCTGGTGGGAAATGCTACAGTAAAGGGAACATGGATGATGCAAAAGAGAGGAGATAAGTATGGGAGCATATGCTTCAATTAGGCAAAGATGATGTGATGCAGGGCATAGATGGAGGCCATAAATAGAAGTATGGGAATTTTATACTTTGATAGAAGAAAAAATGGAGCATATACCTATTCTTATGTAGGGAAGTTGGGAGATTGCTTGGGGGAGTATATAGAGCTATATTTTTATTGTTTCTATTTTCTAAATTAAGTAAGAAACGAGGTCATAAGATGAGTGTGAAAACATGGTAGGTAAGACTAGTGATTTGAGGAGAAAGATGAAAAGGCCATCTTCAGGAGGGGAAAGGTAAATTGATTAGGATAATATAGTAAAATTACAAGGCATATTGGAGTTCCACTTCATGTGTGTGGTCTTAGATTTCAATTGAGAATGGTCAGCACAGTTGTGTGCATGTGTATTTTTTTTGTGTGTGTTTTTGTGCTTCTGACCACGTTCTAATTCTTTGGTTTATGCATGGATAAGCAGAGTTGTCTTTGGGTTTTTTTCTGATGGGTGTGTTGGAAAGAGCATGGGGGAAGGGAGTTGTAGAGGTTTAGGAGGTGCTTAAATCAATGAACCATGACACCTGATCCAGCTAAGGTCAGAAGTGAGAATATGGAAGGCATTTGAACAGTGAACAACTGTGGGATAAATGTATTAGAGTTTCCAGTGGGATTAAATATAAGATGTAATGAAAATTCTAAAATGAGTGTACTGGAAATGTGAGGGGGTTGCTTAGAAAGTAGGTTTCTGAAACTAAGACATTTAAGACAATATACTAATGAATTGTGGCAAAATTTAAAGTCTGTCTGTGGGAGTGAGTGGCTGAAGTGGGTGAGGGAGATGGTTGGAGGAGAGCAAGTCAAGAAATTGGGAAGCTAGGTACCAGATGGATTGTAAACATGGATGTTGAAGTCACCAATAATGGCAGGAATGGAGATGGGGAGGTCTGTAAATGATGTAAGTGTTAAAAATGTTAGAATGATCTTGAGGACCTTAAATGTAGTAAAAGACAGGTAATATATACCAAATGGTATAAACTGATTGCATGTTCTTCAAAGGAGGCAAGGATCTTGAAGGAGAAAGAAATAGAAATGATCCGAGATGATCAATCAGGGGTCAGGAGCACACTTATATCACCTCTAGCCTAAAGTACATAAGGTTTGGGAAAGAAAAAAACCACCACTTGAAAGGGAAGACCCATGTTTCAGTTAGAGAAAGAAGGCAAAAGGAATGCTTAGCCAGGCCCTTGATCTTAAGGCCTGACCTTATGAAAATTATTTCTGCAATGGCAAAGCTAAGACTACTTATAATTATGCTTAAGAGTCTTCCCCAGAGAATCTCTTTTGTGGCTCAGATGCAGCCTCTCTCTCTAAGCCAGCTCTGTAGGTAAACTCCCTGTCTTCCCCTCTATGTGGAACATGATACCCAGGGGGGTAAATTTCCCTGGCAATGTGGAAAATGACTCCCAGGGATTAGCCTAACACTGAGCCTAACACTACTGTGGGATTAAGAATTCCTTCTTGACCAAAAGGAGGAAGACAAATGTAACAGAATAAAAGTTTTAGAGGCTAAAAGATTTCAAATAGAGTTGAGAAGTCACTCTGGAGGTTACCTTTATGCAAGCTTTGGCCAGGTATTGAAAACTGCCACAGTATGCAAGCACCAATCAACAGTATTCCTGAAAACTCTGAAGAATATCCGGGGGTCTATTTAAAACTCCGTGAAAGTTTTTCTTAGTAAGCTTATTTTTTCAGAAACTTAAGGCCTCTAGATTGTTCCTAAGCCAGAAAAGGCTTGAATCCCAGAAGCACCCGTCTCTCCAAGAATATCAACCAGTTTCATTCCTCTGCCCCATAAGGTGAACAACTCTTCCTAGCACAGAAAAGAAAAAATGGTGATTGCCCAGATAGCCCTGAAGATTGAGAGGACAACCAAATGAGAGGAAGGAGTTGTAATTGAGAAATTTGCATTTAACAAATGATTATGACTACTGAAAAGTTATATAGATTTATTTTTAGTTTCTAGTTTATTTGAATAGCTAGAAGGAAATACCTGAAACTGTTGAACTGTAATCCAGTAACCTTGATCTTTGATGATGATTGTATAACAATATAGCTTTTATCATGAGACCATGTGATTGTAAAAACCTTGTGACTGACACTCCCTTTATCTAGTATATGGGTATATGAGTAATAAAACAAAGACAAAAAATAATAATGGGGATAGGTGATAAGGGTTGTGGGATGTTTTGGGTTTTCTTTTTTTATTTTTATTTCTTTTTTTGGAGTAATACATATATTCTAAAAATGATTGTGGTGATGAATGCAAAACTACATGATACTGTAAGCCATTGATTGTATACTTTGGATGGATTATGTGGTGTGTAAATATATCTCAATAAAATTGCATTTAAACAAAATGAATGCTTTGACAAGTGAATAGGGATATAGGAAATTTTACTGCTGACAGTCCATGCATTTGAGAGAGTTAGAGTAGAAGGGTTTATTGGGGGGGGGTAAGGGGGTATTGCATTGGAATAGACTACACATATGAATAAGGGGTTAAACCTTTGGGTAATTATGTATGACCAGAAAGGCTTGGACTTTGGATTGTGACTGAGGGTAAATGTAAACATTAAGTATTAAAAGACCACTTTTTATATTTTAAGGGCTCTGTCTTTTAAGGGATTTTAATGTCCTTCTTGAAACTAGTATTTTAAATCATTAGTGGTAGGAAAATGTGTGTAACATGGGAAGGGGGTAAAAGGACTTACCATAAGTACATGAAACTCTGCAGTGTATCTTAAGCATAAATGAAGATGGACTTACTGCCATGAAAAGTACAGGTATACAAAGACAAAGTAAAGTTCCTGAGATATCCTTTGAGGATGAAGATGTGAGATGATGTGGCTGAGGGAGGGGCAGTCTTTTGAGATCATATGGAGTTCTGCAGAACTGAGAAGTACTAGGAGCAGTGGTTTTATCTTAGATTTAGGTGTAATTTCTTCAAGTTATAGGCCACTCTGGTTGATTTTGGAGCTGGGTTGCCAGTTTCAGCCTCCTTCTGAAAGGTAGGAAACATTGATATATCTGGTGGGGGAGTTCTCAAAGCTTGTAGTCAGTATGGGCACCTTATGCCTCAATGTGACCTGAGACGTGTGGTTTTTCTGGATTTGAGTAATAACAGGCTTTTATCTCTTGGCGTACTTGGATAGAAAACATTGAGATTGGTCTCAGAGAGTTCAGGGGCCTTCATAAACAAGACTGGTTTGTAATATTTAGTGGGAATGGAGCGCAGGCAGCTGGAGAAATGATGCTCTCCATGGTGCTGATGGCAGACAGGCAATAACAATTAGAACATGACTACAGCGGATTGGAGGACTCATGCTTTTTTCTGGAGGCAAGAGTTTAATGACTCTCTTAAGATCTCAGGGGACAGAGCCAAAGACAAGTGGAACTCTGACCTCCTTGACAGCATGAGCCTTTCTGGGTCATCTTCCTCTGAATCAGGAAACACAAATGAGACTGAAGTAAGATTTTAGAGGCTTACATAATGCAGTAAGAAGATCATATAATTGAGGGAGCTGGAAGGGGAAGCAGAGGCTTATTTGGGTGAATCTGGCCTGTTACTGGGTGAAGTATGACTTTCTGTACCTCTGGACTGGAGTCTCAGCTCAACTCAATGCCTACCTGGTTTAGACTCAAAAAGAAAAGCTGGAACCAACTCTTATAAGGGTCTCATCATGGGGATCTTCTCCTAGGGCTTGGATCTGATGTCTCTTCCTACAACATAAAGAACCCCAGAGAGGAGTGGCTGGGGCTTCTGGAATTCAAACTAGGGCCAAGCCTTCATGACCCGAAGAAAGACCAACATAGATGGTAAGCAGTGGACCAAAGGGAACATTCTTCAACCAAGGTACACTTCTGTGGTTCAGGGAAGACAGACTGGGTCTGGGAATTGTTGGGATTCCTGGAAGGTTGAAGAGAGGGCTTTATGATCCAGGGACCCAGAAGATCTAGGATTGGGTGTAATTGGAAGAGCATCAGTTATGAACTTAGAAATAACTGAATTCTGATATCTGCTTACTAAGTGACTTTCAAATTTATTTATCGCCCTCAATTTGTTTCCTTTCTTGAAATCATGGGTAATAATATAGGACATACATGCAGGGCTATTGTGAAGTTTTAATGAATTGGCATGCTTCTGATCCATTTTAAAAATTAGAAACATGTCAATCGAGGAGATCAAGTGATACTCTGACCTTGAGATTTGAGTCCAGGTTAATCCAGTTTTAAACTTTGTAGGCTTATTTTCCACTTTAGGTATTCTTTGATCATCACCAGATCAATACCTGTTATAAAATGTAATTTAAATTATGGATTATTTCCCATATGATCATGGACAAATAATTGCAAAATAAAAAACAAATTGGCAGAAATGCAATGGATATCGGTTAATAATCCCTGTAGAATAATATCATGTCTTACAGTTATCAATGGTTTGTTCATTAATTGAAAGGTTTTGAGTCCTACTATGTGCCTCTCAGTACTTTTCACAGACTTTCTCCCTGAATATCATGGTGGGAAAAAAGATCAGAGTCTGAGCACCTGGATATCAGTGTCCAAATATGATTTGAATAAAGGATAACTGAAACTAGGAATAGTCATGGAGATTGGGATCTCTGGGCAGGGTTCCCACCTCTGATGGGACTTTGAGAGTGAATCATGGGCCTAACCTTAGTTAGTTTCAGAGAAGTTAGGACATTAGACATGATAACAAGGTAGGGGCCCAGGGGCCTATAGCAGTAGCTCTCAACCTTGACTACACATTAACGTTACCGGGGGAGCTTTTAAAAATCTTTTTATCCCAGTTGCATCCAAGATTAATTAACTCAAAACCTTTATAGGTGTGACTCAAGTATCAGTACTTTTTAAAGTTTCCCAGGGGATTTCATTGTGTAGCTAACACTGAGAACCCCTGGCCTATAGAATCGGTAAGTTGAATCAGGGTGGCTGGTAACGTGACTTGTGGAATAGGGGTAGGATAATGAGTAAGGGTAGAAACTGGAATACAGACAAGCAATGTTAGCTCTCATACTGGCCTTATCATCTGCTGAAGAAACTCATCATTGTCTTGCCATGCTTATGCATCAAAATGTGATCTTTCTGTAACTTGATTCCTTTCCACTTCAGCTTCATTACCTAAGCCTTTCTATACCCGGCTACCTCACTCACATCCCCTTACACACTTACTGTCCCAGATGCACAGAATCTTTATTGTGCCTATTATATGTCATGATGCTTCAGGCTTCTGTGCTATTTCTCATCTGCCTCCATTTGTAATCCCTTCCTTCTAAAGTAAATAGATTCCATGGTAGACTGCAGAATGGAGTTAATGAGCTTTAGTGGCCAGGTCTCAATAATAGTTCCGTCTCACCTTCTAGTATTAAAGAAAAAAGCCCAGGGATTTGGGTGTACACACCAAATTTCCCTTTCTTTGACAAACATTTATTGAGCACCTACTATCCCCAAGGCTCTGTCCTAGATGCTGGGCGTGCATAGATGGAAACATTCATCTCAAATGTCCTTTCTCCATCTTCTCTGCTATATCTTAGTTCAACCATATACTCTGTTGACCAAATCATTGCAATTGCAAATAGCCTTTTCTGCCCCAAATCCTGTTCTCTTTTAAACTTTTATTACCCCTGAAGCCAGAATAATCCCTCTATAAATTCACTCACCAGTTTAAAACATCCTCTGGATCCCCCTTTGCCCTCAGGATCAAGTCCTAATTCTTACAGGACTGAGAATGCCCTTCGTGACTTGAGCCTCATATGCCTCTTCAACCATATGTCTTTCTACTCTATATGCTCTCATACCTATTTATACTCTGTTCAAGCCATAACCAATTATTTTCAGTTCATTAAATGAACTACCTTCTCTCTCACCCCCATAACATTCCTCATGTTATTTGTACCACCTGGAATAATCTTCTACTAATTCTTCATTTTAGTTGCCTATTTATAACTGTCATCCCATGAAGGAAGTGATCAGATATATCTTGTTTGTCTTTGTATCTTCAGTGTCTAGCATAGTGCCTACACCCTGGTAGAAGAATAAGAAGTTGTAATAGAATCAATACATGCAAGTACTAGTTAATTAATTGATTGCAATATATGAAGTATGCTGTTTACTTGAAAGTGATTTAACTTCTCTAAGTCTCTCTTTCTTCAGCTTGAAAACAGGATAGCAATATCCATCTCAGTTGATATGAGATTTAAAACAAATTACATTCGTAAAGCACCTGGGAATTGTGTTGATCAGCCAATCACATGATAATTGCTCATCAAATGTTAGTTCTCTTCCTCATTCCCCACTGGGAATCAAAAAGCGACCTTTTACCTTTGTGTTATTTCTCTTCATGGAGTGGAAAAAATCCATAAAAAGTGTCTAGCCATGGTTTCTAACCATGTTGCTGGCTCCAGGAAAATTCCTGCAATCTCTAAGCCTGATATAATTTATGTGGGAGGAATGATCTCTGTTCTTTCTTTCTCTCCAAAGTAAGGTAGAAGAAGAATGAAATTCTACCTAGGAACATTGAAAACCCTCTACAAATGCAAGATGCATCACTTTAATATTTTGACCTCTGGGATAATCTTAAAGTCTATATTTAAAATAATCATGTGTTTATCATTTTCTCCAGATTATGAATAAAAGTGGTGAATCTAGCCTGGTGTTCTATCAGTTTATTTGCCACTTACCCAACTTGCTTGTTTTTCTATTTTTTTTTTTAACATGGGCAGGCACCAGGAATCGAACCCAGGTCCTCGGGCTTGGCAGGCAAGCATTTTTACCTGCTGAGCCACTGTGGCCCACCCAACAACTTGCTTGTTTTTCAAGTATCACATTATCCACCTTCAGCACTGTGGCCAGTTTATAATTCGTTAGACTGCATTTACTTTAGATACACTTATAATTAACTTCATTGAAACTTTGAAAGGTCTACAACTGACATATCATTAGAGTTTAAATATGTTTTTTTAAGTTTTTAAAACAATTTTATTGAGATACATTCACATTCCATGTAATTATCCCAAGTGTACAACCACTGGTTCACAGTAGCATCATATAGTTGTGCATTCATTCACCACCACAATCAGTTATTGAGCATTTTTATTACTTTAAAAAATTAAGAATACAATTAAAAATTTAAAAGAACACCCAAAACATCCCATACTTCCTATCCCCCCCCCACACATTATTTATTTAGATTTGCCTTTATTTTCTTACTCATCTGTTCATATGCTGGATAGAAGGAGTGTCAGTCACAATGTTTTCACAATCACATGGTTGCACCATGAAAGTTCATCATTGAGAATCAAGGCTTCTGGATTACAGTTCAACAGTTTCAGGTATTTCCTTCTAGCTATTCTAATATAATAAAAACTAAAATGGGGTATCTATATAATGCATAAGAACAAGCTCAAGAATGACCTCTTGATTCTAATTATCTCTTAGTCACTAAAACTTTATTTTGTTTCATTTGTCTCCCCCCTTTTGTTCAAGAAAGCTTTCTTGAACAAGAAAGCCAAGGCCAGGCTCATACCCAGGAGTCATGTCCCACCTTGTCAGGGACATTTACACCTCTGGGAGTCATGTTCCACTTAGGGGGAAGGGCAGTACCTCTAAGTAAGTTTTTTTAATGTAAAAAATAACATGAATTACAAAAAAGCAATAAATTTCAAAGCATTCCACAACAATTAGTTGTAGAACAGATTTCAGAATTTGGTACTGGTTACAATTCCACAATTTTAGTTATTTCCTTCTAGCTGTCCCAAGATGGAGACTAAAAGAAATATTTAAATAATGATTCAGCAGTCTTACTCATTTGTTAAATTATATCTTCTCTATTATAACCCCACCTTCTCCTTTGATCTTTCTCTTAATCTTTAGAGTATTTGGGCTATGCCCATTCTAACTTTTTCATGTTGGAAACGGCTGTCAGTAATATGGGATAGGCTGATGGAACTAGTTGATGCTCTGGAGAGGATTTATCTGGCTTAAGAACCCATCTGGAGGTTATAGGTATCTGGAAAGTAATCAAAGCACATGGAACCTTTAAAGAATCTCATATAAAGCTCTAGATCTTCTTTGGGTTTGGCAGGAATGGTTTTGGTTGAGGGTTGGCAAACCATGATAAGCAGCAATATCTAACTGAAGCTTGTGTAAGAGTAGACTCCAGAGTAGGCTCTCAGCTCTATTTGAACTCTCTCAGCCACAAATACCTTATCTTTTACAATTCTTTCCCCCCTTTTGGTCTAAATATGTTTTATTTATTAGTATTGCCTAATGCTATTTTGGGAATGTTTCATTTATTCAACACCATGGAGTAATAAGATGGTTTGTGCTTAAAACAATTTTGCATATACCTGAAATTTACAATATCAGCAGCAAAACACTCACATCATTTTGAGTTTTTATTTAAATATTCCTAAAACATACTTCCTTGTATACAGACTATGAGAAACACAACTTAGTCATTCATTGATGATGTGACAAATGTCAATTAATACATCCTATAAGACAGATACTCTTAGTAGCAATAGAACCGTGTTCATCTGTTTTTTCACACACTGAATTATCCTAGGCATCTAATGATTTCTGGGTTTTCCATGGGGTTTATTGCTCTTTTCTCACGACTAAGTGTTGGTAGGATTATGGGTGGTTCATCACCATCTTTCTATCTTTCTGTATCCTTAAAATAAAAAAATGAACTTTCTTTACATTTCCTTAGAAATATTTATTTTAAATGGTATAGGTGCTAATAGAGATAATGGCATATATTCAAAAGCAATAGTGAAAAGAATTATTATTTCAGAGCTAAAAGGGAGAGAATGTGGGGAGGAGCAGAAATCAGGAAACTTCATTGAAGGAGTCATATATTAAAGGTTGACAAATAAGTTGATGGATTAAAAATCTCACCATGAATTCCTTTAAGAGGGAACAATGTGATTAAAGGTGCAGAGTCATATTCCATGTTTAAGGGTCATAAAGATATTTCCTGGCTCTGCCACTTAGTGACTGTATGACCCTGGTTAAGAATCACCTTTCTCACTTATCAATTATAGCTAATACTAACAGACTTCCCCAGGTATCTGTGGGGTTACCCCACACTGGGGAAAAAGCTTAGAAAATGATGCTTCAGGGCTCAGCCACCAGGGCCTTGATGGCCAAATAATTGAGATCCTTTCATAAGTGTCAATCATTAGTTCTCATAAGTGCTTCAAGTCTCAAGAATTTTGTAGACACATATGATATTAAAGATGGAAAGCCCTTCAGCTTTTTACTTTTGGGCCTTAAGATTTCAAAATTATAATGTCTTATGTGTACCACATTTGAGCAAAATACATGCAGTTATCTTAATCTTTCACGCATTTTTAGTGTAGTTTTTGTTTCTTTAAAAAATATTTCCCAGACAATGTCATCAACTTTGTGACATAAGATAGCCCCTGAAAAAACTTCCCCAAAGATTCAGCAAATATAAGGACAAATTTCACTTGCTTAGAAGTTTGGAGGATGGTAGAGACTGGAGAAAAACTCCGCAACAGCTGAATCAAAGAAAAAGACAAGTATCAAGTTGGAAATCTGTCCCACACTGGCCAGGGCTTCTCCACCACTGTCACATAGTCCTACAAAGCTTGGAATTCCTCAGAAGCAGTGACCAGGTCCCTCCCACTGTGCACTGGGGACACAGATTATAGAGGAATCCATAACTGTGAGTTAGAACCCCATACATATCCAGGCACAGGGACCCAAGTCCACAGAGACCTGGGGCAGAACACTAGCCACTGAAGGATGCTGCAGACAAAAGGGTCCCTGGGAGGATGGGGAAGATGGGGAGAGAAACTACACCGTAGCAGAGCAGCAGCCAGGTGCTGCACTAACTCAAGTAGTTACTGTTAACTGGGCTCTCCAAATGCAGAAGAGACTTTCCTAGGATGACCCACCTTTCTGGTTTGACCCCATCTTGTTCCCTGATAGGGAAGAAACCATAGGCACAAAAACCTCATGAGAAAAAAAAAAAGTTTAAAGGGGCTTAAACTGAATGTCTGTAAGACTGGAGGTCCCAGGAGTGTAAGGGAAATGGGTAAAATAGAAAATATAAGCAGAGGTGGGGATAAAATTCGGCCTAAAAATTCAACTAAACAGATCAAGAGTCCCAGAGAGGGAGCAGAGGAAAGGAAGCTCCCTGCTAGAGGGCAAATAAGTACAAAATAAGTTCAATCTTAAAAACTGTACCACATATCCAGGGCAAGAATAAAATGAAGAAGAGCTGAGAAAATCTGATCCCGTAAACTCAGGCTATTCTAAAGGTCCAGGATAAAGTGGATCAAGCATCAAAGAAGAGCCTGAACACAAAGCCAGTCAACAATAAAACACTAGACAAGAGGAGAAAACTGACCTTCAGAGTTAACTCATTAAGATAAACAAATACTCAGACATCAGTAAAAAATTACAAGCTATACTACAAACAGGAAGATGCAGCTTAGTCAAAGAAAACATGAGAAATTCAAGCAATACACCGAATTTTGAACAACTAATCAAAAAGATCAAAGAATCTTCTAAATCAATTCAAGGATATGAAGAAAAATAATGTATATGGAGATAAAGAATATTAAGAAGACAAAATGTGTGCATATAAATAAGAATTTGAAAGCAAAAAAGAAATTAATAGAGATTATGGGGATGAAAGGCACAAAAGTAAAACTTAAAAATATCTTGAGGCATACAACAGCAGATTTGAACAGGCAGAAGAAGGAATCAGTGAACTAGAACACAGAGTTGGCAAAATCATACAGGCAGAAGAAATTAATCAGTGTTTCAAGGATTCGAATGACACTATGAAGTGTACACATATATGTGTCATGGATGTCCCAAAAAGAGAAGAGAAGGGAAAAGGGGCACAAAAAATATTTGGGGAAACGATGGCTAAAAATTTCCCAACTCTTAAGAAAGACATAAATATTCATGTCCAAGAAGGACAATGCATTCCACACGGAATAAATTCTAATAGAGCTACTCTGAGACACATACTAATTAGAATGTCAAATGTAAAAGATAAAAAGAAAATTCTGCTGCCATGTGATCCGGCAATACCATTGTTAGGTATCTATTCAGAGGACATGAGGACAAGGACTCAAACGAACATTTACGCGCCAATGTTTATAGCAGCATTATTTACAATTGTCAAGAGATGGAAACAGCCCAAATGTCCAGGTATATACATACAATGGAATATCATGCAGCTGTGAGATAGAATAAAGTCATGAAGCATGTAATAACATGGATGGACCTTGAGGACATTATGCTGAGTTAGATTAGCCAGAAACAAAAGGACCAATACTATACGGTCTCACTGATATGAATTAACATTAATGAATGAACTTGGAGAATTTCAGTTAAGAACAGAGGTCATCAAGAAACAGAAATAGAGTAGATATTCGGTAATTGGAGCTGAAGTGATACAGATTGTACAGCAGGACTGATTGTAAAAATTCAGAAATGGATAGCACAATACTACCTGATTGTAGCACAATAATGTAAGCACACTGAACAAAGCTGAATGTGAGAAGGATGGGGGAGGAGGGGTGATATAAAATCAGAAGGAAAGGTAGATGATAAAGACTGAGATGATATAATTGAGGAATGCCTAGAGTAAACAATGATAGTGACTAAATGTACAAATTAAAACATGTTTTTGCATGAAGAAGAACAAAGGAGTATCAATATTTCAGGATGTTGAAAATAAATGGTGATTAATATTTTAAAACTTTAACATATGTGTGAGACTAAAGCAAAATGTTTACTTGGTACAAGATTTGTATTTTGACTAGTGCATTTCCTAAGATAACTTATATGGACAGGTTTAATTGAACACCATAATTACATGGAACCTTGAATAGGGCAAGAGATTTTGTAAGTTTGTTCAGTGTGATGCCCAATAAATCCCAGAGTGATTTGAACAATGAATAAAGAAGTATTTGCAACGTCCCTTTGGGGGAATGATGAGAAAGGGGGAAAATTCAATTTTCCCATTTGGAGAATTCCTGTTATTCTTGTAAGCAGTGGGGACAACCAAATTAATAGGCTGTCCCCTCAATCTTGAAGTTTGTTCATATGAAGCTTATCCCTACAAAGGATAGGCTAAGCCTACTTAAAATTAGGCCTAAGAGTCAGCCCCAGAGAATCTCTTTTGTTGCTCAGATGCAGCCTATCTCTCTCAGGCAACACAGCAAGCAAATTTGCTACCCTCCCCCTCTCTGTATGGGGCGTGACTCCCATGGGTGTAAACCTCCCTGGCAATGCGGGACAGAAATCCTAGAATGAGCTGGGACTCAGCATCAAGGGATTGAGAAAGTCTTCTCAACCAAAAGAGGAACGGAGAAATGAGACAAAGTAAAATATTGGTGGCTGAGAGGTTTCAGAGTTGAGAGGTTATTCTGGAGCTTAATGTTACACATTATATAGATATCCCCTTTTTAGTTTAAGGTGTATTAGAGAGGCTAGAGGGAAGTGCCTGAAACTGTAAAGCTGTGTTCTAGTAGCCATGTTTCTTGAAGATGAATGTAAAATGATATAGCTTTCACAATGTGACTGTGTGATTGTGAAAACCTTGTGTCTGATCTTTTATCTACAATATGGACAGATGAGTAAAACATATGATTAAAAATAAATAAATAATAGGGGGAACAGGTGTTAAAATAAATTGAGTAGATTCAAATAGTGATCAATGAAAGGGAGTGGTAAGGGGCATAGAAAAAAATAGGGGGAATAAAGGTTAAAATATATTGGGTAGATGGAAATACAAGTGGTCAATGAGATGGAAGGGTAAGGGGTATGGTATGTATGAGTTTTTTCTTTTTTGTTTTATTTATTTTTCTGGAATGATGCAAATGTTCTAAGAAATGGTCATGGTGATGAATATACAACGATGTGATGATATTGTAAGTCACTGATTATATACCAATATTTTAGAACTACACATACTCTTTGAGACCATTGGAAGACAGGTTTATTTGGTCTGGAACCAAAATTTTCTGCAGTGCATAATCTAATTCAACCTATTTCTATAGCTCATTTGAACAATTGAAACACAGGGAGCACAGAATAAGAAGAAAAAGAATGGAATGTTCATATGTTAAGAATGTTCGTGTTTGTATGTTATTATGTTTTGTCAATAAACACATTTAAAAAATAAATAAAACCTAAGAAAGGAAAAAAAAGAGAATTCTGAAAGCAGAAAGATAAAAGTGAAGCATCACATACAATAGATGTTCAATAAGACTAAGCATCAAATTCTCAACAGAAACCATGGAGGCAAGAAGTCAGTGGTATGATATATTTAAGGTACTGGAATTAAAAAGCAAATTTGCCTTTCAAATACCAGGCAGAGTTTAAAATATTCAGATAAACAGACACTGAGAGTATTTGTCAACAAAAGGCCTGGCTTACAAGAATTACTAAAGGGAGTTTTGAAGGTTGAAAGAAAAAGACAGGAGAGATTGACTTGAAGTAGTGTGAATAAATGAAGATTCAGAGAATATGTATACTATTGAAATTAAGCTGATATCTTTTTAAATTAGTAGGTTACAGGTGGCAGTTGTGAAATATAAACCCCAGGGTAAGCACAAAGAATGCATTCTAAAAATATACAGAAACAGAAATGATAGAGGATCACTTGGAAACATCACTGAAGATCAAATATGCAAAAAAGGAGACTGCAACAATGGAAGAGGGAGACAACGAAAAAAGATATGACGTATAAAAACCAAGGACAAAATGACTGAAGTGAGTACTGCCTTTACACTAATAACACCGAATGTTACTAGATTAAACTCCCCAAGCAAAAGACACATATAAGCAAAATGGATAAAAAAGCATGATTCAGCTATGCTGTTTATAAGAGACCCAACTTAGACCCAAAGACATAAATCTGTTGAAAGTGAAAAGTTGGGAAAAGATATTCCATGCAAATAGTAACCAAAAGAGAGCTGCGGTAGCTACACTGATATTGGACAAAATAGATTGTAGGACAAAAGCTACAAAAATAAGCTACAAGAAAACAGGGGCAATCCATCAAGAAAAAAAAATAACAATCATACATATTTATGCACCTAAGCACAACTGCCCTAAAAAACATGAGGCAACACTGGCAAAACTGAAGAGAGAAATAGACACCTCTACAATATTAGTTGGAGATTTCAATACACGGTTCTCATCAATAGAACATCTAGACAGACGACAACTAAGGAAAGTGAAAACTTGAATAGTATGATAAGTGACCTAGACCTAACATATATATCCAGAACACTGCACCCCAAAATAGCAGGATATAAGTTCTTCTCAAGTTCACATGGATCATTCTCCAGGATAGATCACA
Source organism: Tamandua tetradactyla (assembly GCF_023851605.1). NCBI lineage: Eukaryota > Metazoa > Chordata > Mammalia > Pilosa > Myrmecophagidae > Tamandua > Tamandua tetradactyla. Next base: position 47,039,955 of record NC_135329.1, on the reverse strand, counting down.
TGTTGGGTCACAAAACAAGTCTCAATAAATTTAGAAAGATTGAAATTGTACAAAGTATCTTTCTCATCATAATGGAATGAAGATGGAAATCAATAAGAAGTAGGGTCCTAGAAAATTCACAAATATATGGAAGCTAAATAAATGGATCAAAGACCTAATATAAGAACCAAGACTATAAAACTCCTGGAAAAAAACAGAAAAGTATCTTCTTCTGTTAGTCAATGGTTTCTTAGCTTTTACATCCAAACCACAAGCAATGAAAGAAAATATGGATAAATGGGACTTCCTCAAAATTGAAAATTTTTTGCCTCAAAGGACCTCGTCACAATAGTGAAAAGATAACATACTCAATGGGAGAAAATAATTGGAAGCTGCATATCCAATAAGAGGTTTAATATGCAGAATATATAAAGAGATCCTACAACTCAACTATAAAAAACAACCCACTTAGAAAATGGGCAAAAAACTTAAACAGACATTCTTCCAAATAGGATATTCAAATGGCTGAAAAGTACGTGAAAAAATGCTCAACATCACTGTCTATTAGGGAAATGCAAATCAAAACCACAATGAAATATCATTTCTCACCCACTAGAGCGGGTACTAATAAAGAAATAGAAAACTGAAAGTGTTACAGAGGATGTAGAGAAATAGGAAGACATTCATTTTGCTGGTGCAAATGTAAAATAGCAAAGCTGCTGTGGAAAACAATTTGACCGTTCCTCAGGAAGCTAAATACAGAATTACTATATAATCCAGCAATTATACTGTTAGGCATATGACCAGAAGAACTAAAAGCAAGGATTGGAACGGATATTATCACACCTATTTTCATAATGTCGTTATTTACAATTGCCAAAAGATGGAAGCAACTCAAGTGTCCATCAACCTATGAATCGATAAGCAAAATGTGATAAATATATATATGTATGTATATATGGAATATTATTCAACCATAAAAAAGAATGAAGGCCCGATGCATTTGACAACAAGGATTACCCTTGAAGACATCATGCTGAGGGAAATAAGTCAGACACAAAGGACAAATATTGTATGATCTCACTGATATGAACTTACTATAATAAGCAAATCATAAAGTTCTAATGTAGATTATAGTTTACAGGGGATAGAGTTTTGAGAATGGGGAGTTGGTGCTTAATTTGTACAGAATTTCTATTTAGGTCAATTTTAAAGGTTCGAAATGGATGGTGGTGATGGCAGCACAATATTGTGAGTGGAATTGAGAGCACAGTATTGTGAGGTGAATGTGATTAAAAGAGGAAACTTCAGGTTGTATATTTCGCTATAGCAAAAATTAAAAGATAAAACATAGGACTGTATAACACGGAGAACTATATTATAGATGATGGGCCATAGTTGATAGTACAAGTGTTAAGAATGCTCTTCATGGATTATAACAAATGTACCACATTAATACAAGGTGTTAATAATAGGGTAGTATATGGGAAAAACACACCTTATGTAAACTATGGATGATAATTAACAGTATTATTTTAATAATTTTTCAAAAATTATAACAAAAGTAGCTACGATTACAAAAATAGTATAATTAGAAAAGTATTATCATTAATTGTAACAAACGTTCCACAAGTATACAATGTGTTGGTGGAGCAGTATAAAGAAAACTTTTATTTTATATGTGATTGTTCTGTAAACCTACAACTTCTCTAATTAAAAAAAAGTTTTCCCTACGTATCTACGGTCAGTTGGTTTTCAATCAGGTGGCCAAGTTCATTCAATGGGGAAAGAATAGTCTCTTCACTGTATTGTGCTGGAAAACTGAATTTCACCTGAAGAGGAGTGAAATTGGTCCCCTACTTCACATAAAATACAAAAATTTACTCAAAATGTATTAATAGTCTAAATAGATGCACAAAAGTCTGAAAACTCTCAGAAGAAAGCACAGGATAAAAATATTCATGACCTTAACTTGGGCAATGTATTCTTAGATATGATATCAAAAGCATGAGCAAGCAGAGGAAAAATAGATAAATGGGTATTCATCCAAATTAAAACCTTTGTGTCAAAACACACTGTCAAGAATGAAAAAGACAACTTACAGGGTGGGAGAAAATAGTTGGGGAGTCATACATCTGATAAGGATTTCATATCTAGAATATATAAAGACTTCTACAACTCAAAACCAAAAAGACAAACCAACTGAAAAATGGCCAAAGGGCTTGAATAGACATTTCTTCAAAGAAGATATACAAATGATGACTGCTAAGCATATGATAGATGATTTGCATTGATAGCCATTAGGGATACACAAATCAAAATTATAATGATATACCACTTTACATCTACTAAGTTATCTATTATTCAAAAAAAAAGAGAGAATAAGTGTGGATATGAATGTGGAGAAATTGGAGTCTTCCTGCATTGCTAGTGGAATGTAAACCAGCTCTCCGATTCTTCAAAAGTTAAATGTAGAATTATTGTACCTCCTGGACATTCTAGTCCCTGGTATATACCCCAAATAATTGAAGACAGGTACTCAAACTCATCTATAAAATTCTATGCTGTTAATTACTCTCACAATACTGTACACCAATGTTCATAGCAGCATTATTCACAATAGTCAAAATGTTGAAACAACCCAAGTTTCCATCAAGAGGTGAGTGAATAAGCAGTACAAGCTATATTCAAACAATGGAATATTATTTGGTGGTAAAAAATGAAGTTCTAATACAAGCTGCAATATGGATGAGCCTTGAAAACATTATTCTAAATGAAATAAGCCAGGTATAAAAAGACAAATATTGAATGATTGCACTTATATGAAATATCTAGTATAGGAAAATTCATAGAGACAGAAAGTGGATTGGAGGTTACCAGAGGCTGGTGGGATGGGCAGAGGGATGGTGAGCAGTTATTGCTTAATGGATAAAGAATTTCTATTTGGAGTGATGGAAAGATTGGGTTGATGGCGATGGTTGCATAATGCTGTAAATGTAATTAATGCCACTGAACTGTACACTTAAAAATGGTTAAAATTGTAACTTTAACGTTTTATATATACTTTATATTTATATACACACATATATATACATATATCCACAATAAAAATTTTTGAAAATATTTCTCTTCTCTGAACAGTAAGAGCTTCACAACCTGCCTATTCCTCCCAATTCCCTTCCCCAATCATATTGTAATCATTCTTTAAGACCCTGTTCCCTAAGAAGCCTTCCTCATCTTGTTGGCTTACAGGGATTTTCTGTCATCTCTGATTTTCCTTGGAAAATATTTGACATCTCGTATATAGATGTAGAATATTTCTAGTTAGTGTTTTTTCTGATATAATTCCTCTTGGCTTTTAGAAGCCAAATTTCATCTAGGTTTGCTACTGATACTTCTCTAGGAAAACCTTCTTTTTATGTACCCCAAACTCAATGAGACTTTTGAAACAAATAATGTGCAGGAAAGTCTCAAATTACATTTCAAATGTGATCAGCAGAATGTTAAGAATCACATGCAGAGGTTTTGAAATTTGTACTGAGCATCGATTCTGAGAACATGGAATTCCCATGACGTTATTAGTGCTTGTGGATATGTACAAAGCTCATGCTTGCTAATGACCATAGTAATTGGTGATGCAGTGAATAATGCTGTAAGCATTTTGTACACCAACCTGTTAGTTTGTTACTTATGTGTAAAAGTTTATTGTATTTTAGTTATGGGTTAGGAAATCAACCAGAGGTTTTGGATTGACAAGTAGCAACATTTTGGTTGAGTTTAAAATAATGAGAAATAAACTTTGGCTAGTCTTTTTTAACATAAAATGTGATTTTCATTAAGTTAATTACAAATATTAAGCAGGAGAACGTTTATCTGTTTGTCCTACGTATTAAACAGGATAAAGCAGGTTTGTGTTGCTCAGTGGCTTAGCTAAAAAGGTTTCTATCTTACTCCTACCATATGTCTATTGAAAGTTAGTAGAAAGAGAAGTTCTGTTCCATATAGTTATTTTGAGTTCCAGGTTAATAAAATATCGACCATTTTGTAGCTGTTCTGTCTTCCAGAAGACCATACATTTACCTTCCAAAATAGGACAAGTTCCACTTACCTCTGCTGTTCAACAAACCACCCATGATTTTATTGGCTTCTAACAATAGCAATGCATTCTTTCTCATGATTCTGTGGGTTAGCTAGGTGGTTCCCCTACTGGTTTCATCTGGACTAAATCATGCATTTAAGTTCATTTGGAGGATGAATTGATTGGCACACATGTCTGCAAGGGCCTCATTCACACGTCTGGAAGTTGGTTCTGAATGTTGGCTGAGATTGCTAATTTTTCTTTCACCTGGTTTCTCCACCTCTTCTGGGTTGACTGGGGTACTTCATAGCATGACAACCTAGGCCAGCAAAAGAACAAGCATAGAAGCTGGGAGGTCTCTGAAGGCTTAGAATCCAGAACCCACACAACATCATGTCTGCCATATTCTGTTAGTCAAATCAAGTAACACATCCAATCCAGATTGAGTGAGTACGACAATAGATGCCACCTTTTGAAAAAAAAAAACAGTTTCAAAATATTGTAATTATGTTTTCAAGACACTACACGTACATGTAGGAGTGATAAGTATATCAGGACAAATGTAAACCAGGGATGTGTCAAATCAGCTGAGACTTACAGTCATTCTAAATCTGGAAGCATATCCTCTAAAGCCTTTGAAGTAAGGGACAAAGAGAATTTTGTGCCTTTGTGCTGAATTTTCTATGCTTCAGGCCAGAAGTGGTATGCATCATTTGGTCTTGGTTAGAATTAGTCACATGGTGAAATATGAGAAAGTAGATGGGATGTTTGGTGGGCTGCATTATGTCTGTCTCAACCCACGGTGAAGTCACAGATCCATTTGTTTATGTACTATCAAATCCCCAATAGGGACAATAAATGCCTTCAAGTAGAAAAGCTAAAATAAAGTTATGCGTGTTTTTTTTGCATGTATGTAAAATAAAATTATTGTAATATTATACATCTATTTCTCAAAGTGCTTAACCTAATATTTTGCACACAGATTCCAGGTATATTTGTTATTTTTTATTTCACCAAAATCATGTTTACTTGGCATCACAGTACACAAAGAGGATTAGGCATGCATTTGAATTTTAGATCTGCTAGTTACTAAATACACGATATGAGAAAATCACTTACTTTCTCTTATCCTTATCATTCTTATTTTTAAAATATAGGTAACAGTGCCTATTTTTTAAAAATAAATTAGTATATAATGGGACAATTCCTATGGAAACTATTTATAAACTTTAAAGTACAAGATACATACTCCTCTTTTTTTCATGATTTTGTCTGGGGAATTCAATATAATAATCCCAAAGAACGATTAAATAGATGGCTGGATCAAATGAAGTCCTCTTGAGAGTGGGATAGGAGTTGACAATAATGAGAAAGGAAACAGAACAGAGCCATTTAAATCCACTTTGAAGGCACAAAGCCAAAGGTAAAACCAGTATCATCAACACAGCCACAAAGCTGTGTTTATATGGTCCTGCCTCTTCTCTCCAATCTTAGAGACTCAGTTGCCTTCAGATCTCTGCCCAGACTTCCTGGGGATGCCTTCACTACCACTATGTCATATCACCCAACCCACTTGGTCATCTGGCAACCCTAGGCATGAATCCTAGGGGTTAGCCTCAAGCTGTTATGAGTGGTAGCTGTTGTGCTGAAACTAAATCACTGCCTACTCTGATCCTATTTGATCTTCTGGTCCATAGTTCTAACCTATATTGAGCTCCTTCTCAGAAGGCTCCTCAATGCCTCATGCAAAAGCATTCCAGGAAGGATAATCCTTGTGGTCCCCTGGATATATCCAGACATGCTAGCATCTTAGGGTAAATATACATTAGCTTCAATCTGGGACAGATGCTATGTATTCAGTCATTAAGCAAGTATTTACAGAGTTCTACCATGTGCCAGGCATTTTGCTGAAAATGAATTAAAAGAGTATCTGGATATGGTCTGTCACTTCTAGAAGCTCATATTTTACTGCAAGAGACAGACTTATGTATCACCAAGTATAACGCTTTGTAATAAGTATCATAATTGGGGAAACTTTCAAATGAGCACCTGGAAGATATAGTTTGCAGATCTCAACTGAAAACATAGAGGAATGGGGAAGACGGTGTATTTTCTGGTGAGATTAAATTTCAGTGTGAAATGCTGTTAACCCTTGAACATTCATGGTTAAAATGAGTTTGAATTTCTTACAATGAATGCATAACTCTACTCTGAAATATAATGAATATTTTTAATATGCCTCATTATTTGTAGCAAAATAAATCTCAGAAACAAGGGAAATTGGGCCTCTATTTCAACAGTGGAAAATATTTCTTTTTTGTTGTTGTTGGTTAGTTGGTTAGTTTATTAGATTTGCTATTTAATTAATGTCATATCACAAAAGGCAAAGCAAGAATTTTGAATGGTAGTAATTCTAACACGAAGCAAATTTTTAAAGGTCTGTAAAATACTATCATTTTATCCCCCTAAAATCTTTCCCTTCAAGTGATGCCAGTTTTTATATACTGAGCACATACTATTTCAACCCTTACCTTCAAACTTCTATTTTCTTTCTTCCAGCTAAGATCTAGTGTATGCTGAAAGCTGGACCAACATTATAGCACATTTTAACATCATGTCATGGAACATCTATGGTCAGAGCTAGGAGTCAGGAGGCTTAAACTCAAGTCATCCTCACTTATAGGAGGATTTGTGTCTTTTGGTCTCCCTGAAGTCAATTTCCTCAATAGCATAATGGGTTTAATACTCTTTCTTCTGCCTACTATATAGGGTGATTATGAAGTTCAAATGCCATCTTAACCATGGAACCCTCTGGAAAAATACATTAATTTGCAATATCTATTGAGAGTCATATTAAAAATGCAAACAGATTGTCCTTGACATGTGATAGAACTTCTAAAGCAACATGTGGCATGTCTCTCTTTGGGGGGTTTTCTTTCATACCTACATTTTTTCACATTTTATCACCAAACTCTACATGAATTATCTAAGAAACAGAAAATATAAAAGCAGGTGTCCCAGGCCAGGGGATTTCTCTATCTCAGCTATTTGATTTGGATTTACAATTTTTTGTAGGGTCAGAGTGACAGAAAAAATGAATAGCCAAACATCAGATGCTTTCATGTTGAAGCAAAGAAGGAAAAGAATTCTGGAAGTTTAAGAAAACTCCAGGTAGAAGAATCTCTTCTGAAGCAATCCCCAAACTATCTTCTGACTCTCCCTTCTCCAGAAGAGTTCTCCTGCCAATTCCTTCGAGTTACCCACCGTGCATGTCCTCAGGAGGTCCCTGCTGCTCTTTTAAAATCCCATTTTCTTGGTTCTCCTTATCACAGAGGTGACAGGGTGACATTTAAAAAATCCTTTATGAATTCTAAAAGGAAACTAAAAGGAAAAGATTATAGATTAAAAAATAGTCAAGTTTCCAAAATGCAGGGTTTTTCATCCTAAGCTAAACTATTGTTACAGTTGTTACAGCTTCTCAGTTGACTTGAATGGGTGCATTTTCCCCTGCTTCCTGTTTGTTTTCTGGGACAAATTGCTTATTTGCCCTCCATTCTTCACTCTTCCCCTGACTTTCTCTGTATTGCAGAGTTGCTGAGCCCTCAGGATGAATTTCCCAAGTCTCCTAAGCTAGCTGCCTTCTGGTTGGTTCAGTGGATGGGAGGTAATGGTGGGATGTTAGAGAGAAAGAGGAAGGAGAAAGCCAGGTCATTCTGCCTTTTTCTGTTTTAGGCAATATCTATGAAAGCTGTTGATTCTCCTCGCCATTCCTTTTTCAGCAGACAGGGCCATCATTGTTGGGTTTCACAGACCCCAGACTTTGGAAATACTGCCTCCTCCTTGTCTCGCCCTTGCCTAGAAGTGATAGTGGTTCTCCTGGAGTATGGTACTTCTCTGGGTTGCTTCTCTCTTCTGCCCCGAAGTGGGAGTGATACTTCTCTATTTACTGCTCAGATGCTTGTAACCACACCCCTCTTTAACATATGGCTTCCAAAGTGTCATTCTCCAGGTTCCAGGAGCTGGCCATATTTTTTAACTTCTGGCTTCAGGTGCAATTCAACCAAAATTTAGACTCTTTCTTCCTTTAAATGAAATCTTCCAGGATTCTTCTTGTTGGTTCTAATTTTTGGCCAGGGAGAAGTACTCATTTTACAAATGATTTACACAAGAAACATTATAATGCATTTTCTGACTTTTCCAATTTCAGGTGCCTCACTGAAGCAATAAGAAATGATCTATTCAGATGGAAGGTTTACTCCATGGGGGCAAGTAACATTATGAAAGTCTTCTTATACAACCCCACCCCAACCACCAAGTAAATACGCAGTAGTTGCAGGGACACTCTCTCTGAATATTGGCCAATTAACTTTTAAAAATAAATATTTATTATGTACTTGAGTCACTGTTCTTGGCAGTTGGGGTACATTAGTTAAAAAGAAAAAGTTTCATGTTCTTAAGTCACTTTCAGTCCAGTGAGGGGAGACAGATAATGAATAATAAACATAATACTTACGTTAGTTGTATAGCATAAGTAATTAGGTTTTAGGGAAAGAAAAATCAAAGGTGGAATGGGGTGCAAAGATTGAAAGCACCCGGGCATGTGCAGTTTTCAGTTTAAAATTGGCTGGGCAGAATAAAATGTCATTTGAACCAAGTGGCATGTGGTGGAAGAACATCTCAGATAGAGGACAAGTGAGAATACTATAAGTAGGGAAATTCCTAGTGTGTTTAAAAAGCACCCAGGAGACCCATTACAGTCAGAATGAAGAAAGGGGTTGGGTAGAGGGAGAAGGAAAGGAGAGAGATGAAAGTCAGATTGGTACACAGGGGCTAGATCACACTGGACCTTGTAGTTCATTGCAAATATTTTGGCTTTTGTTCAAAGGGAAATGGGGTATGATTGGAGAATATTGACAGTGACATGATCTGACTGGTTTTAAAAGGATAACTCTGACTGCTTTGTTTTAAAGCAACTGTAACAAAGGAGGTGCTGATGTGGTGAAATATCTTAAGAGCCTATGGCTGTAATTCAGGTGGGAAAGGTTGGGGATTTGGACAAGGGTATCACAGTGGAGGGAATGAAAAGTAATTCTGCCTTGGATCCATCTTAAAGGCAGAGCCAAAGGACTTCCTGACAGACTGTGGCATGAAGTGTAGGAGACAGCAAGGAGCCAAGATGACTCCAGGTTTGTCCTGACTCCAGGTTTGTCATCTGAGAAACATATATTTATGGATGGAAAAAGTTCAGGGAAGGTTATATGAGGAGTTCAGGTGTGGAAACCTTTGATCTGAGATGTTTGAAATGTGGTGCCAAAGCTCAGTTGGACCAAGGACAATTTGTATGACACTGCTTCTTTCATGAGAGAGGGACTTTCAGCAAGGGTTTGAAGGGGCAGGCTGTGTGCAGGAGTCATTGCAACACTTCTCTGCCACCTAATCAGTGGGGAATCATGAATACACAAACGTAGTGATTGAACTCATATAAAAACTGTGATTGCTCGTGTCAATAGCTGATATCATAATAGAAGGATGATGATGATGTTGATGAGGTTTACAGAAATCTAAGTTAGATTTTGCCTTGACCAGGGTTAACACCTGAATTCTGTGTGCGTGTGTGTGTGCGTATATGCACATGTAGAAGGGTGTGTGCGTATTTGGGGAATGATGGTGCTTAATTCTTACTCGTTGGGGAATGTTGCCCCATTCCAAACACTTATGGAAATCTTGTCCTCTTGTTCATCTAATAAGGCTCAGACAAAATGTTTTCTCCTGAATTAAGTCTTCCTTATTTCCTGTCCTTCCCTCAGGCTTATATTCATATTGCAATGGTTATTTCATTAATTTTGTATTATACCTATTACTTTCTCATTAGATCATCAACACCTTAACAGCATGAATCTTTTCAATCTCCATGTCCTCCAGAATTCCAACACAGTCTCTGGCACATCATTAATATTTGGTGAATGAATACATAGATTAATGAATAAATAAATAAATGAAAGTTGAAATGTGTGGTCATGAAAAGTTTTTGATCAGAAGTTGGATAACCTACTAGAATGTGTGTTATAGTGGAGACTCTTGTACTGATGTCAATAGTAGGGAATGAAATACCATATAAAGTCATTTTCTATGATGGCTATTCACATTTTTTCACTCTCCCACCACTCTACTTCCACATTTTCTTCCTTTTCCTTCCTGGTTCTGTGCCCCAGAAAGCTATCCTTTATAGAATGCATTACTCAGGCTCCATCTGGCTTCCATTTGAGTACAGGTCTAGGTGTTTCTTCATTGCTTTCTCCTGTTCAGGACCATATTTGACCTGACAGTGCCTCCAGCTACCACAACTATAGCTTCTGTTAGATATGCATCTTCTGAGACCCCAAATATTACTGTATCTGATAAACTATCTTCTCCCTTGTGCTTTTCAGTCTCAAGAATGGTGTCCTGCTGTTGTTACGTCTGGGTGCTTCAACATGTCTTGTTAGTTTCCTTAACTCTACCCTCACCTCTGTCAGCAGACTCTTCATTAAGTTTTTGAACAACTAGAGGTAGATCTGCTTTCTTCTGAGAATCAGATACACTCACTCTCCTGATAGTTGAAGATTCCATGATTCTCTAAGGATCTGATGGTGTTCAGCTAACCATTCATCTGTTTTGTATGCCTGTATCTATATTTAAATATGAATCTTGATCTAGACATCCTAGGCAGAGATTCTCTCTCTCTCTGTCTCTCTCTCTCCCTTTCTCTCTACCCCACTCCTCTCTCTCACTCTTTCTCTCTGTGTGTAAGGTGGATTTGCAGAAATTTATGTTGAAATAATAGCAAAGAGAGACCATTTGCCAGGGTGGATAAGGATCGTGGATGAAGAAGACACAACTAAGGATTGGGTCTAAGGATACTAACTAAGGATACTCTGTTCTTCCACCTCAGATTTCTCGTCAACTCCACTCTGTACTTTATGGCCTGGTGGGTGAGTGAGCAATCATTGATACCTCCCACACAGAACAATTTAGATTTCTCCTTGTTTTCTTCATTTCCAAAATTTCTACTCAGTGTCATCTCTATACCATATGTCCACCAGATTTGGGGAGCATAAAGGATTTTCCTTTTTCCCTCCTTTCCATCCCAGGTAAGTTCTTCAAGCATCTACCACATGCCAGGGACAGTACTTGACTCTGCTAACAGAGATGATAAAGAATCTGACTCTTGCCCTGAAAAGCTCACAAAATCGAGTATTTGTAGTAATAAGGTGGTAAGAGAGATGGATATGCAAATTTTGGGTGTGTTTTATCAAAGAACTAGGCACCAGGTACAGGATGCTCTGGAAGAAGAGAGAAAGGTTCCTGCTTGGTGTTCTAAGGAGGGTTTCATAGAAGAAATAGCCTGAATAATCTTTTAAAGATGAATAGAGTTTAACTAGATAAGAAAACCTGGGAGCTCGTTTCTGGAAAGGAGAAAAATGACGGCTAAGCACAACAAGCAAGACCAGTATGTTGTAGACAGGAATTCACAAGCCATTTGGTATTTTCAAATAAAATATGAACTGAAGAATGAAGGAAAATGGACCTGGAGAAGTAAATAAGGACTGAGCTTTGGGAGAACATTATCCCAGATAGAGGAGCTTGGAAGATGGCCTGTCATGGAGGGCCAAAGACAATTTAAGCAAGAGTTAATGTTCTGATTTTGAACATCCGCATGCTCAAGAAACATGCAGAATATTAATTTAAATGGAGCAAGAGTGGAAGCAGAGAGACATATTAAGCTGTTATTTATAAGGTCATATAGTTTATCTTTCAATTAAGACATGTTCGTGCTTAGAAATGGGCACTACTAATTATTTGAGAACAATAATCATAAGTTCTGGTTATCAAAGGAAAACAAAGATATACGGTCATACAAGCAATTATAGGAGGCAAGAAGTAGACTTGAAATTGGGCAGTAGGCTGGAAAATTTGAGAGGGAGGAGAGGGAAGTAAAGTCATCAATATATACTGATTGTTTAAATGTGAGGCATGTGGGTAAGGAAGGAGCATAGATATTGCCCATGTTTCTGACTCATTTAAAGAAGCAGAGGAAGCTACAAGGGGTTGGAAGAGAAATATGTGCGAGAGGAATGACGGTATGACATTGTCAGGGCTATCCATAGATATTTGAGAATCATAACCATAGAGCTGGTAGTTAAAGCTATGAGAAAAGATGAGAGCTCCTAATGGAAATACAGAGGAAGAATATTAGTTAAACACAAATAGAGGTAAGCAGAATAAAAGGAACAAGGGAAGAAAATGAAAATCAGATATTCAAAAGTCAGTAAGAGATCCAGTATGGAATACTGTCATAGAAAAACCTTTGTAAATTGAGAATCCCCGGTACCCCAATCTCAGAGACATGTTAAGTATAAGGAAAGAATAGAATAAAAAAGTAATTCACCCCAAATATCTCATACCCATCTCAAAAAAATTGCATAAAAGATTAATTCAAAATTATATAAATCTAATTATTGAGTTTTTTTTGGAGAAATTCAAGCAGCACACATTTATAACTCATCATAATATCCTATAGTATTTACTTTCCCATCTTTCCCAATTCCTTTAAGTCCGGACTGTCAGCTCAAGCATTTCGGTGCCTAAACTCCTAACATTCTTTTTCTATATACCAGTACCACGTTTATCACTTTCTTTTCCTCAAGCATCTATTGTTATATAGATTGACCTAATCTCTCCACCAAAAGAAAAGTTCTATTTATTTAGGAGGGAGAAAATTGGGTGAGTAATTACAGAAGTTTCCTTGGAAGGCTAGAGAAGGGGAAAGTTCCAACTACAATTGGTTAATTTTGTCCCATTTATATATAGACACAAAGGGAGCAGAAAATTTTAAGATAGAGTGATAAACAACATTAAAAGTATCAAAAAGTTTTAATAGAGTCTATTGGATTTGACACTTGTAGAGTCAAGGATGAATTTTCCATAGTAATTTGTTGGAATAGTGTGGGCAGGCTAAAAAGCTGGACATAAAACTGAAAGAGATAGAATGGTTGCTAGAAATAAGAGAGTCAGGTGAAGGTGGTTGCTGTGTTGCTATTATTTTGTTTGTTTTTACAATGAGGAAGATAAATGCATGCTTTTAAGATGTCTGTCTTGACCTAGTAGGGTCCCTTTTGGTCAAAAACAAGATCCTCGTTTTTGTCTCAAGGGAGATTACAAAAATCACTGAATTATATGGAACAGCTCAGTCCAAAGGAAGGGGTCTGAGGCACTTTATTACTATTTGAAAATTTATATTTTCCTGCACTACCTCTCAATTTCTGTGACGAGGGTCCATCAAGGAATCCCCATAGGCAATGTGATGGCTCATTCTGTTTGTTTATTTTGTAAATCTTTATTTGAGAAGGACTTTCTTCCTCTTCCAAAGAGGCAGATGCCATTTGCTGTCAGGGAAATTTATTTTGATGGCTCCTTGTATGTGGATTAAAAAGGCCAATAGGGCATTAAAGAGAGCTGGGCCCTCACATTGGAGTGAAATAAACCCTTTTCCCAATTTCTTTCCTTCTGACCCCTGTCAAAGCTCTATTCATTAATTAAGATAGCAGAACAGGAATCATCTTTCAAATGAATCCCTTTTCTTGCTCCCAAATTCTATTTACATATCTTAAACATGACTCTTGGGTAACATACAGCTGCTTCTAGCCAAAAAAGAGAAATCCACAGCAAATCCTTTTTTTTTTTTTTTTTGCCTAGAGCCTGATTTGAAAAGCAGGCATAGCAAGCGGAGTCCTCCTGCAGTAGTGGGGGTTGCCAAAGGCCTACTTGCAATACACGCAGGATGCCTTAGCTTCTCTCTCCAAGCAAAAGCCCCTTTTTAGCGGGGAAAAAAGTATTTAAGGAGAAGGTCTCAGGACCTCTGACTCAGGAAAAAAGAGCTACTCATATTCCATTTACATAAGCTAGACAGGACTCAGGCTATAGGCTTTAGCTCAATAAATAGGGAAGGAAAACAAGGACCTGGTGGCCAGTAGTAGATCTTCTATTTAGCTTAGAGCAGGTGCAGGCCTTCCCTAGCCAAACCCTGCAGGAAGAAGGATGGGGAAAATGGAATTTTGGCATGGGCAAGTTGTGCCTGTTCCTGACTGAGCAAACCCACAAGTGCATGGTGAGGCTTAGGGGGAAACTGAAAGATAGGTGGAAAATGGGAAGTGCTACTGAGAATGATGGTAAGCCAAGATGTTCACTGTTATGGTTTGAAACTGGTTTGAAAAGTCATATTTTTTGAATCCCAGTCCAATCTTGTGGGGGCAGCCATGCTCTATAATCCTGATTCCATACTGAAAGGTTGAACTTTTTGATTAGGTTGTTTCCATGGAGATGTGACACACCTGCTCTAGTATGCTAGCTGCTAAAATGCAACACACCAGAGATGGGTTGGCTTTCAATAAAAGGGGATTTATTTAGTCAACATATAGTTCTTCAGAGGAAAGGCAGCTAACTTTCAACTGAGTTTCTTTCTTATGTGGGAAGGCACTTGGCGATCTCTGTTGGCCTTCTCTCTAGGCCTCTTGGTTCCAACAACTTCCCCCAGGGTGATTCCTTTCTGCATCTCCAAAGGCCTGGGCTGAGCTGCGAGTGCTGAGATGAGGTATGCTGAGCTTCTTTGGCTGTGCTACATTGAGCTCTCCAGTCAATGAAATCAAACATCATTCATTGCAGTAGGCATGCCTCCTAGCCAACTGCAGATGTGATCAGCAACAGATGAAGTTCACATGCCATTGGCTCATGTCCACAGCAACAGAACTATGCACCTTCACCTAGCGAAGTTGACACCTGAACCTAACTACAACAACACCCAATTACAGATGTGACCTTTTGAATAGATGAAGATTCAAGCTAGGTCTTGATTAGTTTACTGGTGTCCTTTAAGGGGAAATATTTTTTAAAAGCTCAGAGCCAACACAGACACAGACATTTGGAAATGCTTGGAGGGCTGTTAGAAACTAGAACCCAGCAGATATCGCCATGTGCCTTCCCATGTGACAGACATCAGCCTTTATTGAATCAAGGTATCTTTCTTTGGATACCTTATTTTGGACATTTTAAGGCCTTAGAACTGTAAACTTGTAACTTAATAAATCCTCTTTATAAAAGCCAACCCATTTATGGTATATTGCCTTCCAGCAGCATTAGCAAATTAAGAAACCCACCTTGGTTTGTTTTAGGGGTTCACAGTGTGTCTGAACTAGTTGTTTTTCCTTACATCTTGTCTAATCCCTTCATTGCCCTGATGGTGGACTTGAGGTCTTTGAAGTGGAAGGGGCTGTTTCCTGAGAAGCGCAGTCCTTAGTAAATTTCCTTGTAACCAACCACCCTCTCCATGATCAGCTCCCTAATTGTTTCAAGGAGGGGCTCAATAGCAAACTAATGACACATAGAAATGAAAAGATTTTAAAGAATGCATTTTAATAAAGGGACTATTAAAAAAGGGGTAGGTGGATGTAGGGGTAGAGTAATGTTGTGGTGGTGCGGTAACCAGGGCTAGTAAAGACAGAATTGTTCATACTACTAGGCCAAGAGGGACAAAGAGGGAGCAGTTACCAGAGCCCCAGAGGAGGAGTCGTTTGGAGAAAGATCCCTGGAGAGGAGCAAGTTCCTCCCTTGGGCTAAAGGACACAACCCATTGCAACCTTGCAGTAATGGAACCAGAAGAACAAATATCCTCTCCTAACCCTTCTTTTCCCCACAGGCTGCTTCTAGGGCTCCCCACTGGCCAAACCCCACCACAAGACAGAGAACAAGGGAACGCATTGACGCAGTCCCTGCTGCCAGCCTTCCAAGGCAGAGGCAAGGTTGAGAAGGGCTGAGAGCTACCCTCTAGGGGCGAATGGAAGACCCCCAGTTCAGACCCACTCACAACCTCTGTCTCTACAGTCAGAGTGACCTAGAGTTGACTCAAATTCTTTCTTTAATTGTGTGAATGTAAGTGAGCTACTTCTTTTCTCTAAGTTTCATAATCTGCCTCTGTAAAATGGAGATAAAAATGATCCTATTCCACAAGACTACTATAAGGGTTAAAAGAAATAATGCATATAAGTCACTGAATGCTGCCTGGTATCTCCCAGGCAACTATAAAGTAAATGTGAGCTGCTTTCTTGCTTCCCCTTCTGTGTTGATTACCTTGGTGTTTCACCTTCCCAGCAGCCTGACCTGGTTGAAAAACAGCTAAATAAACTTCCTGGGGATGAGGATCAAGGGGTGAAGGAAAGGGGATGGAAGGATTTGCATTTGTAAGTAGCTCTTCACAGTTACCAGAACACTTTCAGTGCAATCCTCACACTGACACTGCCAGGCAGGCAAAGTTGTTGTGTTGTCCTAACCAAGCAGATGAAGAGACTGAGGCTCAGAAAGGCTTAAATGATGTGCTGAAGGTCACAGAGCTTGTTAATGGTGGAGCAAGGACTCAATCCTAGATCTGATTCTAAGTTCCACATTTATGTTATATATGTATTTAGTCTTGTGTGTGTACGCTTATTTTCTGCATGTACTTTATATACTTGCCCACATATATGCATGTTTGTACTCAGTTTCCTCATATGAATGGGAAGCCCCTGAAGGGAGCCATCCTGTCTTATTTGACTTCAACAGCACTGAAACAGTAGCCTTTGCATAGCATGCCCTGTAAATGTGTTTACCAGCTTATACTGTTGTCTAGAGCCAGCTCTAGGATGGTGAAAGAATTTTCCCTTCCGATTACTGGGGACTTAAAGGATAAGGAGACAACTGTGCATGCATTCATGAGTACTTTTTCTCCCTCAGTGTTGATATTTTCTCCATGTGATTCAAATGGTAAGTATGTCAGCATTTGCAGATATGTAACAAAGTGAAAAACTGTCCTGCAGAAGATAAAAGCCATAGCAACACACAGATGTCCCAGGTACACCCACTCTTCCAAGCCAAGTGATAAGGGGTCATACATGATAGGGTATAATTTCAAGCCTCTTGCATGACCCACTTTCTTTCCAGAATCACTGTGACTGTCTTATGAATGATGTTTCAGTTTTCCAAGGATGTCTCTAGCAATCTTCCCTTTTGGATGCCTGGCGTGCATGGCAGGCAAATCAATTGGTCCAGCAGGTTTTCTTTCCCAAAGAACTGAGCTGACATCTTTCCCAAGAAGCCCAGGAGATTCAAGCCTGGGCACCTGGGTCGTTCAACATGGAGCAACAGGCAGGGAGCTGTGAGTGCTGTCAGCTAAGCAGTGAAAAGGGACAAGCAGCTATGTCAAAAATGACACTCTGGCTTCTGCTGGTCTTGCAAAAGATATCTGCAGTGATATGACTACAGCTGACATCCAGCAACATAAGTGGCTGGTTTCTGTGCTGGATTGAAATTCATCCAGCTCCCTGTGTTTCACAGTGATGACTTCCAATGCTAATTCTCAGCGAGCCAGGCATGAAATATATTCACAGGCGCTACTCAGTTAGGGCCCTTTGGAGTTATTTGAGGTACCTGTGATGAAAACATCTGTGCCACTTGCTTTTGTGCATTTTTGTTCCCTCAGTTTCAATTATGCAGTCAAAGAATCTTTGGGCAAGAGAAAGAGGGAGAGAGAGTTTGCTGATCTAGTTCTTTTTCCTTTTTGATAAGAGCGAGTGCCTGGTTGGATGCCTGAACACGGGAAGCATAAGAAGAGAGAGGCAAACTTTCATCTTCTGAATGACACAGGGACGTGCTCTACTTGATGCAAATGAGGTTGTTCCAAAAAGCATTCTTCAGTGTCCTACTGAGCTGCCTGGGGTTACTTAACCATTCTCTCGGCATGACAAATAAAGGGTGAGTTCTCTGAGATCACATCTGTGAACATAAGTAATTGATGCAGATGCAAGCAGCATAAAGGGTAAAAGAAAACACACTGACTATGGCCCTGTGTGTATGTGTGTGTGTGTTTATGTGTTGTATGTATAAGTATAATTTCCCAATTAGTCATTACTTTTTTTCCAGCTCCATAGCTGGAAAAACCTCTTGTCTAGTATATCTACTGACCCATCCATGTGTTCTCCCATGAAAAGTGGGTGCGAAGCACTTTGCTGAGTGATGATTAGAGATTGTATCCCCAAGGTCACACTGCAAGGCAGCGATGAGCTTAGAATCCAGGTCTTCTGATTGCATATGTAGTATGGCTAGAAAAAGCTCGTTTATCTCATTTGCCCTCTAGGAAATTGCTCTTCCAAGTGTTAACTAATTGGCTGGCTGATACCTTTCTAGGAATCCAAGTGAGTCTAACACATCCACTGTGTCCATGGTTATCCTTTCCTTCTGGTTTGGAGTGCTGCAGCTGCCTTTGCCTGTCTTCAGATAGGTTCCTGCCCACCCTCAGCTCTCAAAAACTAATATGTGATGGTTTTCATAAGAAACACCCAAAGATTCTGGGAACTTTCTTTGATGTGTTAGTTATTGGGGGAAATACAGAAAGAGGTCTACTCCCTATGATTCTGAAAGAGAGGAAAACCATGGACCTGACATGGAAAGGTTTGAAGTAACCACTCTACTTTCTAGACCTCCTTCATCTCCATGCAGGTACTTGAATCTGTCAAAACATGGGGGTATTAATTCACATGCAGACCTCTCGATTAGGAATGAAGACCAGGCTGGATCCACATGGCTTAGTGAGTGAAAAGCTAACTATGTTATCCTGACATCCAATGTGCACTATAGTCTGGGCCCACACAAAATTTCCAAACTGATGTTCCACCCATACTACATACATTCTCCAATACAACCAACCATCTTTTCTCCTTGTGTTTGTTTGTATCCATTAATCTGCTTCATTCTTCTCTCGCTGCACATTTCTTTTCTCTGTGTTGTTAGATGGCTTGCATTTGCTCTCTCTGCGACCTCCTCAGATCCGCACTCTTTCCTTCTCTTTCCTGCTCTATGCTCGGAAAGTCCACAGGTTCTCTTCCCTTCTTTCTTTCTGGTCCTGTTCAATCAGGGGGAACACCAGTAGAAGACCAAAGGAAGGAGTTTGGGGATTTATTTACTCTACTTTCTCCCCATAGGTTTTCCGCAATCTGACTGTGTCCTTCAACCTGTGGTCCCAGCACCCTCTGCAACCCTTAGTCAATGTACTGCTAATACCTCTGTATGAGCTTCCTATTGCTGCTGTAACAACTTAACCACACACTGATAGGCTACAACCACACACATTTATTATCTTATGGCTCTGGAGATCAGAATTCTTAAACTCAAGGTATGGTAGGGCTGCATTCTACTGGAGGCTCTAGAACAGAATCTCTTGTCTTGCTCTTCCAGTTTCTAGAGGATGCCTGTGTTTCTTGGCCCATGGCCCCTTTCTCCGTCTTCCACATCTTCAATTCCTTTTTCTTTTTGACTTCGGCGTCCATCTTCAAATGTCTTTCTCTGACCCTGATCCTTCTGCTTCCCTCTTATAAGGACCCTTGGAGTAATTTTGGGCCCACCTAGATAATCCAGGTTAATGTGCCATACCTTAAGCACATCTGAAAAGTCCCTTTTGCCATATAGTCCCTGGAACATATTCACAAATCCTGAGGATTAGGCCATGGACATCTTTGGGGGGGGGGGGGATGGGGGAAGGGGCTTTATTCTATGTTTTAGACCTTCTCTTCGCTTTTCCTTCCAGGTCTGAAGGTGCCCTTCTATTACTAGCCCTGGGGTATTTTACTTTCTCTTGTGGTTTTCCCAGTATTTGCCCATGTTTTTAAACTAGTTCTTTCATTAAACACTTCTTAAATTACCTGATTCTGCTGGGAAAATTGCTCCTCCTTCTTAGGACCTATCAAAGGCTCCTTCCTCCCCAAATGGTGATGTATTTGAATTTGGATGCAGAGCCCAGAGTTACCTCTAGTTTTCTGCTTTCCCCTACAAAAATCCCTCACAAAGAGAATGTAGTTCAGCTTCTGCATGAGGTCCCCTGGCTGGCCACCCCTCGTCCAAAGTCCAGTCTTGAAGAGCACAGTGAATCTTGCAGAGACAGGTGCACAAGTCCATGCAATAATGTGGCAGGAGCTCTCAGAATCCATCCACACTTAATGCATTCCAACTTTTCTCTCTATTCCCACTCCCCCTGCCCAACCCACACACACATAAAACTGCCAGTTGTTCCTCTGTCACTGTGATCTGAGTATCAACACACTATGCTGTAATCATCCATTTAAATTTGTTGTCTCCTCCACCAGGCCATGAGATTCTGGAGAGAAGGTCTGAGGATTTATTTGTGTTTGTACTTCTTGTGCCTAACATAGGGCTGGTGCTCAGACAGCAGCTGGTAGGGGTTTGGACAAAGGTGCTCTTCTTCCTCCTTCCCCTCTTTTGGTTCTTATAGCATTTTACTCGCATTATTTATTTAACACTTGCTGCATTGTCAGCTATGATACCTGTGAACCTGGCTCTTTCCTTAGATCAGGAACTACTTGAGAGTAGGATTCTGATCATTTTTCACTCTGTAGCCGCATACCTGCTGGGAAGGAGGTACAAAGCAGGTGCTGCATAAAGACTGGTTGAATCGACTTGAACATTGTAAAAGCCACCAGTGTATGTAAGCTGCTTCTCTTGTGGGGCCATTTTCTCCCTCCGTTCTCTGTCCTCAGGGCCCTAGCATGCTCCTGTTATGTCTGCTTTTGGAGAAATCAGGAACCCCTATTAAGAAATTAGTAGTTGGAAGCTCCTAAGGTCAGTCTTTATACTTCAAAAGGAACAGGAAGAAAGAGGGCAATTTTCCACACAAAAACCTGGATTGTGTATGGAGGAGTTAAGACTCAAAGAGAATGAGATTTGGAGAATGACAAAAGCCTGTGAACGCCCCTCAAATTGAGTCTTAATACTGGCTGCTTGCTCTACCTACTTCATCTGTTCCTCGCTTCTTTCCTTTCTTTCTGGGTTGCAGTTTACTAGGACATAACATGAAGATGCTATACTATATGATTTCTGTTATGCAGTCAAAGGAACACCCAAAGATTCCTGGAACTTTCTAAATTCTAAATTCCTTCTACATTCTAGATATTAACAACATAACTAAAAGAACTCAAAAGAGCCTAACATACTCATAAGCCAAAATTCCAGCCAGGGCTTGGGAGGAGGGGGACAGTAGACAGTGGAAAATAACCTAGACCTTGTGGAGAGATGGAGATTGGAAGTGGTTCTTGATTTTCCTAACTGTGTGACCTCAGCAATTGATTTAACCTCACCATCCTTCAGTTTCCTCATCTGTAAAATGGGAATACTAAAATCCAATTTATAAGGTTACCATATAAAAGAAACAGTACATTCAGCATCCTTAGCAGAGCATCTGACATACGGTACTCATTAAAAAATAGTAGCTGATTTATTTCTATTATCTGGGCTCATTATTATTCCTAGGACAGGGTTATACACTCAGAACAGAGACCTCAAGGAGAACAGGAGAAATAGGAAAAGCGATAAGTAGTAATTGGCATAACCAAACCTACTTCTATTCCTATTACCAAGACATCGTCACTAAATGACTTGGACCGTTTTCCCACTTCCCAAAGATGCCCTGCAGCTGGGAGCAAACAGAACAGCAAACCTGATTTTTAAACATTTTTATGGCAGTCTGTTTGTGTGTGCATGTGTGTGTGTGTGAGAGAGAGAGAGAGACAGGGAGAGAGAGAGTGGGAGAGAGAGGGAGAGAAGGAGAATTGGTTGATTGGACTTTTGAAAAAGGAGACAGATTTGTGGATTTTTTTTCCTCCTAATTATTTCTGGATGGCTGCTGTGTTTTCTTCCCTCCTGTCTTAACTGCATCGCTCAAAGTGTCTTACAATCAATAGTGGCTCAGTCTGAGAACCCTTGGAAGGAGCCAGTCAGAGACACTTCAGCCGCCAGAAAGGATGGAGTCTGAGGTATTGGGCAAAGACCCAGGTTCAGGAAATCACTGGCCAGATTGCTCTCCACAGTCACCACATCAGCATTTTTGCTTTGCCTTTTGTTAAAGCCTTTGACCCCTGGGTCACAAATTGAAAGAGCAGATACTGAAGGTTTACCTTTAGCCTGGCACTTACATGCATATTGTCTCATTTAATTTTCACAATAACCACATGAGGGGGATATCATTATACTCATTTTAGGCAGAAGGAGACTAAAGCCCAGAGAATTTAAGACATTTGCCTTAGAGATGAAGCTGGGACTGAAACTAGGTCTTTTGCCTGCAGGCGAGAGTTTTTCCCCCCTCTAGAAAGCACCACTAGAGGAGGGTAACACAAGATGTGGGACCTGCTCTGCACTGAGAAATAATCTGGTTTGTGAAGTTTAACTCAACTCATGTTAAACTTCAAAAGGAAAAAGCACTTCCAGTGAGGACTTTGAGTTAGAAGACTAGGGCTGGAGATCTAAGGCTGCATTTAATTAGCAGCAAAATCTTACCTAAGTCACTTAACCCTTCCAAGTTGAGGTTGAAGCCATAAAGTGCCTGCTAGATAAGCTGTTGCTTTCTGGAAAAGAAAGGGAAAAGGAAAAAAAAAAAGAGGAGTGTTCATCTCAAGCATAATTTCCCTTAAAACCAGTCTTGCTACCCTGACAACAATGGAGTGAACAGGAACTGGTCCCTGACTCAATAATAGCTTTCCATAGTGGCAGGTGAAAACCAACCCAATTAAAATTTACTTGTGGGCTGGAGACAGCTAGGAAAGTGCAGATGCTTCGATGCCCAGGGTTGCTACTGAGTCTTTATGATGAAATTCCTGGCTTCAAGTTGCTTGTGTATCCTCAAAGAATCAAGCTAATATGGCTCCTATTTCCGTACAAAGAAACGTGATCCTAATGTTAGCCTAGTCAATCATGAGAACTTTAGGAATGGAATGAAATAAATAACATGTAGGAAAGCTATTTTAAAAAAAGAAAAATTGTAAGGCAAGATGAATTATTACAGTCCTCCAGCTTTGTGAGGGATATGAGATGCATTAAAGTTCCTGCCTTCAAGGAGCTCACAGTCAGGCAAAGACAGCCTAGCAAACAACGACTTTCACTTGACCGGTTCAGGCCAAGTGACTTTCACTTGACCGGTTCAGGCCAAGTGCTCGGAAGGCAGAGAGTGAGTGAGCTGTTCTTCCTCGCAGAAGGAGAGGATGCTATAGAGATTGGCCTTCAGCACTTACCTATGAGATCGGCATTCAGCACTTACCTGTGACGTAGATACTATTGTTCATCCCATTTTCCAAATCACGTCTCTGAGTCACAGTGCAAGTGACAGAAAGACAGAATTCAATGTAATTCCGCCTGGCCCCAGGGTTCACAAACTTACCCACCCATCCACTGCCACTTTAAAAAGGAATAAAATTATTATAGGTAGGGAGGAATATTCCAGACAAGGGAGGGAAAAAAAAGCAGACTCTGCTTTGGTCAGTATTTTCTTATTTTCCCAATAAACAGAGCACCAGAGTAGAAGTTAAAGGAGAGGGGAGAAAGCTAACCTTAGCTTTCCTTGTAGTTAATTCCATCAATCATAAGATTTATTTTATATGCCTTTTAAAAAATGGCATCAACTAAATTTTCACACTCCATTGATCTTAAAATGTGGAAAAGAGAATGTGCAGCTTAGAATTGATGAAATCCCTTATTAGCAGTGCGGCGTTTGTACAACTCTCCTCTGCCTCAGTTTACTTATCTGTTAAATGAAGAGAAAATGATCCCCTACCCCCCTGACCTGCTTCCTTGTAACTCAGAAGTTGTGAGACATGATAGCAAATGGCATAATGTGCGAGCAGTTGGTCAATTCCTGAAGTTCACTATTCAAGGTTGCTCAGTGCCTCACTCCAACCCCACTGCCACCTTCAAACAGACCACCAGGGGCCACCCAAATTATCACGCTCTTTCACCTGTGCCCTTGCATGAGAAGCATGTTCTCTCCAGAACAGGAGTTGTCCTGGCTTGGTCCCCCAGTGAGCTCCATGTGGGTTTGTCCTTATTACCACGGAAAAAAGAGCAGAGGAAATCAAGAAGACTGTAAGTTCAGCTACAGGAACTATACAATTTCCAACTACTCTCTGGTCTGGGCTGTCCTAGCTTTTGGACATTTAATAATGCAGAGGAAAGTCTCTTGTTTTATTAATTATTAATCTCTCTTTTTTGCAGTTCTAAGGACAGCAAGGAGATGAGCTCTAAGGCGGAAGAGAATGGGGCTGAAAGAGATGTGTAAATGGCACCAAACCTCCCTGCCCTCTTTCTGCAGGTTTCATTCTAATCGTGTCCTGGGACCCAGCTGCATGTGACAGACATTGTTCTCTCCAGCCCTGCTTGTGTGTCTGCACCCACGATGCATGGGGAAACTAAAATTTCCAAGTGCAGCGATGGGTCCTCTAGCAGGAAAAAATAAACAGGTAGGTTGGTTTTGAAAGAATTTTCTTTGTCTCTGAAAGCAGCGAGTAAGCTCCCCACCCCCTTTCTGTTTACTTGGGAGAAGGTAAAGCACAAACCCCACATGTGGGTCCAGACGTGATAATTTCCCTGTCAGCGATGTGGTGGGGAAATCACTCTTCCTGCTAATTGCGGTGAATTAAGGTGTTTTTTTTTGTTTTGTATTTTTTTTTTTTTTTTTTTTTGCAGCATGCCCACTGTTCTTTCTGAGCAGCCCTCTCTCCTGCCAGCTATTTCACACTCGCAGCCATGGTGCTCACAGCTCCCTGCACCCACTGCAGGCCAAGGTGGAGCCTGCTGGGGAATCTGTCAGGCACAGCTATTTCCAGTCCCTGCTCTCCCCGGCTCTCCCTGCTTGGCAGTGGAGCTCATTACAATCAGACACGCAGGGGCAATTATGGTTGGGATGGAGTCACTCTCTCACTGACAGAACAAACATCTTTCCCTTCCATTACATAGTCCCCTGTTATCTTACCAATGTGTCCCTTGCCCTTAAGAAGCAGAATTAAAAAAAATAAATAAAAAGAAAGGAAACTAGAAATGTGTTGCCTCAGTTGCACATTGTTTTAATCCCATTCTTTCAAAACACAGGAGGGAGGTCGCTGTATTGCATTCTCTCAGGGGTGAAGAGGCTAATGGAAGGGGAAGCAGGGAGCCCGGCATTCTC
This sequence comes from Tamandua tetradactyla, assembly GCF_023851605.1. Lineage (NCBI taxonomy): Eukaryota > Metazoa > Chordata > Mammalia > Pilosa > Myrmecophagidae > Tamandua > Tamandua tetradactyla. The sequence continues at coordinate 47,014,837 of NC_135329.1, read as the reverse complement.
CTGCCTTTCTTTGTGACCTTGGATTAGCTTCATAACCCGGCCAGGAAAATAAAGACCAGCCAACATGTTCTAGAGCCTAAAGGAAGAAAAAAAAGTGCCAATTGGAAAGGGCCATAAAAAAATTGTTTCTATACCCACAAGGGGCAAAACTGAGTCCAAAAAGCAAAGGGACTTGTTTGAGGTCTCAAAACTAGTTAAACACAGAGCAGGACCCAGAACGACAGAATTTCTACTCTTCACTGGGTGCAATTTATACTGTCCCACCCCACTCTCAGGCCTGGAAAAAATCAGACATCAGGCCTAAAATTGTCCTTTATTAACTTCTTAAGCACTTGGGAGGTATTTAACATTGTCCTAGGACTGACATGTCTTCTTCTATAAAAGAAGAGGAAGACTTGGCCCCTGTCCTTGAGGAGCTTATAGTTATCACCAATACACATGAGAAGAAAACATTTACTTCTGGCCCATAGAGGATCTCTAAGAGACACCCAGATACTCCAGCCTGCAATTTGCCCATGTCTACACAGTAAATCTAACACTTAGACAGGGAACTTAAGAATTTTCAGAATCTCAACCAAGCTTATTTTCCTACCTCTTTTCCTACTTCATGTTCTGCTCATGAAATTCTGTTGACTTCCAGAATATGCCAGACCCATGTATTATTTCTACATGGGATGTCAACCCCCCCTACCTTGTAATTTCCTGGTCATCTTTCTAGACCTACCTGAAGTTTACCTCTTCTCTTGTTAGCTGGAAAATATGCTTGTCCTAGCTGAGCTTAACAATCTACTCTTTGTACTTAGTTCTCATAACATTAACCAGACCTTCGCAGTTCTGCTTACAGAAATAAGATAACAGAAAAGCATTAAGAACACCCCATGGCTCAGTGAACCAGGACTTCCTCTTCAAAAGACAAGTTTGGCATTCCTGAGGGTCAGCTAAGAAAAGCATCATGAAGACCCTGTATGTAAGAGCTTGTACATCAATATCTGAAGCTAGTCACTGAAGCTGGAACAAGAGATGTACTTGAAACAAGATAGGATGAGACGTTTGCCCGTGCCTTCTTCACAGAGATTCAACATCATTGCTGACCTGACAAGAATGCATCATGTGGACATTGCTTAGTTTTGATCCCTATCCCCCTTCCCTTTACCTATAAAAACCCTGACCCATATCCCCACTTTGAACTTGTTTTGGGAAGATTCCTCCAGTTCTTTGCAAAGTGCACTTGCAATAATTAACCTTCACACTCAGAGATATGTTTCTCCTTTGTAGTGTTGCGTCAGGTGGGTTCTTCTATGGAAAGTACCTTCCATGCGGTAACCCTATGAAAACTTCTTGATATCCTGAACAAGAGTTAGCTAGTTGTTTCTCTGTGATCTAATCACTTTTTATTCATTACTCTGTTATGACACTTTGAATCCTATTACAGTTTATTATTTGTGTGCATTTTCTTTACTAGATTGTAAGCTCCTTGGGATCATTGCATACCTATATTGGCATAAGTAGCCTGCTCCTTCATACCAGGGTGCAAGGCTTGGCAAGTGGAGCAAGCCTCTTGCCCACTTCTTACCCCTTTGATGGGTGCTCTTGTGGAAAACACACACTTTCCACCTTGATGTGGCTTCCCTGAAGTCCAAAAACATGTCCTTCTATCTCACAAGGCCTAGCGCAGGGTCTGGCAACCAGTAGGTGTGCAAAATGTGTCTGTTGAATGAATGAAGCCTAATTGGCCTCTTTACGTCTTGGTGGAAACAATTAGAAATCGCTGAACTGCATTTAAGTTCTCTCCCCATTGTTCCTGTAAATGCCTGCAGCTGTTGAAGAATACTGCAGCCAATGGGGGAGATATCACGGACATAAAGCAGCCACAACAAGAACACTTTCTTCTCAAGAGTGGTCAAAAGTAGCCATGGGAATACACAAATGTGGAAGAGACTGCAATGTATATGTGGTATTTATCTCTATTTTATTCTGTTTCTTTATTGTGTGTCTGTGGGGTTTGGGTCTACAGTGTAATCAAGAAGATATTGTACTCTGCTTGAAGCCCCTCGAGCATTTCCATCAGTTTCAGAATACCCAGTCATATTAAGACAGCCAAAGTTTCATTCCCCCTCTCTGGCCCTGAATTTAGCAGCTTGAGCCATTTGAGGGTTTGAAGGATTGGGTGACTTAAGCAATGAAGCTATCCTTCTTGACATTTCAACTTACCCAAACTCCAGAAATATGGCACTAGCACAGGTATCATTTTGAGTAACTATAGGAGTCTATCTGTAGAGAATATTTCTCATCCATAAACCACAGCAGATCAAAGGCATATTGATGTTAAAACATGTGAAATAGAGGAAGAAGTGTAATAAGTATTGCGCATTTCTGTGCAATAGTTTTGCACGTTTCATTGACACTTTAAGGTGGATGTTATCATCCCCTCTTAAATGGACGAGGAAGCTGAAGTCCGAAAATTTAAGTAACTTGATTGAAGTCACCTAGTTAGCTAGGGTTATTTGATTCTGCAGTCAACATTCTCTCTACTTCACCAGGATACCTGTATGGCAGGCTCTTCAGCAGAGGTAACACTTGGGTCTGGCAACAGAAGGTGTGCAAAATATGTCTGTTGAATGAAGGAAGCAATGAAGCTATTCTTCTTGACATTTCAACTTACCCAAACTCCAGAAATATGGCACCAGCATAGGTATCATTTTGAGTGACTATAGGGGTCTATCTGTAGAGAATATTTCTTATCCATAAACCACAGTAGATCAAAGGCATATTGCTGTTGAAACATGTGAAATAGAGGAAGAATCAATCCAGGGTCCATTTTGATCAATCCAGACAGAAATGGGCCCTGTTAATGCACCATTCTGTGGAGGAACTTCTTTTCTCTCTCAGCCTACCTGTGTTCAAAGAGGACTGCAAGAGTGTATGTACTCCAACTCAGGTCAGTAGTGTCTCCTCTAAATACCTGAAGGGCTTCTTTTAACCCAGGTCTTTATAATGACTGCAACGGAATTTGCATACGGAGAAACATGTGAAGCTGTGCATAGTTCCCACAGCCTTAACTGGCTTTTGTTACCAGTCTGCCCTCGACAGGTACTAGAGAGGCTCCTGCCAGGAGTGGCCCGTGTCTTCACATGCCCTTTCTGCCTTCATCCCCTGGACCAGCTTTTATGTCTCATGCCACTGGCCTCTTCCACTGACCTACGTATGGGAAATGCAGTTTGCTGTGTGTTGTTTTCAAGTTTCTTTGCCCTGTCTGTACATTATTTATATTCTCTACAGAGAGTATTAGCTGAGGAGTCAAGGGATCTGGATTTCCATCTAAATTCTCTTAATGGTTACGATGATTATGTGATTACCATGTGTCAGATGCATTATCTCATTTTTATTCTCACCACAGTCATGTAACATGGGCATTTCTGTCTCTGTTTTACAGAGATGAAGCTAGAACACAGAGAGGTTAAGTGACTGACTTCAGGTTACAATGAGTGGGAGAAACCTTAATGGCTAAGAACCTGGCTTTGGAATGCCACACTGTCCTGGGTTTCAGTTCCTGGTCCTAACTCACTGAATTGCACACATCTATCTTGGTTTAATTACTTTCATATCAATTTATTGTAAAAAATTTTTCTCTATGCACGAAGCTCAACACATTTACTCTTATGTGCTTAATATTATATTGTATGGAAGTACTGTCATTTAATTAACCATTTTCCTAATTGTGTATACTTGTATTGTTTCTAGTTTTAATATTATAAATAGCATTGCCATAAACATCTTTGTCAATGAAATTTTTATTCTTGTTTTAGGCTATTTAATAAGAAAGTTTCCCAAAAGTGGGCCAAATGACCTAGACCCTAAATCCCTCGACACCTATTGTTTTTCAGAAATACTGTTTTATTTCAAAATTTTATTGCCACCAGCAATATACAAGAAAGTCCTTATCACTACATTTTCATTGGTAACAACCTATACTATTAATCTCTTCCAATTTGATTGACATTCATTACTTCTCATTTTAGCATTCATTACTTTGATGATTAATGTACTGGAATTTTTTTCCATATTTTCATTGGTTATCTGAATTTTCTCTTCTGGAAAGCATCTGTTCCTGGCAAGAGGATTATTGGGATCTTAGCCCCAGCAGCCAGTGGAGGCTGGAATTAAGTCTTGCTATATTGGTCTGCCGTCTGACATTCGAGGACCTCAATCTGCAACTTTCGTTCCGTCTCATACCTCTAAATTTAAGCCTAAGGTCATCTAACTGGGATTTTGCGAAGGTTTTCCAGCATCCACCCAAGCTTCCCAGAATTGACCATTGCATATTTTGCAAGTCCATGATTCCCACCTAGCATGACCCACCCTTGAGGACTGCAACATGTTGCCAGGGTCAAGGTTGGGGCTTCTCTCCCAGTGAATAGGTCACTGAGAATCTGCCTCCATCTCTGTCACTTTGACAATTTCCTGACTCTTATTGCTTTGCCACATTCTTCACTCCCCTTTTCTTCCAGCCCACCAAGGGCCTTTGGACTGGAAAACTGTGGTCATGCTGGTTATTCTAGTCCTGACACCTCCCCTTGGGCTCATCCTGCTAATGTCCTGTCATGTCTCCTGGCTGAGCCACTTGGCTTTCAGACAAAGATTTCTTAACCCTACTGGTCTCACTAAGGCGAATGTGTATAAGAGAATTGTTTTCTCATGAAGCCACATGAGTTAAGTTTGACTTAACTTATTGAAATTATAGCACATCCAAGCTACATGAGAAAACACTCTTCCGTTTTAGCCACAACAGAGGAAAACTGTGAGAATGAAGAAAATCAGGTTTTTTAAAATGCAGTTAAAAATTACAAAGAATTCTTGTTATTTATATTGAGTTTCTTGTTTGTGCAGATGGGCCTCAATAGCCAAAGGGGACAGACAAGCTAAGGAAGGAAAATTCTCAATTCATAATGAATTGGAAGTGAAGAGGAAGACTTAGATATTAAACGTCATGCCATGGAAACTATCATTTGCATGCCACCTTAAAAATGGATGTTGAAGTTTTTCTTGAACTACAGGCCAGGTGACTATAGCTGTTTTGTCCTGTTCTATAGGCAACATAGAATATGAGCAGCTGTCAGGTCTAAACTGAAAATATTAGAGTAGGTGACATTGGCTTTAGTATGGCAGCATCATGGACATCATTTTAAAGAGCTGGGATTATATCTAAACCAAAGCTAGGGAATGATCTCTGTATTTTTTTTTTCCATTTTACAATGGGAAGAACACCATTTAAAGCCTTTCTACTTATCCTTGAAAATGATAAAATTCTATAGCTAATCCACAAGTAATTATATTCCCATTACTACTATGGACAAACCTCTTTCTCCACTTTTCTCATGGAGTCTTTTCCCACCTTCTATTTTATTGAAATTTCCCTATTTCTAGAGGATACCTTATCTCCTGCCAAAGTTCCCTCCAATGGACGTTGTTGACTCAGCTCCACCATCTAAACTTTGTCAGCAAATATTTCAATCTGTAATCCCTATCAGTGTGGTTTCTGATCTGCTTGCATCTAACATTGTGGCGGTGGTAATTGAGTCACCTCAGTGTCCCACGGTCCCTGAAATCCATCACCCCCAAACCGGAGCATCATATTTCCCTATCCCAAACTTCCTCCTCCTCCTTTGTCATTTAAGACTCTCCGCCAAATATTTCAGATCAGAGACTTTGAGTCATCCTTCATTCCCTCCTTAGACCCCTATGGCCAATTTAGCACTAAGTTGTTTACCATATTCCCATTTGCTTTTCTATCCCAGCTCCTGTCACCCTTGCTTAGGAGATTTTTGGTTTTTTGCCCACAGGAGCACAACAGCTCCTATAACAGGATTCTCCTTCTATTATTGACTCCCTCAACTTGATCACAAAAATAATCACCAGAGAGATATTTCTAAAATGTCAATCTTGATGGTATGACTTCCATGCTTAGAACATTCAGAGGCACTTCATAGCCCCCATGGTAAAAATCTAAATTCTCTCTCAAGACCCATAAACTGTCCGTGACCAGGTACTGTCTACTCTTTCAGTTGCACATTTTTACCATATATCCTTCCTCTTCCCCCATTCTTCCAGCATCGCACACATACACCCAAAATAGACTAAGACTACCTTGAATATGCATTTTTGTACAATGTTTAAAAGAATCCAGTCACAATGTATGTTTCTTGAATGAATGCATGACTCAACTTTTTCAATGGCCTTTTCATATGTCTTCAAAATGTAGTTCTTCATTGTCTTCTGTTGCCATGGTAGGTACCTGAATTATCCATATTAATGACCCATTAAGAAATGAACATTTGTGGTCACTTTATAATAATCTCAAATTCAGAGACCATCCTCTCATCTCAGCTCCTTTTAGCCAAGATTTTGGATACATCCTCAACTTCATCAGAACTGCTGCAACATCAGAGTCCTTAAAATTGCAGGATTTTATTAATTTTTCTTTCTCCTCACATCTGCCTTGTATTTCACCCCTCCTATTTCTTCATATATGAAGATTTCTCTCCATCTTCCTTGAGGTTTCAAATCTCTTAACCCCTCACTATTCCCTCCATCCATATGCCTTTCTGTTTTCACTTACTTATACCAGTCATTCATTAGGCTTTGGCTAGTTCCCCAGAAACTAGAAAAATTTATCTTCTAACCTTCACCACAATCCCCTTTCCAATTGCTAGTTCTAAGTTTTTTCCAAAACCCACTTTCTATGCTTTCACTTTTAGATCACTATGTTTAATGGAGAAAGCCATGAAAATGTAAGAATTGATAAGGCAAACCAAAAATGAACATTTATCAAAATTCTATTGGACAGGGGGTGCAAGGGTAGTTCAGTGGTAGATTTCTCACCTGCCACGAAGGAGACTTGGGTTCGATTTCTGGCCCATGTACTCCCTAAGAACATACAAACAAGCAAAACAAAGGAATAAACAAACAACAGAAATGAAACAAATGGCGCTGCAATAACAGGATAGTCACATGGAAAAAGAACGACATATGACCCCCACCATACAGCATACAAAAAAAATTATATTGGACATACACAGTTGTTCTTTGCTCCCCAACATCTGATACTCTAATTATTACTTCTTTCTGGGGTAAAAAGAATGAATGAAAATATTGTTTTAAACTTTCTTCTTCCATGTGTTTTTTGACATCACATATTTTGACTGTTTCCCTAATGTTTTCTTTATCTTTCACCTTTCTGGAAATTCTTTCTTGCTTACTTCCTAAGTCTATTTATTCTGTAGATTCTTTGTTGACCATGATCTATCGCTATATAAATTTTTTTTATATTTAGGAATGAGGAATATTTCTCAACCGTGTTCCTTTCCACTGGCACTTGGTCTTCAGCCTTCTCAACTCGACTTTCTATCGTTAAAAAATGTTGACATCTTTTACCTGTTGTTGTGTTTTCTGATTTTGTCTACTTTTCTTCATTCCTATGTGTTTACAATTTTTATTCCTTTGGCTTTCATTTCAGAAAGAGTTGAGGAGAGAGCAGAGGTAAATGCTTGTGTGCAAACCACCATGTTTACCAAAAGTCTCTGATTACCTCTGCATCAGATTCTTCTAGAAGCAGAATCACTATGTCAAAAGGCAAGTACCTCTTACACTGTGAAACATATTGTCTAATAGCCTGCCTGAAAATGGTATTGACTTACTCTCTTATCAACAAATGTATATGAGGGCTGGTTGTTTTTATTTTATGAATACTATTTTTCTTTCATATGATTAAAAAGGCTTCTACTCTAGAAGTGAAGCATGATGACACCGGAGTATTTTAATTAGTGCACTTCATTATGGAACATCAGAAAAATAAAATTAGTGTGATGAGGTAACTGTGTAAAGTGGTAATTCATTGTAGTCACTGCTGATAATGTGAACTGAGCCCGAAGATGTATAGTGCCTCTTTCCAACTTCAGCCTGCCTGAGGAGGGATAGTTCAGGTAGAAAATGTGTCTTGACCTATAGTGCACATTGTGTGAAAGATGTGTAGCTTTGAGGGACCAGTGATTTTGCATGAAGCCCTCACAAAAGCTGAAGAATTTGACAGAATCTGTCCAAGGGGAATTTCTTCTGTTGTTGAATTCTCTTGCTATATTAGTCAGAACAATGGTGGGAAAGTGAAACTGGAGTTAAAAAGAGCTCCCTGACCCTTAGAAAGTAGATGAAATCAGCTTTGTTCTTTGCAAGAGAAGAGAATGAAAGACACAGTCATTGTATGTGTGTGTTAGTATTGCTCAATGAAGTCTACCACTAGTTGGTATTCAGGCCAGCTGTGTTTATGTAGATGTATGTGTGTTGAGAAGGGGGTGATCACATCATTAAAAGCATAAGGTTAAAGAAATACAGGTTTAGACAGGAAACTGGTGCTCTATGTCTTATTTCTGGCAGTCAGTAGCATTGGGTTGTCCAGAAGATGTAAGTGTTGAGAAGGTATCTTTGAGGATCAATAGCCAGGGGGAAGAAGAAAGCACTTTGAAGAGGGGCTGTTGCTCAGGGCTCTTCCTGGATAAGCTAAGTTGGGGAACAACACGGTGGTCCCTGTTGCCATGGAGACAACCTTCACTGACAGTAGTGAGGAATGAGCAATTCATCAGTGGAACGCTAATTCAGACTTCAATTAGAATTTCCTGGAATACTCCACTTATATTTCCTGATCTTATTGTTCTTTTCTGGGTTTCTCTTTTCCCCTTATTTTTCCTTTGTTTCTGTTACATAATCAGTCTTCTCTTTTTGGAAAAGAAGTGTGGGCAGACAGGTGAAAGAGTCCTGTTTTAAAGACAAGGACACTAAATTTATGGAAGAGACAAGGGCATTTAACTTGGTAAGCAAACTCTCTAAAGAGCCTGTGTCTTAGACATAATAGTTACTAAGAAAATGTGCGTCGAATTGAATTAGAAGGAAATATGGACACTGTAAAATCTTTTCCTCTTTGTCCAGCCTATATTGGCTACTATACTTTTGGAACATCATTAGAGATATAAGCCGATTGCTCCACATTGTTCCCATCTAAATCTTCACTGTGTCTGGGAGAAGAATACTATTTTGGTTTATTAGAAAAGAAATGTAAGTCTAGCAGGTTAATATACTTTTCCAAAGTGAGCCAGGATTATGTTTCAGAAGGAAGGCTAAAAGAAGTCGGTTTCTAATCCTCAAGACTACAACAGTGTGTGATAGGGGCTTCGAGGTCCATCCATTCATTCAATGATATTTTTGAGCTAAGGTAGGGGGTGCTCTGTAGCTATAAAGATGGATTATACTTGCTGCATCCTTTCATGGGGCCTTACCCTGGATCATCTGTTCTGCATGACTGTTTAGGTAGATTCTGTCTACCAAGAAAGAGAATTGATGTCAGAACCTGTGATATATTGGACAGTGTCCATTTTCCAAGGAGATGTTTCCTGAGACACATACTGTTAAAAGCCATTTAATAGAAAGTGTTTTAAGTAGGACCCTTAGGGACCACATGAATTCTTCCCTTCTTCTGCTGAAGATTAGAGACTGAAAATAACTTAAAGAACACTGATAACTGATGACCTGTTATCAGGAAAATATATTCAGCAAACACTTATTGAGCACCTATCTCATGACAGGTACCAGAACATCTATGTCAAAAGGATACTTATGCAATGACCAGGCATGAAGAAAAAAAGAAAGGCTCTGTTTCACAGAGAAGTGAACACTTTACCTAAGTCAGGAAGAACGAATAAAACTTGACCATATATAGAAAAGGGAGGGAATTGTGTTCTGAATGACATGCAGGAAGAAGATAATGAGTGAAGACGTTGACTTTGGGATATTTTAGAAACCTGTCATTAGAAGGGACTTCTGGGAAAATGTGGTTCAATGGTGTTCAGACAAAAATTTTAAACACTGTAGTCCAATATATAAAAGTGAGAAAACTGGGCCATTTAAGTAGAAATGGGGTGGGGGTCACAGAGCCCTGCCCACTAATCCCAGTCTTCCAAGGACCCTGAGGCACCTCTAAGAAATCCTAAATTTCTTTAGAGCACAATTCTCAGTTAAAGAGTCTAATCCTTTCATTTTAAAGAAAAGGAAGCAGTGCCTTCTTCAAGGTCATAAAAAAATTTAATGACAGAACTGGGACTGTTGCTTAGGCTTCTTGACTTGAGAATTCTTTTCAACACCCTTCAGTGCTTCCTGACACATCCAGGAGAGAGAAGCTTTCCTTTCTTACCATGGGGCCCTGGCACATTCAGACAGCAGATTCAGTGTCAGGTGGCATGTCCCATTGCCACAGGTTCGTGGCTCTGGCTTGGCAGTTAACTAGCCCACTGTAGGAACACCCAGTTCTTAGAGGGGGCTTCTCGCTCCTCTTTGGTTTCCTCTGAATGTTAACATCGGGCAACAATTAAGTGAGAGGCTTTGGAGGCCTGGGACCTCAGTGAATGCTTAAACTTGCGTTGTAGCCAAGGAACCTTCAGGACCTTCAGTAGAGAAGAGACTGTTTCTTGTGTGCTTCAGAGGCAAGACAACCCAGTGATTCAACAAAGAGAATCACTCAGGGCAATAGCAATGAGAAAGCAACCTTGAAAGAGAGAAAGAGCTGTAGGAGCATGCCTTAATGAACAGACAGGTCAAAATACAATGATTCTTGGGTGACTCGCCAAAGGCCATTCATACACCCAGAATCTCACACCTGCTGATCTGCCACATATCTCTTTGGCATTGATGAGAGGTAGTCATGCAACACTACTCAGCTAAAACTTTCTAAGCTTCTCACATATATCAGTCTCTGTCCTGTGTGTTTCCACAAGTTTTACCTCATTTATTCCTCACAGAGGGCTGAGTAAGGAATCTAGAGGTGAAATTGAGGTTTGGAAAAGTCAAGTGACTGACTTCATATTATACACCAAGTGACTGGCTGAGCTGACGTCTGACACGAGGTCTGCCTGACCCCACTTTTGGGCTTTTATTAACACTACTAGCTTCTCCTTTTCTTATTGTTAAATTAAAATGTTTGTTTTTCTGAAAAAATAAAAATTTGATTATCTGACACCTCAGAACACAGACCTACCTCTATACCTAGGCCCAGAGCACATTTCTGAAGGGCAAGTCCAAGAGATGCTTGAGTTTTATTTTGTGCATAAGCAAGTTAGTATGAGAAGAGAATAAAAAAGAAGGATCCAGATTATGCCATGTTGCCCAGACCGAGGAAAGCATACCCTGAGCTTGCACTAGAGGGTAATACATGGGACATGAGAGGCTCAGTTCTGGGCTGTCAAGAAGAGCTAGGAGGTACAAGGACTTCTGGCTTTCAGGGGATTGCCTGGAGCAGGCCTTCTGAGAGGGCATCCCCCTCGCTGATGCTGCCTGCCAGGCTCCATGCTATCTCAGCCCAGAGATCACAGACTGAGTGACGGCCCCACAGGCAACCACTCTATTGCTCAGGCTGACCTGGCTGGCTCATGGCCACCACTTCCCTGGGGCCAAATGGCCATTAGGACCAGAACTCCAGCAATCTGTGGCTCCATGGAGACCGTCTGTCTTTCTTAAACTTTGTTAGGAACTTAATTACAATTTCTTCCTCTCTGCCCATTCTTATCCTCAAATTCAAGCTTTGCTGCATTTGTCCTATGAGGCACTTTGACATGTTGACTTCACCATGGAAGAAAAAAGAATTGCTTAGGGGGCCAGAGTGCCTTTAGCTGCAGCTGAGGCATAGTCTGGTGTTCCTTCTGAGCTTCATAGCAGGCTGCATCCCTGTTGGAACAGGTGGTCAGATGGGTTGTTTGCAGGGCAGTCGCCGGAGATGATCATGCTATTGATGTGCATCTGGCCGAGGCAGACAGAGCTGATCTGAAGGGCCTCTGGTCCTCAGTTCAACTAGAGTGGGACACCCTTGCACACACAGCTGTTAGCTAGCCCTCCTTTACACGTCAGCATGCCTGCATTCCCCACCCCACCCCTAACCCATGTACTCAAGCAACAAAGCAAGGCTTTCATATTTCCCCAGGCCCAGTGCTTTCAGGGGAAACACTTCTCAGTGTCTAACCTCAAATCCTCATGTGTTACAGGGAGATATGTTTTGTTTTTGTTTTTGTTTTTGCCTTTAATTAGCACCATGACTCACAGAGACCTTGTTGTTCTGATCTTTAGGATGGCTCAGGATGACAGAGCAGCAGGGAAAACTGTGGTTATTTTATTACTATTAAAGGAAAGATAAAAGGAGAGGGAATCTTTTCTAATTCAGCAGCTAATCCAGATCACTTATAGAGTGATTTTGAAATGCAAGTGGTGCTTTACACATTGAATTGTAGAAAAAAATTCAATCTTCTGCACTTTGTTGATTAATAAGATGACTACTGACATCGGATTGTGAATGTCTGTTCCAGGATAGTGGGCACCTCTTGTCTTGGGCAGTCAAGAGATGGGTCTAGATATATGATGCCATGCTGGGAGACCACTGGGTTTTTGGGTAGAGGAAAGGAGCTGGAAGAGGTTCTGGGAGCAACTGTCTAAAATGCAATGAAGATATGGCTAGGGGAACCATTTGTAGTGAGGGCATGCCCAGGAAGAAGGATGAAGGAAGAAAGGAAGATCAGGCAGACAATCTGGAAGTCCATATAAGCTAAATTTTAGACCTTAAGAGTTAACTCTTAATTGGATGCCAACAAATTATGCCCATACTAGTGGCTCCTGGGAGCTAACAGGGGGAATCCAAGAATTGTCTAAGGTAAGAAGCCCTGACCTGAACAGTTTCTATCCTCAGTGGTAATTATAAGGCTGGGCCAGCCAGGTTATGAGTAAGAGAGTTCAACAGGGAAGGTATCTTGAAGATAAAGGAGACTGGTACCAATTCAGAGAACTAGGGAATTAAGGAAAGGAGACAGCATATGAAAAACTGAAAGCCAAAAGGGGAACCTGAAGATAAATCAGAGAAAATGCCAGAAGTCAGCTCACATGGAAAGAGGTACAAACTTGAGTTTAATGCGGAATGCAACAGTAGCCTCTGGTCGGAGTGGATGAAGAGATGTGGGTAGCCAAAACCAGCCCAGCAAGATCATCACCACCTCACAATTACCCCATTCCAAATCTGCACATGTAAGAATAACCAGTCAACCCATGCACACCCCATGACAACTACCTAAGTGTCAACCACTGGGGAAAGCCCCCTCCATACTAGTGCTCATCATTTGCATCTCGTTTTCATTTCCCTGAACCCAGAACTTTGGGTTTTATATGTCAAAGTGAATATACAGCTTTGGGCCCTTAGCCTTATGACCTCTTCTTACTTCCTATTGGTCCTCAATCCTGCTGGAACCCCTGATTTCAGTCTCTGAGACCTTCCTCCAGTCTTGTCTAGTTCCAAGGGACTGTGCCATTATCCTGTCAGGGAAAGCTCTTGACATTATGGGGAGGCAGTAGGAGCAGAATAGGAGACAGCTCTTGAAATTATATTGATGATGCTCAGCTCAGTTCTTAGGGCTCCTGACATGGTCAGCTTCTGCTGCTCCACGTGGCTTTGGCTTGGCTATAACAAATCATGTAAATTAGTGGTCAGGATCCTAGGCAACCATGAAAAGATCTGCTAATTACATTGTAAACCTTAGCTCAAATGTTAGAAGGGAAAGTAAAACCTGATTCAAATGTTGTTTGAATTAAATTTTGCCCAGATTGAAAGATTTTCCCCAGTAAGAGCAGGGGAAAACAGACAAAAGTACCCAAAAGAGAGAGCCCAGAGCCAGGACAAACCTTGCCTGCTGCATATAACAGCAAGAGTCTCAGCTAGAAATTCAGCTGGGTTTGCTCTCTGAGTCACACCCTAGTTTGGGCATGCCAGGAGAGCCTGCGAAAGAAGCCTGTCTTGTGCTATTTGCATGGAGATTAGGAGTCTACCCAAGATGGAGAAAAGGAGAATTTGAAAGAATTGTCTCAAGGATGATGGACCTTGATCAGAGAGAAGACTATGATGCTGGGTCCACCTTAGTGCCAGTCACATCAGCATCAAACATTGTTGCCTCTGCCTGCCCCTTAGGGACTCGTGTCTGAATCCAAAGATGTGTGTGTGTGTGTGCGTGCACACACAGTAACAAGCCCAGTAAGAGGAAAAAGAAGCAGAGATCCTAATACTGTTCCTCAGCATCTCTTCAGGACTTGGAAAGCCCCAGGTGACAGTACAGCTTCCTAGGCCAGATTACAGAAAGAAGCACTTAAGCTCATGCTCTACCTGAGCGCTTTTAAGAATGTGTTGGAACCCAGAGTGGACATGTCAACCTGAGCCCCCATCTGAGCCACCACAGCTGGGGGCTTTGAAGCAGCTTTGTGGAGCCTGTGTTAGAGTTATTCAGAACTCAACAGATTTGGGATATTGGTGGTGTCAGCCAGTCACTACAGGGAGCCTAGTCGGGCAAGAAGAAAGCAATCTGCATCAAATATCAGCTAAGTGAACCGTGTCCCTGAACACAGAAATAGTTGGGAAGGACTCTGCTTTGAGTCTGTAGCCTTGAACTGGTTGATATGGACAGAACTGGAAAAAAACTGTTTTTGTATCCATGGTTCAGCCCCAAGTCCCCATCCCTGGCAGATGCTAGTTGGGAATATTAAATTACATTAATTTTGACTGAAGCAGCCTCTCATGGCACTTCCATTCTCAAAATGTCCCTACTGAGCTGGATCACTTAGGTTCCTGATAAGACCTGTGCTCTTATTTGAGCATTGAGGAGCTCTTAAACATTACCATCCATGGTACATGCTTGGTATATTACTGCCATGTTCACTGAAATTAGTACTCCACAGGGAAAGAAAAGAACAAAACAGAGGGTGGGCTGCGGTGGCTCAGCAGGCAAACTTCTTGCCTGCCATGCCGGAGATCCGCATTCGATTCCCGGTGCCTGGCATGCAAAAAAAAAAAAAAAAAAAAAAAAAAGATAGGAGGCACACCCAGTCTTCAGAAAGGGCATGCAATGAGCATTGTTTGAGGATTAGGAACACCTGACTACCCCAACTGCTAACTGCCACAATATCCAGGCTTTCATGAGGAATGGAAATAAATAATATTAAATGACAATTTGGCTGACAATGGAATGGGGTCAGAAGAGCTAGCAGGATTAGTTAATGGGAGGGTGTAAGGATTTATTAGGCCTGATACAGGAGGTATGACTGGGAGTAATGGGACAAATTGAAGGAGGAAAAAGTTGGTTGAATAATCAGAAAGAGCAGGTAGTGAGCGCTATTGCTCAGTGGAAAAGTCTCCCTGGAGAAGTGATGGAGTTTCCTGAGACATTGAGGACCAGAAGAGGCAAAGACAAAAAATCCACCAGAGATCAATTCTGCCCTGGCAAAGAAATGATCCTGATGATCTAATGGTCTTTCCTGCCTCTGACTTAATGACAAGGTGTGCAGCAACACCTACCTGGAAGATCATTTGCTTCAACAACAAAGACAGTTTTATTGAAAAGTGCATATATTCCCTTCTACACTCTTAGGAGATTTGGCACTTAATATTGAAGTAGACATTACCAGAAGGAACTATAATTTTAAAATCATTCACTACACAATGTCCCAATGTCCATCTGCTACCACAGATCTGAGGTTCAGCCTAGGTAGTTTAAAGAACATAGTTGTTGTATTTGCAATGATACATATTTTAAGACTCCTAATTGCTCTTGAGTTTTGCTCTTAAAAAGTTTAGTCTTTTTTAATCTGAATAGTTTATCCTACTAATTCAGGTTAGCTTAGTACTAAAACTTTCCCAATAATGTTTGTGTTCATGATACATAATATAAAATTTTAAGACACTTTCTTTAAAAACCTCCACGAACACTGTCTCCGATAAGCTTATAATCAACTTGGAAAGATGAAAACATAAATGGACAGGTGAGAACCAGCCACGAGAATCTGGATTCCATCTCAAAAGTTGAGGGAAGGCAGATGGAGCTTCACATAGATGCATAGAGGATGGGGAGAAGCCTATGGTCAGGGAAGCATGAGAAAGATACATTTAACTGTGAATAGTTTGCAATCCATACTAATTAAATAATGAGAACTGTCGATGAAATGGAAGCACAAAGTATGTTTGTAATGACAACCACCCTAGCCTGCTCAAACCAGTTATTTGATAGGTGTGGTCCATCTGCCCGAGACCAGTCCATTGCTTGCACCTCCTATCATGTCCATCTCCTGTCTTTTCAAAGGCATAACAAGATTACGTCCCTTTTCTCTCTTGCTTATTCTACCTCGCTTTCTCCATAGGCACCTCAAGTGCTCAAATCTCTCCCACTTAAACAACACATAAAACTAAAAACCTTTCTTGGTTCCCACATTTCCCTCCATGAGCAGCCTATTTCTTCTCCTCACACCCACATTTCCTGAAAAAATCATCTGTATTCTTTGTCTCTTTTGTGTCCTTCTCATTTAATTCTCAGCCCACTCCTGTCTGCCTTCCAGCCTATCACTCCATCACAAAATTTATTGCTACACTCACTGATACCCTCTTTAATGTTAAAGATGACAGACACATTCCGGCCTTTGTTTTCCTGACCTTTTCACTGCATTTGACCCAGGCGACCACTCCCTCCTTGGAAGGTCCTTCCCTCCTGGCTGCCATCTCACCACACTCTTCTAGATTTCCTCTTACCTCTCTAACTGCTTCTTTTTTATCTTCTTTGCAGAGCCCCCTTCCTCACTTGACCACTCCCTATTTTATCATAATCACTCTATATGGCTCTGCTATAATGTTCTTAAATTTTCCATAAGATTAGACAGCTTAGCTTCTTCAGGCTAAACTTATAGAATTGTAAATTTTTACTTTTTTAAACTAAGCTGCTTCAATATGTATTCCCTGTGCTTTCAAGCCTTGGCTTCATTACACCCTAACCCCTCCCCCACCCCCAACTTTTATTTCCAAATCCTTCTTCCAGAAAGCCTTTCCTAATTCCCCAATAGGAAGTGATCTTTTCTCCTCTGAATTACTTTGACCTTTTATCGACTCCGTTATGTCGTTTATCACTTTCAACCTTGTATCATGGTTATTTTCATCCAAGCTTCCCAGAGGCAGTTTCAAGTTATATTCATCTTTACATTGCCATATAAGTCTAACAAGACACTGGGTTGGAGTCTCTGCCCTGCCTTTTAACACCTGAAGTCAGTTCATTCAAATTTCTAACCCTCAGTTTCCTCATGTGTAAAATGGAAACATAACACCCATTTTCAGGGCTAATATCATGATGAGAGGTTGCAAACATAAAATCCCTGGTATCATCTCTAGCATTTTATAAGAATTCAATAGATATGACAGGTGATGCTATTAGTAATGAAAAATGGAAAAATCTGTTAAATGAATAAACGGAAAGATAGATAGATTAATAAATGTGTGTAAAGACATTTCTTAAGATAAGAAAAAGGAAAAAAGTAAACAAACAAAACCCCCAAAATAGCCAGCCAATTAATTAGCCAACTAACTTAACTTTGTCTTGCTATCACTTAAATTGCATATAAGCAACTCTTAAAAAGTAGCTTGTACTAACTTATTAGGAAATTCCTTCAAAACCCTCCCTACAGTTTCCCTCATTTTTTCTACTGTCCTAAATAAAGGAGGGTTGTGAAGATTTTGGGGGGCAGATGTTAGAAAGAGATTTTAAAACCTTAAAATAAGAAGAATTAGAAATTATCCAAAATTTTATGTTGAGAATTATTTTTATCCCTATGGATTTAGTTTCAAATCTAAACTTGCAGATTAAAATGTTGTTGGATGAAATGATTTACACTTCGCATTTCTTTAAGACCTTCACCTTATATGCACTCAATAACATGGTAGATTTAAAATATTCATGTAGCTATGTTGACAGGACTCAAATTGTTCCTCCCCATGGAAATTCATCAATATTATCTATTGATACTGCCTTTCATAATCAATGCACAACTGTAATCCATCTCCATCTTTTCATATGTTCATCTGTGAAAGGTCTTAGTCTGATTTTCCATTGCATATTCCCACTCGCATTTTAATAGCCCAGGTCTGTGAGAAAGAGCATCAGAATGGAAATTACTTCTAGAGAAAGTTGCAGCAGTTGATTGTAAGTGAGGGCTTCCCTATCTTTGATTCTTTGAGGTTGTTGATGAGGATGTGAAAATTCAAAGACATGATCTGTATTTTAAATTTCCAAATTTATTACAGAGGTAGCGGCATGTTGATGTGCATGTCTTCTTGTAGATCTCCAAAATGAATTTCCTGACATTAAGCTCTTAAACAAAATGTATATGTGTTACCTGTCAAAAGCAGGCTTATTTATATGTCCTGGGATTCCCAGTTTCCAGCAGCTAATCTTCAAGAATATTACTTGATGGGCCATTATGGAGAAGATTTACTTGATATTTGTCCTTTTTCTAAATTTGCACATTTATTTAAAATAGTATTTGGGGCCTTCTATTGAGGAATGGTCTCTAGACCTAGCCATTGCAAACCTGGATTGTTGCCAAACATTGATTGTTCAAAAGATAACAGCATCCACAGAAGCAAGTGAGGGAGGGGAAGAGGAAGAGTAGCTCTCGTAAGTTCAAAATGAATTTATGAAGGCAGCTGGCTTTCTGCCGAGCAGAATGTGGAGTAAACACAGATAAAGCAGATGGAGAATAGAAGACATTGCAAAAATATTTTTTTTGCATCTTCTAATGTACAAAAAAATTTTCCTTGCATTATCTCCCAACATTGTCACCCTGATGCTGGGAAATAGTGATGGCAGGTGTTATTGGTCCCACTTGACAAAGAGAAAGCAGATGATGAGAGAGGGATGAATTTGATTGTCCTAAAGTGTTGAACCAAAAGAATGTTTGTATCTGAGGTGGTCCTCAATGCCTAAGAGGTCCAGCAAGGAGACTGTTTCTCCTTTAAGCAGCCTGCACATCAGTTATGGGTAGTCAGAAATGAAAGCCAAGAGATCATAAATCTGAAGTCTGGCTGGGAGGCTGAGGTCAAAGACCTGCCTTAGTGGGCAGAAGATCTCCATCTGAGTCCTTGTTCTGCCATCACCTGGCTCTGTTAACTTAGGAAAGTCCTTTTACCCACCGTGATTCAGTTCTTCTCACTCATCAGATGAAAAGGTTGGGCTGGCTGGTAACTGAAGTTCTTGAAAGCTTTAACATTGCATGATTTATTCTGACAATTTATTTTTGACTGCCCACTAGGTAGGCACAAAGCAATGCTAGGTGCTGGTAATACTGAGATAAATAAAGTATGGCAAAGGAGAAACATGTGATGGTACCTGAGAAGCACCATGGGCGTGGCCTTGCATGTTTCTAAATCCTCTGCCATTCCAATTCCTGAAATTTGCAATCCATTTTCAGAGAAATCCTTTGTTTACTAAACCATGCGTGATGTTCCCTTCACCTTTGTGTGCTAAGTGAAACTTGTTAGAAATAATGGCGATTTTTTTGTTTGTTTTTCCCCATAACTGTCTCACCACTGGACTTGGAAGTGGAATAGATTGTATAATTTTCCATTGCCACTCCCAACACATTTTCTAGCCATTCTCACTAAATTTCCCAAGTTTTATCTCTTATGTCATTAGATTATATCATTAAGCACCCCAATCGTTGCTGCAATCTATAGACTTCTGAGTCACTAGTCCTCATTTCTGGGTGTTTTAGTTCCTGACTCACAGTCCTTCTTTCCAATTGCACTCCTATCGCAAACTCTTGGAGAACCAACGTACATGTAGATCTTTCCAATAATCTGGATATGATTATATCCTCCACCCTGTGTCAGCCACAGTCTTCCACTTTTATTACCTTTTCATTATCAGTAACTGCAACACCTCCATAAACTCAATTTCATGCATCCCTACACCCAGATACCACCTCTTTCTTTCTAGCTTATTCCCTCTGGTATTTAACACCCAAAATTGTTTGACTTCACCAGGAGCTCCAAACTATTGATGCAGCCAACTTTTCCCTTCCCTCATTATCTTGAGGTCCTCTTTTCTCTTCTGACTGGCCCACTTTCCATTATCCGGGATTGTAATCACTCCCTTGCACACTCTCCCTTTACCTCCTAGAACTCTTTTGGGAAAACCACAACTCCGGCTAAATCCAGTTTTCCATCTAGGCTTAGTGTGCATGCTTTCAGCTAAATATATTTGGATAAAATGTACAAACACACTGACTGGTTCCACTTTAAATTCATGACTAAGAACCTGGAGTGACCCTTAATGTCACCTGGTCATTTCCCTTATTTACTCACTCTCCCAATCTGTTAGACCAATATTTCTCACCTTCACTTTTCCTCTGAACCCACCATTATCTCATCTGCCATTTTCATTCTTAGATGATCACCTTGTTTTCTTCTTCACTGAAAATATTAAAATAGAAAATAATTTGCACAGCTCACCATCCCTCCCCTTGTGCAAAGCCTGTGGTACCAATTGTTCTTTAGGTCCCTTCCCACTTAAAGTTTTCATTCCAGAAATTGTCTCTCTGTCCTCGAGTATTAATTTTTTCTTTATACGAAATCATTCCCATCAGCATTCAAACATGCTGCTATTTCTGATTGATATATATGTATATAAGTATGTGTGTATATATATAAAATACATATATACAAATATACATACATATATATTTTAACCTTACTTCCTCTTAGCTATTGCTCTGCTTATCTGCTTCTCTTTACAAATAAAGCTCCTTGAGCATCTAGTTAATTCCAAGTTCTCTTTCCTTGGACTTTTGCTTCCACCATATTTCTTAAGCATGACTCTTGTGTGGCTAATAGCATGGGGACTCTCAGCAGCATTTTTCATGTCTCATCTTCCCTGAACCAAATTCTTCACTGGCTTGAAGGACACCAGGCTATCTTAGTTTTCCTTCTAACTCTGATTGCTTCTTTCCAGTCTCCTTGCTTGTTATTCTTCATCTCTAAGCCCTCCTAACTTTGGAGTGCTCCAGGGCTCAAATATTGGTCCTCTTCTTGTCTCATTTGCTTTTTTCTTTAAATATTTTTATTGACATTTCTTCACACACATACAGCCCCTTCTACAATGCAAATCTGACCATGCCAATCCTTTGCTTCATGTCTTTCTGAGTTTACCAGAGTGTTCAGAATAAACCTCAAGTTTATTTCTATACTATTAAAGACTTTTTATAATCTGGCCCTTACTAGTATTTATTCACTCATTTCAGCACCCCAAATCAAACTTTATAATCCAGCCCTAGAGTTAAGCACTGTTTTAATTGCTTAAGACACATAGTAAAAATACAACAAAAATTCTTGCTATTTTGGAACTTATATTGTCCTGGGGATGGGGTGGGGAGGGGGAGACAGAGCATAAACAATAAACCAAATGAAAAGTAAATTACAAAGTTTGTGCAAAGGTTATGTTTTGTAAAGCAAAAAGAAGAAAAATTAGAGCCAAGTAAAGATTATTGAGAAAGCAGCTGTAGGGGATGACTTGCAAAAATTAATATGATGACCAAAGTAGTCCCAGTTGGGAAATTGACATTTGAGCAAAAGCTTGAAAGAGGTGAGGAAGTGAACCATATAGATATCTAGGAAAAGAGCATTTCAAGTAGGCAGAACAGCCAAGACATAAACCTTAAAGCGGGAGGATCATGCTTAACACATTCAGGGAAGAGCAAGGAGGCCAATGTTTCTAGACAGAGGGAGTAGGGGAGAAGAATAGACATGAGTTCAGAGAAGTAACGGGGAGCCAGATTATACAGGGACTCATAGGCCATTGTAAGGAATTCTCTTTTACTCAGAGTAAAATTGGAGCTATTTGAGGATTTTGAGCAGAGGCACGAAAAGATTTAATTTGTCTTTTTAAAAATAACACTGATCGTTAGGTTGAAAACAAGACTACGTGGGCCAAGGTAGAGGCAGCAAGACCAGGTAGGCTATTCCAGTAATACAGCTGAGAGACGACAATAATTTGGTCTGGGATGATAGAGGAGGAGGGCATGAGCAGTGATTAGACTTTGGTGATATTTTGAAGATAGAACTAGCAGAATCCTTTCATGAATTGAGAAGTATCAAAGATGACTCCATGTTTTTTGGCCTGAATTGCTGGAAGGATGGAGCAACCACCAACTGAGATAAGGAAGAATGTGAAGAAAGTATGTGAGTAGAGAACGATCAGAAATTCAGTTTTGGACTATGAAGTTGGAAATATTTATTAGACATTCAAGTAGAGATATTAAATAGACATTGTCTATTTATAGGTGGAACTCTATAGGTAGAGTTCAAGAATGGGGTATGAGCTGGAGATAACAATTTGTGAATCCTCATCACAGGGGCATTATTTAAAATCAAATTATGCCTAAGTCACCCCTAGTGAACGTTCTTTGCTGCTCAGATGTGGCTTCTCTCCAAACCAGCTTGGCTGGTGAACTCACTGTCCTCCCCACTATATGGGACATGACTCCCATGGGTGCAAATTTCCCTGGCAACATGGGACAGAAATCCTGGTATGAGTCAGGACCTGGCATCATGGGATTGAGAAAGCCTTCTTGACCAAGAGGGGGATGAAAGAAATGAGACAAAATAAGTTTCAGTGGCTGAAAAATTTCAAACAAAGTTGAGAGGTTATCCTGGAGGTTATTCTTATGAATCATTTATATATCCCTTTTTAATTTTGATATATTGGAGTGGCTGGAGGGAAGTACCTGAAACTGTTGAACTATGTTCCAGTAGCCTTGATTCCTGAAGATGATTGTATAAAGATATACCTTTTACGATGTGATTGTGTGATTGTGAAAACCTTGTGTCTCATTTTCCTTTTATCCAAGGTTTGGACAGATGAGTTAAAAAAAAAGCATGAAAAATAAATAAATAATAAAGGGGATAAGGGGTAAAATAAATTGGGTAGATGGAAATACTAGAGGGGAATGAGAGGGAGGGGTAAGGGATATGGGATGCATGAGTTTTTTTTTTTTTATTATTTCTTTTTCTGGAGTGATGCAAATGTTCCAAAAAATGATCATTGCAATGAACACACAACTTTGTGATGACAATGTGAGTCATTGATTGTATACCATGTACAGACTGTATGAAATGATTCAGGGACAGGAAATAGCAACTGTTCTATGGCCTAGTTAAGGATTGTAGTGGTGGAGAGAGTTAGGTTAGAGTTAAGAAATATATACATTTTAAGGTAGAATTTAAAAGGCATTTTTGGTTTGGACAGGTGACTCCATGGCAAGGTTATCAGAGAAGTAAAAATTACAGGAGGAAAGCCTGGTTCAGGGTCAGAGATATTTGTTTCAGTTTTGAGAAACTCCAGTTCAGTAGGATCATCTAGTAGGCATTTGGACCTCTTGATCTACTATTTGCCAAGCAGATCTTTGGAAAACTACTCATTCTTCCTAAATCTCAAGGTTGTTTTATTTAAAATGTATGCAATAGACATTAAAAATAGTACCTACATTATAAGCTGATATGAACATTAAACAAGATAACACATATGAAGTGATTGGAAGAATAAATGACACATGGTAAATGCCCAAATATAGCAGTCATAAATGTTATCTTAGGAATCATTTGGTCATACAAGTGCATGGAAATCAGCTCAAAGGCACAGAATAGACAGTTTTGAAGGACACAGGGATAGCACATGGAATCCAAAGATGAGATCCAAGCCTTCCCATCTCTGGGTCTGGAACAAGTTACCAAAAAACTATACAAACCAAGGTGACTGCTCTCTCTGCCTGTTTCACTCTTCCTGGGACTCAATGACTTTATGTATTAGTTAGGGTTCTCTAGAGAAACAGAATCAACAGGGAACACTTGCAAATATAAAATTTATGAAAGTGTCTCACGTGACCATAGGAACGCAGAGTCCAAAATCCACAGGGCAGGCTGCGAAGCCAGTGACTCCTGGATGAATGCCACAGGAGAGGCTTACCAGCCAAAGCAGGAATGGAACCTGTCTCCTCTGAGTCCTCCTTAAAAGGCTTCCCATGATTACATTTAGCAACACTAATTGCAGAAGACACTCTCCTTTGGCTGATCACAAATGGAATCAGCTGTGGATGCAGCTGACGTGATCATGACCTAATCCTATGAAATGTCCTCATTGCAGCAGACAGGCCAGCGCCTGCCCAATCAGACAAACAGGTACCACAACTTGGCCAAGTTGACACCTGTCCCCAACCATGACACTTTTCATCTCTGACTTTCTCTACGTAATCCTATTGTCTCTATTTCTATAATTCAAGCATGCCTTTCCCTCTCCAAGGAATTCACCTTTTAATTTCTTCTCAGTTCAAGCATCCCAGAGAGACTGAGAAGAATATCTGTGTCTCTATTTTCCATAACTGGGAAAGAAAATAAGATTGGCCAATTCATCCAGTCAACTTGGGAGGCTGGGTTCTTGTGTCTGTCTGTACTGTCAGGTCGCACTTCCTTCGGGTATAGTGACAGTGAGAAGAGATTATAAGACACATGGCCAGGGAAAGTAAATAGGTCACCTCCATGGCACAGCCATTTAGAGTGGTAGAATCCAGGGGTTTGAACCTAGCAGAGTTGAGTTCAAGTCTCCCACTAATTAGCTGCTGACTTTAAAAGATCATTTAGCCTCTAAGACTCAGTTTTCTCATCTATACAGTACACATTACCTCATAGGGCATTTGTGAGGACTAGGTATGGTGAGACAGAGACACATGTTTTGGAAGCTGTAGAATACAGTGCACATGGAAAGTGTTAATGTTCAGTCCTCCAGTTCTGGATCGGAGAAAATCCAGAATGTGGAGAAAATTCTTCTCAAGTCTTGAGTTTGTGAAAACTGTTGAAATGATCTGTCATGAGATGACTTCCTCGCCACCACAGTTATTGCCTCAGATGCTTTACAGAGAGGTTCTAAAAATTTTAAGAGTGGAAAAAATAAGGAGACCTCAAAGACACTTCGCTTCCCAGTAAATTAAAATGTTGTCTCACCTCTCAGTCTGAAGGTTTGGATGAAGGGGACCCTGAAGCTCTGCCTGGAGCCAGGAGCAGATACATCAGATATTTGCTGATCTCCTATTCGATCAATCACCATCCGGGAACAATTCCTGCCTCCTTCATTCCACCATTGGACCAGGTATTTGCCAAGATGTTATTATAAGCCAGAGTAGGGTGGTTGATGGGACCTAGAATAAAAGTTGTGGAGTATTGCTCACAAAGCTCTTGGAACAGACAGGGAGCAGGTGTAAGTGGGACAAGATTGAAATAAATCTGTTTGCGACGTGTACCTGGGGTAAGCATTGTTTCTCTAACTCGACTCCTGATATTTCCCCTTGGTTTCCCAATGAATGAATGTTCACCTTTACAGCCCTTCTTAAATGGCAGTCCCTCAGTTCCTGATCTCCCCCATTCCACTTCTCCCCCAATTCCAGATAACCCTTTCTATGAATTAATTTTGATGCATAACATACTGTCACAAGTGCACATGCCTCATTGTGTTTAAATAATTTATCAATCTGTTTTCCTCATTAGGTTCATACGAGATTGAGGGTGAGTATCTGGCCCTGTTCATCTATACATCTCTACCCCAAGTGTGGTACTTAATGCTTTGTTGACCTTGGAAACTAATGTGGACCTTGGGGGCAAAACCGGCTCTGCAGCAGTAGAATGATGGAGGGGGTGTTATTTTAGATATAAAAAGCAAATGCAAAAGCACAAAGTAGGGATAGGCCAGGAGTGTGTGTAGGTACAGGTGTAGGGAGAGGACAGTAATAACACTGACTATTAGAGCAAAACCAGCATGCCAGGACATATTGGTGACTTAGGGTCATAGTCAACAAGGCTATTGTTGACAGGCTGCTAGGACCATTGGGATCATTAGGCAATGTTTTAAGAGAGGTTTTTATGTCATCAAAATGCTAAGAGTGCGGTTCTTTAGAACCAGTCAAGATTCTTTTGCACAACCCCTCTGAATTTCATTTACTGTGATAGGCAATCTGAAGGGTTGGTTGTTTTCATGGAAGAAGCTTATTCTTGCCAAAACCGCAATGTGGACAATGACTCCAGACGATCCCTCGGTTGCTTTTTCTGGCCTCATCCTTTGCCTGGCCTCTCTCCAGATGACAGTTTTAGACAGTAGTAAATTACTCAAAGGATGCTTGAGTTACATTTAAAAGATGACCTAGAATTTGGGACACATGTCCAAATATCCTGATCCACTGGAGATGGAGGAGTTAGTCAGAACTTCAGTTTTCATTTGTAAGACACTGAACTATCTTCATAACTGGTCCTCTCTTTGGAGGATAAATGGATATCTCCATCCAATCACTGCTGTAGAAGCAACTCCAAGGTATCTCAAATCTTCTTTATTTAACAGTTCTGTTTTTCTAACCTCTCTGTGAAATCTTTGGCATTACAAGAAATAAGTTGAACAGATATAGCCTTAGACACACTCAGTCCATTGTATGTCTGGCCTCTTATTCATCACACATTAATGAGCAGTATAATAACCAAAATATAGCCAGGTCCCAAGAGGTAGCAAGACCCACCAGGCAGACCAAAGTTCAGGGCTGGGCAAAGGCAAGGTGCAACATCATGAACAGAAATGAAGTTAGAGGGAGCTGCCGAGAGGGAAGCCACTAAGTCTGAAGGGCAGGGACTTGGAAGATGTCTGAGCTCTGAGACAGAAAGTCTACCAAAGAAGGCACAGGAGCTGGGAGCCAAGCCCAGCAAACCCTGGATTGATTTCCTAGGACAAAGTATACTTGAGCTTTTTAAGAGAAGAGAATTATTTATATTGCTTCTGCTATGAAGTAAGAATTTTACCTCTTTGGAATTAATCTTGGCAATGACTCCATAAAGCATTTTTTTCACCACTTTGCAGAGAAGAAAACTGAGTTTCAGAGAAATTAAATTCTAGTACCTAGGATATTTTACGTCACATTTCAAGTCTGAGGCATCTGATCCCAAAGCTGATGTTTTTCACTATATTTTAGCTTTCTAAACATAAGCTACGTAATTATGGAGGATGGGAGCTAACATTTATTGAACAATTACTATGTGCCAGAACTTTTCATATATATAAGAAATAATTTTATTTCTCTTAATTTCTATAACAAAGCTGATGCATTGAGATTTGTACTTAACAGGCGAGAAATTTACTGGTGCCCAGCCTTCCCTTCTCTTTACCACATGGTAGATCCATAACCATCTCTTCTTTGCCCTTTGCTGTAGACCATAAGACAGGTCCTGAAGAATGCAAGTCTATGCTGTCATGCTACCTGAGAGAGAGTGATGGGAAAGTCTCTATGCTTCTCACCTCTTAGTTTGATTTTGAATGTGAATGTTGAGACACCTCACAGACGCCCAGGAAGAGGACCCTACTCGAAAGAGGCAGGAATTCATGGGTGAAGACAACCAAAATGTTTGCATGAGTCCATGCAGACTTCAAATGATACGAAACACTGAACACAGTGCTCATTTTTCCATTTAGTTTTCTATTAGGCTCAATTAATTGCCCATATTTCAATGTAGTTGGCTAAAATCAGCCAAAATTCTTATCAGGTATTACAGAAAGCTAATGGCGAATTTAAGAATTCTCAAGTTCAGGAAGTAGTGGTGGTCCTCATGGTTTGGTGTAGGGCTGGACCTGAACAGACAGCGGCCTTCCCACACTTCAAAAGAGGAATAACTTTGCATGATTTTTCAGTTCATGTATTTTCCACTTCAAGTTCAAACAGCTCAATGTTGTGCTATATATGTATCCCACATCAGGCTTTGCGTATCATTTGGAGCTTATTTTTTAGAAGGTAAATAATAGGAGTCTTCTGCCAGCCTTACTCTCTCTCAAATATGCCATGATCCTTTTGCCATTTCAGGATTGGTTCATGGAGGAAAGAAAAAAAAAGGAAATTAGTGAAATGCAGCATATATACTTTAAAAGTATGAATAAGTATAGAAGGAAATTAACACTCCTGTGTATGATATCCATGTATTAGATTGGGTATTTCAAACTTTCCAATATTTACTCAATAGGCATTTGTTGGGCCCTTGCTAGATTCTAGGCATTGCAAAGTCCTAGGAATGTTGAGAGTTATTCATGCAGTAACTATCTATGGAGAGCCTTCCATACCCCAGGCACTTTGCAAGGCTCCTGAGATGCTCTTGTGGTATCAAGTGGAGGATATAGACATCTGACAAACACTCAGAATTTAAAAAATATTTTTAATTAAATTTAAATAAAATTTTTAAATATTCATGTGGCACATTCCAGTAAGGAAAGTACAATGCGAAGAGAAATCATATAACTAATGATGGAACTAACTTTTAAAAACAAGCTAGTTGGCTATGATATCAGGTAAAAATGGTGCATTTGGTAGCAAGGTGAGGGCAGAGTGGATAAAGTGCTGTGGAAATACAGTGGAAAGCTAGAGCCTGATGGGAATCAAGGAAGTCTTCAAGGAGATCTGATGCGCCTTGAAAAAAGGATCTGATTTATACAAGTAAAACTGAAGAGTAAAATAAATACCCCAGGGAAGAACTAATTTAACTGCAAATGCATAAAGCCCCAGTGTTTATTGTTATGGGGATCGAGAAATAGTGAGGCTTACCTCAGACAAGGGCCTGTTCAGCAGGACCATCTAGAGCCTCCTGCTGGATGGGAGGGAAATGTCATTGGTGATTTATTTACAGTACCTGGGTAAGGGAGAGGATTCTATCGCCATAGCTATTGGGGGATGCAAAAACCAGGAGCTGACAGCATATGCAGATTTGACTCTAATTTGACTCTGAAATATCCATATCTGTGAAATAGCGTTCTGCGGAGGGATGGGCTTCTCCGGGTGGTACTACAGCCTACAGGCTCTGCAGCGAGCTGACTTGTAATTAGGCTAGCGTTTTTGATGGCAGGAACTAGGCAAGGAGCAGGGCAAGGAGTTGCAGAGCCGCATGACGCAAGGAGAGCAGGGCGGCTGTTCCTGCACAGTCAGAGAAAGCCGTTCTTGAGAGCAAACCCGGTAGTGGAAACAAAGAGGGCTAAAACAAATAAAACCATAAAATTGAAGGCAAATGCAGGAGTGCTTAAAACGGCTTGAAGAGTCCTGTGAGGTGGGAAGAAAAAGCAGCCTCCTTAGAAATCCTCTCTCCATTTCTGCCCCTGTAGATTTCCTCTTGGAAGTCCGCTTCAAAGAAGCAACGCCAGGGAAGCTGTGCGCTTCTGTGCGCGCGCGCGTGTCCCCAGTGTCCTCTGCGTCTGCTGCTCGTTGATGACTTGTAAAGATGCTGCACCTGTACGTTTTCATCAACTGAGCTTGCCCTCTGGGGGCTCCCAGGGAGTCAGTCGATAGCTAGTAGGGAGAGTCTTCCAGCAGGGCCCCAGGGGCCTCGGAGCGCATGCGTGGGAGGCCCATGGCGCCTTCCTAAGTCAGTCCTTTGGCTCCCTTCCACCCCCGCACCCCACGGGTCAGGCACATGGAAATACTGGAGAGTGCTTTCCTTTTGTAGCCATTGCATGGGGAGAGTGCTTTCATTGTCGGGGATAAACCTGCCCATGTATTGAGCTTCCAAACCCAGGTTTTAGCTGAGAGAACACAATTTGGTAGCCATGTGCAATGCCCTAAGTGCAAGTAGAAATGTGGAATGGGTTTCACTCAGGAACATTTTCATTAGTTTCTCCTTCCTTTCTACAAAATGTCATGGGCACTGCTTTGAGTTATACTTCCTTTTATTGGTCCATGGAGAGGAAGCGATTTCTTCTATTTCTGTTGAAAAAAAGTGGAAGTAGTGTAAAGTGGAAGTAGTATTTCCAAATTTAACCAATATTTATTAACTGTTTCCCTATGTGCTATGCACAAAGTCAGGGCAACACTGGGGAAAGAGGCTGCCAGCCACATAAAATCCTACCGTGCAGTATGGGGAGAAAGACACAGAATGTTATTCTGGTACATTGAAGTTAACTCTTGGGTTCAATGTGAGGATTTTTGGTAGGAAAATGATGTTACTGAACGGGATCAGGGCAGGAACTCCAGAACACTTTTTACAGTAACCAACTTTGCATGCACCTATTCACATCCAGTGAGGTCCAGAGACCTTAAAAGCTTCTTGGAATAGGAGGAAACTGCCATCATTGGAAGATACCAATGTCTAAGTGGTCTGTAGAAGTTGTGCCACCTAGTACAGATGTGGACATAAGTAGCAGTAGTAGTGGAGGCAAGGAGGGCACCTCATGGCGTTCATAGACCTACCAGTGGATGATCATGCTGCAACTAAGAATGGAAAGTGGAAAAAGAGGTAACTGTACTGGTTTGAAAGAATGTATGTACCCTAGAAAAGCCATGTTTTAATCCTAATCTCATTTTGTAAAGGCAGCTGTTTCTTCTAATCCCTATTCAGTACTGTATGTTTGAAACTGTAATTAGATCATCTCCCTGGAGATGTGACTCAATCGAGAGTGGTTATCAAGCTGGATTCGGTGGAGACGTCTCCACCTATTTGGGTGGGTCTTGATTAGTTTACTGGAATCCTAAAAAAAAGAGGAAACATTTTGGAGAAAGCGAGAGATTCTGAGAGGGCAGAACGATATAGCAATGAGAAGCAGAGAGTCCACCAGCCAGCAACCTTGGGAGATGAAGAAGAAAAACGCCTCCCAAGGAGCTTCATGAAAGGTAGCAAGGAGAGAAAACTAGCAGCTAATGCCGTGTTCACCACATGCCTTTCCAGATGAGAGAGAAACCCTGACCCTGTTCTCCATGTGCCTTCTCACTGGAGAGTGAGACCCTGAACTTCATCAGCCTTCTTGAACCAAGGTATCTTTCCCTGGATTCTTTTGATTAGACATGTCTATAGACTTGTTTTAATTGGGACATTTTCTCAGCCTAAGAACTGTAGCAACTTATTAAATTCCCCTTTTTAAAAGCCATTCCGTTTCTGGTATATTGTATTCCAGCAGCTACCAAACTAGAACAGTAACTAAAACCAGGACACGATCAGGTACATCTGAAAGATGCCAGCAGATGCCAGAGGCTGGACACAGACTGGGCACCCCACCCTGATGCCTCTTGGCAGCCATATGAGACCTCTCAAAAGTTAGATGCTATTCCATGGAGTAAAGAGAGTCTCAGGTCAGGAGGTAGTCACATTCTCAGTGACTGAGAAATCACAGAATTGCCTGATTTTACCTGGAAGACACTATAAAGCAGAAGAGGACTAGAGATTATAATGAAATTTGTTGAGACATAGATAAAAAGGAAGTTACTTTTTTGCACACTTGAATACAGTATGCACATTGTAAAATGTGTCCATGCCGCACATTGTGAAATCATTTGCCTAGAGAAATCCTCAAAAATAAGCATTAAGGATGACACTTTAAGGAATATGCTGTTTATTAGAATGATTGAATGATGAAAAGAGAAGGTGGCTTTTTGAGTGTTTGCTGTTGGTTGTCCAAAATACTATGCTTGATACTTTATACAATTCATCTCACTTAACTCTTGCAGTAACTGCATGGTTAGTATAATTTTCTTCATTTTTAAAATGAGAGGACAGTAACTCAGAGAGAATAAGTCATTTAACCAAAATCTCACAGCTAGGAAGTAGTAGGATTGGGATGTGAAACTATATCTGATGCAAAGCTGTCATGCTTAACAGGTGAGAAATCAGTTTTTGTTTAGCTACCATCCACATGAGATGTTCACTTCTCATGTGGATGGTAGCTAAACAAAAGAAGAGGAATTTTCTACTCTGCTAGAATAAGTTCAGAAGTGAAGGGCCTCCTAGAGGTCAGGGACAGCAGAGGTGATTGCCACTCAAGTCCAGGACCCAGGAAGAATGTGGATGAGTCCTGTTCTGCCTTAGAAACTCCCTATGAGGCCATAGGCTTCTCTACCTTCCCCACCATGTGGGCATATGAAATTCAAGCCTGTACCACCAGATGGGAAAACAGACTCCACCAAGAAGCTGATTTCACTCTTGTAACACACATGGGGAATTGTCTCTTGGAGGGAGTGTAGTTTCATTAACAGAGCCACTCCTGTCCCTGTAAATCAGTGCAACTGCTAAAGAAGGGACAGCTGAGTCTGCCAGCCCCATGACTACAGCCCCAGATTGTGAATTCCTGCCAGAGACAGCAGGGAAACCACCGTTACTTGGGGGCAGGTGCATGGATGATAGGGAGTGGAGAGGGAGTCTGACATTGGAGCTTATAAACAAAAGCTTCCAGCCACTCCAGCTGCCAGGGTATGGAGTAGACTGCCTAGTAGGCAGTGAGCTACTCTTTGCTGGAGGGAGCTACAGAAATGTCTGGATAATTGCTTATTAGAGGGATGTGAAAAAGGTTCCTACTGCACTGGCTTGAGTAGTAGTAGCTGGTTTAGGCATTGGTGGTGCGTCTTGAAGCTAGGCAGTGCTAGTAAATACAAGCTATGCTGGTAACTCCGAGGTAAGGATGCTTCCTCTTGGTAAATATGAAAAGCACCTCAAGGAAGGAGGCTGCAGAACCCAATCTGAAGTTGGAGCATGACAAAGTTCTAAGCTAAGCTTTAGTTGCAGAGGGCAGCTGGTTTGGAACAGGAGATTGGGAGCCTGGGAAGTAACCAGGGCAGGCAGAACTAAAACAAAAAAACAACAACAAAGTAAAAAATAGTTCTTGGAGTTTTTCTCTTCTGCCACACACTCCGCTTCATTGTTGCTGTTTTCTGTCCCTGATCTACCCATTTTCCAGGGCACAATTCACCCCTTAAAGACCAGTCATGGGGCAGGCAACTATTCCATGTCAGACATGCCCTACTGTGGGAATACATTCTCCGTCTCACAGGCTTCAGTCTATAGTTAGTCCTTTCTGTTTGATCCACTCAGGTTGTCAGACAATGCCGCCCTCAGGGCCGGTGATCCCACTCTCAGACCTGCTGCCTTCACTTGACCAACTATTTCTGCCCACATCAACTTGCCTTCACTTCCTTGTCTTTCCATATCACCACAGCAGGAAGAGTCGCTTTGGTGTCTCAGACTACATTGTTATATTCCAGAGCAGTCCTTGGCCATAACCCTGACACGGTTCATTTTGTTTTTCAGTGTAAACCGTAGTTTGTTTCTGTGACTCAAATGTTGCCAAATAAGCCATCTTCTTTCCATTATATTTTATAGCTGTCATTTGCTGCTAATCTGACCTGTTTATTTTTTTCACCATTTTTTTGGTTCTGCCTTGTGTGGAGGCAAACCTGTTTTCTCTTAGATTCTTAATTCTACTGATTTTTAAATGACTATTTGAACCTCAACATATTAATATAGCAATTTGTCAGTTTTGACGTTCATTGTTTTATTCCTCAGCCATGGTTGCATAACAATCCTACAAGTGGGTATTTTTATTCTTCCCATTTAAGAGATGAAACAAACAAACAAACAAACCTAAGGTTCCATAGTTTATTTATAAAGTCAATACTATTATTACTCCTACTGTACAAATAAGGACAGTGATTTTACATAGCTACTTTCTGGGAGAAGTAAAAATGGAATTTCAACAGTCTAGCTCTAGAACCTGCGTGACAGATCTCTATGCTATAGTGCCACTAACATCAGCCATTCCAACATTATCTTTACCTTGCTTTTGCCTTTCACCTGGCAGAGAAGCAGAATTTTTATGGATCTCTTGAATGGACAGATTCCTCAAGGTCTCCATGGGCTGGTCTGGAATGGGCTGGTTTGTGGTCTGGAATGGGCTGATGTTGACCATAAATGTTAAGCAGGGTTTGTACAGATGGGCAAGAGAGGCACGGCAGGAATGAGGACTCTGTAAGGGCACTGACAGGTGGGTGTACGTGTTCGTTATGACAACGACAATCATCAAAATAATTTTCTACCACATTAGCTCATTTACCTCTAAGTGATCCTTTGAGGTAGAAGCTATTCTTATTTCCCTTTGAGAGATGAGGAAGTGAGAGTCAGGAAACTGGAGAACTTTGCTTCATATGGGAGCATCTGGACTAGAAGCCCCGTCTGTCTGTCCTTAAATCTCTCACACTAATATTATTAGCGATGCCAGAAGTAGGTGGGGGTATCTCAGGTGGAAGAAGTAGGCCTACGTGCCTTTTCAATAGAAAAAGTGACTTGTATTATCAAAAGATGTGTATAGTGGACTAGGGTATAAAAAAAGGTAGCTGTGGAGTAGTCAAATCCAGAGTTTACTCCTTGCTCTTTTACCTTGATCGAGTAGATTTACTTCTCTGAACCATATTTCCTTTATCCTTAATGGGGTAGCTTTGAGGACTAAAGTTCACAGCTCCTAGAACATAGCAGTTGCTCCAAGGGCAGGGGCAATAGTTGAGACACTATCTGGGTGATGTAGTAGCACACACGATACTGTCAGTACTGGAGTAATTGGGTAGGGAAGAGGATTTGGGAGAAATAGTAAATTCAGCTTCAGATGTACTGAGTTTGAATGAAATCCAGTTGAAGGTGTTCTAAAGACACAGCGTGAAGGTGTTCTAAAGACACAGCGTCAAGGTCCAGGTGAGAAGTCAGACCTGTATGCAAGGATCTGAGTGTCATCTGCGCTTGCGGGTTTCATTAACACTAGGAAAAGAGAGGGAGAGGTCTAAGGAGCTGCAGAAGATGAGGTTTCCATCACATTTTGGGGTAGGAACATTCCCATCATGGTATGATGAAGACGCCCCAGTAAGACCTGCACAGTGAGCAGTGCTTAGCCAAGAGACATTGGAGACCCCTCCACCTGTAAGCTTTCTTTAACACCTTCCCCACCTCTCTATTTTAATTTTTCAAATCCATAGTGTAACATGAATAGCTCCAAAATATGCCTTTCCTTGCTCCAAACTCCAAATGGATATTGTATTTCCTTTCCTGGCTTTTCAAGTCTATTGATTCTTTCTTTTCTTCCAAAGACATCCACAGCCAGTGTTAGAAGTTACCTCCTGCAAAGTGTTAAATAGCAGCAAAGGCTGGCAGATTTCCAAGACACTGAGGCTGGATGGGCAGGTGGGCAGGCTGGCTGGCCCCACTAGGAGGAAGCATTTGCAATCAATGTTGATGGATATGCAGAGTAAAAGGTGAGCCCTTTCTGGATCACTTACTGCTATGCAAAAGCCAGGCTGCTGCCCAATTTTATTTCTATTTTCTCATAAACCTCAGACAGAGACATGAGGGTCTATAATCTGAAAGTTTAAACATGCCAAATTCAATCCTGTGGGATACAAAAATGCAAGACAAACAGCTCTCTGGTCTGGAATCTGGCGGAGACCACCACTGTTTTTCATTATCTATCCTAGTTGTTAACCCAGCACCGACAGCCGTGTGCAAGGGTTCTGGTGTTTCTCACCTTTCCAGTGGTAAAAGCAAAAAGTCAGCATCTCTGGGTGGTAGCTGTGTGGGATAGGTCACTGCCTCCCTGTGGGACAATTTCCTTCTCTGTCAAGGGGTGATAAGCACTGCTCTACCCAACATGGTGATATTTGAAAGATACATCCTGTAGTGAATGTGACTGTGTTTTACAAACTGAAGTCATCTGAATAATCAAGATATTATTAATATAGGCACTTTGAGTATAGAATCTATTCTTATAACTAGACCGTCACGGCATGCATGTATTTCTTTAAAAACTACTCTTGCCTCTGTCGACACATTTTTGATAATTTTGGTTTTCCTTTGTCCTGGAAATTATTAGTCTATGCAACATTGAAGTATACCTATCTTTGAAGAATGCTCTCCACGACGAAGAAGTGGAAGCTCTTTGAAAGAAATTACTTTGAGCTGATGCAGAGCCACGAAGACAAGGGCAATGCAACAAGGAGCATCGTTGTAGATTTCCAAGGTTGTAAATGATCTTTGAGGTCCAATTTCTACCTCCTCTTGGGTTCCTCCCCACGGCATACTGGCCAGGCAAGCAGCCCTGCAACTTCTGCCTGGCTGTTATGGGCATGACACTCACAATTGCCCTGAACTTCAGGGCAACTCCTGTAGTTAAAATGTATCTTCTAGGGGGTGCAAAGGTAGTTCCGTGGTAGAACTCTTGTCTGCCATGCAGGAGACACAGGTTTGATTTCTGGCTCATTCACTTCCCAAACAAACAAACAAACAAAAAAACAGGAGCAAACAAACAAACAAACAAAAACAAAAAAGTTCAGCAAATGGTGCTGCAATAAAGGGATACTCA
Source organism: Tamandua tetradactyla (assembly GCF_023851605.1). Lineage (NCBI taxonomy): Eukaryota > Metazoa > Chordata > Mammalia > Pilosa > Myrmecophagidae > Tamandua > Tamandua tetradactyla. Next base: position 46,978,751 of record NC_135329.1, on the reverse strand, counting down.
CATGGAAAAAAGAATGAAAGGTGACTCCAGCCACACAGCATGCCAAAACAAAATGTGTCTTCTAATCTTCCTCCTAGAGATCTCCTTCTTCCACCTGCAGGTACCCAGGGTGGTCAAAACCCATCAATGATCACTCTTCAGCTACCTGAAGATGCAACACAATTCAATCCCTCAGGCCATCTCCTCACCTGTATTCTTTTATGCCCATTCCTTCTAAACCCATCTTGAATCACTTATTTATAAAACAAGCTATTCATAGAAGAATATGTTACACTATTTTGAAGATATCTGAGCCCTCCTGTATGCTTATTCTTCCCACTTTCAGTGAAATACGTATTAGAAAGGAAGTGTATATTATGGGTTTTAGAAGTGCATAATCAAATAGAAATGTGGAGAAGTATAAGGGGTAACTTGCAAAAAAAAATCATATGTAAGTCCATTACACAGAGATAGCTATTGTAAATGTTTCCATGTACATTTCTTTTTTTCTGTGAATTCAGTCCATTCATTTCTCCATTCATTTCTATATGTATTTTATCGGAATCATGTTGTACTTATTGTTTTATAGTATTGTTTTTATTCTAAAATATCATGTATTATTTTTCATGTCATTCATTAAGTATTCCTTATGATATTATTTTATGGCTTCCTACTCTTTCAGCTAAAAAAGCATATTAGTCAAAGTTCTCCAACTAAACAAAATCGACGTTATATAATAATGTAAATATTATGAGATTTTTTTAATAGGAATTGAGTAATGCAACTGTGGCAAGGGCAAGTCTGAATTCCAGAAGACAGGCACACTCTGGAAACCCTGATGAAAGCTTTTGATGAATTCTCCTGGAGAAGCTGGCAGGCTAAAGTAGAGATAGAAATTCTTCCTTCTGATTGCGGAAATAATCAGTTCTCCCTCTAAGGCCTTCAACTGATTGGATGAGACTTCTCTCATTTGTTGCAGGCAATCTCCTTAGTTGATTTTAAATGTAATCAGTCAAAGATGAAATCAACTTACTGATTATTTAAATTCGTAAAATATCCTCACGGTAACAATCAGGCCAGTGCTTGCTTGACCAAACAGCTGGACGATGTTACCTGGCTCAGCTAACACATAACTTAAACATCACAGGGCACCCCTTGTTGATTCAGCATCCATACACATTTCCTTAAACTACAGTCAATCTCTAACTTAAAACAATTAGCAGTCAAATATTCACTTAACGTAAGTCAGCTGTTAAGTGAACAACCAGAAGTCCACTAACTCTTTCCTCAGAAAAAGGTGCAAGTCCTTGTGTGATATTAATTCTTAAACTTGATATCCTATAACTTAAATACAGTGACATAAAGTTAATATAGCTTCAGTTATATGATAAGGGAATAACACAGGGAAGAAAACAAAGTTACTTACTTTATGTATGTGTTTGTGTATGTATATATAAACGTATTCATAACAAAACAAGGAAGAAATAATCAACCCTTACAGTCCTCATTTCTGTAAAGGGTCAAGTGGTCACAGCTCAGATTTGTGATTTCCTTCTTCCACTTCCATATTCCTGTTACCCTTAGCGAGTACATTAGCTGATCAAGGTTCTTTGCCTGGTGGAGTGAAACAAACCGTCATTCCTGAATTCACGTACTTTAACACAGGGCATGGTAGTACCAAGAGATACCCTTAGGGATCTCCTGTATTTCAAGGGAAACTCTTTATCTCCATTGCGTAGTAGAAGTTCTATTTCTCCATGATAGTCAGGCTCAATCACCCCAGCCAGTACATTAATATCTTTCTTTGCCTATTGATTCAGAGGCATAAGAAGCCCAAACTGGTCGGATGCCACTCTTAACTTCCAATTCAGTGGAAGACCTCTAGACCAACAGAGCATAATGTTGCAGGGACAGGAAGCAAAAACTTTTCTAGTGGGTCACTAGATATTAGTGAATACAGTGCCACTCCCATTCCTGCCCCTCGATTCCTGGGTTCGTGAATCTTAGTTATGGCAGAAACAGCACCACCATACACTGGATACTAATTTAGAGTATAATAGCCACCTGGAGAACAGCACCGCAGTCCTGCAAGGTGTTGCTGTCTAGTTGGTGCCATAATTGATCCTTCAAAAGGCCATTCCACAGTTCTGCCAATCCAGCTGCTTTGAGATGATGGGGAGCATGGTAAGACCGTGAATTCCATGAGCATGTGCCCATTCCACAGTTCATTTGCTTTGCAGTAGGCTCCTTGATCAGAAACAACACTCTGTGAAATATCATGATGGTGGATAAGGCATTTTGTAAGTCCACAGATGGTAGTTTTGGCAGAAGCACTGTGTACGGGGAAGGCAAACTCATATCCAAAATATGTGTTTATTCCAGTTAGAACAAAATGCTGCCCCTTCCATAATGGAAGTGGACCAATGTAATCAACCTGCCACTAGGTAGCAAGTTGATCACCCTGGGGAATGGTGCCATGTCAGGGACTGAGTGTTGGTCTCTGCTGGTGGCAAATCAGTCACTCAGTGGCTATAGCCAGGACAGCCTCGGTGAGTGGAAGTCCATGTTATAACTCAAGCATAACTTCTATCTCTTTGTGGGCCACTTCGTTTATGATCCCATTGGGTAGTGACAGGATTGGCTGGAGAAAAAGGCTGACTGGTATCTATAGGGTGGACAATATTACCTACTTAATGGTTAAAATCCTTCTCTGCTGAGGTTACCTTTTAGTGAGCATTTACATGGGTCACAGGTATCTTCATGATTTTTGCTCACTCAGGAAAGTCAACCCATGTACCTCTCCCCAGTTTTCTTTGTCACCAAATTTCCATCATATTGCTTCCAAGTCCCTGACCATCCAGATGAACAAATGGCTATGCCCTTGAATAGTATACAAAAGCATCTCTGGCCATTTCTCCTTCCAAGCAAAATGAACAAACATATATTGCTAGAAGTTCTGCTCACTGGAAGATTTACCTTCACCACTGTCCTTCAAGAATATCCCATAAAGAGGTTGTACTGCTGCAACTGTCCACTTTCAGGTGGCAGTGTATGTTGTGAAGAACCACTGGTAAACCAGACCTGAGTTCTCTATTCCTCAGTCAACTGAACACAAGGAACTCCCCATGAGGCCATAGTTGTGATCTGAGAAAGAGAAGGTAATGTGGCAGCAGTGGGGGCCATTTACCCTTGCACAATGAAATTTGGGGGCTGGTTTTCAGAAATCTCCAGTCTGCAAAATAAAGACAGTCTGCACAGAAACACAAAATGAGGGTTTCTTTCAGGGAATCCATAGAAACTTTCATGTCCTTCATTTGGCACTTAATCAGGAACTTGAAGCCTGAAATCATCCTTTTCTTAAACAACTATATCCATCACATTTTGAAACAACCAGCCAATATCATTATATTTTTTAATTCCACAAAATTTGTTAAGATATCAAATACAGTCTCCCTCAGAGCGTTTCCTCTTAGCTTAAGCATTTGAGCAGCAGTTTGAAATACGGATATTTTGTGTACCTATATTGTCAGTTCACACTATGTACTATCAATGCCATTTTTTTTTTTATAGCTCAGATGCAGCTTCATTCAGTGTTTTAACATGATTACTTTACAATTAGGTATTATTGTGCTGTCCATTTTTGAGTTTTTGTATCTAGTCCTGTTGCATGGTCTGTATCCCTTCAGCTCCAATTACCCATTATCTTACCCTGTTTCTAACTCCTGCTGGACTCTGTTACCAATGACATATTCCAAGTTTATTCTCGAATGTCGGTTCACATCAGTGGGACCATACAGTATTTGTCCTTTAGTTTTTGGCTAGACTCACTCAGCATAATGTTCTCTAGGTCCATCCATGTTATTACATGCTTCATAAGTTTATTCTGTCTTAAAGCTGCATAATATTCCATTGTATGTATATACCACAGTTTGTTTAGCCACTCGTCTGTTGATGGACATTTTGGCTGTTTCCATCTCTTTGCAATTGTAAATAACGCTGCTATAAACATTGGTGTGCAAATGTCCGTTCGTGTCTTTGCCCTTAAGTCCTTTGAGTAGATACCTAGCAATGGTATTGCTGGGTCGTATGGCAATTCTATATTCAGTTTTTTTAGGAACCGCCAAACTGCCTTCCACAGTGGTTGCACCATTTGACATTCCCACCAACAGTGGATAAGTGTGCCTCTTTCTCCGCATCCTCTCCAGCACTTGTCATTTTTTGTTTTGTTGATAATGGCCATTCTGGTGGGTGTGAGATGATATCTCATTGTGGTTTTGATTTGCATTTCTCTAATGGCCAGGGACATTGAGCATCTCTTCATGTGCCTTTTGGCCATTTGTATTTCCTCTTCTGAGAGGTGTCTATTCAAGTCTTTTTCCCATTTTGTAATTGGGTTGGCTGTCTTTTTGTTGTTGAGTTGAACAATCTCTTTATAAATTCTGGATACTAGACCTTTATCTGATATGTCATTTCCAAATATTGTCTCCCATTGTGTAGGCTGTCTTTCTACTTTCTTGATGAAGTTCTTTGATGCACAAAAGTGTTTAATTTTGAGGAGTTCCCATTTATTTATTTCCTTCTTCAGTGCTCTTGCTTTAGGTTTAAGGTCCATAAAACTGCCTCCAATTGTAAGTTTCATAAGATATCTCCCTACATTTTCCTCTAACTGTTTTATGGTCTTAGACCTAATGTTTACATCTTTGATCCATTTTGAGTTAACTTTTGTATAGGGTGTGAGATACGGGTCTTCTTTCATTCTTTTGCATATGGATATCCAGTTCTCTAGGCACCATTTATTGAAGAGACTGTTCTCTCCCAGGTGAGTTGGCTTGACTGCCTTATCAAAGATCAAATGTCCATAGATGAGAGGGTCTATATCTGAGCACTCTATTCAATTCCATTGGTCGATATATCTATCTTTATGCCAATACCATGCTGTTTTGACCACTGTGGCTTCATAATATGCCTTAAAGTCAGGCAGTGCAAGACCTCCAGCTTCGTTTTTTTTCCTCAGGATGTTTTTAACAATTCGGGGCACCCTGCCCTTCCAGATAAATTTGCTTATTGGTTTTTCTGTTTCTGAAAAATAAGTTGTTGGGATTTTGATTGGTATTGCATTGAATCTGTAAATCAATTTAGGTAGGATTGACATCTTAACTATATTTAGTCTTCCAATCCATGAACACGGTATGCCTTTCCATCTATTTAGGTCTTCTGTGATTTCTTTTAACAGTTTTTTGTAGTTTTCTTTGTATAGGTTTTTTGTCTCTTTAGTTAAATTTATTCCTAGGTATTTTATTCTTTTAGTTGCAATTGTAAATGGGATTCATTTCTTGATTTCTCCCTCAGCTTGTTCATTACTAGTGTATAGAAATGCTACAGATTTTTGAATGCTGATCTTGTAACCTGCTACTTTGCTGTACTCATTTATTAGCTCTAGTAATTTTGTTGTGGATTTTTCCGGGGTTTCGACATATAGTATCATATCGTCTGCAAACAGTGATAGTTTTACTTCTTCCTTTCCAATTTTGATGCCTTGTATTTCTTTCTCTTGTCTAATTGCTCTGGCTAGAACCTCCAACACAATGTTGAATAATAGTGGTGATAGTGGACATCCTTGTCTTGTTCCTGATCTTAGGGGGAAAGTTTTCAATTTTTCCCCATTGAGGATGATATTAGCTGTGGGTTTTTCATATACTCCCTCTATCATTTTAAGGAAGTTCCCTTGTATTCCTATCTTTTGAAGTGTTTTCAACAGGAAAGGATGTTGAATCTTGTCAAATGTCTTCTCTGCATCAATTGAGATGATCATGTGATTTTTCTGCTTTGATTTGTTGATATGGTGTATTACATTAATTGATTTTCTTATGTTGAACCATCCTTGCATACCTGGGATGAATCCTACTTGGTCATGATGTATAATTCTTTTAATGTGTTGTTGGATATCAATGCCATTTTGATCATTGCAAATAGATCATTAGTGCCTTTGAATCTAATAAAAACAGAAAACCAATTCTAATACCCCAGAACCAAACAAGAAATCCCACCCTTGAGATTCTGTTTCTCTGGTACCAAATCTGTATTAATAAAGTTCTTCAGGGAAAAAAGAATATATATGTGTATAATGTAAATATTATGAGATTTATTATAAGAATTGGCTCCTGCAACCTCTGGGGATGGGCGAGTCCAAATTCATAGGGCTGGCTACAAGCTGGGAACTCAACAAAATTTTTTTATGAATTCCCTAGGGGAAGCTGGCTGGCTGAAGTACAGGTGGAAATCCTTCTTTCTTACTATTGAAATAATCAATTATCACCTTAAGGCCCTCAACTTCTCTCATTGTTGGAGGCAATCTATTCAGTTTATTGTACTTGTAATCAGTCAAAGATGGAATCAATTTACTAATTATTTAAATCCATGAAATATCCCCAAAGTAACAATCAGTCCAGTGCTTGCTTTACAAAACACCTGGACACCATCACCTACCTAAATCGACACAGGAACTTAACCATCACAAAGAGTATGCTCCATCACTCTCCATTTCATTCTCTCCTTTATTTTTCTTCATAGCATGCATCACTGTCTGCCATTTAATTATACATTTAATTGTCTATTATCTGTGCCCTTTGCTAAAGTAAAAGCTCCAACAGGACAAAGGCTTTGTCAGTTTTGTTATGTTTTGTTTTGCTTTTCTGCCTTTTTAAACATGACATCTTTATTGAGATATATTTCACATACTACACACAATTCACCTATTTAAATTATACAATTCATTTTTTTTCACTATCTGTGAATATAGTAAATACAGCCATGACTATGACCAATTTGAGAACATTTTCAATATCATTAAAAAGAAACCCAGTACCCCTTAGCTGTCACTCTCATTATCTCCCCGAACCCCCCAACAGTAATCCCAGGCTTAGTGTCTATTTTCTATCCCTACAATTTGCCTCTTCTGGATAGCTCACATAAATAGGATTTGCACTACATGGTCTTTGGTGACATTCTTTTTTTTCACTTAGCATAACATTTTCAAGGTTCATCCATGTTGGAAATGTATCAGTACTTCATTCCTTTATTGTTGCTAAATAATATTACATACATTTTAACTATTGTAGTAACTAATACAGACCACAAATTTTCACTTTTTAACTGCATTCAATGTATAGGAGTAGTATTAACTATACCCACAGTATTATGCTATTATCCCTGGCATCCATTACTGCACATTTTTCATCACCTTAAAGTAGTTAGCCTTTAAGTTGCAACTCCTTTAACTCCCTCTTCTCATCTCCTATCTCTACCCCTTTCCTGGCAAACTATAAACCACAATCTATTTATATGACGTTTGCCTTTTTTAGGTATATCATATAAGTGAGATCACACTATATTTATCTTTTTGTGTCTGACTTATTTCACTAAACATGATATCTTCAAGTTTCATCCGTGTTGCAGCATGCAACAAAACTTCATTTCCTTTCATGGCTGAATAATATTCCATTGTGTGTATATGCCAAATTTTGTTTATCCCTTCATCTGTTGTTGGACATGGGTTGTTTCCATCTTTTGCCTTTTATGAATAATTCTGCTATAAACATTCATGTACAAATATCAAGTCCTTGCTTTTAATTCTTTTGAATATATATACTGTCTTAGTCAGGGTTCTTTGGGGAAATGGAGCTGAAAGTAGATAGTTGTAAATATTATGAAGGTTTTATAAAAATTGTATCACGTCAGTGATACAAGTCCAAATCCCGTAGGGCAGGCTACATGCTGGAAACTACAATGAAGGTTTTCAATGAAGTCCCCTGGAGAAGCTGGCTGCCTAAAGTAGAGATGGAAATTCTCTCTGAATTTCTGAATCATTGCTGAAATCATCACTTCTCTTTTTAAAGCCTTCAACTATTGGATAAGACTTCTCTCATTGTTGAAGACAATCTCCTCAGATGATTGTAGATGTCATCAGCATAGGTAACAATTGATTTACAGGTTATTTAAATCAATGAAATGTCCTCACAGTAACAGCGAAGGCTAGTGTTTGCTTGACCAAACAATTGGACACCAAAACCTGGCAAATTGACACATGAAATTAACCAGCATATATACCAAGAAAAGGAATTGCTTTTGGTCACATGGTAATTCTATTTTCAAATTTTGAGACATGCCAAACAGATATCCGCAGTGGCTGCATGATTCAACAGTGCTACCAGAAAAGGATAAGGGTTCCTCTTTCTTCACATCCTCAACACCATGTTCATTTATTTATTCATTCTTGATACTAGCCATACTAGTGGATGTGAAGAGGTACCTCATTGTGGTTTTGATTTGCATTTTCCTGATGGCCTTTGTTGCATCTCATAAGTTTTGGTATGTTGTACTTTCATTTTCATTCATCTCAAGTTGTTTCCCAATTTGCCTTGTGATTTCTTCTTTGGCCCATTGATTGTTTAATAGTGTGTTGTTTCACCTCCACATATTTGTGGATTTTCCTGTTGTTCTTCTGTTATTTCTAGGTTCATTCCATTGTGGTTGGAGAGGATGCTTTGAATAATTTCAATATTTTAAAAATTTGTTGAAGCTCATTTGTGGCCTAACATGTGATCTATCCTGAAAAGAATGTATATTCTGCTATTTTTGGATGCAATGCTCTGTATTTGTCTGTTAGGTCTGGTTTACCTATGGTAATATTCAAGATTTCCATGTCCTTATTGTTCTTCTATCTAAATGTTCAATCCGCTTATGAAAGTGTTGTACTGAATTTTCTAACTATAATTGTAGAGTTGTCTATTTCTTCCTTCAGTTTTGTCAATATTTGCCTCATGTATTTTGGGGCGCTGTGATACAAGACAAATATGTGTACGATTGTTATATCTTCTTGGTGGATAATTAATATAATAGTGACCTTCTTTGTCTCTTATAACACTTTTTGACTTAGAGTTTATTTTATCTGATATTAGAATAGCTACCCTCCCCTTCCCCACCCAGCCAGTTCTCTTTTGGTTACTATTCATATAGAATATTGATTTCCATCCTTTCACTTTCAACCTGTTTGTGTGTTTGGATTGAAGGTGAGTCTCTTGTAAACAACATGCAGTTATGTCATGCTTGTGTATCCATTCTGCCAGCCCATGTCTTTTGATTGGACAGTTTAATCCGTTTACATTCAATGTAACATCTGATGAAGTAGGACTTACTTGAGCCATTTTATCCTTTGTTTCTTATACATCTGATCATTTTTGGCCCTCTTTTCCTTCATTGCAGACCTTTTTTGTGCATAGTTGATCTTTTATGATGTAACTGATTGATTCCTTTCTCATTTCAACTCTTGTATATATTTTAAATACTTTCTTTGTGGTTATCATGGGGTTTATATTAAGCAGCCTAAGTCTATAAACTACTAGATAAAAAATGATACCAATTAACTTCAATCAGATACATAAATTCTGCACCTATATCCCCCCCATTTCCCCACTCTGTGTGGTTTTCTCTCACACATTACCTCCTTATATTCTGTATGTTTATAACATAGAAATATGATTATTACTTATTCAATAGTGTTATGAATGTTATAGAAAATAACATAGGCACAGGGTACCAGGTGAGCCCAGACTAGGCTGGGGCCAGGCACCCTGTATCCACTGCTAAAGTACCACAGCATTGAAGACAGTGAGGTTTCTACATGAAGGGGAACTTGAGTGCAAGTTTTGAATGTGGTTTTTAGCCATTCTGGGGCAAAACAATTCACTTGTTATTCCCAGAAAAATTACAGAGGCTCATTAGAGTGTATATCTCCAGAGGAATTCTCCATTGTGTTTTTGAATCAGCACAAGACTGCCCTCCTGTCTCACTCCTCCCTCTGCTTTCATGACCCACCAGTTAACAGACTGTCTCTTAGATCACTGCTCTGTCTGCCCTCTCGCCAGATGCCCTCATGATCATCTTAATGTGCTAAAAGCAAAAGAATGGGACAAATGAGATGCCCAAGGACCAGCCTAGAGTCATCACACTCAAGATTGCTCTTCCCACAGCATGGATGGGGTCTCCACCCCAGCCCCAGGCTGGGCCCAGAATCTCTTTCCTAAGCAACATCCAGGTTTGTCTTCAACTCGCTGTGACTTCTGACCATTTCCTGGTCAAGTTGAACCAATCCTCGTCTGGGTCTTGGCTGTGTGGAAAGAGAAATGGGAGAGGCATGCAGGGAAGACTGAGTTTGAAACTGGGCCTTCTGGGGTATGACCCAGAGAGCAGTACACCATGCCACCTCTTCTCCCCCTCATTCTCTCTGTTGAAACTGATGACTAGGCAACAGCTGTCAGGTATACTCTGCAGAAGCCAGGTCTGTCAGCAACCCCTGCTGTCCTCAGGACTCACCAACCAGCCCAGGGCTAGGACCAGCTAACGGAGTGGTGTGGCAGTGGCCCCTCGGTAGGAGCACAGTTCAGAACCCACAACCCACATTTCCCTAGCTTCTACCTGGCAGGGCACTCCCACAACATCTGGGATGGAGAAGGGATTCTGTGAGCTGGCTGCTGATATCTAGTCCAGAAGGGCCCAGAGTCTCCCCGAGTTGGCCAGAGGACACGGAAGGCCTTCCTCCAGGGACATCAATGGTCACAAAAGGAGGAGATGAGGAGAAACCAGGTGCATAGATCTGGGAAGCATGAAAAAGGGGGGTGGGAAGCAGCCCATCACCAAATCACCCCTGGAGTTTTCTTTCCAAAGACTTAGGAATAGGTTCACCCATTAGCAACCCTGAAATCTCCACCCATCAAAGATGCATTTGTGTTAATACTACCATTTGTGTAGTATTACAAAAAGGATGACAAAAAGGAATTGCAGACTTGAAGGAATGTGGTGTGATGCAGAGGAGAGAAGCAGGGGAGAATGTAGAAATACGGTGCCATCCACTCAGATCCTGGGAGCCCTGGGCCCTTCCAGAAGCCAAGAGAAGGACAGGAATGCAGGAAGGAACACAGCACACACCTGGTGAGGTGCCACCTGCAGAGACAAAAGCTTCGAGTCACCTGTGACAAGGAAACCTACAGTGAGAACACTATAAGTTTCAATATCTAAAGGGCATCTTCCTACACTTTCCATAACACATTTACCTCCAGGAAAAACCCAACCACAATGTGAGGTAAACAAAGGTGACCAGATCCCATGTAAACTGTATCCGACAGGAAGGACCCAAGAAAGAGGAGGCCGCACGCTGGCTTAGTACTGTCATGAAGCTTGTTGTTGGAGCTGGGGACGTCCGAGACTACATGGTCTAGTCTTCCTCCTTGTAGGGGAGACTCCCAAGCCCTGCTGGCAATGTCTTGGCCGGCTGGGAGAGGCGAGTTGGCACATGGTGCTAGTCGCAGCACTGGATGCAGCTGCCACCCAGCACTGCCTGGAGACTGAAGCCGTGACAGCATGTGACCTCAGGATGCAGAAGGCTTCCATATCTAGTCACTGCAGAAAGCTGCAGAATACCACAACGCAGATGGATGCCAAATGTAACCCATATGCTACTAAAAACAAGTAAAGGGAAAAGAAGATGATAGCTAAACTGCTTTAGGTACTGCATACTACTGCATTTCATGGGCCAGGGGTGGCGCTCGGGCAGGTATGGGGGTGGGGGCAGCAGAGGGTCCTCATAGGTCCATAGCTGCCCTTCCTCTTGGCAGAGCAGCTCCCTCCCCAATCCCTCCCCAGTCCTTGATTCTCAGGTTGAAGTGGCCAGTGCTGACTCATCCTTCTAATCACAGCACTGGCTGGATTAGGTCACGGTGGTAACTGAGGTGGGAGTTGGCTGTGAGCTGGGTGGTCTCTGTGGCAGATTCTAGGGGTATCACAATGGGCATTTCTGTGGCCTCTTCTCATCTGACCGCAACTGGGCCTCCAAGTCCTCTGGGAACACACAGAAGGTGGTCTCCTTGACCAAAGGGGCTTGGGCTTGCTCTTCCAGCTGCAGTTGAAGCAGCAGCAGTAGCAGCACATCAGGAACCCACAGAACACAAAGAGGGCCTTTGCCCACCACCTGGAGAGCACAAAGTAGGTGTTCAGGTTCTCCTCCCAGAACTCCTTGTCCCTGTAAATGTCCAGGGAGCCATACTTGTTGTAGATATTCTTCTTGGTGGCATCGGTCAGGATGGCGTGGGTGTTGTTGATCTCCTTGAACTTGTCTTTGGCCTCTGGGTTGTCCGGGTTCTTATCAGGGTGGTATTTCAAGGAACATTTCCAATAGGACTTTTTAATGACATCTGATTTTGCATTCTTATCCAGCCCAAGAACATGGTACAGTGGTTCCCAGACAGCCAGTGCTGCCTCTGATTAGCCATGTTAGAGCACTAGTTTTGAGGCTGAGAAAAATGTCCAAATCAAGGCACCATCAGGGTGATGTTTTCTTTCCAAAGACTGGCTATGGTCGGCCCTTGGCTCCCCTGCCACATGGCAAGGCACATGGTGGCATCTGTTGGTCTCTCCCTTCTCTTCCGGATTTCATTACTTTCAGCTCTTTGCTTTCACAGCAGTTTTTTTTTTTTGGGGGGGGGGGGGGTTGGGGGTGCATGGTCCTGGAATCAAGCCCGGATCTCCTTCATGGAAGGTGAGCATTCTACCACTGAACCACCCTTGCACCCTCAATGGTATTTTTGAAGGGCAGTTTTGCCAGATATAGAATTCTTGGCTGGCAGGGCTTTTTTTTTTTCTCTCTCTCTTTCAATACTTTAAATTTGTACTGCTTTCTCACCTACCTGGTTTCTGATGAGAAATTGCTACTTAATCATATTGAGTATCTCTTGTATATGATGAATCGTTTCTCTCTTGCTACTTTCAAAATTCTCTATCTTTGACATTTTGGTTATTATATGTCTGTTTTGATTATTCTATGTCTATTTCAGTTTATTCTGTTTGGAGTTCATTGTGATTCTTGGCCATGTATAATCATGTCTTTCATCAGATTTGGGAACTTTGGAGTCATTATGACCTCAAATATCCTTTCTGCCTCTTTTCCCTTCTCCTCTCCTTCTGGAACCCTCATAATATGAATATTGGTTTGCTTGATGTTACCCTGTCTCTTTATGCTCTGCTCACTTTTTTCATTCTTTTCTCTATTGACTCTCCAGATAGTATGATTTCAACTTTCCTGCTCTTTAGTTTGCTGATTCTTTTTCCTGCCTGTCAAGTCTGCTGTTGATACCTCTAGTGCATTTTTAACCTCCATTATTGTGTTTTTCATCCCCATAAACTCTGTTATGTTCCCTTTTAAACTTTATAATTCTGTATTTTGTTCACCCTTTTGTTCTATCTAGTATCTATCTTTCCTTTAGTTCATTGGACTTATTTAGGAGCTTTGACTCAATGTCTTTGATTAGTTATTCCAATGTCTGTACTTCCTCTGTTGTTTTCATTTCTTCCCTTGAATGAGCCATCTCTTTCAGTTTCTTTGTATGGCATGTGATCTTTTGTGGATGTCTGAACATATAATTATTTTGATGTGCTAATTCTTGTAAGTCAGTTTCTCCCTCTTGCCTAATGTTTTAGTACAGATTGGCTGTTCATTAATGATCATCTTCAATCTTTGGCCTAGTTTATTTGAAACCTTTAGAGCAGTCCATTGGTACCAGTTTGTTTTTCAAACAGGCTTTCCTGTGCCTTAATCTTGCCCTGTATCATACCTTAAGTATATGCAGTAACATTCAAGATTACCTTAGTAGGTTAAACCGTTTCCCCATACGAAAGAGGATTTCCTTTCCTCTGTTCCTCTTCTGGAACTCCCGGGCTGTTCTCTTTGTTTCAGTACAGATTTTCTTCTCCATTGGCTGCAGTTTGTTCTGTTCCACTCCTATGCCCTGGATGTCCCTTTTACTCCTGCTTTCAGCCCTGAGCCCACACTGCTGTACAATGACTTACTTCCCCATTTCCATGTGGCTTTTCTGCCTACAGTAACTTCTGGATTGGGGGATCCCAGCGTACAGAGTCAGATGGGGTCAAGAGACAAAGCATCCAGTATTTGAATTTAAGTGAACCAGCAGTTAGGTTCCAGGTTGCAAGTGTGTACAGATTGTCAAATATTGTGCCATGGGTCATCTGATTTCAAGGACCCACTTAAAATGCATATGCACAGATTGCTAAAGTGCTGCCATGTGTCTGTACGACCTTGGATCCCTACGCATGAGTGCACATGGGATACTAAACTGCCACTGTGTGAGGCTCTGTAGTCAGTGAGTACAGCAGGAGGTGCCTGAGCTGGGAAGAAGCCACCGTGGATCACATAAACCGTGAGGGTCTGAGTATGGAGGGGGTGGGGCGGGAAAGATGTGGACCAGCAAATTTGCGCTGCCCCTCCTCTACCGTTTTTAGGCGATAGGTTTTTTTCAATTCAACATTTGTAGACTCAATTCTTTTTGTTCATCCTGTGGAGTTCCAAGAGAATTGAAATTGCCCTTTTATTTAGCTGTCTCTAAGGGAATATACTCATAGGATGTGTTGTGCCGCCATCTTGATCAAGCTTTGTCAATTTTTTCTTCCCTGCTGTACCCTATGAACATACAATTCTATCTGGATCCTAGTAGAAAACCAGTATCCTACCATTAGCCACTTTAAATGAGTATGTATTAAATCATGTTGTATATAAATCTTTGGTTGTTTTTTTGCCTTTTTATTTAGGGAATATTGCAAGGCAATGTTTTTGAGCCAACAAGTATGGACATTTTTATGGCCTTTGATAAAAATTGAAAAATTATCATCCAGAATTATTGTACTAATTTACATTCTCACTACTGACATATGAGAGAATCATATTTATTTTCTCACTTATTCCCACACAGTCATTTCATTTATTTTCATCTCTGCCATTTGATAGGGAAAAACAGCATGTAATTTTTATATTAATTTGAAATATAGTTCTAATGAATCAGAATATTTTTTCACATACTATCTAGTTGTGTTTTTAATTGTCGTCTATTTTATTTGTTAATACTATTTTTAATTTTTCTTACTTGTTTGTAACATTTCTTTGTATCTCAAGGAAATTGAATATTTATCATTTAATTTTGTTATGATGTTTTACTATGTAAAATTATTACATTTGTATACAGTCAGATGTATCAACCTCTTTCTCTATGATTTCTGCTATCTTATGCATGTAAAATTTGTTACAATTCTTGAGTAAAGCCTTGCTGTAATGGCAGGAGGTCTAATTAAATGAGGATCTCCTTTATGAATTTAGGATACTGAACATCCCTGCCGAAAAGAAGGGATGGAGCTATACATCTCTCTCAGAATGCATTAAATTCCAGTCATTTAGCAGAGACAAGACATATAGCACATTTATAAGAGCATATGGAAATGGGACCTAATGGGGACTGAGTCTTGGGATCCAACCAGCAATGAAATATTAAAGTGGGAAGAACATTTCAGAATCAAAAAAGGCCATTCTGTCCTGCACACCTGTCCTCTTAAAATTTATCTTAATCCTACATTCCTGATGTTTTACCATCTGTCGACATACCTTTCCTCTTGAAATAAGTCAGGGGCTTGAATTAATTTTTTGCTACATTTGCCTTGTCTGTTCATTTATTCCATATGTTCATTATCTTCAATGTGCAGTCATTCCTGCCCAAATTTCCCAGCTTTCATCACAACTCCCTAGTTTTTATTCCTTTACCTTCGTCTGCACAATATGTTTTATTGTCCTTATTAATCCCTCAGCTGAAACCACCTCAAGCTCTATTATTTTTCAAGAAAATTAGAGCAATTTTAATACCCTCATTATTTCATAAGTATGAAATAAAATGAGATATATTCCAATGGACCATGTCTTCCTCAAATTTATATCTTAGCTAAGTCTCACTCTGAGAAGATTTGGATATTTTCAAGATCTTGAATGTATAATTTGACTCAGTAGTAAATCAAACCATTGAAGGGAACACAAAAAGACCATTAACACAAAGGATTCTAAAGAGTCTTAAAGGGAATGATGATAAGCTGTTTAGAGTTAAGATTCAAATCATTGGTTCTAAATCTTCCCTGTAAATGAGGCATGCATGGGTTAATTTCCATTAACTTTGGTGGAAAATCATACATGGACATCAGAAGGGAAACCCTTATGCGTGACTCATTATGCATCTTTCAAAAGGGAGGGAAAAATGCAGATTTTCTGCCTTTTTTATTAACCTATTTGCTCTCCTCTCCTGTATTTCTCTCTCTCTCTCTCTTTTTACACCCACAGTATTTAATTTGCGTGGGTAATAGTTACAGATAAACAGGGATACTCCATATACAACTACCAATACTTTTTCATACAGTTCATATCTCAGTACATCTTTCTAAAGTCAGTGCATTGTCAACAAGTTTTATATAGTAATTTACAAGGTGAACTAGTTACTAGTTAACGTAATAAATTTTCTGCTAATTCATGGAATTCAAAAATTAATTACAACCAATATGACAAACACAGATCACACAATATTAGTGGATTGTGCTACCTGTTTAAATAAAACATCTGTAAGGAAATTATTTAAAACTTCTACTTTTTCATGGGACTTGTCCAAGTAGGAATGAATGGATTCCTGAAACTATAAAGTCTACAATTTGTCTGACTTCATCACAGCATACTCTTTAGATCACTGCTTCTTACTTGCACTGACAGTCATCTTCTGGAAAGGAATTAGAGTTGGATAGCCATTGAAGACAACCTTCCAAAATGCTCTGAGAAGAACTGGATGGTAACTGGCTTCATATTTTTTAACACAAATGCTTAATTACATTGGTACCTACTACTTATGAGGAAGGAAAGCTAAAGGCTAAAGGCATCTGGAAATTAATAAGAATCCAGGGTCCAAATGAATTAAAAATTTAAAAATACACAACCCCAAAAGAGACATTTATTTCAAATTTATTTCAAAGCAATTCAGGGAAACTTTTAAAAATGCTGCCTGAAATAAGTAACATTTATGCCTTTTTTTCCAGTCTTGAAAAACCAGAGAAAATAATGAAGCAAAGAAGCATAACTTTTGATGACCTCTAGTGTAAAATAATTTTAAAAAGACAAATTCCAAAAAAAGTGGCTAATAAAACAAATAAATCTAAAGTTTACTTCTTAAAATTACCAATCTTACTAACAATGCTTAACAATTCTCAGTGTTTAGGATGTGTTTTGCTTTAAGTTTAATATGGGGGGGATACCCCAGTCAAGTTAAATTATAGACCTAGAGCCATCACCTATGAGTAGGTCTTTAAAAGTTCTTTTGCATGTATTCTCTCCTTTTAAAGTGCAAAATAAACAAGCAAACACAAGTAGTGTTCCACTAATTGTAAAACACCCTGTATCTTTGATGTTGCTTTTCTTCCCAGAAGCTCTTTGTGCAATGAAGATGCTATAAATAATAACAACTGTTCCACCACACTCAACAGTTGGGGGATTCAGTTTTGAGGACACTTGAAATATCCTTCAAAGTAATATGCCTCTATCTGGAGGGCCATTTTAGCTGGATTTCCCAGAATGCTTTCTCTTACCACAGGGTCACCCAGCCAAGGCTCTGGATAAAAAGCAGACAGCTCTTAGAGATTCTTCTCTTTCATACTGACCATTATATGCCTCTACCACCAAAGATTGGTTGTGTCTCAGACGCAAACACAACAAAAACAAAACAGCTAGAAAGACATAGAAGAGTGGGAAATGGCTTAAAAGGAAACCTAAAAATCTGTGTCCCTGCCATCAGAATCATTTATAAACCTTCATGATCTTGCTTTCCCATCATGTTAATATCACGGAATAAAACTTCAGGAAAAAGAAAGTAGCATGTCATGTCATCCTCAGACAAAATTAAAATGTATTGATTTTTAACTTTAACTCCAAAATAAAAAATCCTTAGCATTCTGTTCTTATTTTTGGTAAACTCTGTACTCACTACATGTTTGTTCATATCTGGACAAGCACAATTAAATTCATATTTGGTCCCAGGTGACTGACACCAAACCCTTTTGTTTACAGGCTAATGGTGGGCTCTATCAGAAAGTTCTCTGCCAGAGAGTTTGTGTGAGCTACTTCAAAACAAAATTGTTGCTATTGTAAATGTTAACCTCTATTTTAATTAGGATTTTTATTTTGTGCTTCAGGGTCACAGGATAAAATAAGTACATTTAGCTTTTCTTTAAACAATGCTCTTGCCACATGTCAGCTATGGAAAGTTACCTCCCTCACCACCTGCTTGTCTAGCAGCCAGAGTGGTAAGCTTTACTGTAACACAAAGTACTTTTTGTAATCAGATTCAAAGTCTTCATCCATGCTGTTTGTGTCTGCCATCTTTTTCCCATCAGTCTTTGGCAGAAATTGTGCACAGTCTATCCCCTGCTGCTCATAGAAAAGAATGTAGGCAGACTCAATTTCTTCAAGGAGAAGTTCCTTACAGCTGCTGTCATTGTAACAATACTACATGCTGTTTGGGTTTTTGGCATAAGTGATGTAATGGCCCACACCCAGAATTCCTGCATGGTACGAAATTGCATATAGATTATAAATAAGCTTAATATGAATAACTTCTCTTTGGTCATCAATGCTGTCTTCCTTGCTGTGGTTTTCAAGCTTACCACTGCTGTAGCCATTGCCACATGCCTCATACTCATAAAGGAATTCATTGACCAAAGTTACCTCACAGTCCTGAGGAGTCAGCTTGGGTTGACTGCCCTTGGCTCAAGGCATTGGCCAGCTCATAAATCTGCCCAGCCTCATTCTCTTTGCTGGAATCCAAGCTCTCCTTACTACTTGACAGTTTGCTTTTGCTGATTATCTGGGGCAGCTGGAGCCTCCCTTTGCTCCTCCCCAAAGTCTGTGGACTGCTGTTAGGGCTGATGTTTTTGCTGGAAGGACAGCTGGTTCCACTTTTTCTGGCTGAAAAAGGTGAACCTTTTGGGTTATTGATGATGTTTTCACTGACTGAGGATGAACTCTTGCTTAGTAGCACATACTCTTCCCCAGTTGAGTTCTGAGTATCTACTTTCTTCACTTCTCACTGGAATCCTTGGCTCAGAGAGGTCATCCCTCTGGGGTATGAGTGGTTTCCATTGGCAGACAGTCGGATCTTTTGGGACGATTAAAAACACCAGGGTCACAACTTTCATGGGGAAATGTAACAATTTTCTGTGACTTTATCCATCTGCCATTCAAAAATTGAAATAATTTAATGTGAATAATCAGGATGAATGGAAGCCTCCAGAGATCCAGTTTCTTGGTTGCCGAGCAGTATGTCTTACATTTGGAGCAGTAGCGCATCTTATTTTCTCCCATCTTCTCCTTACTGGTGAAAGCACTGAGACAACTGTTCAGGTTGATGGGTTTAGTTTGTGCTTGCCGACTCTGCTCCACACTCTCATGCTCATCTACAACCCTTTCCTGTGATGTCTGATGTCAGAAGTGAAGGGCTGTGGGGTCCCATCCACAGCAATACAGGTATTTCCAATGAAAGCTCTGTCTTCCCCACAATCAATTTTACAGCCTGTACATAATCTATAGCATGGGCGCTCAGCACAGGAGTTCCTATCTTTCTGCAAAACTCATCGAGTAAGTGGATATTGGTAGCCCATATTGTCATATGGGTAGCCCATATTGACTAGCTTCCTGTGGTGGGAGAGGGCTGGCTAATAGAGATACTTGAATCCAAAAGGCATCATGCAGGTCTTTCTTCCAGGTATGCACAGTACACAGAACAATCAGTGGCATTCCAAGGAGGCTGGGGTGATTCTTCTGAGATGACAAAAAATAAAATTCTGTCCTCATATTTTTTCAGTGGATAGCAATGATGTAGCCTTTAAAAGGTCAGGAAGAAATGGCATATGACCTTTCACCATTCTATCTGTAACGTTCTTCTCAGTTCCATATGGCACAAAAGTGCTTGGCATTCCGTTGGGGATGAATATCTGTCAGGGCAGGTCCCCACTGGTGTTCAGGGTGAACATTCCATTTGTAGATGGGGAAGAGGAGAAATTTGTCTGTATTGGGCTTGAAGCTGAAATTGGAGATCCAGGGAGAGGAATTTCAAATGCAAATAGAAATTCATTCATTGAGAGTTGCACTTTTTTGGTTGTCCCAAGGGTAGCTGTTTATGCTGGAGCCATGTATTTCTGCAAGAAGGATTTGTTCTGATTTAAGTCCATAGATATCACTTAGCTGTTTTTTAAAAATCTGTGTACTTTTCATTCATATTCAATCTTAGTCCATAGTTTGTAGGGGTAATACCATCTAATTTAATAACTGTTATTTCTAAGAGCATATAACTGTCCATTGGTAGAGGTAAATACAAAAAATTGAAAGGGTCAAATTGGACACTTATAAGTCCACATGTCTTGCATTTGTCTTGAGATCTTAGTTGCCCATGGAACAAATCCACAACAATTGATCTATTCCTTCTCAAATGGTTGTCCCAAGCCTCTGCAGCTACTTCCCAGTCTGGTCAACCATCATTATCCTTCAGTACCACATATGGTTTCTCACAGACTTGGCTGAGTCTTTATGAACTTATCCAAGAGAAAAGCCAGAAGTTCTTGGGAATCTTGTTGCTGGAACCCATTAAACCTGGGAGTGTATTTTGCTATGGTCTGCCATAGATTTACATGAGCAACATTCTTCTGAGTTCCACTCCAAAGTTCCTGTACTAAATCCCCAAAATATTTAGCCATATGCCCCTTCATATCAATGGGATTTGTTCTGTTGAGTTCATAATGATGTCTTCCTGAGATAAAATGCTGTGTCAGTGGTTGTGCATTACTTATACATTGGAAACTTAAGTTCATGAAGCACATGTTTCCCAAGTTACTGAGATCTGTTGCTTCCTTTTTTGAGGGAACCTTGTGTCTATCTATTTTACTACTGTTTGCTATAAAGGATATCTCTTCAGGCCAACTCATATTTTTGTTGCAAACTTTAGTTATCAAGCGCTGCTTATCCTGGATTTTCAAATATTCCAATCTATAATCTTCATCATCCATAAAAGTAAAGTAGTTCTCACCATTGTATAACCACAGGTGCATATCATCCTCTTTTATATGAAACCTCTGAGATAGCTGTTCATGAATTTCCTTGATGGTCTGCATTTGACTAAAACAGCCTGTATAGGCTAATACCCACTTTAAAGGTGCATTCGGAGATGGTACATTCCCTCTCAATAAATGCTGAGGAAACATTCTCAGGCTCTTCATATCCATATTCACCCAGATGTTAGACTACTGTGTCCTAGTGGCAGGCTGCTGTCTCATGAAGAGAAGATAGCAAGGAAATAATTCCAGCTCTGGGATATCTTTCTTGCTATTCTTGATCACAAGTCTAGGTAGGGCCAGGTGTGCACCATACCAATGATAAAGTGCTATCCACACAGGTTCTGGGACCATTTCATAATCTTTTCCACAGTTATGGAATTCGTTTCCATCATCCTCCTTCCAATGTTAATGAGGTAGCCTTTACTGATTCTTGAGTTACTAGCAGCTGGTTACAAATAGCCCCTGGTTTCTGAGGATTGAGACATAGCAAAATATCCCCACTGGATCCTAGTAAACACTGGTTGTTATTGTCAGAAGTAACATGTTGTCAAGCAAAATACATATCTGCTCTTGTTGTAGTAGAATGCAGAAAACCACTGCCAGTGGTTTCCGAATCTTCAGATACAGTAGAAATGTTGTCTGAAAATTTTTCTTCTGTGATGTTCAGATAACTGAGGCTGCCTCTTCCACTTCTATCTTCAACCAGGATGTACTGCTATTCCAAATGAATATTTTCCTCCATTCAGAATAGACGATGACTCAGTTACAACAGGGTTGGTATCATATTTGACATGTTCTTTTCACTACTGCCACCACTGCATAGAGATGATAAACCAGTTGTGTCTTGGTTGCAGACCATATTTTCCCTCTCTTTCTAACCTTCCTCTAATAATTTGCCTTTCCTCTTCTGGAGTTATTCATCTTAACCCCAGAACTATGTGGCATACCTGGAAAAGGAGATTCAAAAACCCATTGGCAAGAACATTTTTCACACTCCAGATCTGATAGCCTTCCAGAGTAAGATGACCCATCTTTGTGTTTCACTTGCATCCAATATGCCTTCTACAATGTTTCTTGAATCATTTAGTATCTCTAAACTGCTTTTAGAATGACTTCTATGCCCAAAACCTGCTGGCTAATTACATCACTGGACAATAATGACCCAGAGTCCATAACTTCACCGATGTCATCAAAATTTATTGAACAACAGCAGAGCATTTGGTTAGGTTCTAATACAAGATTTGTAATGTTGGGGTGACAGGCTGAAGTTAGACGTATTATTTTACAGTGAAAGCTAAAGGTTAGGTGGTTGAGATGGATAATGAGTTATGATTTAGTGGCAAAGGTTTTGGTGGGTTGAGCAATTTGGAAAAGGAGATTGGATTCAGATTGTTTTCCTTAGATTGTATCAAGAAGCCCTGGTGAAGGATTGCATGCTTCTATTATAAATTGAAATAACCAATGGATGTTTCTTTGAATGAGAATCTACTTCAGAGGTTCTCTTTGTATCACAAAAAGTCATCTTCTCATAAGCTCCTGCTTTCACTAACAGATTCCCAAACCCAGAACTGCAAAGTGTGTCTTTGTATGTTCTGGGGAGTGCAGCATAGGGAATGATATGGGAGAGTGAGCCAGGAGGGCTGCAAAGGTCATGAGTTCTGAAGCTAGATAAGCCCAAGGTCAGCATCTTGCTTTGCTGTTTATCCTGTGAATATTGACTTAACTTCTCTGAGTCGTACTTCAACCTTATTTTTACAACAGAATATTTGGTGAGACAATGTCTAAAATGCATGTTGGACAATGTAGGTTTGGTACCCCATTTCCTTTTCTCATCTCCTCTCTTCCCCAGAATAGTCCTGATTTCCTTATTTATAGAATGGAAGGGTTACTAAGATCAAGTTTTGGTCTCTAAACTTCTGAGACTCTAGCTAAAAGTTGGCATTGTGACTTCACTCACATAATTTCTTGTATCATCTTTTAATCCTGACTCAATCTTGTGGAGGCAGCTGTTTCTTTTAATCTTAATTCAGTACTGTAGGGCAGTAACTTTGATTAGGTTATCTTCAGGGAGATGGGACATGCCCAATTGAGGGTGTGACCTTTTGATTACATGGAGATATGACTCCATCCATTCCATGTGGGTCTTGATTAGTTCACTGGAGTCCTTTAAAAGAGGATACATTTTAGAGAGAGTGAGAAACAACAGAGCCAAAAGAGAGAGTCAACATAAACTTCAGAACTGACAAGGAGAGCAGAGACACAGATGTTTGGAGAAGCATGGAGCCCAAGAGACATTGCCATGTGCCTTCCCATGAGATGTTAAGCAAGCCAGAACCTGTAGAGAGCTGAGGGAAGCCAGGAAATGAAAGTCAGCCCCAGAGAAGCAAAGTGAGGAACCCCCGCAGGAAGAGAGGCTGAAAGCAACGAAGCCCAGGAGCAATGGACCAGTAGATGCCAGCTACATTGCATTCCAGCTGGCAGAGGTGTTCCATATCCATCGGTCTTTCTTGAATTAAGGTATATTTTCCTAGATGCCTTAGTTTGGTCTTTTTTATAGGTTTAGAACTATAAAATTTGTAAGCTTATTAAATTCCCTTTATTAGAAAAGCCTTTCCATTTCTGGTATATTGCATTCCAGCAGCTTAGCAAACTAGAACAGCTGTCCGCAAGCTTGAGCTCAGATCAGTCCTGCCTTCTTACCTGCCCCTAAAGCTTCCAAAATAGATCATTCTTATTATAGCAGTTTTAGGACCCAATACAAAGGGCAAAGCAGAGCAACAAAAGAGCAACTCATTGGAAAAATTTTAGAAGTTCATGATATCCTTACTGTCTTGACCTCTCCTTTAGTTATGGTTTCTGACTTTCATTGAGAGTGTATTCAGGAGACTCTAGTGGACTTGCTTCCTCCCCAATTGTAAGTCTCCCAGAACCTCCTTGGTTCAGACTTCTTTCTGCTTCTGAATAAATCTAAGTGAAGAGATAGTTTATTTCCATATGCCCATCACACAGACTGAACTCCTCCAATGACCACTGGCATTTCTGAGGTCATCTATCTTAAGGACTTACAGGTCTGTGTGAGCACAGAAACACACACACACAACACACACACAGTATGTCTATAATCCACATTTTTGTTTATTTACTAATCAGAATTCATCCAAATAAGTAAATGATGTCTCCTTAGAATTACTCAGATTTCTCTCCAGAGACTATACATATTATTTTTCTTTTTTCTCCCCTTCACTGTTCCTTCATCCTGGGATACCTCTTCTAACCCAGGCTTCCTACCTCTTCTGCTTATAGCTGAAAGACACAGCTAGATCTGTATTTTTTCCATCCTTGTTGTTTCCATGAAGCAACTTTCCCTCCTCCTTATTCTCTGCATCTGAGACTTTTCTAAAAACATATCATATGCTGTCATGTACTTTTATATTTACAAAGCTCTCATAGGGATAGAATGGGCTAAGAGGGCACTAATAAGGGAGGGGGATAATTCTGGTGTGGGCAAAAAGAGTGAATAGGTCAGGAGAAATGATATTAGAAGAAGACCCTAAGTGATAGGCTGAGCCTGGCCGAAAGCAGTGCAAGTTCATGGTGTATCTTGTGAATGGAGGAGGTGGTGGGGAGGGCTGTGGCAGGGAGCAGACAGAGATGGAGCTGCAGAAGTAAAGGGGCCAAATCATGAAGGCCCTCAAATAGCAAGCTATGGAGTTTTTATCCTACAGAAAATGAAAAGCCATGAAACATTTTGAGGAGAGTGGTTGGTATTACAAAGTCTGGTTTGCTTTGCGATAGATGTCAATCTTTAGGGAAAGTATAGATAAAGGAAGGATGTATGATGTGGAAGGGTTAACTTAGGTATTAAAAACACATGAAAGGGACAGGCAGTGGTGGTGCAGTGGTAGAGTTTTTGCTTGCCATGCTGGAGACCTGGGTTTGATTCCTGGTGCCTGCCCATGCAAAAAAAAAAAAAGAAGAAAAACCAACAAAAAAAGCACATGAAAGCTGTATTAGTTTGTTAAGCTGCCAGAATGTAATATACCAGAAATGGGATGGCTTTTATTAAGAGAATTTAATAAATTACAATTTTGCAACTCCAAGCCTATGAGAATGTCCAAACTAAGAAACCCAAGGAAAGATACCTTAATTCAAGAAAGGCCAATGGGTCTGGAATACCTTTTTCAGCTGGGAAGGCAAGTGGCTGGCATCCCTTGCTCCTGGGCTCCACTGCTTTCAGCCTCTTCATGTGGGGTTCCTCATTTTGCTTTTATGGGGCTAGCTTTCAACTCTTAGCTTCCCTTGGCTCTCTTTACGTCCTGGCTTGCTTAATATCTCATGAGAAGACACATGGCAACATCTGTTGGGTTCCAAGCATCTCCAAACATCCATGTTTCTGTTCTCTAAAGCAGCAGTCCTCCAAGCATCACACCTGCTCTCTTTGTCAGTTCCATTGTTTCTGAGGTCTCTTCAAAATGTTTCCCTCTTTAAAGACTCTAGTACATGAATTGAGACCAATCTCGAATGGGTGGAGTCACATCTCCATCTAACCAAAAGATTACACCTGGAATTGGGCATGCCACTTCTCTGGGGAGATAATCTAATCAAAAGTTTCCACCTACAATATATAATCAGGATAAAAAGAAATAGCTGTCCCTACAATATAAGATCAGGATTAAAAGATGGCTTACCTGGGGTACATAATAGTTTTCAACCCAGCATATTCTATCCTCTGGCCCCTAAAAGAGACATGTTTCTTCCATATACAAAATACATTCACTTCATTACAATATCATGAGTC
The DNA here is from genome assembly GCF_023851605.1 of Tamandua tetradactyla. Lineage (NCBI taxonomy): Eukaryota > Metazoa > Chordata > Mammalia > Pilosa > Myrmecophagidae > Tamandua > Tamandua tetradactyla. The sequence goes on along the minus strand of NC_135329.1, from coordinate 46,952,956 downwards.
TTAAAATATTTCAGTAACAATACAAATACAATACAAAGTTAAAACCAGTATAAATCTCATTAAATCTGTCACAGGCATGGTCTGTCCTAAGGCAAAAATTCCCCTCTGGTTATGGGCCTGTGAAACTCAGAACAAATTATTTGCTGCCAATATACAAAGGAAAGCTATATTTCCATTGCTATAGGGGAAAATTGAAAGGTACAAAAGAGTCATGGGCCAAAACAGTTCCTCAAACTTGCAGGGCAAACTCCATTGGATTTCAAAATCTGAAAGTCATTCATTTATCCTCAGGGCTTTAGAAAGCAGCAGTCCCACTCTTTCCAAAGGCCCATACAGCAGTCTTGCTCTCTCTCCAAATGCTGGGGTGACTTGCAACACTAGGGTTTGTTGCAGAGAAACACTTTTTTTTCAGCTCTACCCTTTCCATACATCGGGGCAACATCTAGTTTCTCTGCCATCTCTAAGGCACACGCTTGACTTCTCCAGAACAATGGGGTGGCAGCCAGACTCCCCCCAAACCCCTCTCTAAGGCCTGAGGTGGCACAGTTCTTCCTGAGCAATGAAGCAGAAGGCCTATCTTCTGCTTCTGGGGCAAACTCACCCTCTTCATGTGGATGGGTGGTGTGTCCACTCTCTTGGCCTTAGATTTCCTGGCTCCAGACCTTAGGTTACATGGTTCTGCTGTGAAGTCATTTTTCCTTCAACTTGCCCATTTTCTGTCCCTTGTAGTGCAGAATGGCAGTGATTCTGTTTATACAGATCCCGCAAAAAAAAAAAAAATTGTTGAATCTCCATGTAATAAACAAGGATCAAAGCCATCATACAATCAGACTTTCCACAAATCCTTTCTAGATTAACTCCATCTTCAATCTTCGTTTGTCCCATAATAGTTGACTGCTTCCATGTTTGAATAATCCTCACATGGGGCACTATTCTTTGGGTTTTTACAGACCATCAATTTCTGTTTTCTTTTTACCCAAGAGAGTTCAGTTCTCAGCTTATCTCTTTCCTGTCACATTTCAGTATTAGCTGCAAGGAGAAACCAGACTGTGCTTTCCAAATTTAATTGGAAAATCTCTTCTGCTAAAGATCTAAGGTTATGGCTGTTAAAATCTGTCTTCCATCCAAAACTAGTAGTCAATTTTGCTAAATTTTCTGCCACTTTAAAACAAAGATCACCTTCTTTCCAGTTTACAATAACACACACATCATTTCTGTCTAAGGCCTCATCAGAAATATCTTTAGAGTCTACACTTCTACCCATAGTCTCTTCAAAGAATTCCAGGCTTTTTCTATCCAGCTGCTCACAACTCTCCAGAATCCTCCCCTTATTTATTTAAAAAGCCATCCCAACATGTTTGGTATTTGCAGACCACAGCAGCACCCCACTTATACGGTACCAAAATCTGTTTTGGTTTACCAAAGTTGCTGGAACGCAATATACCAGATATGGAATGATTTGTATAAAGGGAATTTATTAAATTGAAAATTTACAGTTCTAAGGCCATGAAAATGTCCAACTTGAGGTACCAACAAGAAGTTACCTTCACATAAGAAAGACTGATGCTTTCTGGAACACCTCTGTAAGCTGGGAAGGCACATGGCGACATCACTTAGTTTTCTCTACTGGCTTCTTCAAACAGCTTCCCCAGGAGTGTTTTCTTTCTGCATCTCCAAAGGCCTCTGCCTGTGTGGGCTGTGTTAGTTCTAAAGTTTTTTCCAAAATGGTTTACTCTTAAATGGCTCCAGTAAGCACCTTCACTTTGAGACACATTCCCATAGAAGCTACCTAATCAAAACGTACCACCCATAATTGGGTGGGTCATGTCTCCATGAAAATCATAATAAAAGATCCCACCCAGTACTATTGAATGAGGATAAAGAGCACGGCTTTTCTGGGGTACACAACAGTTTCAAACCAACACAAAGACCCATACCGCTAAGTTCACAGTGATAGCAGCCTCCTGGCTTTCTCAGAACTTTTCTACAGCATCCCACTGTTGGGAAGTTCAAATGGTAGTCTTTTCGTTTCCAAAACAATCTGTTAATAAAAAGTGAGTCTCAAGTTCTTTTTGTGAATGTGCCTATTGCGGCCAGGCAGAAAAATCATTTCCTACATCTCACATGGCTATGTGGTCTGTCCAGTTGTGCAGAAATACTGTGTCATCCGAGAAAATTGTGTAAGCTTGAACAAAATAAATGTCATCCACTCATTTATGCAATAAAAATAGTTATTAAATACTTTCTGTGTACTAGCAGAGACACCATGTTTGATGTCTCTGATTTCATGGAGTCTAATCAGTAGTCTAGTGGGGAAATGGACAGGCAGGCAAACAGGACTAACAATGTTAAGGATAATTGCTTTAGTGGAGACAAACATTAAGTGTCATGCCAGAAATATTTATTGAAACACTACTATGTACTAAACAATGTGTTAGGTTTTAGGAACACAACAGTGAGAAAAATTAGATGTGGCTTCTAATTTATGTCCCACTAGGGCTAACAGCCTAATAAAAAAGATTGATAATCCCATTTTTACACAAGTTATTAATTAAAATTATAATAAGTATTAAGTTGAAAAAGTAAAGAAAGCTTTATGGAGACATTTGAACTGAGTCTGCAAAGTTGAACAAGATTAATCATGAGGACAATGGGAAGATTGTCATAGACTAAAGGATACCCATGGGAAATCTATTAGGTTTTTAAAGCTGCCAGACTTCGATGTACCAGAAATGGAGCAGCTTTTATAAAGGGAATTTGTTACATTGCCAGTTTATAGGTCTAAACCCAAGAGAATGTCCAAATTAAGGCACCAACAAGAGGCTGCCTTCACTGAAGAAAGGCTAATGCTGTCAGGAACACCTCTGTCAGTTGGGAAGGCATGTGTCTGGTATCTGGGGTACTATGCCAGTTTGAAAGTATAATGTACCCCAGAAAAGCCATGTTTTAACCCTGATTCAGTCTTGTGGCAGCAGCCATTTATTTTACTCTCGATTCAACATTACAGGGTGGAAACTTTTGATTAAATTGTCTCCATGGAGATGCGATGCACCCAATTATGGGTATGAGCTTTCCATTAGATGTAATGTAGCTCTGCCCATTCAAGGTGGGTCTTGATTAGTTTGCTAGAGTCTTCAAAAAGGATAACATTTTGGAGAAACCTCAGAAATGACAGAGATGACACAGATGTAGATGCTTGGAGAAAACTTGCTTCAGAGCTAATAGAGACATGGGCAGAGCCCAACAGAAGTCACCATGGGCCATTCCATGAGATGTTAAGCAAGCCAGAATCTAGAAAGAACCAAGAGAAGCCAAGAAATGGAAGTCAGCCCTGGAGAAACAAAGTGAGGAATCCCCACAGGAACAGAGGCTGGAAGCAATGGAGCCCAGGAACAAGGGACCAGCAGATGCCAGCCTTGTGCCTTCTCAGCTGACAGAGGTGTTCTGGATGACATAAGCTTTACTTGAGTGAAAGTAACCTCTTGTTAGTGCCTTAATTTGGACATTTTCTTAGCACTAGAACTGTAAACTTATATTAAGTTTCCTTTTTAAAAGCCGTTCTTGTTTCTGGCATATTGCATTCCCTCAGCTTAGCAAATTAAAACAGGTACATGATAGTTTCAAAGAGAGGGAGTGGGCAATGCTCTAAAAAGTCTAAGATATTGAGACTACCACACGAAGTACAGGTTGATGACTGGTGGAAGATGTGACTGAACATATAGGCAGGGGATGCATAACAAGAAGCTCATAAGACTATGTGTGGCAGGGGTCTGTCTACTCAGAGAAGTCACATCATCCAATTTCTGAGAGAAATATTGCTTGGTTAGAACTTGGGTAGAAGTATGGAGAACTGTGAGAATAATCAGGAAGAAGCTGGAAAGTCCATGTAAAAAATGACCAGGTCAGCGAGGGCAGGGAGGGTTATGAAGAGATGGGGGCAGATATAAGAAATATTTAAGTGAAATTGACAGAACTCAGTGCTTAGTTGAATGTGATTGGAGGATAAAAAGAAAGTACTCTAAGGTATCTTGGGCAATTGCCTTTGATATTTTCATGGGCAGGATTTTCACTGTCCAAGAGAGGGAGTACAAAAAAATGGGGATGATTGAGGGGACGTTTTAGGAATTTAAGATTGAGATAAACTATGGTTTAAGTCCCAATGAGATACCTAAGTTGCAATATTTGGTAGGGTGTTGCATTTTCTAGACTAGAAATACATAATGGGGGTGGTATAGGAATACCCTTGGTAAAATCATATACTTGGTTAAGATCTTCCTGGGGAAGTGTCTAAAAGAAGGCTCAGAATAGAGCCCTGGGGAACAGCTATATAATGGAGCAGGAAGATGAAGGGGAACCCACAAAGGAGATTGAAAAGAAGTGGCTAAAGGGGTAGGAAGTGAAGCAGGAAAGTGTGGTTTCAAAGAAACCAAAGAGGACTGATTTGGGAGGAGGAAGAGATTAATAAATTCAAATGCAGCAGAGACATTGAACAAATGTAAGTTTGAAAATTGTCCAAAGAACTTAGCAAAAGAGATTCTTAGACACTTTTGTCAGTTTCAGCAGAATTCTGGGGCTAGGATTCTGATCGCAATGAATGAGAAATAAAAACGATGTGAGGAAGTGGGACTCATCCATCTAGCAATTTGGTTATTCAAAGAAGGCAGGATACAAGATGGTAACAAGTGAGGGACATAGGGTCAAGAGAAGCTTTTGTCTTTGCTTTTTTGTTTCTGCAGGAGCAGAGTCTGTTGACAGAATCTTGAATATTCTTAAATATTTAAAACATTCTTAAAAACAAAGAATGTAGAGGTTGAAGGTAAAGGGAGTAGAAAGTATATACAACAGAGGAAATAACATTTGCTAAATGGCTTCACCTTCAATACGATGAGACACTTTCCTGGAAGGGGGAGTGAGGGGGTGAGAAATGAAGTGAAACAGCTGAACTCATAGTCGGGCATATAGCGAGAGATAAATTATTGTTTTGTTGGTTTTAGTCTAGTGACTTCTTAATTCTATGTATAACAATACAAAGAAAAGATACATTTTTCAAAGTTTATAGCTACTGCCCAACTCTCTGAATAGTCTAAGTAATTTCTCACTTTTGGGAAAATGTTCATTTATTTAATAAAATCATTTTCTTACTGAATTTTATTGGCTGTTAACACTGTGCTTAGCACTGAGCGTTCATTGCTGAGCCACACTAAGAGAATCCCTTCCTTTTTGGATCTTACTAGTAGACAGTATTAGAAGTTTCTTTCCCTGATATCCTTTCTTCCCTCCTCCTTAAAAGTGAACCTACAAGTTCTTAGCTGGACACATGGGCGTCTAAAATAAAGAGCATAGATCCCTCTCTTCTTTCCAGCATAGCCATGTGGATAAATTCTGACCAAAGGGATATAAGCAAGAGAATCATGTTCAAACTACAAAAAGTGTGTGTTAAGAGAGAAAACATATTATTTAAAAATTGCTCTTCTTCCTTCCTAGTGGCTGGAATATGAATATAATGGTTGTAGCTCAAGCAGCCATCTTGAACCCGGCTGCAATCACAAATATCACAAAATGGATTGCCTTAATCAACAGGAATTTATAGGCTTATGGCTTTAAGGCTAAGAGAAATACAAAATCAAAGCATCAATAAGATGAAGCTTTCTCCCCCAGCTAACTGCTGACAATCCTTGGGTCCTTGGCTTTTCTGTCACTTTGCAATGTCCTCTCCTTTTTTCTCCTGGGTTCCATTGACTTTCAGATTCTTCTCTTCCAGTGGCTATCTCTTCAAAATACCTTGACTAATGAAATTAGGCCCAACTTCATTCAGTTAGGCCATAATTAAACTAAAATAATATCTTCAAAAGGTCCTACTTATAATGGGTTCTGTGATGCTTAGATTCAGTTGTCAACTTGGCCAGGTATTGGTACCCAGTTTTCTGGTCAGGCAAGCACTGGCCTAATCATTACTGCAAGGTTATTTTGTGGCTGGTTGATCAACTAGGAGGCTGGTTTATTAAATCCTCAGTCAGTTGATTGCATCTGTGGCTGATGACATCTACAATCAACTAAGGGTATGTCTTCTACAAATGAGAAAATCCAGTCAGTTGGATTTGATCTAATCAGTTGAAGAGTTATAAGGGAGAAGAGAGAATTTTCACTACTTCAGCCAGTCAGCTTCTCCTTTAGAGTCTGTCAAGGAACTTCATTGGAGTGGCCAGCCTTTGAACCTGCCCTACAGATTTTGGACTCTTGCATCCCCACAGTTGTGTGAGACACTTTTATAAATCTCATATTTACAGATACCTCTTGTTGGTTCCGTTTCTCTAGAGAACCCTGACTGATACAGGTTCATACTCACAGGAGTGGATTTAAGGTTAAAAATGTGTTTTTTTTTTTCCTGTGATACACAATTCCACTTCCCACAACATATATATGTTTTTAGTTTCCCTTCATCCTTCCCACTGGCTAGAATGTAATATGATGCCTAGAGCTCAAGGAACCTTCTTTAACCATAAAACGTAAATTATGTGTGGAAATGGTATAGCAACAATATCAAGGGAACCAGAGTCCCTAATGTTTGTGGAACTGTCATACAAGCCCTAGACCGCATACCTCTGCGCTTACTTTATTTGAAATTAAAGCAAACATCTGTCTTATTTAAGCCCCAATTATTTTCAGTATTCTGTTACTCAAATCTGAAGTCATTCCAAATAATGCAGCTAGACAGAAAATGGACATATAAACAAAGAAATATTTTTATCATAATTTGAAATAAGTGATCAGGTTGATATGAACATTATGCATTGATATATAGCATTAGGGGGAGGTACTTAGAAAAGGTAGTCAGGGAAGGTTTCACTGAAGATGAAAGAGCACGAAGGGTACAATGACAGAGGAGAATAGCACTTCAGGCAGAGGAAAGATCATGTATAGTACGATCACATGTAGGTCATGATGTAGATCACAATTATAAGGATTTCTGTGAACAAAATATGGTAAAAATGCACCTCTGAGGATTCACAGAACACTTGAAAGAGACAAATATGCTTGCTCATCCTCAAAAGTGGCCTTAGTTGATTTGTATAACCACACTGTAAGGAGGGCAGGAGTGGGGCCAGCCTTGGAGATGATGGAAGCCAGGGGGAAAGTCCTTAGTGGATGTCTCACCATCATTTTTCTCTGAGTTCAGGTTCCTTCTCTCAAATCAGCTTCTCCAAGAAGCTGGCACAATGGATACTGGCCACTTCCTGCTCAGAAATGTACATCCTCACTACTAGAGAACAGTTTTCTCTTTCTCTAGATTAAAAAAGTCCCCAGAATGATGTGTGGACTATGCCTCAATTGAATAAACATTCTCCAAAGAGTTTGCTGAATGACAGCCTTTTGGCGGCCACTCTAGATGGGGGAGATAAGACATTAGAAGTAGAGGGACAGCCCAAATATTAAATGGTCAGGGTATGACCACTCAACATGGAAGGGGGAGGTATAAAAAGGAATGTATGGAATGAGAGAAGAAGGTCAGTAATGGTTGTTAAGAACTGCCATCCATATTAAATGGTATTTCATTTAAATTTCGCCACTGTCTTATCATTTAATCATAACTAGTGTTGTGTATTGCAGGCAGTCTAACAAACTGGTTAAACACATGAGCTCTGGGGTCAGAAATACTCAAAATTGAATTTCAGTTCTGACATTTACCAGCTTGGGGTCCTTGACGAAATAAGCTAATAAATGTAAATGCATAACACAGTTCATAACACACAGTATATGATTAATAAATGGTTGTTTTTACTAGCAACTATAGAAAAAGATAATTTAAAACTTCCTTCTACAGAAAAGTGATCTCAGAAAGTTCCACAGATTAGTATATTGTTGAAGGGGTTCAAACCCATCTCTAATTTCAAAGCCACTCAACAGCCTCCCCCACATCCTCCTTTATCACCACCTCAAGACAGGCGTAGGTGTGATAAGTACTAAGCTTTATGTCACATCCTTCTTCTATGCCTTAATTAAAGCTCTTCATATTAATTTTTACCTAACTTTCAAATTCAAGGGTCATTCATAGTTCTTCAACAATAGAAATTCAACAAACACTTTTTTTGAGGTAAACAATAATTATCTAACTTAAAGTTCAATTAAGTAAGTGAAATTTGCAGAAGTCCTGCATTCCACATTAACTCAAGGATTATCCACTCAACAATTTCTTGGCCACCACGTATAATGTACGAAGCATTGGAGTAGGCACAAGTGAAATAATAAAATAAATCAAACAATGTCCCTACCCTAAGAAGCTAGCGATCAGATAAGAGTTCTGCTCAGTTTTTAGCTGTGTGAGTTTGAGCAAATCATATAACTTTAAAGCCTTGGTTTCTTCCTTTGTGAAAAGGGAAATAAAATAATATCTATCTACCTGTATTAGTCCTGGCAGGCTAACAGCTACAACAAACCCTCAAATTTTAGTGCCTTAGCACATTAAAAGTTTATTTCTCATCAAGGGCGGGACTCAACAAGGAATTGGGGTGCCCAGGGTGCAAAATTTAAGGAGGCACTCATCCTGCATTTGTCTGGCACTGAGAGGAAGTGACTACTTAAATTTTCCACCCTAAATGCCTTATTCACCTAAGTCTAGTCCTGGCTGTGTTTCTTGCTTCACAGGAGAATGTGAGTCAGCAGGGGTTTCTGTCTCACATTGCTATTTAGGGACTCAGCACACTTCCATCTTGTAGCTCTTACCACCTGTTGATCTTTACAGCATTCTCCATTCAGCTGGCATATGGGGCAAGAAGCAAGGACTGCATACAGGAGTTTTTCTTATGGTCTATGCCTAGAAGTAAAATATATCCTTTTGCTCACATTTCATTGACTAGCTCTCCATCTCATAGCCAAAGAAGGCTGAAAATATTAGTCTAGCTGTCTACTGAGGAAGAAGAGAAAATGGGCATTGGTGAGTCTAATGGTCTCTGCCACCCTATCTTTCACACAAGAGTGTATGGGAATCAATTTAGATAATATGTAAAGGTGTTTCATAAATGCTACAATGCATTCGGTGTAGATATTGCCTATTATTTTAAAAATATTCTTATGACTTTGTGTAGTATAGGACTAGTGCTATATGAGAGCCCTAAGCAGTGATTTGGGTACACATGGGAGGAAGAGACGGTAGATGAGATGAGGTCCAGCGGAGGATGTATGACAGAAGGATGGACAGAAATCTGATAGGCGAAGAGGTGAGTTGGGGCATACCAGGATGAGAATATGTGTGACAAGCAGCTGTGACTCATATGGACCAGATCAGTGAGAATTGAGAGACAACTCAGGGCAGCAACCACATCCTTCTTAAACCATGCTTGCACTTGCCCTCAGCTCACCCTAACTTCCACCCTAAGATTCTATGCCCAGCCCTAATCCTAAGAGGCATTTATTTTTCTTTTTCTCACTGCTTCCCCTGATTCTACTTTGTAAAACTTTTAAAAAGTATCTGGCAAGGCAGGACTTCCTTTGGAAAATCTAAGAGGTGAGGACCCTAAGAGAGCCAAGACAGAACCTCTTCAGCAGTTGGAAGAGGGCAAATGTTGGGGAAATAAAGCATTGTTTTTATTATTCTAATTTTATTAAACTGCTCTATTACTAGTGGCAGCATAGCATTGAGTCAGAAACTAAGTACTGCAACTTAAAACCTCGGATAACTTGGGTGGAGGAGACATAAACACCCAGAGTCAGGTAGACTGCAGTCAAAACCTATATTCACGTCTGGCCTCCAAGGTATCCCTTTGTTGTGGCATTGCATCAGGCTTCTCTAGTGTTGATGAAGAATCAGACAAATGAGAACAACCTGCTGCCAAGGGGCCTAGGCAAGTTGGAGGAGAACTTCAACCCTTCAGGATTAACCTGATCCCTCCAGGAAGGTTCATGATTAAAGTGCAGTTGAACTTAACCTAGATGAGTTTACCTAGCCTGAGCTGCCTGTGGTGGCCTGGGCCTTCTGAAAGTATGAAAAGACTTGTAAGGATCAGAGGACCTACATTTAGAGCAAACCTAAACTTCTTGGGCATGCCACTGACTCTCAGTTTACATGGAATTCCATGGTGACCCAAAAAGAGGTTAAGTTCTGATCCGTGGGTTCCTCCCAGTGACACAAAAAGAGGAACCAAGTTGCAAAACATGGTCAGTCCCAGTAAGGACCAGAGAACCCAGGGGAAGGTATGCAACCTGAAGTAAACACATTAGGACTGGTGAGAAGAGGTTTAGTATGAAAATGCTTAGGCTATTTCCTAAAAACACCTTGAAATATTTGTCAGTGCCATGGAGGACAGCACCAGTTCTATGCCAGTTTCCCACTTTCTCAGCTCCAAAAGGCCCCAGGTAGCTCAAATTTAACACTTATTAATTCAGTCTTGCCCTATAGTGAGCCACATCTGATCAAATCAGAGTTTGCACCAGGGGCCCATTTCTCACCAGTGGAGGGGGTTTAAGATGACTTTGTTCTAAAGTAAGTTTCCTGAGGCCTGTGCATGGCCACTAAGCCCAGCTTTTTCCCTAGACATCGCCTGCATAGCCAACTCTATGTGCTATACCTGCTCACATGGAGGTCTCTACCCAACCATCATATAGTTCTCTCTCTGGTCTGTCATCCATTGGCCAAGCTTTTGTTCCAAACCAAATGGGGTTTCCAAGGTCACAGAGTTATCAAAATCTTGTTTGATTTTGCATGTAGCAATTCCTGCTAGTATGAGATGCTGTGTTTACTAGGCTTTGTCAGGGTTCTCTAGAGAAACAGAACCAACAGGAGAGATCTGTAAATATGAGATTTTTAAAGGTGTCTCATGTAACCATGGGAATGGAAGAGTCCAAAATCCATAGGACAGGCTGTGAAGCTGGGGCTCCAATGAATGGTCTGGATGAACTCTACAAGAGAGGCTTACAGGCTGAAGAAGCAATGAGAGAGTCTCTCTTCTCCCTTAAAAGCCTTCAACTGATTGGATTATCTTGTCATGGGGTCATGCTTCAGTTGATTGTAGATGTGATCAGCCACAGATACAATCAACTAACTGATGACTTAATACATCAGCCCTCCAGTGTATCAACCAGCAACAAAATATCCTTGCAGCAATGGTCAGACCATTGCATGCCTAACCAAGACAACTGGGCATAATCATTTGGCATCAGCCACCAGAACCTAACCATCACACAGGCCCTGAGGAGTATGGATGTGTCCTTCTCAGCTCTGCGTAAGGTAAAGTGGGTCCAAATCAAGATGGGCCTTGGCTGCCATTACAGGGTCTAATAATGATGACAATAACAAGTTGATATCAGACTGTGTTGGGATGAGCTCACACAGGAATCTTTAACTTTTCTGTCATGGTATTAAATTGCGTACACTTTCTAAAATGTTCCACTAATTTTAACAAATGAAAAATTGTTGCAAAAATTTCTTATTCTCTAAGCTCTTATGAAACAATTTGCATTTAAAGGTGTCTTAAGTGGTAATATTTCTCAACTACTATTACTGCTGAGATTTAAATTGCATATAAATTAAAATGCTAAAATGTGGATAAATATAACATAATCAGTAAGATTTATTCTCTGTAACTGTACAGGAAATACTTTAATTTAGAATTTTCCTCAGTTAAACCATGTTTTAAGGTATTACAAAAGAAACTAAATGCCTATTTATATTAATACCATACGTTTCCTCTTTTTTTTGTTGTTTTCTTATTAAAATAAGATCAGGAAGTGTGAGACACCCAACTTCATTCTTCTTTTCAAGATGGCTTTGGCTATTGAGGCCTCCTTACCCTTCTATATAAATCTGAAGATTGGCTTTTCCATTTCTACAAAGAAAGTTGTTGGGAATTTTATTGGGATTGTATTGAATCTGTAAACCACTTTGGGTAGAAATGACATCTTAATATTTGGTATTTCAGTCCAAGAACATGCAATTTCTATTTATTTAGGTCTTCTTTCATTTCTTTTAGCAATGTTCTGTAGTTTTCTATGTACAAGACCTTTTTATTTTTGGTTACTTTAATTCTTAGGTATTTGATTCTTTTAGTTGATATTGTGAATGAGGTTTTTATTCTTGATTTCTTCTTCTAATTGTTCATTATAAATTTATAGGAATGCTACTGATATATGCATGTTCATCTTGTATTCCACTACTTTGCTGAATTCATTGATTAAATTGAGGAGATTTGTTATGGAATTTTTTTCAGGATTTTATGTATATGTCATTTGCAAATAAGGAAAGTTTTTCACCTTCTTTCCAATTTGGATTCTTTTATTTCTTTTTTTTTTTTTGCCTAATTGCTTGGGCTTGAACTTTCAGTACAATGTTGAATAACAATGGTGGCAGTGAGCATCCTTTTCTTGTTCTTGATCTTAGTGGGGAAGCTTTCAGTCTTTACATTAAATAAGAGGATAGCTGTGGTTTTTCATATAGGTAATTTATCACGTTAAAATGTTTCTTTCTATTCGCTGTTTTTAAATGTTTCATCAAGAAGGATGTTGGATTTTATGACATGCCTTTTCTCTCTCAATTGAGATGGTCATGCAGTTTTTTATCCCTCATTCTTTTAATGAGGTGAATTATTTTCTTATGTTGAACCACCCTTACATATCAGGATAAATCCACCTAATCATGGATTATACTTATTTTAATGTATGTTGGCTTTGATTTGTTAGTATTCAGTTGAGGGTTCTATATCTGTATTGATAAAATACATTAGTCCATACTTTTTTTTCCTTGTAGTATCTTTATCAGGCTTTGGTATAAGGGTGATTTGGGCCTCATAAAATGAATTAGAGAATGTTCCCTCCTCTTCCATTGTTTGGAAGAGTTTGAGCAGGATTGGTGTAGATTCTTGGAATTTTTGTTAAAATTTCCTTATGAAGTCATCTGGTCCTGTGCCTTTCTTTGTTGGGAGGTTATGATTACTGATTCAATTTCTCTACTAGTTTTGGTCTGCTGAGTTCTTTTAGTTCTTCTTGAGTCAGTGTAGGTAGGTAGTTTTATTGTTTATAAGAATTTGTCCATTTCATCTAGATTATTTAATTTGTTGGCATAAGTTTACCATAGTATCCTCTTAAAGTCTTTTTTTTTTATTTTTATTTTTTTTTATTTTTTTATTTTTTTTATTAACGGAAAGAAAAAAAAAGGAAATTAACACAACATTTAGAAATCATACCGTTCTACATATGCACTCAGTAATTCTTAACATCATCACATAGATGCATGATCATTGTTTCTTAGTACATTTGCATCGGTTTAGAGGAACTAGCAACACAACAGAAAAAGATATAAAATGTTAATATAAAGAAAAGAAATAAAAGTAGTAATAATAATAAACAACAACAACAACAAACAAACAAACACGCAATCAAAAACAAAAAAAACCCTATAGCTCAGATGCAGCTTCATTCAGTGTTTTAACATGATTACTTTACAATTAGGTATTATTGTGCTGTCCATTTTTGAGTTTTTGTATCTAGTCCTGTTGCACAGTCTGTATCCTTTCAGCTTCAATTACCCATTGTCTTACCCTGTTTCTAACTCCTGCTGAACTCTGTTACCAATGACATATTTCAAGTTTATTCTCGAATGTCCGTTCACATCAGTGGGACCATACAGTATTTGTCCTTTAGTTTTTGGCTAGACTCACTCAGCATAATATTCTCTAGGTCCATCCATGTTACTACATGGTTCATAAGTTTATCTTGTCTTAAAGCTGCATAATATTCCATCGTATGTATATACCACAGTTTGTTTAGCCACTCTTCTGTTGATGGAGATTTTGGCTGTTTCCATCTCTTTGCAATTGTAAATAACGCTGCTATAAACATTGGTGTGCAAATGTCCGTTTGTGTCTTTGCCCTTAAGTCCTTTGAGTAGATACCTAGCAATGGTATTGCTGGGTCATATGGCAATTCTATATTCAGCTTTTTGAGGAACCGCCAAACTGCCTTCCACAGTGGTTGCACCCTTTGACATTCCCACCAACAGTGGATAAGTGTGCCTCTTTCTCCGCATCCTCTCCAGCACTTGTCATTCTCTGTTTTGTTGATAATAGCCATTCTGGTGGGTGTGAGATGAAATCTCATTGTGGTTTTGTTTTACATTTCTCTAATAGCCAGGGACATTGAGCATCTCTTCATGTGCCTCTTGGCCATCCGTATTTCTTCTTCTGGTAGGTGTCTGTTCAAGTCTTTTTCCCATTTTGTAATTGGGTTAGCTGTCTTTTTGTTGTTGAGTTGAACAATCTCTTTATAAATTCTGGATACTAGACCTTTATCTGATATGTCGTTTCCAAATATTGTCTCCCATTGTGTAGGCTGTCTGTCTACTTTCTTGATGAAGTTCTTTGATGCACAAAAGTGTTTAATTTTGAGGAGCTCCCATTTATTTATTTCTTTCTTCAGTGCTCTTGCTTTAGGTTTAAGGTCCATAAAACCGCCTCCAGTTGTAAGATTCATAAGATATCTCCCTACATTTTCCTCTAACTGTTTTATGGTCTTAGACCTAATGTTTAGATCTTTGATCCATTTTGAGTTAATTTTTGTATAAGGTGTGAGATACGGGTCTTCTTTCACTAATTCTGAATACATGAACAGAAATGGAAAACCTCTTCAAAAACCAAATCAATAAATTGAGGGAGGACATGAAGAAGGCATGGGATCAACAAAAAGAAGAAATGGAAAGTCTGAAAAAACAAATCACAGAACTTATGGAAGTGAAGGATAAAGTAGAAAAGATGGAAAAAACAATGGATACCTACAATGGTAGATTTAAAGAGACAGAGGCTAGAATCAGTGAACTGGAGGATGGAACATCTGAAATCCAAAAAGAAACAGAAACTATAGGGAAAAGAATGGAAAAATTTGAGCAGGGGCTCAGGGAACTGAATGATAATATGAAGTGCACAAATATACGTGTTGTGGGTGTCCCAAAAGGAGAAGAGAAGGGAAAAGGAGGAGAAAAACTAATGGAAGAAATTATCACTGAAAATTTCCCAACTCTTATGAAAGACCTAAAATTACAGATCCAAGAAGTGCAGCACACCCCAAAAAGAATAGATCCAAATAGGCATTCTTCAAGACACTTACTAGTTAGAATGTCAGAGGTCAAAGAGAAAGAGAGGATCTTGAAGGCAGCAAGAGAAAAACAATCCATCACATACAAGGGAAACCCAATAAGACTATGTGTAGATATCTCAGCAGAAACCATGGAAGTTAGAAGACAGTGGGATGATATATTTAAATTACTAAAAGAGAAAAACTGCCAACCAAGACTCCTATATCCAGCAAAATTGTCCTTAAAAAATGAGGGAGAAATTAAAACATTTTCAGACAAAAAGTCACTGAGAGAATTTGTGACCAAGAGACCAACTCTGCAAGAAATACTAAAGGGAGCACTAGAGTCAGATACAAAAAGACAAAAGAGAGAGGTGTGGAGAAGAGTGTAGAAAGAAGGAAAATCAGATATGATATATATAATACAAAAGGCAAAATGGTAGAGGAAAATATTATCCAAACAGTAATAACACTAAATGTTAATGGACTGAATTCCCCAATCAAAAGACATAGACTGGCAGAATGGATTAAAAAACAGGATCCTTCTATATGCTGTCTACAGGAAACACATCTCAGACCCAAATATAAACATAGGTTGAAAGTGAAAGGTTGGGAAAAGATATTTCATGCAAATAACAACCAGAAAAGAGCAGGAGAAGCTATACCAATATCCAAGAAATTAGACTTCGAATGTAAAACAGTTAAAAGAGACAAAGAAGGACACTATCTACTAATAAAAGGAACAATTAAACAAGAAGACATAACAATCATAAATATTTATGCACCGAACCAGAATGCCCCAAAATACGTGAGGAATGCACTGCAAACACTGAAAAGGGAAATAGACACATATACCATAATAGTTGGAGACTTCAATTCGCCACTCTCATCAATGGACAGAACATCTAGACAGAGGATCAATAAAGAAATAGAGAATCTGAATATTACTATAAATGAGCTAGACTTAACAGACATTTATAGGACATTACATCCCACAACAGCAGGATACACCTTTTTCTCAAGTGCTCATGGATCATTCTCAAAGATAGACCATATGCTGGGTCACAAAGCAAGTCTTAACAAATTTAAAAAGATTGAAATCATACACAACACTTTCTCAGATCATAAAGGAATGAAGTTGGAAATCAATAATAGATGGAGTGCCAGAAATTCACAAATACGTGGAGGCTCAACAACACACTCTTAAACGACAAGTGGGTCAAAGAAGAAATTGCAAGAGAAATTAGTAAATACCTCGAGGCAAATGAAAACGAAAACACGACATATCAAAACCTATGGGACGCAGCAAAGGCAGTGCTAAGAGGGAACTTTATTGCCCTAAATGCCTATATCAGAAAAGAAGAAAAGGCAAAAATTCAGGAATTAACTGTCCACTTGGAAAAACTGGAGAAAGAACAGCAAACTAACCCCAAAGCAAGCAAAAGGAAAGAAATAACAAAGATTAGAGCAGAAATAAATGAAACTGAGAACATGAAAACAATAGAGAAAATCAATAAGACCAGAAGTTGATTCTATGAGAAAATCAATAAGATTGATGGGCCCTTAGCAAGATTGACAAAAAGACGAAGAGAGAGGACACAAATAAATAAGATCAGAAATGGAAGAGGAGACATAATCACTGACCTCACAGAAATAAAGGAGGTAATAACAGGATACTATGAACAACTTTACGCTAATAAATACAACAATGTAGATGAAATGGACAAGTTCCTAGAAAGGCATGAACAGCCAACTTTGACTCAAGAAGAACTAGATGACCTCAACAAACCAATCACAAGTAAAGAAATTGAATCAGTCATTCAAAAGCTTCCTAAAAAGAAAAGTCCAGGAGCAGACGGCTTCACATGTGAATTTTATCAAACATTCCAGAAACAATTAGTACCAACTCTCCTCAAACTCTTCAAAAAAATCGAAGTGGAGGGAAAACTACCTAATTCATTCTATGAAGCCAACATCACCCTCATACCAAAACCAGGCAAAGATATTACAAAAAAAGAAAACTACAGACCAATCTCTCTAATGAATATAGATGCAAAAATCCTCAACAAAATTCTAGCGAATCGAATCCAACAACACATTAAAAAGAATTATACATCATGACCAAGTAGGATTCATCTCAGGTATGCAAGGATGGTTCAACATAAGAAAATCAATTAATGTAATACACCATATCAACAAATCAAAGCAGAAAAATCACATGATCATCTCAATTGATGCAGAGAAGGCATTTGACAAGATTCAACATCCTTTCCTGTTGAAAACACTTCAAAAGATAGGAATACAAGGAAACTTCCTTAAAATGATAGAGGGAATATATGAAAAACCCACAGCTAATATCATCCTCAATGGGGAAAAATTGAAAACTTTCCCCCTAAGATCAGGAACAAGACAAGGATGTCCATTATCACCACTATTATTCAACATCGTGTTGGAGGTTCTAGCCAGAGCAATTAGACAAGAAAAAGAAATACAAGGCATCAAAATTGGAAAGGAAGAAGTAAAACTATCACTGTTTGCAGACGATATGATACTATACGTTGAAAACCTGGGAAAATCCACAACAAAACTACTAGAGCTAATAAATGAGTACAGCAAGTAGCAGGTTACAAGATCAGCATTCAAAAATCTGTAGCATTTCTATACACTAGTAATGAACAAGCTGAGGGGGAAATCAAGAAATGAATCCCATTTACAATTGCAACTAAAAGAATAAAATACCTAGGAATAAATTTAACTAAAGAGACAAAAAACCTATACAAAGAAAACTACAAAAAACTGTTAAAAGAAATCACAGAAGACCTAAATAAATGGAAGGGCATACTGTGTTCATGGACTGGAAGACTAAATATAGTTAAGATGTCAATCCTACCTAAATTGATTTACAGATTCAATGCAATACCAATCAAAATCCCAACAACTTATTTTTCAGAAATAGAAAAACCAATAAGCAAATTTATCTGGAAGGGCAGGGTGCCCCGAATTGCTAAAAGTATCTTGAGGAAAAAAAACGAAGCTGGAGGTCTCATGCTGCCGGACTTTAAGGCATATTATGAAGCCACAGTGGTCAGAACAGCATGGTATTGGCATAAAGATAGATATATCGACCAATGGAATCGAATAGAGTGCTCAGATATAGACCCTCTCATCTATGGACATTTGATCTTTGATATGGCAGTCAAGCCAACTCACCTGGGACAGAACAGTCTCTTCAATAAATGGTGCCTAGAGAACTGGATATCCATATGCAAAAGAATGAAAGAGGACCCATATCTCACACCCTATACAAAAGTTGACTCAAAATGGATCAAAGATCTAAACATTAGGTCTAAGGCCATAAAACAGTTAGAGGAAAATGTAGGGAGATATCTTATGAAACTTACAATTGGAGGCAGTTTTATGGACCTTAAACCTAAAGCAAGAGCACTGAAGAAAGAAAGAAAGAAATAGGAGCTTCTCAAAATTAAACACTTTTGTGCATCAAAGAACTTCATCAAGAAAGTAGAAAGCCTACACAATGGGAGACAATATTTGGAAACGACATATCAGATAAAGGTCTAGTATCCAGAATTTATAAAGAGATTGTCCAACTCAACAACAAAAACACAGCCAACCCACTTACAAAATTGGGAAAAGACTTGAACAGACACCTCTCAGAAGAGGAAGTACAAATGGCCAAAAGGCACATGAAGAGATGCTCAATGTCCCTGGCCATTAGAGAAATGCAAATCAAAACCACAATGAGATATCATCTCACACCCACCAGAATGGCCATTATCAACAAAACAAAAAATGATAAGTGCTGGAGAGGATGCGGAGAAAGAGGCACACTTATCCACTGTTGGTGGGAATGTCAAATGGTGCAAGCACTGTGGAAGGCAGTTTGGCGGTTCCTCAAAAAACTGAATATAGAATTGCCATACGACCCAGCAATACCATTGCTAGGTATCTACTCAAAGGACTTAAGGGCAAAGACACGAACGGACATTTGCACACCAATGTTTATAGCAGCGTTATTTACAATTGCAAAGAGATGGAAACAGCCAAAATGTCCATCAACAGACGAGTGGCTAAACAAACTGTGGTATATACATACGATGGAATATTATGCAGCTTTAAGACAGAATAAACTTATGAAGCATGTAATAACATGGATGGACTAGAGAACATTATGCTGAGTGAGTCTAGCCAGAAACTAAAGGACAAATACTGTATGGTCCCACTGATATGAACCGACATTCGAGAATAAACTTGGACTATGTCATTGGTAACAGAGACCAACAGGACTTAGAAACAGGATAAGATAATGGGTAATTGGAGCTGAAGAGATACAGACTGTGCAACAGGACTAGATACAAAAACTCAAAAATGGACAGCACAATAATACCTAATTGTAAAGTAATCATGTTAAAATACTGAATGAAGCTGCATCTGAGCCTTAGTTTTTTTTTTGTTTGTCTGTTTGTTTATTTGTGTCTTTTTTTTTTACTATTAGTATTACTTTTATTTTTTTCTCTATATTAACATTCTATATCTTTTTCTGTTGTTTTGCTAGTTCTTTTCCTAGATCGATGCAAACGTACTAAGAAATGATGATCATGCATCTATGTGATGATGTTAAGAATTGCTGATTGCATATGTAGAATGGAATGATTTCTAAATGTTGTGTTAATTTCTTTTTTTTCTTTAATTAATAAAAAAAAAGTCTAGTTGGTTTCAAATATCATTCAAGTCTTTTATTACCTTATTGATCTGTCTGGATGTTCTAGTCATTGTTGAAAATGATGTACTAGAGTTCCCTCCTATTAATGTAGAAATATTTCTCTCTTCATATGTATCTGCATTTGTTTCATGTTTTTTGGGGGGCTCTGCTAGTGGGTGCATTTATACTCATAATTTTTACAATTTCTTGTTTAATTGACCCCCTTTTCAGTATATAATGACCATCTTTCTCCCACGTGACAGTTTTTTACTTAAAGTCTTTTTTAATTGATATTAGCATAGCTACTATAGTTCTTTATTGGTTAAGACTTACATTGTTTATTTTTTCCATCCCTTCATTTTCAGCTTATTTATGTCTGAAATTAAGGTGAGTCTCTTGTAAACAGAACATAGTTGGGTCTTGCTGTTTAATAGTATATATCATACTAATAACAGGCTTTGACTGGACATTTTAATCCATTTACATTTAAAGTCACTACTAAAAATGGAGGATTTTCCTCACGATTTTGCAATTTAGTCTTTGTAAGTGTTATATCTTTTTGTCCCTCCATTTTTTTGTTAATACTTACTTTCATGTTTATTTTTTGTATTGAACCCCTTGTCATTTCTATCTGGATATATTTTTTCATATATTTTCATGTGATTAAAATCTAACACCCCCAATATATAGCAATCATATTTATTTTGACACCAACTTGACTTCAATAGCATACACACACATTATTCCTATACTCCTTCATCTCCTCACTCTTTTTGTACTTATTAAAATTGTATCTTTGTATACTGTATGTCCAAAATGACAGATATATCATTACTTTTTCTGCATTTATGTTTTAGCACCTGTAGGAAGTAAGAAATGGAGTTACATACCAAAAATTTGATACAATAGCATTGGCATTTAAATTACCCAAGTGGTTGATTTGACTAGAGCCCTTTATTTCTTTGTGCAATTTTTTTGTTTTCCTGACACTGTCTAGTGTCTTTTCCTTTCAGTTTGAAGAGCTCCCTTTAGCATCGCTTGTAGGGCAGGTCTAGTGTTGATGAGCTTCTTCAGCTTTTGTTTATCTGTTAATCTCTTAATCTCTTCCTCATTTCTGAAAGAGAATTTTCTTGGATATAAAATTCTTTTATTTGGCTTCTTTTTTCTTTCAGTACTTTAAGTATTTCAACTCACTGCTTTCTTTACTCCATAGTTTCTGATGAGAAATCAGCACTTAATCTAATTGGGACTCCCTTGTCCATAAAATGATGCTATTGCCTTACAGCATTCACAACTCTCTCCTTGTCCTTTGCATTTGAAAGAGTCATCAGCATGTGTGGGATGTATTTTTCTTCATATTCTTCCTGTTTGCTGTCTGGGTTTCTTGGATGTGCATAGTCATGTCTTATGGTAAATTTGCAAAGCTTTCTGGCATTATTTCTTTGAATATTCCTTCTGTCCCTTTCTTTATTGTCCTTCTGGGACTCCTGTGATGCATATATTGAGGTGCTTCATGGTGTCCCAGAGGTCTCTCCAGCTATTTTTGCTTTTTATATATTTTTTCATTGTGTTCCTCAGTCTGATTCATTTCAATTGTCATATTTTCAGGTTAGCTGTTTCTTTCTTCTGTCAATTTGCTATTGACACCTTCCTGAGTATTTTACACATCAGTCATTTTGGTCTTCAACTCCAGCAGTCCTGTTTAAAATTTTTCTTTCTTTATGGAGATTCTCTTGTTTTTCATTCTTTCTTTCCTGATAGCCTTTAGCTCTTTCTCTTTATTTTCTTTCATCTCTTTGAGCACATTAATGATCATCTATTAAATGTCTTTGTCCAGTATGTCCACAGTATGGTCTTCTACAATGATTTTTCTTGATCTATCTTATTCCTCTGATGGGCCATCATATATTATTTCTTTGATTGTTCTATAATCTTTTATTGCACACTGTACATTTTAATATTTGAAAATATTAACTCTGGGATTTATTCTTTGAGATGTTTATTTCTTGGGTTTCTAACCAGCTGATGATATGACAGAGATTTATTTCAGTATTGAGAGCTAAGCAAACCTAAGCAAAAAACATCTTCCACGTCTTTGCAAATTGCTTTTGCATTGGTTGGTGCTCTCCTTCAGAGTCTTTTATTAGGAAGGTCAGCTCAAGGCAAATCAAAGTGAAGGGTCCTCCCTGTGTCTTGTCCTGGTCCTGATCTTGCTAATGGCCTTAGGAGTTCTCTTGTTTACAGGAGTTTGAATATTTCCACTACTTTCCAGGAAACAGAGCTTTTCCCTCTCCTGGCTCTTCAGCACTGCAGGACTTTTGCTGATAAGCCTTTAGTCCAGGCTACCACTTCGATTGTTTCTTACAGGTTTTCATTGTCTCAAACTACCTTTGTCTTGCCACAAATTCTTAGAGAGAGGTCCCACTGGAGAGGAATTTCCAAAGTTTCTCTTTCAGAGCACCTGGCTCCAAACTGCTCTGGGAAGGGGTTAGGAGATGAGACCAGTAAGAACACTAGGTGCTTCTTCCAGTGTTCTCCAAATCTGTACTTTCTTGATGTGGCCCTTGCCCAGGCAATGCAGACCTTCAACTATCCTCTGCATCTTTGAGGGAGCAAATGTACCGTATTTAAGTCTGTTTTGCTGCCTCTTCCAGGTGGAGGTTGGTACAATGGCTGACCTCACAGCTGGGCCCCAAGTGATCTGAAGTAGCTCATTAAAAACAGTGATCAGCAAGTGACCTGCACACTTCTCTGTTTTGGGGAATTGGATTTTTCTGTCCCCCTCTGACACCATTAAGCTATGCCAATGACCAGATCCAGCTCCTGCTGCTGCAATAGTGGGCTGGCAACTGCCAGGCAAAGAGAGCATTTTGCTGGTATTTACCAGCATTTACCAGCCTCTTCCTCTGGCTCTTCTTTGGATACTGCACAGTGTCCTACCGGATTCCAGAGTTTCATATACTTTATTCAGACAGTTCCTGCCTGTTTAGTAGTTCTCTGGTGAATCACTACAGGAAACTCCTGCTTTGCCACAGCCCCACAATTCCAGGAATATAGAGTTTTGTTGTTCCATTTGGGTTGATTATCAAGACCATTAAGTGTAGCAAATCAAGCTTTACAGCTAAACCAAGATGCAATGTTTCCTGAGTAAACTGAAAATAAGAATATTATACAAACTCGTTGGACAATGATAAAGTGAAAAACCAGCCCTGACAGAGGTCTGCCACTCAAAGAAAACATGTGAACATATTTCTGTTGAAAAGAAGGATGTTCACAGAACTCTATCAAGACCACCTCTATAATTCTTTTTGAACATGGCAAAAAAAAGTGTATTGTCCAAATGACAAAATAACAAAACATCCCCTTTTCCTGGCTATTTTAGTTTGCTAGCTGCCAGAATGCAACAAACCAGAAATAGGATGGCTTTTAAAAGGGGGGAGTTTATTAAGTTGCAAGTTTATAGTTCGAAAGCCATGAAAATGTCCCAATTAAAGCAAGTCTATAAAAAATGTCTAAATTAAGGCACCAAGAGGTTACCATTGATCAAAAAAGGCTGATGAAATCCAGGGTTCCTCTCAACTGGAAAGGCGCATGGTGAACATGGTGATGTCTGCTAGCTTTCTCTCCAGGCTTCTTATTTCATGAAGCTCCCCTGGGGGCAATTTCCTTCTTGATCTCCAAAGGTCTCTGACTGCATGGGCTCTATCATGCTGAAGCTTTTTCCAAAATGTTTCCCCTTTTAAAGGATTCCAGTAAACTAATCAAGACCTACATGGAATGGGTGGAGCCACATCTCTCTCTAATGAAAGGTTAATACCCACAATTGGGCACGTCACATCTCTGTGGAGATAATCTAATCAATCCCCAGCCTGCAATATTGAATAGGGATTAAAAGAAAGCCCCCACAAGTTTGGATCAGGATTAAAATATGGCTTTTCTAGGGGTATATAATCCTTTCAAGCCATCACACTGGCTAATATGACTTATTGATGCTTCTTTAAAGATTAAAAGAAAATATACAACTTTAGTACTGCATTCTTCCCACCTCCTGGTTAGGATTGATTAGAACATCCAAATATAATATTACCCCCACTTTCTGACATCAACCAAACCAGAGTACACCCACGTATTGGGGATTGAGTCACATTCCCCACAAAAGGCATGCTTATGTCCAATGCTTGGTCTGTGGGTGCAAACCCATTTGTAAATAGAACCTTTGAAGTTGTTATTATTAAGATATGCTCAAATTGAGTGGAGGTGGGCTT
Source organism: Tamandua tetradactyla (assembly GCF_023851605.1). Lineage (NCBI taxonomy): Eukaryota > Metazoa > Chordata > Mammalia > Pilosa > Myrmecophagidae > Tamandua > Tamandua tetradactyla. Next base: position 46,928,917 of record NC_135329.1, on the reverse strand, counting down.
TAATCTATTGTGGCTCAAAGGAAATTGGTCACAGAAAAGAGGCCATGAAAAGCTATAAGCTGGAAGGGAAAAAAGAGGACATTGGCATGGGATGGAAAAGCAAAGAACCCCAAAGATTGCTGGCAGCCAGTCCCAGAACACTGCAGTCTTTTGGGAGAAAATATAACAATGCTGATGCACCAGTTTGAACTTCTCTTGGCTTCAAAATCAAGAGCCAATAAATTTCCATTGTCTAAGCCAACTTGTCACCCGAACCCTCCCCCAAATGACCTTTAACATGAGTCTACATCCTATAGTAGGTCCTTCGTAATACCCTCTTACTGAGATACCTCATAACTCCCCATGGTGTATTTTCTCCCTTTATGTGGACTAGCCAATAAATCCAAATTTGTTTGACTCCAAGTATGTTCCTAGTCAGCTCTAATTGAGGGGCATCAATAACAGAAATATGCTTCCTTGATGTTCATTCAACTGTTCTGAACTGGGAGAGTAATGCATTCCTAAGAGACATTTGGGAATGGTAGGATGCTTTTAGTTGTTACAATAACAGCATAACTTGGGCATTTGATGGAGACCAGCCAGGTAGTGGAACTATCTCATATAAACTATGTCTGTCTAAAACAGCAACAATGCTGAGAATTACTAGGTCATTGATCATTCCTAAGAAACCTCAGTAAGTATAAGTCCACACATCAGTCCTTCTGGACATAAACAATAACTGCAAGTCTCCTTCTATTTCATACCAGTTCATAGGACATTTCTTGGCTCGGCTCCCTGTTGTCATTTGGGCAGGATCTACCTCACCAGTAGTATAAAAGTGAAGGAAGTCTTGTGGGTATTTGCTAATTCTCCCATTCAACAAACATTGACTGTACATGTTACAATGTGCCAGGCAGTGTGCCAAGTTTGAGATACCAAGAGAAAAATGTATGGCTGTCTCCTTTATGGAGCTCAGAGTTCACTGAGGGTAGGCAGACCTTATAATGCAATGTAATGTGATGGTAAGAGAAGCCTGCATGAGGTGCTGAAGTGGTGGGTGGAAGGGAGGAGAGCTCTAGGAGGGGAACATGGTAAAGGGGAAACTACCAAGGAACAGCTACTTAAGCTAGGATAGAAAGCACAGGTTTTCCAGGCAGAGAGAACTAGCAGTTAATGAAAATATGAAACACATGGTGTGCTTGGGAAACAAAATGTGAGATAGCTGCTAAATTAGATGTAATCTTGGGGAGTCAGAATAGACAGATCATGAAAAGCCTGCTTCTGGACACCACCTGCGTTTCTTTACTCACGGACCTGCATCACTACAGCCTCTGCTTCGTCATCACATCTTGTCTAATTCTGACTCTCCTGCTTCCCATTCTTCATTATAAGGACTCTTATGATGACACTGACTCTGCTCAGATAACCCAGGGTAACCTCCCCATCACAAGATCCTCAACTTAATCATATCTGCAAAAATCCCTTTTGCCATGAAGGTGACATACTTACAGATTCTGGGGATTAGGACACGGATGTACTTGGGGGAGGGGGCATTATTTAGTCTACCACAGCCAATATACAGAGCAATGTTCACTGTAATACTGAAGTGCACAAAGCAAAAAGTGGTTTGTGTGAGAACAGCATGAAGACAGCTCCAGCCTTTTTCTAAGGGATATGGACTTGATAATAAAGAGCAGTGATGTGATCAGGTTTATATTGCAGCTAATGGTAAGGATGAGTTGGAGGAGAGAGGGAGGGCTATTTCTTTGAAGTTAACCATCCTCATATTGGTTTAAGTCTCCCATTACCAAAAGGACAGTGTACTAAATCTTTCTGCGAGCAGGTTCAGGAAATAATAAATGCAACACCAGTCTTAGATTATTTCCATAAATCTAACTCTTGGTCTCATCTCACATCAGGGAAGTTTGCTTCGTCCCTTGGCCATCTTCCAGAGATTTGAGGCTGCCTTTGTTTCTCCCAGATCATGGCCTCTTCATCTCTTTCATCCCCCATGGAGCCTTCATGAAAGGAAGACTCCAGGGTTGTGAACTAACAAAAAGAGCTTCAGTTAATTTATTGAACATTTTTGGCTCAATTTATTGACAGTCTCCATCAAGCATTCTCCTAGCTGCAACCACGTACGTTACTTTAAGACCTTCAACAAGTATTTGAGATGGTTGCCAATGCAGTATCTCCATTTCACACTGAGAACTAAGTTTCAGACAGGTCACGGGACGTTTTCAGAGCAGCCCGGTAAAGCCGGTTTTCCTGATTGTGAATCCAATGCACTTTCCACTGCACCACAATGTCCCAAATGCCAAAGCTGGCTTGCACAGTAGCCCCTACTGTGACCCTGGAAGGCATAAACGGAAAAATTTGATTATGGGCAAATACTGTAAAATAGTTCCAATATTTTACTATCATTTTTATTATATTTCAAAAACCTTCATTGATTTTGTTCATAGAAAAGAGTAATGAAGGTTATTCACTGGTGGTCTTATTGTCCAAAGCAGTTTGTAAATCTTTTCCTTGCAAGAATGAGAGTAAAAGCCATTTTGTGTATGCTTTGTGATTGGATATGGGAACTTTTTTCAAGCGGCTTCTTGTATGGCCCCACTTATGCCTCCGATGATACTAAGGCAGGGGAGGACATCTCTTCCATGTGGTGACATTGAGGCGTCTGTGTTTCAGGAAGTCTGTGACTAACTCAAGGTCACTCAGCCCAACATGTGAGGTTCCCCAGCTTGCCAGAAAAGCAGTAAGCATCAAAGCCACAAGCTCTTTGCTCTCAGCATTTTAAAAATTTCCTTTGGTAATATGACATGTAAAAATGAAAAGAATATGAGCTCTGAAGCCAGGTAGAACTACTGCATTTCTCTCCAGTTCTACCCTGTAGAGCAGGGAAAATGCCCACTTTGCTAAATTGAGAGGATTAAATGAAATAACGTGTGTGAAGCACCAGCGCAGTGCCTTTTGCAGAGTGAGGAGGTGCTGAACAAATGGCAGTTCCTTTTCCTCTTTCCAGCCGACACACAATCTCTAGAGTTTACCTCTCAGCCCGTTTCAGTGTGTGGCTGACACTGGTGAGGAATAGATTTTCCTCGCTGACATTTCATCTCCACCCGCAGATTTCTGTTTCACTGAGCCTGGGAATAGCTCAAGTAGGCTGTGACCTCGGCAAGCACCCTTGAGAGGCTCTTGAGGTGCCTTGAGAAATTGCACAGGAGGCGCTCTGCATCTGGGTTGGATCTATTATTCATGCATGCATGTTTCCGAGAGCACAGTAATTTAGAGTCTCTCAGAGAGCACACTCTGCAGCAACCATAAACCACGTTCCATGTGCTCCAGGGGAAAATTATCTTTTCCTTGCTTAAGTGAGGGGTCATGCAAGAGGATTCACACAGATTAAGCAGGGGAGCAAGGAGATGGGCGGGAGGCTGTCCAGTACTTTCCAGAGAGAACTGCCAGACTCCTGCAATGGGTTAAATCTCCACTGTTGCCATTTTTTTTCTGGATGACCTTCCAGAGTTTCCATTCCCTAATTTGTAAAATGAAACACTGGGACTAGACATTCTTAAAGTTATGCGAGTCAAACAGCTCTAGTGGACCCCCTGTTCAATCCCTTGCTCCCTGCATGACCCTACAGCAAGAAACTAAATCCTCTCCACAAGTAAATAGGCTAATTGATGCCCGTCTTTAGTGTTTCAAGAATCAGAAACAATATACAGCACCTGGTACATTGAGACAAGACTATATGTATGTGTTGTGTGTGTATTTATAATTTATATCTTCATAATTCTATTTTTTATAAAAGGATACATGGTCTTTTTGTCTACAGAGAATATATCAAATGCTGAAGCACAGAATTCCAGAAAATTTACCACTGAGATGGCAAATTAACAAACAGTAATTCATACTGTACATAGTAAGGAGTGAAGATGAAAATAAATAAAACTAAAGGATGGAGCACCCATCTATTTTGAGTTGCTGAAAATAAGATTAGGAAAATGCACGGAAAGAAATTTTGGAGATATGGTCAGTGCTGATTTCCAGTTTTATTCATTTATTATCATTATAATGTGAGGAATCTGGGTGTGGCTGCAGTCCTTTCCTCCTGCTGCAGTGCCAGATTCTCATCTCCATTCCCCCCAGAGTTCCGCTCCTCTGCGGAGAATGAAGGGCAGTGCTGGATGTTAGCTGGGATTGAGGCTTCAGCAGCCCCAGGTGTGTCCTGTGCCCTGGCGCTGGGACTGTGCCGGGGACTGGCCAGAGCCTCCTGCCTCCGGCTGAGGACCTGACTTACCACAAGCCCCTTTACAGCTCTCCGGGGATTTCCTCTTCCTTCAAGCCCAATCCTGTCAGAATGTTTCCTCTTTTACCACTGGACCCAGACTCGGCCTTTTCTCAAGTTTTCCTTGTGCTTACGGTGATGCAGACTGCGCCTGAAAGCTTCTGGCTTAAATGCAGAGCCTGAGGTAAGAGAACAGCACTGCCCAAGCCTGAAAACGTGGAGTTCCAATTGGGTTTGGTGACGCCAGCACCAGGGCGGACAGGAGGCAGAGCATGGGGATGCCCCATAGGTAGGTGAATGCTGAGGTTTCATTCTTCTTGAATGTGGAGTTTCTTGTACTCGTCTCTACTCAGACAGTCCCCAGGACATCAGAGAGTTACACTGGGGCAATCCTAAGAGCCAGAACATCCCTCTTTAGTTGCTGAGGATGTTTGTTTTATCTCTCTCCAGCCTACACAAAAAATAATCCATCTGTAAAGTATCATTCTGAAATTCTTAGATTTTTAAAGTTATATAGAACCTCAAAGATCATCTTTTCCAATTCCCTCATTTAACAGACCAGGAAACAGAGGTCATTCTCAAGTTCACACAAGGGAAGCCTGAACTAAAACCCGGATCTCTTAACCATGCCCTATGCTCAAAGAGTCACACAGATTATGGTACTACCCCCATCGGCCCCATTTTATTACTTGTTTGGGCATACGTGAGATTTGGAAGAGGCTGAAATCTCCAAAATACTGGAGCTCTTACGAGCCTCAAAAGGGGAATGGTTATTTTGCTGGCTGTTTTTGATCACTGGATTTTGCTTCCAGGCTGGCATGGTTTGGGAAAATGAATGCCTGTCACTCCAACAGCTGTAGTTCGAGGTAACTCCGCACTGTGATAGAAAGCATTGATCTCTGAGGTCCCTTTAACATTTTAATTAATCTTTGATTAACAGCCCTCAGCCACAGAGGGTCTCCATGACCCCTCAAGCCATCCTAGGTTAGTTCCTCACAGCTTCAGGCAGCTGGAAAGTCAGCCATCAGGCATTTCCAGGCCAAGAGCCCTCACAAGGGCTCAGTTAAACACAGCCCAGGCAATTCTGCGCTGTCCACCTGGGAGGCGAGACTCATCCAGAAGCTTCTCAGGTTACTGTGCCCTTTATGCATGATGGAGAACCAAAGCTATCCAAGCTTCTGGAAAAAAAATGGTGCAGCCCTGTGAGAGGGCTCTGTGATGGCATAAGAAACACTCTGAATCCCACCTTGGATACTTCTAGAGTGGACTTCACCAAGATCCGCTGAACTAAGGTCAAGACTTTATAAGGGTAACAATAGGATCAGCTACAAAGAAACTGAACTTGCCTCATATAAGTTTACACACAGTAATTTATTTCAGATTGACTCAACAACTTCTTTAGGACATTAGCGAAGTCCTGTGTCATCAAGGTGCTATATGTCTCAGTTTGTGTTGGGGGTCTTGTTTCTGGGCCACCACTCATTGAGTAAATGCATATTTATTAAGTGGGCACCACATGACAGGCACAACACTAGCTTCCACTATTGGAGTCATGAAAAGAGCACAATGCCTGTTGACAAGGAGTTCCCTGACTCATGTGGCATGAGAACCACAAGCAGGCAGATTCAGTACTGGGTGATGAGGACCATAAAGGGAGATGGGACCCCATGACACCTAAAAGAGCACTGAGGCATCTGGAGACATTTCCTTGGGCAGATCTATCTAAACAGAAGTCTGAAAGACAAACAATAGATGTGCAGATGAAGGTAGGAGAGCACACAGAAGGCCTCATTAGAGAGGTCTGGAAGAGAGAAATAGCATGGGGAGTTTGGGAAATACTGCAATGGCTCAGGATGACTTGAAAACAGATCTGGAGGTAGAAAAGTGGAAAAGAGAAGGCTAGACAGCGGCCAGGGCATGAAAGGTCTTAAATGCCAGGGTAAGGAATATAGAATCTATTAGGAAGGAAAGCCAGAGCCATTAATGGGTTTAAGAAGGAGCAATGCGATCAGATTTACTCTTTGAAAGATTCCACTAGCTCCAATATGGAGAATGGATTAGGGGTGATGGGGAAGTTTGGGGAAAGGCAAATGTGTTAAGAGTAATCAGGGTAAGAGAGAAAGGTAGCTTGTATTATATATGTGGCAATGGGAATGGAGAGGTGGACAGATTTAAGAGCTATTAAAAAGTCTGAATCCAAAGCCAAAGGTGACTGATTGCAGAGCTGCGGAAGGCTACTCAGCCATCTGCTTTTGAATCTTGAATTTTTCCACATAAGAGCGGTTGACTCATACAAATGTCCATGTCCAAATTCTGAAATCCACCCTCTAAGGGTGGATGGCACTGTCTCTCTAGATAAAAATCAGTGACTTAAGCTACAACCCAGTCTTTAGTGTACAATATACTGAGTCCTTGAACTCAGGTCTTTCCAACATTGGAAAGTGTTCCCCTTCCACAAGTTTCTTATTTGCTCTGAGGCAGTTTCTTTATCTACAAAATAAGAACAAGCAATTCTAAATTGTGATGCTGATATAAAGATTAAATAAACTAACTACATGTAGCTCATACAGGGATGCTTGGGGTATAATGGTTGCTCCAGAAATATTAGTTTTCTTTCCCTACCCCCCCCATATATCCAATGTAACAAATTTTTGTTATTAGAAAAGTTATAGATTTACAGACATATCATGCATAAAATGCAGAGTTCCCATACACCACCCTGTTATTAACACCTTATATTAGCGTGGTACATTTGTTACAATTCATGAAAGAACATTTTTATAATTGTGCTATTAACCATAGCCCATTATTTACAATAGGGTTCAGTTTGTGTTGTAAAATCCTATTTTTAAAAAATTTTTTATTCTAGTAACATATGTACAACCTAAAATTTCCCCTCTTAACCCATATTCACATTAATAATTCAGTACTGTTGATTACATTCACAATGTTGGCTACCATCAGCACCATTCATTACCAAGCTTTACTATCAACCCAAATAAAAACTCTGTACAGTTTAAGCATTAACTCCTCATTCCCCAATGTTCCATTTTTGCTTCCTTGATGCTAATTTACATGTTAAATCTGCATCAAGTGATTGCTTATTTTACCAAGTAAGCTTTGGGGTAGTCATCCCTTAGAGTAAGCCGCATTGAGTCATACTCTTGTATAATCCCTCTCTCCTTGAGTGTGGCAGAAGCAGTGACTTGCTTCTCGCCAAAAGAATATGGCAAAGGTGATGAGATTATGTTGCATTACATGGCAAAGATGAAGGTGCTTTTCATATGTAAAGTCCCCAATCAGTTTGCCTTTAAGTAAATCAAAAGGAAGATTACCCTGGATGGGTCTGACCTAATCAGGCAATTAGCAAAAAAGGGCTTAAGCCTTCCCTGAGTTCAGAGACAGAAACTAGCACAGAGATTCACCTGCTGTCCTTAAAGAAGAAAGTTGCCGTCTTGTGAGAGGGCCACGTGACAGAATTGCCAGTGACTTGCAGTTGATGAGAGCAATTTTTGCCCAATAGCCAGCAAGAAAATAGGGACAAGGTAATTCTATGCATAACTATGTGTACTTGCAGGAAGACACTAAAATCCAAAAAGGAGCACAGCCCATCTGAGACCTTGATTTATGCCTGAGCAGAGGACCCAGCTAAGGCATTCCCAGATTCCTGCCCCACAGAAATTATGAGAAATAAGTGTTTGTTATTTTTAAGCTGCTAAATGTGTGGCAATTTGTTCCACAGCAACAGAGGGTCAGAACAGTTTTTAAAGCATATTTCTGCTTTGTGCCTGTTCTAGTTTGCTAGCTGCTAGAATGCGATATACCAGAAACAGAATGGCTTTTAAAAGGGGGAATTTATTAAGTTGCAAGTTTACAGTTCTAAGGCTGTGCAGATGTCCCAATTAAAGCAAGTCTATAGAAATGTCCAAGTTAAGACCCGAAAACAAGTTACCTTCATTCAAGAAAAGCTAATGAAGTTCAAGGTGAACGTATGGTGAACATGGTGAAGTCTGCTAGCTTTTCTCTCCAGGCTTCTTGTTTCATGAAGCTCCCCAGGGGGTCATTTCCTTCTTCATCTCCAAAGGGCTCTGTGGCTCTGAAACTTTTTCCAAAATGTCTCCTTTTTAAAAGGATTCCAGTAAACTAATCAAGACCCACCTGGAATGGGTGGAGCCACATCTCCCTCTAATCAAAGGTTAATACACACGATTTGATGTGGCACATCTCTGTGGAGATAATCTAATCAAGTTTCCAGCCTACAGTACTGAATAGGGATTAAAAGAAACAGCTGCCTCCCCAAGATGGATCAGGATTAAAACATGGATTTTCTAGGGTACATAACCCTTTCAAACTGGGACAGTGCCATTCATTATTTATTGTCCCAACAGAGCCAGTAACTCCTTCTTGAATTTCATGGATAAATCTTGTTAGAGAACTCAGAGACTGGCATACGCTTGTTCTTAATCTAATCTCTTGCAATAAGCTGACCTCCACAAACTCATATGCAAGCTATCTAAGACCATGGATCATTGAATTCCTTTTTAATCTCAAGGAAGATGTGTTAGAACTCTACTTGAGGGGAGTGGCAGATCTGAAGACCTCTTTGAGGGTGTGTGTGTATATATATAAAATAATTATTATTATTATGCATGGTCTGGGAATCGAACTCAGCTCTCCCTCATGGAAGGCAAGTTCTATCACTGAACCACCGTGTACCTATAAATATTATTTTTATTTTAAGATAAATGTGACAACAGCTAGCGAGTTGTCATTTTCTTGGGGTAGAAAAGGCTTTCTCTGAAAGTAAAATTTGGGCCCTGTGGATCTAAGACAGCAAACATCAATATGCACAAATTTAAAAAACTTTAAAGCTTTAGGATCAGCAGCCACAAAACAGGCAAGGATTGCATTTAAGATAAAAAGAAGGAGATATCGATAAAAATGCAGTGGGACATATTTGGATAGAAGAAACACTGTGAGCAAAAATGCGGAGGAAAAAATATGGAGGAAGCATGCATTAAAATCAAGGAGATTAGATTAAAACTGAAAGATAGATTGCAAGTAAAGGAGAAAGGAAAGCAATATTGAGAGACAACTAGCAGCTAAAATGTAGAGGGCAAGGCCACAGAATGAGAATTTTTCAAAAGGAAAGTAACAGGCTACAAAGTATACATCAGGAAAATTAATTTGGCAGAGTAGGATGGTTTGGAGGGAAAACCTCCAAAGTGAAAGTGGAGAGAAGCCTTTGTGTATCTAGATGAGTGGTAATATGAATTTGAATTTGTTGGAGCATGGTGGAAATGGAATAGAAATGAGAAATATAAATTTGTTAGGGATCCCTCCTGAACTAAAATTCCAAATCCTGTGAGTGTAAGAATCTTAATTCCATGTGATTAAGAGTTCATACTGTAGCCCCTCATTTCCAGAGAAAGATTCTGAGAATCCAGTGGGTTTTTCCCAAGGTCACACAGCAAATTAGTCACCAAGTCAGCATCAGTCATAGAATTGACAAATTTAAAGAAAACTCTACGATCCTCTTGTCTGAAGCCATCTTCAACAGCATCATAGTCCAGTGCTCTTACTACAATCCCATTGTACTAAGATTGTAATAAGATTTACTACAATCCCATGCTGTCAACTATGCTGAAGAAAATTTATATCATAAATCGATGATTCCAAATTCTTTACCAGACTTTTGTTTATTTATTACCATTTTTTTCTGAGCATCTCTTAAGATGTGAAACATGGCCCCCATTTGACAATGTCAAGTGTGGATCTGCCTACAATGGCATTGGGAGATAATACATTTCTCTTATATCTTTCTTCATTGGCTGGGTTTCACAGGATAGTTTATCAAAATCTTGTGGACTTTTCTTCTGGCTCTTTGTCAAAAGCTTAAGAAAGACAGTCTATTTGCATGTTAAGATGAGGAAAAAGAACAACCATTTTAAAAGATAAGAGTTGGAATTTATAAGGTTTTACAAAGTGTTATTTCTTTCACTGAGAGAAAATAAAAATGGGAGATAATAAGGAGAGGCAATGGTATTACAGATAGCATCTTTTAGAGGGTTTTGAAACCTGGTATAATTTATCATTATATAAGATGCTTTGGTCTGCAAGATCAAGAGCAACTGACGTGATCTATCTACACACAGCCAATTGAATTGCCTCTTCAGAATCCTAGACAAACATTTCATTAGTTGCCATTCATCAGTAAATTGGGATGAAATGCCAAAACACTTCTTTAAAAAAGCTGGATTGCATTTCCTACATATGGTGCTTTAAAAAATAATCATTTATATTGCACTTTTCTTTTAAGTGTTCAAACTATGCTGTTTTCTAAATATTTGCATAATCTTCATGACCCTCTTTTTCAGTTACAAGTATTATTCTGTTCATTTTTTTGGGGAATGTGGGGGGAGGTACAAACTATTCCTACATAAGAAGTTCGTCTGAATTTAGCCAAGAAAACATGATTTCATGAAGAAAGCTTCAGTTCAATCAGACAATTGCTGTGTTACTTTTTGCCTGAAGTTGGCAGGTGTTTGACCAAAATGACTCAGTAGCCACTGTCAAAAATCTGAAAGTGGATGCGATGGAGAGGTTTAATTTAATGTGACTACCTAGAGTTATATGTTAAGAAAAATTCTGAGATAACATTGTGGATTCAAAAATAGGAAAATGGTCAATTAGGCATATCATCTATAGCTTTGCATTGCACAGTTGGTGAACCATTAGCTTTATATTTTCCATCCTTAACTGGAAGCAATGATGGAGTAAAAGGGGTGTCCAGATTTCACAATTTAGCAAACTGAAGATTTCTATTTCCAACCGAGTAAAGAATGTAGCTGCAGATTAATTGACAAGAAGATATTAAATTTAAAAATAAGTTGGTTTGAGGATTCTGGGAAGATGGCAAAGTACAAAGGTCCAGGAATCAGTCCCTCCATGTATTAGTCAGGGTTTTCTAGGAAAACAAAACCAACAGGAGATATCCATAAATATGAGATTTATAAAAGTATCTCACACAACTGTGGGGGGATGCATGAGTCCAAATTCCGTACATCTGGCCACAAGCTAGCAACTCTGATGGAGGTCTTTGATGGATTTTCCCAAAGAGGCTGGATGGTTGAAGCAGAAACAAAAATTCTCTCTTCTGTGTATGGTGATGTTGTCACCTCTCCCTTAAAAGTCTTCAACTGATTGGATTGAATCCAACTGATTGGATTGTCTCATTGCAGAAGACACTCCCTTGATTGTAGATGTAATCAGCCACAGATGCAATCAACTGACTGATAACTTAATAACCAGCCTCCTGGTTTATTAACCAGCCATGAACTGTCCTTGCAATAATGGTTAGTTAGGTCAGTATTTGGTTGACCAGATGATTGGGCGCCAAATTGACGCATCACCAAGCCAAATTGACGCATGTTCCCAACAGTAGTACCATACCAGAAAAACTATTAGATAGACAGGAACAGTTTGAACCAATTATTTCAAAACTCCAGAGTCCAATAAAAAACTTTAGTATCCAGGGAAAAGCAGGAGGAAGAGGCAATAAAGTAGTGGCAAATACCACTGAATTACACTCTCCAGGAAGTGGCTACCATCCCCCATCCCCCACCTCATGACAGACAGCAGAGAGGTACTTCTGCAGCTTATTGGTGCTAGATTGTGACATAAAGAGCCAGTTCATCAAGATCTGGTGTTGTACAGTCCAATCACTAATCACTGCTTTTGATTAGCTAGGGGCTCAGCTCTGAGGGCTTCCATTGTCTCACTTGACCAGCCAGCCAAAGTTGGTGGTGTCTTCTAGTTTATTAGCTGCCAGAATGCAAAATACCAGAAATGGAATGGTTTTAAAAGGGAAATTTAATACGTTGCTAGTTTACATTTCTAAGGCTGAGAAAATGTTCCAATTAAGCAAGTCTATAGAGATGTCCAATCAAAGGCATCAAGAGAAAGATACGGTTCAAGAAGGCCGATGAAGTTCAGGGTTTCTCTCTCAGCTGGAAGGGCACATGGCAAACATGGTGGTGTCTGCTGGCTTTCTTGTGGCTTTACAAAAAGGGAGTGTCTCCAAAATGTTTCCTCTTTTAAAGGATTCCAGTAAGCAACTCCACCTTCAATGGGTGGAGACACACCTCCATGGAAATCATCTAATCAAAAGTTACCACCCACAATTGGGTGGGTCACATCTCCATGCAAACAATCAAAATGCTTGCAGCCAGTAATATTGAATGAGGATTAAAGGACACAGCTTTTCTGGGGTCCACCATAGATTCAAACCAGCACATGATGGAAACTTAAAGACAGTGTATTTCTTCAGAACTATGGAGAAGAATTGAAGAGGCTGCATTTTCTGGGCAAGTGTGGAGTTGAGAAAGCCCAGCTTGATGAATCATGGGAGAAGCTCTGGTTCCCTTTCTGGCCCCATTCTGCCCTCATCCCCAGAGAAATGTGGAGCTAGCCAAGTGCTCTTTATGGGTCCTATCCTTGTTCCAGCTGGTAAAGACAGGCTTGGAAAAATAGTCTCCTGCATGGCCTCTGCTTTAGTATCCTGAGCTTCTTAGGAAAATACCATGAAATGGGAGGGTTTAAATAATGCAAGTCATTTTTTCAGAATTTCAAGACTAAAAGACAATCCAAATCAAGGAATGATCAAAGCTACTCCTTCTTCCCAAAGACTGACATTCTGTGGCTGACTACCAGCAGTAGGTGGTCGTTAGCTTGTCATGTGGCAAGGCTTGTGACACTGATTCCTGGCCTCTTCCTTCTCTTCCTGGTTCCCTTGATGTTCCACTTCTGGATGCTCACTCTGTGGCTTTCTCTCTTTATGTCTGAATTTCATTCTGCTTATAAAGGATTCCAGAAATAGGATTAAGACCCATCCTGATTGAGGTGGGATATATCTTAACTGAAGTAACCTCATCAAAACATCCTACCTACAATGGATTCACACCTCTAGGGATAGATTAGGTTTAAGAACATGTTTTTTTGAATCTACATACAGATTCAAACGACCAAACGTAACCCTCTGGACCTCAGAAACCATGTTCTTTTTATATACTAAATACATTCATTTCATTACAATACCCCAGAAACAAAGTATGAATTCTCATCAAAAATCGGCTATGACTATGGTCTGCTTTGTGGTACAATTACCCTCTGTCTGTGGACCTATGAAATTTAGAGAACAAGTTACCTTCTTATTATATGTAATGGAGGAACAGATAAAGGATGAACATTCCCATTCCAATAGGAAAAAAATTGAAAGAAAATAGGGATAATGGGTCACGAACAATCCCAAACCCAACAGGGCAAATTCCATTAGATTTCAAGGTCTGAGCATCATCTCTTCTTTTAGTTTGCTATTCCTGGTCGAATACAGTACACCAGAAATGGACCGGCTTTCATAAAGGGGATTTATCTAGTTTTAAATGTACAGTTCTTTGGAGGAAAAGCAGTTGACTTTCCTCTGGCTTTCACTGGCACATATCAAGGCATACGGGACGTCTGCTGGCCTTCCCTCCTGGCTTCTGGGTTCAAACAGCTTTGACCAGGACTTCCTTTCTGCATCTCCAAAAGTCTTGGCCTGAGCTGGCTGTAAACTCTGAGCTGCACTGTCCTGGGATGCTGAGTTCAGTCTCTCTTTTGTGACTCTCCTTTTTAAGCCTCCAGATAATCAAGCTAAATATCATGCATTGCAGAAGGCACTCCCTTAGCTGACCTCAGATGTAATCAACCATAGATAAATTTTACATGTTCATGATTTAAGTCCACAGCAATAGAATAACTGGGCACAATCACCTGCTCAAATTGACACCAAAACATAACTACTACAGAGTCTATCCCTTATCAACTTGGTAACTGTGATGGTTAGGTTCAGGTGTCAACTTGGCCAGCTGATGGTACCCACTTGTCTGGTCAGGCAAGCACTGGCCTGACCATTGCTGAAAGGATATTTCCTGGCTGGTGATAAATTGGAAGATGGGTGTATTAAATCATCAGTCAGTTGATTGCATATGTGGCTGATTACATCTGTGATCAACTAAGGTATGTCCCACAATGAGATAATCCCTAATCAGTTGAAGGCTCTTAAGGAAGAGAAGAGAATCTTTCACTGCTTCTTTAGCCAGTGAGACTCTCCTGTGGAGTTCGTCTATTTTCTTCATCAGAACCACCAGCTTCACAGCCTGCCCTATGGATTTTGGACTCTTCCATTCCCACAGTTGCATGAAATACCTTTATAATCTCATAGTCACAGATCTCTCCTGTTGGTTGTTTCTCTAGAGAACCTGACGAACACAACTTGGTACTGGGAGTGGTTCTTGAGAAAAAAGAATCTTTAAAATGGGCTTTTATAATTGGTTTTCTACTCTTACTAGACTCAAAGGCACTAATGACTCTTTCCAATAATTGAGGTGGCACTGACAGTCCATGGGTTAAGTTGGCAGAGATACTCAAAATATCACCATTAGATTTTGCCAATTGTATGCTTATACAAAGCAAGGCTCTGGGTAAGGATGTTTGTGACACCTTTATGGAGTTTTGTGGAGTTAAGTAGTATAATGATGTTGGCTGGTTGTTGGACATGCTGGATACAGTGATAAGGGAAAAGGATGAGCTGAAGCCTTCAAATTTGCACCTTGCATGCTGTATGAACAATGTAAAAGTTTCCATATGTACCCTGAAAGAGAATCTTATTTCCTGTGGTCACAGATTTGAGATCTCTGAAAAGTAGACACAAAGCTTCATTGTGCAAATAGCAGATTTATAACATAAATTAAAATCTCAACCTTGCAGAGTATCTACATTAAAATAAAGGCTTTGACTGGAAAATAATGGGATCCTGAAATGTGGAGTGGTGATATATGCCTTGATAATGATGACAATGGGAAGACTGTGTCCCTGAACTGCTGAACCTTTGCTAGATAGATCTGTAATGGACTGCCCTGAGGAAAGAGATTCCCAGCCTCCAAACTGCCTTGAGAAAATAGCTTCCTGGACTTCAGTCTTCCCCAGAAGAGTCTGCCATCCAAACTCCACCTAATGAAATTAACTCTTTAGTGACTGCTAACTATGTAACCACCTCCTCTGGGAAAACAACACTCACTCCTCTCTCTGGAATGACTAATTCCGTTTAACCAGAGGAAACTGAAGGGGAAATGCTCTGTGGTAATTGGCTTGAGAGACACTGCTATTTTTTCATGACCCACCCCCACCACCTCTCTTTTCTTCAAGACCTATAACTAGACTAAAGTCCCAATAGGCCCCTAAAGGTGAGGTGCAAAATGTGACCCAAGAGAAAGTATGCTATACTTCAAAAGAACTGCATGAGTTTTCCAACCTATTCTGATAGACAGAAATCTGGGGAACATGTGTGGGAATAGATATTAAGGGTGTGGGATAATGATGAAAGGAATATTAAAGTTGGATCAAGCTGAACTTATTGATATGGGCCCACTAAGTAGAGATTCTGCATTCAATGTTGTAGCTCAAAGGGCATTAACAGTTTAGATGGTTAGCTGAAACATGGATCCCACATTACCTGAGCTAGAGATACCAGAACTGACCTGGTAGAATATGGATGAGGTGATCCAGATGCTTAGAAAGATTAAAATGTTAGAGTGAATTTATCATGGAAGACCTGCTCACACACCCCAGGATGTCCGGAGGACACATCTTTCACCAGAACCTTGAGAAATAAATTTGTGAGACTAACCCCATCATCCCTGAAGAGCTTTGTAGTTGCCCTTCTCTGTATGTCAGAAAATACTGTGGGAACTGTTGTCACTGAGCTGGAATCCTTAAACTCAGTGGGGATGATTGGATCCTGAGTCTGCAGAATCCATGTGGCAACAATTAATCACCATAGATGAGGTGGGTGTGGCCACCATAATAGATAGCAGACTCAAAGCAGCAGTCAAAATAATCTGACTCACAGAGAACTCTGTTGTTGGTTAGTAGATCATTGGTACCTAGAAGTGCAATAGATGGACAGTCTGCTAACTTCTTGTTTGAGCTGTAAAAGCAGAAGAATTCTAGGTTGAGTGAACAGCAGTCTGACCTGAATTACAAAAACAAAGAGTCATGGTTCTCTAATCAATTCCTAGACTTGAGAGAGTTTACAGACCTTGAGGCCCTTAAATGAGAGGAGGGTTGGTTACCCTTGAGGAAGGAACCTTTTACATGCCCAAAATTTATAGTTAAACTTCTTCTCAGCCTTACCCAAGGATACCTATGACCTTTTACCATGGTGACTGTGCACTGGGGAAAAGGAAATGATCAGATATTCAGGGATTATTGGATGCTGGCTCAGAAGTGACACCAATTTCAAGAGACCCAAGACATTACTCTGGTCCACTAGTCAGAGTAGAGGCTTATAGGAATCAGGTCATTGGAGTTTTAGCACAAGTCCATCTCACAGTGGTTCCAGTGTAGTTATTTCCCCGGTTCTAGAATGCACAATTTGAACTGACATAATCAGCAACTGGCAGAATCCCCACATTGGTCTCTGACTCATGGCATGAAACCTATTATGGTAGGAAAGGCCAAGCTTAAGCCACTAGAACTTCCCCTATCTAGCAAAATAGTGAATCAGAAGTGATACTATATTCCTGGAGGGATTGAGGAGATTAGTGCCACTCTTAAGGACTTGAAAGACTCAGAAGTGGTGAGTCCCACCACATCCCCTTTCAATTCTCTTATTTCACCTGTGTGGAAAACAGATGGGACTTGGAGGCTGACAGTGAATTAGCATAAACTTAACCACATGGTGACTCCAATTGCAGCTCCTGTCCAAGATGCGGTATCATTGCTTGAGCAAATCAACACATTACCTGGTACCTGATATGCAGCTATTGATCTGATGAATGCTTTTTTCTCAATAGCTGTCAATAAGGGCCACCATAAACAGTTTGCATTCAGCAGGAAAGGCCAGCAGTACACCTTCATTGTGTGGCCTCAAGAGTATATCAACTCTCTGCTCTATGTCACAATCTTGTTCACAGGGACCTTGATGGTTTCTCCTACCCACAAGACATCATACTGGTCCATTATATTGATGATCTCATGTTGATTGGACCATGTGAAGGAAGTAGCAACTACTCTAGACTTATTGGTAAGGCATTTGCATGTCAGGGGTGGAAGATAAATCCAACAAAAATACAAGGGCCTTCCACCTCAACGAAATTTCCAGGTGTTCAGTGGTGTAGGGCATGTCAAAATATTCCTTTTAAGGAAGGATAAGCTATTGCATCTGGCCCCTCCTATGACCTAAAAAGAGGCACAATGCCTAGTTGGCCTCTTTGGAGACAACATATTCCTCATTTGGGTGTGCCACCCTGGCCCATTTACTGAGTGACCAGTAAAGCTGCCAATTTTGAGTGGGAACCAGATCAAGAGGAGGTTCTGTGATACATCCAGGCTGCTGTGCAAGCTGTTCTGCCACTTGGGCCATATGATCCAGGAGATTCAATTGTTCTGGAAGTGTCAGTGGCAAGTAGGGATGCTGTCTGGAGCTTTGGCAGGCCCCTTTAGGAGAATCACAACATGACCCTTAGGTTTTGGAGCAAAGCCTTACCATCTGCCGCAAGTAAATACTCCCCTTTTGAGATACAGCTTTTAGCCTGATACTGGACCTTAGTAGAGACTGAATGCCCATGGGCCACCAAGTTACTATGAGAACTGAATTACCTATCATAAGCTGCATATTGTCTGACCCACCAAGCCATAAAGTTGGGCATGTGCAGTAGCACTCCATCATAAAATGGAAATGGTATATTAGAGATAGGGCTTTAGCAGGTCCTGAAGGCACAAGTAAATTACACGAGGAAGTGCCCCAAATGCCCATGGCCCCTTAAGGAAATTCCTCACAGTCAGTTGACTAAGGAAGAGAAAACTCAGGCCTTGTTTATGGATTATTCTGCATGATATGCAAGGACCACTCAGAAGTGGACAGCTGCAGCACTACAACCCCATTCTGGGATGTCCTTAAAGGACAGTGTTGAGGGGAGTTCTTCCTAGTGGGCAGAACTTCCAACAGTATACCTGGTTGTTCATTTTGCTTGGAAGGGGAAATGGCCAGAGGTATATTTGAATACAAACTCATGGGTTGTTGCTAATGGTTTGGCTGGATGGTTAGAGGCTTTGGAAGAGCATGATTGGAAAATTGGTGACAAAGAGGTCTGGGGAAGAGGTTTGTGGATAGACCTTTCTGAGTAGACAAAGAGCATGAAGATATTTCTGTCTCAGGTGAATGATCACCAGAAGGTGAATTTAGCAGAAGTTTTAATAATCAAGTGAATAAGATGACCCATCCTGTGTTTACAGTTTGACCTTTTTCCTTAGCCACTTCTGCCATTGCCCAATGGGTTCATGAACAACGTGGACGTAGTGGTAGGGATAGAGGTTATGCATGGGTTCAGTAACTTGGACTTCTGCTCACCAAGGCTGACCTGGCTATGGCCACTGCTGAGTGCCCAATCTGCCAGTAGCAGAGACCCACACTCAGTCCCCAATACGGCACCATTCCCCAAGATGATCAGCTTGCTACTTGGTGGCAGGTTCATTACATTGGACCACTTCCATCATGGAAGGGAAAGTGGCTTTTTAAACTAGAATAGACACATACTCCAGATATTTCTTGCACACTTTATTTGCACCAACACTACCATTCCTGGACTTGTGGAATGTCTTATCCACTATCATGTATGCCACACAGCATTGCTTCTGTGCTGGTTTGAAAGGATGTATGTACCCTAGAAAAGCCATGTTTTAATCTTAATCCCATTTTGTAAAGGCAGCCATTTCTTCTAATCCTTATTCAGTATTGTATATTGGAAAGTTTAATTAGATTATCTCCATGGAGATGTGACTCTATTAGTCATTTCAGAGAAAGCCAGGATTGGACATGGAGTTATCCAGGAGGGATTCATGGAAGCTCCTTATGTCTGAGGGGCATGAGCCAAGGCTACTGCATAGAAAGCCAACAGGAGTGTCGCAGGATCTGTGTAAAGTGAATCACTGCCAGTTGGGGTTGAGAGGGACAGAGAAGGGACACACTGGAGGAAAAATAACTTCAGAGGCAAGGCCATGGAAGCTGGGGTCTGAAGTCAAGAAATCTCAGGCTAGAAGAGTGGACCCACCCAAGTATGTGGAGAGGATGCGTTTGCCCTGAAGGCAGAGGATGGGCCTTCCACCTCATTGCAGTGGAAGGGTCATACCTCCTCACACCTTGGAGAGGGTGAAGCACATTCCTTGGGATTTGGGGAGAGCCTGGCTGCCAACACATGGCAGGGTTGAGCATGTGCCTTGGAAATGGCAAAGAGCCCTGGTGCAGCCCTGATCCTTAGAGAGGGTGGAGCTGAGAAAAGGGTGATCTTCCCAATGTCTCCCCGGGTTGCATTCAGAGAGAGGCAGGCCTGGGCTTAGGCCCTTGGAAAGAGTAAGACTACCACTTTCTAAAGCTCCAAAGATAAATGACTCTCAGACTTCGAAATCTAATGGACTCTGCCCTGTGGGTTTTTGAAATGAGTCCAGTGACCCCTATGCTCGTTACTCCCTATGGAAATGGGTATATGTATCTTATGACTGTTCCTCTTTTGTATGTGGGCAGTAAATAACTTGTTTTGAATTCTACAGGTCAAGAACCTGAAGAGAATTTTACCTTAGAACAGACTATACGTGTAACTGACTTTGATGAGATTTTATAATGTTTCTGACTTTGTATTGTATTTGTAATGTACTGGAATGGTTTAAGTTTTCTGATATTGTGATGGAATGAATCTATTTTGTATGTGGGGAAAACAAGTCTTTTTTAGGGTCCAGAGGGTGGAATATGCTGGTTTGAAAGGATGTATATACCCTAGAAAAGCTATGTTTTAATCCTAATCCCATTCTGTAAATGCAGCCATTTCTTCTAATCCCTATTCGGTACTATATGTTGGAAACTTTAATTAGGTTATCTCCTTGGAGATGTGGCTCGATCATTGTGGGTATTAAACCTGATTAGGTGGAGACATGTCTCCACCCATTCCAAGTGAGTCTTGATTAGTTTACTGGAATCCTATGAAAGAAGAAGTATTTTGGAGAAAGCTTCAGAAGCAGAGAACAACAAGAGAGAAAGCCGGGAGATTCAGAGAGAGCAGAGAGGGATGACAAAACCACTAGAAAGCCACAACAAAGAACGCCGCAGAACCACGGAGCAGAGAGTCCACCAGCCAGTGACCTTTGGAGATAAAGAAGGCAAACAACTCCTGGCGAGCGGGAGAGGAAGCTAGCAGATGACACCGTAGTCTCCATGTGCCCTTCCAGCTGAGAGAGAAACCCTGACTATGTTTGCCAAGTGCCTTTCCACTCCAATGAGAAACCTTGAATTTCATAAGCCTTGAATCAAGGTATCTTTCCCTAGATGCCTTAGATGGGACAGTTCTATAAATTTGCTTTAATTGGGACATTCCCATAGCCTAAAAACTGGTAACTTGCAACTTATTAAATTCCTCTTTTTAAAAGCCATTCTGTTTATGGTGTATTTCATTCCAGCAGCTAGGAAAATAGAACAGCTTCTAATCAAGGAATCTACTTCACAACAAATGGAGTGTGGGAATAGACACATACTCATGGAATTCTGTAGTCTCACCATAGTCCTCACCATCCAGAGGCAGCTGGATTGATAGAACAGTGAAATGGCCTTTTGAAGGCCCAACTACTGTGCAAACTAGGTGGCAAAACCATGCAAGGCTGGGGCAATGTTCTCCAGGAGGCTGTGTATCCTCTGAATCAGCATCCATACTATAGTGCTGTTTTTCCCATAGCGAGGATTCATGGGCCCAGGTATTAAGGGGTGGAAATGGAAGTGACCACTCACTATCACCCCTAGTTACCCACTAGGAAAATTTTTGCTTTTTGTCCCTGAAACCTTAAGCTCTGCTGGTCTACAGGTCTTATTTCCAAAGGGAGGAGTGCTTCTATCAGGAGACATAACAATGACTCCATTGAACTGGAAGTTAAGATTGTCACCTGGCCACTTTGGGTTTCTTATGCCACTGAATCAATAGGCACAAAAGAGGACTACTGTTCTGTCTGGAGTGGTTGATCCTGATGTTCATGGGGAAATAGGACTGCAATTACATGATGTAGGTACAAAAGAGCATGCGTGGAATATACGAGTACTATCAAGCCCTGTGATTAAAATCAATGGAAAACTGCCACAACAAAACACTGACAGAACTACCAATGGCCCCAAAACTTCAGGAATAAAGGTCTGGATCACCCCACAAGGCAAAGTACCATGGCCAGTTGCTGTGCTTGTAAGGGTAAAGGAAACATGAAATGGGTAGTAGAAGAAAGTATTGATGAGTATGAATTATGAAGACATGGCCAGTTACAGAAATGAGGTTTATAATTATATGAATATTTTCTTCCTTTTTAATGAACATTTTGTTATGAGTATTTTCATATTTGTACATGAGCAAAATCTTTTTTTCCTCTTATCATATAACATAAGTTGTATTGTACATGTCATAGTATTTAAGTCATAGGGTATGAAGTTTAAAAGTGAATGTTACCTGAGGGCTTGTACCCTATTCCAGAGAGATGTACAGTGTTTCTGGTTGTACGCAGGACAGTTGAGTATTGTTAAGCAAAACATATGTCTGTCATGTTCTATTTAGAAATTAAGCCTATTTCAAGGTGATGTGTATAGCTGCCAAGTTGACAAGAGTTGGACTATAATGGTTAGATTCAGTTGTCAACTTGACCAAATGATTATGCCCAGTTGTCTAGTCAGGCAAGTACTGGCCTGGCCACTGCCTCAAGGATATTTTGTGGCTGACTGATAAACTAGAAGGCTGGTATATTAAATCCTCAGTCAGTTGATTGTATATGTGGCTGATCACATCTGCCATCAATTATGGTGTTTCTCCCACAATGAGATAATTCAATCATCTGAAGGCTTTTAAGGAAGAGTGAGAATATTTCACTGCTTCTTCAGCCAGTGAGATTCTCCCTGTGCAATCCACCCAAACTGTTCATCAGAGCCACCAGCTTCACAACCTGCCTTATGAATTTTGGCAGTTGTATGAGACACCTTATAAATCTCATATTTATACATCTTTCCTGTTGCTTCTGTTTCTCTAGAGAAACCTGAATAACACAGCAATCATGCACGTCACCTTAAACCATACTTAATCTCTAAATAGAAAACAATAACAGACATATTTTTTAGCCTAGCAATGCTCATCTGTCCTGCAGTGGTTCCATTTACACAGGAATTGAAGCAATCAAGCAATAAGACCTTCCACAAATCATTTCTGGATAACTGTTTCCAATCCTGGCTTGCCCTATAATGACTGACCGGTTCCATATTTGGTTAAGTCCTCACATGGGGCACTATTCTCTGGGTTCTCACTTTCTGGAAACACAGAATTTTCCACATCATCAGTTTCTGGTTTCTTTGCACCCCAGAATTCAGTTCTTACATTATCCCTTTCTTGTCACATTTTACTATAAACTGCAAAGAGAAACCATGTTGCTTCCTCCACAATTAACTTGGAAATTTCCTCAGGCAAGTATCACAGATCACCACCTTCAGTTTCTCCCTTCCATCCAGCACTAGGATTCATATTTGCCACACTTTCTGTCACTTCAAAACAAAGGTCATCTTCCTTCCAATCTGCAATGGAAATATCTTTAGAGTCCATATTTCTACCAACAATCTCTTCAAAGCAATCTAGGCTTTCTTGATCAAATTTCCCACAATTCTTCCAGCATTCTCCCTTTTTCATTTAAAAACATTCCAAAATATTTCATATTTTCAAACACAGCAGGATACCACTATTTGAGTACCAAAATCTGTTTTAGTTTGCTAACGCTGTTTGAATGCAATACACCAGAAATGGACAGGTTTTCACAGAGGAGATTTATTTAGTTTCAAATGTACAGTTCTTTGGAAGAAAAGCAGGTGACTTTCCTCTGGCTTTGACTGTCACATGGAAAAGCACATGGTGACATCTGCTGGCCTTCCCTGCTGGCTTCTGGGATCAAACAAATTTCCCCAAGGCAATTCCTTTCTGCATCCCCAAAAGTCTGTATCTGAGATGGCTCTGAGCTCTGAACTGCATTGTGCTGTACTGTGCTGAGTTCCTTCTCTCTTTTCTGACTCTCCTTTTAAGCCTCCAGGTAATCAAATCAAATGTCACTCATTCCAGAAGGCACTCCCCTTAACTGACCACAAATTTGATCAGTAATAGATGAATTTCACATGCTGATGATTTAAGTCCACAGCAACAGAACAACAGGGCACCATCACCTGGCCAACTTGATAGATAAACCTAACTACTACATCTATGTATTGATGATCCATCTTCCAGACCTGTTGAAGGAGCAGCCCCACCCCTTCCAAGGGCCTGCACAAAGGTCATGCACTTCCAAACATTAGGTGAAGATCCATCATCTCCTGGCCCCACACTCTGCAAGAACTGGGTTGGTGACCAGGCTCTCATGAATTCCATGGCACAGATGTCATGACCTCTGAGTGTTAGGGTGGGAGCATTCTTCTTGAACAGTGGGGCAGAAGGCACAGCCCCTCCCAGTGCATGGGCAGACCAGCCCTTTTTGAAAACATGGATCAGCCACTCTTTTTGCCAAAGGAGATGTCTTTAGATCAGACTTTGGCTTCCATGGTTCTGCCCTTGAAGTCATTATACCTACAATTTCTCCCTTCTCTGTCTCTTTTAGTCAAGGCTGGTGGTGGTTACACTCATACAAATCTCACAAAAACTTTGTTGGTTTTTCATGCACTTTACACGGGCTGATTTATCAGACAGAAGGACTTTCCACAGATCCTTCTTACATAACTGCACCTCCAATCCTGACTTGCACTGAAATGGCTGGCTGGATCCATGTTCAGTAAAACCTTCATATGTAGCCCTCTTCTATATATTATCAAAATTGCCTATATCATCAATTTTTATTTCTTTGTGCCCAGGAATTCAGTTCTCAGCTATCCCTTTCATCTTGCTGTTTACTATAAACTGCAAGGAAAATCCAGGCTGCACTTTCCAAACTAGCTTGTAAATCAGTTAAATATCCAAGTTCATTGCTTTCAAGTTCTGCCCTCCATCAGACATCAGAACTCAATTTCACTGAGTTTCCTGCCACTTTAAAACAAGGATTTCCTTCCTTCTGCTTTCAATAACACATTCATCATTTTCTTCTAAGGCCTTATTGGAAGTACCTTTAGCAGCCATATTTCCATCAACAATCTCCTTAAAGCAATCTAGGCTTTTTCCATCAAACACTTAAAAATTCTTCTGACCTTTACTTATTATGCAATTCCACTTCTGTTTCCACATTTTTTTAAATCTGCAATAGCAGCATCTTACTCCTGACACCAAAATCTGTGTCAGTTTCCTGGGCTGCTCAAGCAAATACTCTGAAAAGGATCATCTTAAGCAATGGGGGGTTATTTGTTCATGGTTTTGAGGCTAAAAGAGAGTCCAAATCAAGGTGTCATCAAGATTATATTTTTTTGGATGGGCCATGATGACTCAGCAGGCAGAGATCTCGCCTGCCATGCCAGAGGACCTGGGTTCGATTCCCAGTGCCTGCCTATGAAAAAAAAAGATTTTTTTTTTTTCCTGAAGACTGATGTTCTGGGGCTCGCTGTTGGTGATTCTTGTTCCTTAGTCTGTCACATAGCAAAGCACAGGGTGGTGTTTCCTGATCTCTCCTGTCTCTTCTTTGTTCCATTGCTGTTTAGTTTCTGGCTGTTCCCTTCTGACTTTCTCTATATCTAAATTTCAGTTAGCTTATAAAGGTCTCCATTAATAAGATTAAGACCCATCCTGACTGAGGCAAGACACACCTTAACTGAAGCAACCTTATTAAAAGGTCCTACTTACAGTGGTTTCATATTCACCCAAATAGAATGGGTTTAAGACCATGTATTTCTGAAGTACATATATCTTCAAATGACCACATACACTCTCTTTGAATTTGCTTTCCAGGCAAAAAGTCTTGAGACAGAAGAAGAAGAGTAAGAAACATTTGAGTCTGACAGCTTGGGGCAAAGGCTAAGCTGCTTCAAGTCCTTCAGTGGAGTATCCAAGACAAGAAGAAAGAATCTTTTCTGGGAGTAGAGGGTGAATTCAAATTCCTGTAAGTTGAGGATCTTACACTAGCAAGCATAAGCCCAGGAAAGGTCACTAGCAAGCATAAGCCCAGGAAAATATACAGGCTCAGAGAGACAGGGAGGACTCTGCACCTTGCATTTACCTTAGGTTGACCTTCTTTATAGGAAGGCTGAACTCTAAAGAAGAGAACTAGCCAAGACAAAGCAAATTTGGATAGACAATAAAAGTTGCTTTTTGCTTAGACTGCTGGCAATCAGGAAAATATCTGTTTTATCACTAGCTGGATACAAACTCAAAAAACAGCATCTCAGGGTATATTTCCAGGTAACAATTAAGAATGTTAAAATGTACAGTGTACAAACAAATATTGCAAGGCACAGAAAGAAACCAGAAATGATGGCCCAACCAAAGGAAGAGGATAAAAATTCAAGAAACCTCAAGAAGACCAGAGAAAAATTTTTTTTAAATGAAATGATCCTCAATATGTGCAAGAAGTTAAAGGAAAGCACAAAGAAAGAACTAAAGAATACCAGGGAAACAGGGAATGAACAATATAAGAATCGCAATAAAGAGATATAATTTTTTTAAATTAACAAAACATTATCAGAGTTCATGGTGAAAATAACTGAAATGAAAACTTCCTAGGTGGCTATCAATGTTAGACTGCAGTTGACAGAAGAAAGACTCAGTGAGCTTGAAGACAAGACAAAAGAAATGAGTCGAGCTGAGAAGCAGAAAGAAAGTGTTTTGACCAGCATAAATAACATAAGCAAACTCTGGGACACCATCAGACATACTAATATACATTATAGGAATTCCAGAAGAAGAAAGAAAGATGCAGAAGTAATATGCAAAAAACAAAATACCAGAAAACCTTCCACACTTAGCAAAAGGCGTGAATATGCACGTTCAAGAATCCCAGAGAACACTAAACAGGAAAAACTGAAGAGAAATACAATCTAACCCATAATGGTCAAACTGCTGAATGCAAAGGACAAAAAGTGAGTTCTAAAAGCGCCAAGAAAATTAATGTGATATGTACAAGGTAGTGCCAATTAGCTCAAGTTCCTATTTTCACCAAACAAAAAATAAAGGGGGGGGGGGGGTCAGAAACCAATGGATCGAAATACTTAAAGTGCTGAGAGAAAATATTTGCCATCCAAATATTTCATATCCAGTGAGACTTTTTTTTCAAAAATGAAGGAGACATTAAGACATTTCCAAATCAAGAAAAGCTGAAGGAGTTCATCACCACTAGATATGCCCTGCAAACAATGCTACAAGCAATTCTTCAAGTGAAAAGGAAAAGACACTAGACAATGGTTCAAAGCATCAAAAGAAGTAGTTAGTAAAGTTAGCCATCTGGGTAATTATAAATGCCAGTACCATCAAATTGTATTTTTTTGGTATGCAACTCCACTTCTTACAGGTGCTAATATGCAAAGACATATAAATAATGAAAATCTTGGCTTTGGATATGAAATATATAAAGATATAATTTGTAAGAAGTATAACCAAAAAAGTGAGGGATGATAGGGGTGTATGAGCAGTATATGTGTATTTTATTGAACTTAAGTTGGTATGAAATCAAATGTGATGGTTATAGATTTAGGATATTAAATTTTATCCCATGTAACCACAAAGAAAATATATGAAAAATACATATTTTGAAAGAAATAAGAAGGGACTCAAAATGATACATTACAAAAGCCAAATAAATATGAAAGTTGGCATTAAAGGAAGAATTAAGGGTCACAAAAAGATATGAATATACAAAGAAATAAGAGCAAACTGGAAGAAGAAATTCCTGGATTATCTGAAGTGCTTTTAAATGTAAATGGAGTAAATTCTCCAGTCAAAAAGCAGAAGCTGGAAGAATGGATAAAACAGCATGACCCAACTATCTGCTGTTTATAAGAGACTTGCCTTAGATTAAAAAACTCAAGCAGTTTGCAAATGAAAGGATGGAAGAATGTACCATGCAAATAATTATGAAAAGAGAGCTGGGGTACTATACCAAAATCAGATGAAATAGACTTTTGGTCAAAAACTATTATGAGGGATAAAGAATGTGACTATATAATGAAAAAGGGATCAATTCAATAAGACATAACAATTATGAATAGTTCTGACACCTTGGGACAGAGTCCCCAAAATATATTGTTTTAGTGTGCTAATGCTGCCAGAATGCAATATAACAGAAGTGGAATAGCTTTTATAAAAGGGATTTATTAAGTTACAAGTTTACATTTCTAAGGCCATAAAAATGTCCAAACTAAGAAGACACCTTGACTCAAGAAAGGCTAATGGCATCCAGAATAACTCTTTCAGCTGGGATGGCACATGGTTGGTGTCTGCTGGCCCTTTGGCTTCTGGTTTCAAACAGTTTCCCTGGGGGTATTTTTCTTCTGCATCCCCAAATGTCCTTCTGTGTGAGCTCTGAGCTTTTTACAAAATGGTTCCCTCTTAAAGGACTCCAGTAAGTGGATTAAGACCCATTTTGAATGGGTGAAGATACAGCTCCATGAAAACCACCTAATCAAAAGCCCCACCTCCAATTGGATGGGTCATATCTCCATGGAAACAAATAATCAAAAGGCCTCAACCTAAACAATAAGTCTGCCCCCACAAGATTGGATTAAGAAAAAGAACACGGCTTTTCTGGAGTGCATAACAGTTTTAAACCAGCACATATATGAAGCACATACTGACAGATTTGAAGCGAGAAAGAGACATTAAGAGTAGGAGACATTAATATACCACTTTCAATCATGGATAAAATATCTAGACAGAATATCAATAAGGAAATAGAGGAATTGAATGATATTGTAAACCAACTATATCTAACATGTATATAAAACACTCCACTAAAAGCAGCAACTGCACATTCTTCTCTAGGGCATATGGATCATTCTCCAGAATAGTCAATATGTTTGAGAACAAAATAAGTCTCTAAATTCAAAAATATTAAAATCATGCAATGTCTCTCCTCAGACATCAATGAATTGAAGCTAGATATAAGTAACATAGGGAGAAATGGAAAATTCACAAATATGTGGAAATTAAATAGTGTATTCTTAGGCAACTTATGGGTCAAAGAAGAAATCACAATGGAAATTTGAAAATATCTTGAGACAAATGAAAATGAAAACACAACACACCGAACCTTATGAAATGTGGTAAAGGCAGTGCACAGTGAGAAATTTATAGTTCTAAATGCATACATTATAGCAGAAAAACACATTTTAGATCAGTGACCTAAATTCAAATATTGAGGAACTAGAAAAAGAAAAACAAACTAAATCCAAAGTGAGCAGAAGGTAGGAAATAACATTTAGCACAGAAACAAATGAAATAGAGAATTACAAATATAGAGAGGGGGTGCGAGGGTAGTTCAGTGGTAGAATTCTCACATGCCATGTGGAAGACCTGGGTCTGATTCCTGGTCCATGCAGTCCCCAAAACAAACAAACAAAAGAAACCAACAAAAGCAAACAAACAACAACTAAAGATTCAACACATGGTGCTGCAAAAATGGGACACTTACATGGAAAAAGTATGAAATGTGAGTATGAAAATAAAGCACACAAAAACAAACGAAGAAAAAAATAGAATCAACAGTACCAAACATCTGTTTTTTTGAAAAGATCAATAAAATTGACAAAACTCTGGCTAGATTAATAAAGAGAGGGGATGCAAATTAAATTCAGAAATAAAAAGTGAGAGGCATTATTAATGAATCCACTGAAATGAAAGGGCTTATAGGAGAATATTACAAACAACTGAGCACAGACAAATTAGATAACCTAGATGAAATGGACAAATTCCTAGAAGCACTCAACCTACCACACTGACTCAAGAAGAAATAGAACATCACAATAGATCGATAATTAATGAACAGGTTGAATCAGTAATCAAAAACATCCCAATAAAGAAAAGCACAGAACCAGATGGCTCCACAGGAGAATTTGACCAAATATTCCAGGAAAAATTAGCCCAATGCTTCTCAAAGTTATCCAAAAAATTGAAGAGGAGTGAACACTCTGTAATTCTGTAACATATTCCTCATAGCAAAGACAGATAAGAAAACTGAAGACCAATATCTTTTGTGTATAATGATGCAAAAATCCTCAACAAAGTACTAGCAAGATGAATTCAACAGCACATTAAAAGAATTATCAAGAGGGATTTATCCCACGTATGCAGAGGTGGTTCAACACACAAATATCAGTTAATGTAATGCCTCACGTTAACACAATGAAGGAAAAACAGCACAATGATAATCACAAGTGATGCAGTAAAGGCATTTGTAACATTCCAGCATGGCTTCTTGATTAAATACTGAGAAAAGTAGGAATAGAGGAAACTTCCTCAACACAACAAAGGGCACCTAGGAAAAACTCACAGTTAACATCCTATTTAATGGTGAAAGTGTAAAAGCTTTCCCTCTAAGATCAGGAACAAGATACAGATGTCTACAGTCAGCACTGTTACTCAACATCACATTGAAAGTTCTAGCCAGAGCAATTAAACAAGAAAAAGAAAGATAATCATCCAAATAGGAAAGGGAGAAGTAAAACTTCCACTATTTGCAGGTGACATGATCCTACCAAATTCCGAAAAATACTCAAGCAATCCTCTAGAGATAATACATGAATTCAGCAAAATGGAAAAATATAAGCTCAACATATTATATCAGTAGTTTTGTATACACTAGTAATAAAAAATCAGAAGAGGAAATCAAGAAAAAATTCATTTAAAATAGCAACTAAAAGAATCAAATACCTAGGATTAAATCTAACCAATGATGTAAAGGGCCTTTGCACAGAAAACTACAAAACTTTGCTAAAAGAAATTAACAGGACGTAAATAAATGGAAAGACATTCAGTGTTATCAGTTGGAGACTAAATATATTAAGATGTTAGTTCTATCCTATGTTATTTACAGATTCAATACAATCCCAATAAAAATTCCAATTGCTGACTTTACAGAATAGAAAAGCCAATCATCAGATTTACATGGAAGCACAAGGGACCCTTAATAGCCAAAGCCATTTTGCAAAAAGAAGAACAAAATTGTAGGACTCACTTTCTTATCTTAAACTTTTTACAGAGCTACCTTAATCAAAAGAGCATAGTTCTTTCACAAGTGATGACATACAGGCAAATGGAATCAAATTGAGAGTTCATAAATCAACCATCATGTATATCCAACTGATGTTTGACAAGGAGCAAAGAACCATTCAATTGGGAAACAATAGCCTCTTCAACTAAATGTATTGGGAAAAATTGATCTCCACTTGCAAAATAAAGGAGGACCCCTACCTAATACCTCATACAAAAATCAACTCACAATAGATCAAAAACCTAAATATAAAAGCCAGAACTATAAAACTCATAGAGGAATACATAGGGAAGCATCTTCAGGACCTTAAGGTAGGCAGTGGTTGCTTAGACTTTACTCTTGAAGCACAAGCAACAAAAGGATTAATATATAAATAGGGCTTCATCAAAATTGGAAACGTTTGTGCATCAAAGGATGTTATACTGAAATAAAAACTCAATCTACATAATGGGAGAAAAATTTTCAGACCACATATCTAACAGGTGTTTAATATCCAGAAATCATGTCACTCAAGAATAAAAAGAAAAGCAACCCAATTTAAATATGGGCAGAAGACCTGAATAATCATTTCTCTGACTAAGATATAGAAATAGCCAAAAAAAAAAAAGCACGCTTGAAAATATGTGCTATAGGGTAATGTAAACTAAAACCAAAATGAAATACCATTTCATACTCACTAGAATGACTACGATTTAAAAAAAAAAATTGCAAGTGTGATAGAAGATTTGGAGAAATAGGAGCACTCGCGCATTGTTTTAGGGAACATAAAATGTTACACCCACTGTGAAAAACACCTTTTCTGGATTATCACAGTTAAAAATAGAATTACCAAAAAAAAAAAAAAATAGAATTATCATATGACCCAGAAGTTCCATTTCTATGTACATACCCCAAAGAACTGAAAGCAGGGACTCAAACACATATTTGCATACCATTGAGTAAGGACATTATTCACAATTTTCAAAAGACTGAAGCAGGGCAGTGCAATGGTGGCTCAGTGGCAGAGTTTTCGCCTGCCATGCTGGAGATCCGGGTTTTATTTCCAGTGCTTGCCCGTGCAAAAAAAAAAAAAAGAAAGAGATTGAAGCAACCCAACATTCTATCGATTGATTAAATGGCTAAACAAAATGTGTTATATACATACAATGGAATATTATCTTGCCCTAAAAGGGAATGAATTCCTGATACATGAAATGCATTTTAAAGAGGACATTTTGATGAAGTTACTTCAGTTAAGGTGTGGCCCAAACTGATTAGGATGGTCTTAATCCTATTACTAAGGCCTTATAAAGAAGGCCACAGATGACTGAAGGAACAGCCAAAAGCTGGAGGTCAGTGGAAGCCAAAAGAGAGAGGAAAAGACACAGTTAGGTGCGTTGCCATGTGACAAAAAAGCAAGGACTAAGGATCGCTGTTAATCAGTCCCAGAATGGCACAGTCTTCAGAAAGCATTACCTTACTGATGTCTAGAGTTTGGACTTCTCTCAACCTCTAATCATGATTCAATAAATTCCCATTGTTTAAGCCAATCCATTTTATATTTGCTTTATCATCTGGGAATCTAAAACAAATCCCATTTTATAACATAAAAAAAACAGTAAACTCAAATGTGAATGGTAAAACACCAAAACTTTCAGAGAGATAATAAGGTAATATTGTCATGTACTTATACTGTTGAAACAATTCCTTATACATGGCCAAATGTCACTAACTTCAAGTCTAGATAGCAGATTTTACTAAATGTGAGAGCTTTTATTCAAAATATAGCATTAAGAATGTCAAAATGCAGAGTTCTTGCCTGCCATGCCGGACACCTGGGTTTGATTCCTGACGCCTGCCCATGTTAAAAAAAAAAAAAAAAAGAGTGTCAAAATGCAAGCCACATAGTGGGAGAAAGTATTTGCGATACATAAGTCCTTCAACAAACCAGAATATTTTAAAAACTACAAATAAAGATAGTTTTGATAATATATTTATTGATAAGAAACTTCACAAAAAAGGATATCCAATATCCTATTAACTTGTCAAAAGGTGCTCAATGTTACTACTCATCAGAAAAAATGTAAGTGACAAATACATAATTATGCACACACACACACACACACACACACACACACACACACGAATGGCTTACAAATCGGCAATACTAAGTATTTACAAGGCTCTGGAGCTACAAGAGTTCTCTTGCATTGCAGCTGGAAATATAAAATTGGCCTAAATACTTTGGGGAACACGATTTGGCAGTATCTCTTAAAAAATGCAAATCTTCTGATCTGATGATTCCACTTCTGAGCCAAGACACCAAAAAAATGTGCCCATTTGTTTACCAAAAGCCATGAACAAAAATATTCATAACAACAACAACAGCAAAATGTTCATAGTAGCATTGCTCATAATAACCCCAAATTGGAAACAAGCCATCAAGTGTCCACAAAAAGTAGAATAAATAAGATTTTGTGGACTATTTTTATAATGGAATTCTAAAGAGCAAAGAATAATAATAAAACATTGCTACATGCAAGAGCATTAGAAAATGTGAAAAACATAAGATTGTATGAAAGAGTACAAAATAACCTACAATAATGAATGTCAAAATAGTGCCTCCTGGGTGGGCCACAGTGGCTCAGCAGGCAGGGTTCTTGTCTGCCGTGCCAGAGGACCCGGGTTGGATTCCCGGTGCCTGCCCATGTTTAAAAAAAAAAAAAAGTGCCTGCTTGGATGGACTATTACCTCGGCAGGGATATAAAGGAGATTTCATGGAGGCTAGTGTTCATCTATATTTTGAACTGAGGGGCAGTTATAAGGGGATGTTCAATTTCTGAAAATTAATTAAGCTGTATATTGGTAATTATGTACTTTTTGTCTGTTATCCTTCAATAAACAATACAAATTAATAATTAAAACAAAAGTGGATTTCTTATTCTTTTGTTT
Source organism: Tamandua tetradactyla (assembly GCF_023851605.1). Lineage (NCBI taxonomy): Eukaryota > Metazoa > Chordata > Mammalia > Pilosa > Myrmecophagidae > Tamandua > Tamandua tetradactyla. The sequence continues at coordinate 46,895,454 of NC_135329.1, read as the reverse complement.
TTCTTTATTAGAGAAATTGTGGATTTACAGAACAATCATGCATAAAATACAGGGTTCTTTTATATACCACCCTCTTATTAACACCTTGCATTTTTTAGAATTGATGGTAGCATTTTTTTTTTTAATAATTGTACTATTGATATAGACTATAATTTAACTTAGGGTATATTGCTTGTGTAGCATAGTTGCATGGATACTTTTTAAAAATTTTATTCTGCCACCATATATACAATTGAACATTTCCCCTTTTATCATATTCAGGCATATATTTCAGTGCTATTAATTATGTTCACAATGTTGTGCAACCATCAGCACCATCCATTGCCAAAACATTCCAAATATGAACCCTGTACGTTTTAAGCTTTAACTTCCCATTCTCTATCCTCTTCCTGTTCCGTTTTTCTAGATTCTGACCTGAGTTTGCTTGTTTGAATTCTTTCAAATAAGTGAGATCATACAATATTTGTCCTTTTACATCTGGCCTATTTTAGTCAACATGATATCTTCAAGGTTCATTCATGTCACGTGTATCTGGTTACTTCATGGCTGAATAATATTCCATTGTTTGCATATACCACATTTTATTTACCTATTTATTAGTTTCACTTACTTGGGCGGCTTCCATCTGTTGGCAGTAGTGAATGCTGCCATTATGAATATCGGTGTGCAAATTTCTGTTCAAGTCCCTGCTTTCAATTCTTTTGGGTATACATCTAGCAGTGGAATTGATGGGTCATATGATAGTTTTATACTTATCTTTTTGAGGAACTGCCAAACGGTCTTCCACAGTGACTGCACCATTCTACATTGTCACAAGCAACAAATAAGTGGTCCTATTTCCCTACATCTCTCCAATTATTATTTTTTATTTCCTAATAGCAGCCATTGTTTGCTGTGAAATGGTAGCTTATTGTGGTTTTGATTTGCATGTCCCTGATAGCTAAAGATCTTGAGCATCTTTTCATGTGCTTTCTGGCCATTTATATATCTTATTTGGAAAGGGTCTGTTTAAATATTTTGACCACTTTTTATTTGGGTTGTTTGTCTTTTTGTTGTTGAAGTGAAATATTTCTTTATATATTCTGGATATTAAGCCTTTTTCAGGCATGGTGGTTTCCAAATATTTTCTCCCAATTGCGTGGGTTGTCATTTTACTTTCATAATAAAGTTCTATGGGGCACAAAATTTTTAAATTTTGATGAGGTCTCATTTATCTTTTTTTCTTTTGTTGCTTGTGGTTGAATGTAAGGTCTAAGAAACCATTGCTAACTTCAGTGTCCTAAAGATGCCTCCCTACATTTTCTTCTACTATTTTGCTAGTTATGGCTCTTTTATTTAGGTATTTGATCCATTTTGAGTTTATTTTTATATCAGGTTTGTGGTAGAGGTCTTCCTTTATTTGCAAATGGAGATACAGGTTTCCTGGCATCATTTTCTCGACTGACTATTCTTTCTCAATTGAGTGGCCTTTGCCCCTCTGTCAAAAATCAGTTGGCCCTCAGCAGATGAACTCACAGCCCTCTGCCCTCCCAGCTATGTGGGACATGACTCCCAGGGCTCTAAATCTCCCTGGCAACTTGGGACAGGGCTCAGGGCTGAGCAGGGACCAGGCATCATGGGATTGAGAAAGCCTTCTTGACCAAAAAGGGGGGGAGAGAAAGGAAACAAAATAAAGTTTCAGTGGCTGAGAGATTTTAAACAGAATTGAGAGGTTATCCTGGAGGTCATTCTTATGCATTATATAGATATCCTTGTTTTTTTTGCTTTTTGTTTTTTTGGCATGGGCAGGTTCCAGAAATCAAACCCGGGTGCTTGGCATCACAGGCAAGAATTCTGCCACTGAGCCACCATTGCACCACCCTAGATATTCCTTTTCAGCTTATGGTCTATTGGAGTGGCTAGAGGGAAGTTTCTGAAACTGTTGAACTGTGATCTAGTAGCCTTGATTCTTGACAATTGTATAACTATATAGCTTTAATAGGGTGACTCTGTGATCGCGAAAACCTTGTGTCTGATGCTTTTTTTACCCAGGGTGTGGACAGATGAGTATACAAATAAGGAAAATTTCATAAATAAATAATATCTATTTATCCCCTTATCCCATTATTTTATTTGGGATAAGGGGTGAAAAAAAATGGGTAGATTGAAATACTAGTAGACATTGAGAGGAGGGGTAAGGGGTATGGGATGTATGAGCTTTTTTTTTTTATTTCCTTTTCTGGAGTGATACAAATGTTCTAAAAATGATCATGGTGATGAATACACAATTATATGATGATATTGTGGGCCATTGATTGTGTACTGTTCATGCACTGTATGTGTGTGATTTTTCAATAAAATACTCTTTAAAAAAAGAGATGGAGGAGGTATAACAGAGAAAATGGGATTTAACAAACAAGTCTGACTGTAGAATCACTATATTAATACTCTTTCTACCCTCCAGTGTTTTGGCGCAGCTAGAACAAAAATCTGAGATGGTAGGATGGTAGCCCATGACAAACTCTCCAGTCTGTTCTGTAACTACTCATTGAAGTGTGCTTTGAAAATTATTGCTTTTTTTTCTTTGCTTTGTGTATATGTTATATGTTTTTTATTTTAAAATGTTTTTTTAATTGTAAAATATAATATTTTCAAATTACACTTCAAAAAGTACTTACAGAACAGATATCAGAGTTTGTTATGGGTTACCATTCCATTACTTCAGATTTTTCCTTCTAGCTGCTCAAATCCACTGGAGGCTAGATGAAATACCGATATAGTGATTCAGCAGTCATACTAATGTATTAAATCCTGTTTTCTCCATCATAACTCCTCACCCTCATTTGATCTTTCTCCCAATCTATAGGGATCTTTAGGCAATGCCTGTTCTGATTTTTTTCCTGTTGAGAAGGAGTTTCAACACTAAAGCATAGGGGAATGTAATTATTGATAATCTCAGAAAGGCTGGTCCCTCTGGTCTTCAAGATTTATTTGTCCTAGGAATGCTCTGGAAATTATAGGTTCCAGGAAAGCAAGCTTATTGCACGAAACTTTTAAGAGTCTCAGTTCGAGTCCTAGGTATTCTTAAGAGTTAACAGGAGTGTTGTTGGTTGGGGTTTAGCAAACCATGGCAATTAACACAGTCTAACTGAAACTCACAAGAGTAGCCTCCAGAATAGCCTGTTAACACTGTTTGATTTCTCTTAGCCACTGGTGCCTTATTTTATTACACTTCTTTTACCCCTTTCAGTCAGGAAGGTATTTTCACTCCCACGGTACCAGGGCCAGACTCATCCCTGGGAGTCATGTTCCACGTTGTCTGGAACACATTTTCTACAGAATATAATACCACACATGTGGGGGAAGATAATGATTTTCCTTGAAGAGTTGGGCTTAGAGAGAGAAAGGCCAGAATAGCTGAACAACAAAAGAGCTTTCCTGGAAGCAACTCTTTGGCCTTGTTATAGGTAGTCTTAGGGTTTCCATAAGTTTTATAAAGGAAAGCCTCAAAATCAAGGGTTTGGCCAATTTTTATGGGAGTCCCTAGTGGTTAAGAGGGTACCTGGGGTTTCCCTCTGGTCTATTCCTACTTCCTTTCCCAGGTGGGAAAGTTTAATATTGCTTTGTATATATGTTATGTTTTACAATTAAAAATGTTTTAAGTGTTGCAGCTCTTTTAGAATTTGTCCAGTAGGTTTTCTGACTTTAGCTGGAAAACCCTCACTAAAAACAAACAAACAAAAGTACTAAAAAAAAATCAGTTGGCCAAAAATGTGTGAGTTAATTTCTGAGCTCATAGTTCGATTCCATTGTTCTGTATGCCTATCCTTGTGTCCATGCTGGCTTTTTTTGTTTTTTCGCTTGTTTGTTTGAGATGGGGGTGTGCGTGGGTTGGGAAGGGACCTGGGTCTCCCGCATGGGAGGTGAGCATTCTACCACTGAGTCACCCGCCTCGCTGTGCTCATGCTGTTCTGAATGCTGTGACTTTGTAATAATTTTTAAAATCAGGAAGTGTGAGTCCTCCAACTTCATCCTTCTTTTCAAAATGGTTTTAGCTATTTAGGGCTCCTTACCCTTCAATATAAATTTGATGATTGGCTTTTATTTTCCATAAAGAAAGTTGCTGGAATTCATCAAAAGACACAAAAGTTTTGAAAATTTAATAATCAGTTCTCATGGACTGGTATCAACCAGCTCCAGCACACTGTGGATTGAATATCTTGACCAAGATGTCCCATATATCCTTCCCTATAACCTGGTGAGTTGTATTTATTTGTTCCTATTTTATAGATGAACTAGGGCTCATAGCTATAAAAAAGATTTGCAAAAAAAAATCTCATAGAATTTAACAATTAGCAAACTACCCTCTGGTCTATTCCTACCTCCTTTGACATTACTCTAAAGACATATGAGAAAGATGGAAACTATATATTGGCCTGCAGAAGTTCAAAACTCTGCTAATATGCAGATATTTTATAAATAAACAATTATTAAAGAAAACATAATTTATCTGTTTAAAGCTATGATGTTATGTTACAGTGGATCTGTGAAATATCATTTTGAACTTCCTGATTTAAGTGTATTTAAATTCTGGAGCATAATGACTTCCAAGCATTTCTACTTCAATTCATAATTTCCTTGGCAACAAGAAAAAAGGACACCACACACGTAACACACAGCAACAAGCAGATGAGCAAACAAAAGTTGCATATTTTATATGCCTTTACTAGCCAGCACAGTTATGGCTGAGTCTTTTTATTTCCATCTTAAAAATGAGAGGTTAAAAAAGGAAGTGTTCAAACAGTTGCCAGAAAGTAGCTTGTTCCTGGGGCAAATTTAGAAGCATGATTTTTCTGCTCCCAACTGGACTCCCACTCTGCCCTCTGTGCTTGCCTTCAGTGGAAATTAACCTGGTGAGTACTACAGGAGTCGCAGAGCCTATGGTCATAGTGACTCGAAGCAATTCCAGAATGTCAGTTTGTTCTCTTTTCCTTGATGATGGCTATGCAGTCCATTTAGAAAAAGGGCTGCTTGACACACGTCACTATAGCAGAAATGATGTTCAGTGAAACTTCAATTGCTTAAGATTTAGTGTCCTTCACTTCTCTTGAAAAGGGACAACTGATCAGCAAAACCAAAAAGGTGTCTTAAAAATGTTCAGGCTGTATTGTGAGATCAAATAGATGAATCCTATTGTTTCCTAAGCAGTAGTTCTCAAGTGTCTCAGGGGCAGATGGCTAAATAACCAGCATGCTTCAGAGTTAAGAAAACCTTCCTCTTACTCTGCTTCCTACTAATTCGATGTTGGATATGTTAATTAAGCTAGCTTATCCCAGTGTACCCATTTGTTTTACAGTTGTGGAACTGGATGGCTTAATAAAGGTAATATATTTAAAGTGCCTGTACACAGAAGATATTCAGCAAACAAAAGTTACTTTTGTGTCATCCGTAATGATCAAAGAGGTTATTGCATCCTACTCACAGGATAACAGATACCATACTTTGTCTCAGTATGCCTGTCTTTCTACTAGTCTGAGTTTCTGAAAGGTAAATACTTCTCCTTATTCATCTCTATTTCTGGCATCTAGCTCCTTGCTTGGCACAGATTACTTCCTCAACAAATCGAAGAATACACAGAATTTTAAGAAGTTACTGTAACTGTATACTCGATTACATGAAATTTTGTTCATGATTTAATTAAGTACAAAAACCATGTGCTCAATATTCCATTGCATTTATGTACCACATTGTATTCAACCAATTCCCCATTGTAGGACATATGAGTTGTTTCTAATATTTAATAATTATAAACCTAAATTTGATAATCTTCTTACATGGGCTTATTGAATTTCTTGTTTGGTATTGGTAGATGGGTAAATTTATAGAAGTGGAATTTATGGGCTAAAGCGTATATTATTTTAAACCTTTTGATATCTGTTTCATAACTGGCCCCTGAAAGTTTGCTGTGGTCTTCTGTTAATTTCATCAGGTTAAGTAATTTTCCCATGCTGATTTTTAATGTCAGAGTCACTCTTATTATATGCTAAATTGTTACATAAATTGAGTCTCTCGAACTTTCTTTTCTTTTCCGTGTTCAAACTATCTATTCTAGTTCTAACACACTGTTTTAGTTATTGTAGCTTTATAAAGTTTTTATAACTGTTAGGGCACATTTCTTATATTATGTTTTCATCTATGTTATTTTCTAAGGAACTTTAAAATATTTTGAATTTTTCAATTGATATTTTTCACTAGAGATTTTTAAATTTATAAATTAATTTGAGATAAATAGTAATTTAAATCACTGTGAATACCCATTATAGAATATGTGATATCTTTCCATTTAATCAAGTGCTCTTTTATTTTCTTTAGTAGTTTTCTTCATAGAGGCTCTGTTAATCAGGTGCATTTCATTCCTGGGTATTTTATATCTGTTGATTACCCTTGTTGTTATTTGATACCATTTTTTTAATCTGAAACACTTCCTTATAATTTCTTTCAATATGAGTCTGCTAGCAATAAATTCTTTCACTTCATCTGAAAAGTGTCTTTTTTTTCCAAGTTCATTTTTTAAAAAATACTTTTACTTGATACAGAATATAAGGTTGGCAGGGTTTTTGTTGTTGTCCTTTCAGTTCTTTAAAGACGGTCTTCTATTGTTTCTGCACTTGCTTGTTTTCTCTGAGAAATCTGTCATCATTTTTATTAGTTCCTCTGTAATTTAGCTTTATTTTTCTGACAGCTTTTATTTGATACTTATTTTCAGAAATTTGATTATGATGTTCTTCGGTGAAGTTTTCTTTGACACTTATCCTGCTTGGTGGTTCAGCGAGCTCTTTGTATGTGTGGGTTTATAATGCTTGTCATCAAATTTATAGTTTCTGGACATAATTTCTTCAAATAATATTTCTGTCCCCATCTCACCCTGTACAATTTTTTGTTTCATTTTTTATCCTCTCTAGACTTCTTTGAATTCTTCACATTGTCATGTCTTAAATGCACTAGTCTTTTCTTCACTACTCTTTTCTTCTGAATTTGCTGTTAATTCCAAACTGTGACCAGATATTGTCATTTTCATCTCTAGAAGTTCCATTTGGTTATTTCTATGGCTTATATTTCTTTCCTTATTATGTCTATGGTTTCCTTAAATATGTGAGCATATTTATAATATTTGTAATAGCTATTTTAATATTTGTGTGTGCTAATTCCATTTTTTTCTGACATTTCTTGGTCTATTTCTATTGATTGAGTTTCCTTAATAATTTGTAGTTTCTCTGCATGTATAGTGACATATAATTGGCCGCCAGATGTGGCGAAAGCTTCATTGTTGAGAGTTTGGTTTTTCTTTTTTCTTCTCTTAAAGAACGTTGAAATTTGGTTTAACAGGTGGTTAGTTACCTCCAGACAAGGTTAATCCTTTCAAGTCTTGTTTTTAAGCTTTATTATGATGGATCCAGGTAGTCCACATTCTAGGTGTAATACAGCCATACTAAGGGAAAGACAAAACCCTTCTTGTGTTCTTACTGTGGTTTAATAAGGTCTCTACTCTTGGGACAGGCAGAATTCAATTGTTTCCTATTACTGTGTGAGCCACGGAAATTGTTCAAGCTACCTGGCAGTTGTTTTGTTTGTTTGTTTGTTTCTTATTTTTGTCTTGTCTCATGGAATTTCACGATAGATATGTACAGAGCAGTGTTTAGCCAGAAACATACATGAAAACAGTATTTCTGGAGCTCTTTATTTGAATTGCTCTCTCTGTTCTAGGTTGGGTTTTCCTACTACCATCTGCTTCCCCCTCCCTGACTATTGATCTGTGTGTCCTAAATTCAGTGAGATCACTGTACGCTAGGATCTCTCTTCTTGCGTCACAGTCTAGAAAGTGTCCCCAAACAAAAAACCAGAGAAGCAGCCTGTGTACGTGCTTGAGTGTTTGGGGTTTGATATCTATCTATGTGTTGCTCTCTGTGTAATAGCTTCGGGGGCAGGATGCGGCTGAAGTGTGTCAATGATAATAATACATATTAAAATAGAAACAGCTAACCTATTTTATGTGCTCACCCTCTGCCAGACACTATTTTAGTATTTTCCACTAATTATCTCATTAATAACCACCCTAAGGTGTAGGTGCTATTATTATTTCCATTTTGCAGATTAAGAAGGAAGACAGAGGAGACTAAGAATCTGTACCCTCTCCCTCCCTCCAGGATAAATGGCAGGCCTGGGAATCACCTCCCTGTTAATCTACAGGATAACAAAAGATCTGCCTACAGAGGGTTTGTGAGTAAATTTTCCAAACAAGCTCCACCTCCACCTCTAGAGAAACAGAGACACCTCTCTGCAACGAAAAAAAAATATGTGAGGAAGAGACAAAAGAAAAAAAAGGTTAGAAAAAATAACCTTGTCCTATAGGCTCTACATTTAATTTCTTTCTACACAAGGGTTTTGCAGTTGAAAAATGTTTGAAAACTTTTCCGTACAATCTCCCGATTTTACAGAGGATGAAACTGAGGTCTGTCAGGACCAGATACATAATCTTCAGGGTCAAGTGGGAAATGAAAATTCTCAGTCCCTTGCTCAAAAACTATTAAGAATTTCAAGGCGGTGGCAGCATAGAATTAATACTTGTGTGAAACCTTTCTGAGCACAGGGCTCTGATCACATGTCTTGGCATGAAACTGGCCCTGGCAGCTGACACAGGGCTACAAATCCTGGCTCTGTTCACATTAAAATGAGAACTGTTTTCTGTTATTGAATGTAACTTGGCATGACTACTTCCTTGTTTCTCATTGTAATAATGCTTAACTTAGAGCTCATGCAAGACTTAATCGTTTCTTAGTTTTTCTGTTCTCAGTCTTCCATCCTCTCATGCAAACCAGAGTCAAGGACAAAAGTGTTGTCCCTTGCACCAAGATCATGCTGCATATGACCCCTTAGGGAAGTGCCCACAGTAAGACAGCGTTAAGCAGCAGCACTGTGTATGTCTCTGCTGAACCCTGGGGAGAATGAGTAAGACCAGGATGACCTTGCCTCTCATTTCTCTGCAGGAGTCCTATTCAAACATATGAGATGCTGGATTACCACCAGGCAAATCGCAGCTGTGCAGAGCCTCAGTTAGTCTTGGAGAAGCAGCTGTCTTTGTTTGGGTCACAGGACGTCCCTGAAGGTTCAAACCTCCCTAGCTAGGACAATCTCCTTGTGTTGGGCTGGCCTTCTCAGTACTCTGATGAGCTCAGAGCGAGCTAAGGGAGATAACACTGAGCTTCAGCTCGAACTACTACCTGTCTGGGGACAGGAAATCCTCTGCAGATGTCAGCTCAGATAGGGAATACTGGCTCAGTGCTTCCAGTCAATCACAATACTCAGTCTCTGCAACTGACTTTTCTTTTGTAAAAAACAATCACCAACCCAGAAAGGGATTCCTTCTTAGAGGGGGAACAATGCACACAAGCACACACATACTCTCTTAAGCACTCATACCCATGCACTTAAATTTAGATGCACAGGCTTACTGAAGCATACACCCATATCCCAAATTAAAGGAGTCCAGTTTGAAATTATATCTGGCTAGTTGACTTCATGGAAAATGAATACAATCCACTACTCCCCCTAAAACAAGATCTGACTGTCCATGTATGGTCACATTATATTAGAAATTCCCACTTGCTGCACGGCTATTGGAACCATATTTTAAAATGCACGCTATACTCTCTCTAAAATTGTCAGAAGACTTTTCATCCCTAGGCACTATCTGCTACCTGTTTAAGAAAATCAGTATCTAGTAGTGAGAAGAACAGTCATCTTCTCTATTGCAGAGATACCATTTTTCTGGTAGCCAGAATGCAGTCTGTTCTCCTAGTCTTCCCATTCCACCATCAATAGCTCTCATTCTATAAATAGAATAAAAACAGGAAAAACATGTGTGGGCAAGAGGTGGTTCATTGCATTCTGGGAAATGTAGTTCCACAATATTCCTTCTTTGGACAGGAGGAACTGCAGGAGAAGGTCTGTTAGAATGCATGCTGGGGATTGTAGTTTTCTACGAACACCACCATCTTTCCAGGAGTCACACAAAGGTCTGTAGAGCCAGAGAGATTAGAGAAGAGACATTGAGACAAAAGTTTTACACACGACTCAGCTTTCTAGCTACAGATCTGGGAAGGTATTTGACCAGTCATTGAGAGAACAGAGAGTGGAGTAAACAGAGCATGGCAAATATCAGGCTTAGACAACAGTTCTCTGTGAGGAAAAATTAACAAAAAATAAAACCTAGAAAGAAAATAAGAAGAATAAAAAGAAACTTCTTGGGACTTATGAAAAGATATTGCTGAGCAGAGAAAATAGTTGATCTGTCTGAAGACCCAGAGAAAAAGCAGACCTCCGAAAATTATTTTTGAACCTGAAATAAAGAGATTCAGAAAACTGTTTATCATCCTCTATAAAAATGGTCCTTATGAAACAGGGCAAAATTTCATTCTCATTCTATTTATATCAGTCACAATAATAAAAATAATAATGCCTAACAGATATTGAGTGTTTACTTGATGGCAGGTAATTTTTTAAGTACTATACATATATTAATTCATTTAATTCTTAGTAACAGCCTTGTGAGGCAGGCACAATTATTTGTAGATGAGGAGACTAAAGAACAGGGAAGGTAAGTGATTTTCCCAAAGCTTTTCAGCTAATGAGAAGCACTTGCTTGAATACAGGCCAAAGCCTCTTAACATTATTACACTGAATGTTCTAGATATCAATAAATAAGCCAAAGAACAAAGGGCCTGGTTAGGACAAGGAAAGCCTATAACAAAATTAAAATTGAAGTAGTAGGACTAAAATTTTTATTGAAAGTGATAAGAAAAACTTGACATCTGGGTGATGAATAAAATACACAATTTCATAAGAAATTGAGAATACAGTCTTTGAAATGGATAAAAGAAATCCTTCTAGAAAAGACTTTCTAGGAAATAGAATTTACCACCTGTTTCATCAAAGAGTATCATCTTTCCTTGGGAAATGTCCTGTAGGGAAATATACTAAATTATTAATATGGTTATCTTTTTTGGTATGAGGCCATGAATGACAGTTTCATGTTTTCTATGTCTCTGAGTTTTCCAGGTTCCATAGGGTACGTATTTCTTTTTAAAATAAAGGAATATACTTAAGACTACCGGTTTATGAAGAATTTGAATGGAAATGCCCAATGTCAGCGTCATGTTCTTCTCCTCTGCAATTAACCCCACTTCTCAAGATAGGCCCAGGGCCCAAAACACACGTTTATTTTCTCTGGCAGTTGTAATTGTGATCCTAGATGTGGACATCTAGTTCCAATGTGAAGCCTCCTTTAACTCACAAATCACTTGTTATCTGATTCTTTCTAATGCTGTTGAAGCTACAAGCATGTCTCTGCTGTCTGTGAGATACAAGGACCACAGAATATATGAAGCCCTGTAATAGAGAGGCTTATCAAGTGCTGTAGGGATGCAGAGGAGACAGAGGCTAATTAGGGGGAGGAGTGGGATATGGTCAGGGGATTCCCAAAGGAGGGAACATTTGAGAGGGGGTAAGCCCTATTTATTGAAGTCAGAGCATACTACATTCAATAAAAGAAGCAAAAAAAAACATATGTAACATCTCTATTTAAAAGGAATCTAACAAAAACAACCTTTACAAAAGGAGAAGAATTATATAGAAGAGTCCAGAACAAAAAAGGATATGCAATGGCTTGCCTAGGCCTTTGACTGTGGAATGGAGGATTTGCTAGTGACAGAAGAGAAATTCAAGGGCTCCCTCAGAACGAGTATAGTGGTTGATGCCAGTCCCTCTTATCCAATACAATCCTCTACAATATAATGGGTACTCAACAAATATGACCAATTATTGCTCATTTGAGATCTGGATTTCCAAGACAGCCTTACTCTGATGAGCTTCTGGGAGGAATTCCAACCTAAAGTTTAATGAAGTATAAATAGCTGCATTCATGCCATCACTATCAGCTTGATTGTTGCTTAAGTTACCCACCAACAACTCATTCATTCTTTATAAGGACCTCAGAATCAGTGTAATGTGTTCATTCCTCTTTTGGAAATTGATACATTGATTGATTCTTGATGTGTGACTGCCCACTCTGAAAACATGCACTGACTTTGGAATCAAACAAGTTTGTGTTCCTACACTGAATCTTCCTCTTACTATGAGATCTTGTACGCATACTTAGCTCCTCTAAGCCATTGTTATGCATAAAATGAATTAATATTTGTGTCTAACTGTATTAGTCAGGGTTCCTTAGAGAAACAAAACCAACAGGAGTTATCTGTATATATGAGACTCATATATATATATGAGACTTATGCAACTAGGGGATGCAAGATTCCCAAATCTGTAGGGCAGGTCACTAGGCTGGGAACTCTGATGAAGTTCTTCAGTGAACTCCAAAGGAGAGACTGCTGGTTGAAAAAGTGAATATGCTCTCTTCTCCCTTTAAAGTATTCCAACTGATTCGATCAAATCCAACTGATTAGATTCTCTCATTTGTGAATGACACACCCTTAGCTGATCAAAGATGTAATCAACTACAGATGCAATCAACTGACTGATGATTTAATAAACCGGCCTTCAGATTTTTCAACCAACCATGAAATATCCTTGCACTAATGATTAGGCCAGTGCTTGCCTGACTGGACATCTGGGCACCATCACCTGACCAAGTTGACACCTGAACTTGACCATGAAATCCACCCCTTGTCAACTTGGTAGCTATATATATCACATTAAATCATGCTTAATCTCTAAATTTCCATTTTATGATGGAGTGCTGCTGTGCATGCCCAACTTTATGGCTTGATAAGTCAGATAACACTCAGCTCATGGTAGACAACTCAGTTCTTGTTGTAAATTGGTGGTCCATGGTTTAATATTCAGTATTGACTAAGGCCCAGTAGCTGGCAAAAGCTGTTTCTAAAAATAAAACTAGTTATCTGCAGAGGATGGTAAGGCTTTGCTCCAAACTCCTAAGGGCCGGCATTGTGATTCTCCTATAAAAGCCTGACAAAGCCTCCAGACTGCATTTCTACTTGCCACTGACACTTCCAGCACCATTGGGTCTGCTGGTCCATATAGCCCAAGTGGCAGAGCAGCTTGCACAGCAGCCTGAACCTGTTACAGAACCTCCTTTTGTTCTGGTCCCCACTCAGAACTATCAGATTTTCTGGTCACTCAGTAAATGGACTGGAGTAGCACATCCAAATGAGGAATATGTTGCCTACAAAATCCAGAAAGGTCAACTAAGCATCGTGCCTCCTTTTTGGTCTTAGGAAGGGCCAGCTTATCCTTCACCTTACCAGGGATATCTTGATATGCCCTATCCCACTGGACATCTAGAAATTTCAAGGAGGTAGAAGACCCCTATATTTTTATTTGATTTGTCTCCCATCCTCTACAAGCAAATGCCTTACCAATAAATGTAGAGTAGTTGCTACTTCTTGCTCATTAGGTCCAATAACATGATATCACCAATATAGTGGTCCTGTGTGTTATCTTGTGGGAGGGAAAAATGATCAAGGTCCCTGCAGGCAAGACTGTGACATAGAACTGGAGAGCTGATACATCCCTGAGGTAGGATAGTGAAGGTATACTGCTGCCCTTGCCAGCTGAATGTAAACTGTTTCTGGTAGTCCTTACTAACAGCTATTGAAAAAAATAGCCTTTGCCAGATCAAAGGGGATGTGTTGATTTGTTCAAGCAATGATATCACCTCTGGAACAGCAGCTGCAATTAGAGTCACCACCTAGTTAAGTTTACAATAATCCACTGTCACTTTCCAAGTTCCATCCATTTTCCACACAAGCCAAATAGGAGAGTTGAAGAGGAATGTGGTGGAATCATCACTCTGCATTCTTCAAGTTCTTAAGAGTGGCACTAATCTCTGCAATCTCTCCAGGAATCCAGTATTGCTCCTGATTTACAATTTTTACTGAATAGGGGCAGTCCCCTTGTTCTTTCCTACCACAATAACCTTTACTTTATGAGTCAGAGAACTATTGTGGGGATTCTGCCATTTGCTGAGTAGGTACATTCCAATTAGGCATTATGAAACTGGGGAAATATCAACTGATGGGTTGGGGGACTCACTGGACCCACTGTGAGATGGAGCTGAACTAAAATTCCATCAGTCACCTGACCTCCATAAGCACCTACTCTGAGTAGGCTCTCCTGGAATTATTGTCACTTCTGAGCAGCCATTTTTACTGCTGCTTTGAGTCTTCTCTCCATTATGGTAGTCATGCCCACCTTGTCTATGACAATTAACTGTTGCCACATGGCTTCTGCCAATTTAGGATCTGTTATCCCCATTATGTTTAAGGATTCCAGCTCAGTGACAGCAGTTTTCACAGTAATATCTGACCTACAGAGAAGGGTGTCTACAGAGCTCTTCAGTGATAATGGAGCTAGTTTGCAAATTCATTCCCAAAGTCCTGGTAAAAGTGTGTCCTCTGGTCATTGCTGGGATGTGTGAACAGGTCTTCCTTGATAATGTACTCTAACATTCCAATCTCTCTAAGTCCTCGGATCCCCTCCTCTACATTATACCAGGGCAGTTCTGGCAATTCAAACTCAGGTAATGATGGCCACCTTTGGATCCATGTTTCAGCCAACCATTCAAGCAAACTGTTAATACTCTTTCTAACCCCTTGAGCTACAACACTGAACGCAGTCTCTGCTATTCAACTTGATCCAACTTTATATTCCTTCCACTATTATCCCACACCCTTAATATCCATTCCCACACAGATTCTCCTGATTTATGTTTATATGAATTGGAAAACTCAAGCAGTTCTTTTGGAGTATAGCTTACCTTCTCATGGGTCATACATTGTACCTCACCTTTTGGGGCTTGTTGGGACTTTAGTCTAGTTATAGGTCTTAAAGAAAAGAGGGGTGCTGGAGTGAATTAGAAGAAAAGAATTCTAAAAGAATTAGAAGTGTCTTTCAAACCAATTACCTCAGGGCATTTCATTGCAGTTTCATCTGGTGAAACATGATTAATCTCTCCAGAGGAGTAAGGAGAGGTGGTTACAGGCTTCAAATAGCAGACTCCTCAGGGCAGAGGGTGGTGGGAAGCTGTTTCCTTAGGGTGAGCTGGAGGTGGGGTAGTGGTTTCCTCAGGACAGACTATTACAGTCCACCTAGCAAAGACTCAGCAGAATCCAAAGTTTCCATATCCCATTGTCATCATTATCAACCCATATGCCCCCCATCCCAAGTTTCAGGATCCCATTCTTTTCCAATCAAAGCCCTTACTTTAGCAGCAGACATTTCAGCAAGATTGAGAACATAGTTTACATTGTAAATCTGCTTGCCCAGTGAGATTCTAGGTGTTGTTTTCAGAGATCTTAAGTTTGCAACCACAGGGAACAAGATTTTCTTTCAGGGAACACATAGAAATTTTTGCATCATTCATACAGCATTTAAAAGTTGCAAATTTGAAGTTATCAGCACATCCCTTTCTCTCATAACTTTATCCAGTGTATCTAAGAAAAGCAGCCAACATTATTATATACCTTAACTCTACAAAATTCTGTTAAGATGACAAAAACACTCTCACCCAGAGCTTTGCTTCTTATAAACATACAATTAGCAGAATTAAATGGTGATATTATGCATCTCCTTATTGCCATCTCAGACCATAAACTGTCAGTGTCATCTTGATTATTGGAAATACACTCATTAGTGCCTTTGAGTCTAATCAGAATAGAAATCCAATTGTAAAAAAAACAATTTTAAGCTTCTTTTTCTCAAGAACAACTCGTGGTACCAAGCTGTATTAGTCAGGGTTCTCTAGAGATATCCGTAAATATGAGATTTATAAAAGTGTCTCATGCAACCATGGGGGTGCAAGAGTCCAAAATCGGCAGGGTAGGCAGTGAGGTTGGGAACTCCAATGAGATTCCTAGATGAACTCCACAGGCTCCAGAGGTTGGCTGATTGAAGAAGTAAAAATTCTCTTTTCCCTTTAAAGTCTTCAACTGATTGGATCAAATCCACACCCTTAGTTGATCATAGATGTAATCAATTACAGATGCAATCAACTGACTGATGATTTAATAAACCAGCCTTCTGGTTTATCAACCAACCATAAAATATCCCTGCAGTAACTTGATTACCTGGCCAAGTTGACACCTGAACCTAACCATCACACTGCCTTATAGAGTTACTGTGAGGATTATAATAATACCTGCTAAGTGCCTAGCAAGTGTCTGACACATAGTATGACCTCACAAAATGATAGTAGGTAGTGGTTGTGGTGAGAGGGCCACTGAGATAACTCAAAACTCAAAACACTTTATAGAAACAGAGCAGAGCGCATGTCATTCAGGAAATTGAAGTGACTGGTTCCATTACCCAGAATGAGCTTCTGATCGCTTGTCAGAGCCATTTCAAGCTATGCCACAGATGCTTGTTTGCACCAGTTTCCACTCATGCCCTGCAAGGATAACCCTGGTTTTCTTAGTATTCTAGGAGCAAATTTAAGATTTCAGGCATAGAGGCATGCTATTCAACACATGCCTCTGAGGAATAATAGGGAAATTAATGAACTCCTTACTCTAAAGCATCCTGATATACTCAATAGCCTTTTGTTTTATTCAAGTGGAGGCAGAGATATTATCTTTTCAAAAGCAGCATCTAATGCAGAGTACAGTAGGAAACAGCAGCTTCAAACTGTCAATGTAAGTATTATGCCAAGGGGCTGGAATCTGCTCTGGACATGACTATGAATGGGAGAATTTTCTGGTGGTGGTTTTTGTGTGTGAGAGCTTTGAAGAAAACAAATAAGCAAGAGAGTTACCCTCTTCAAAGAGCTGGATGTTTCCTGAAGATCCAAAGCTAGGAAAAAACAGAATGATAAGTTAAGTGCATCATATTCATGGGGCGTGAGAAGAAATTGGGAAGTTATTGACCAGGAAATTAGAGAGAGACAGGATGAGGAGAAGTTCAAGGTCCTTTGAGTTATGAGCAGCTTAGATGTATTTCTGTGCAGGGCCAGGCATGCAGAGTCAAATATGCCCTAAGATGGTAGGATTTGGATGCTCAAAGCAGCTGTACAGACTTGGTTATTAAGCGTGAAGTCTTCCCCCAATAAATCTAGTAGATCATTTATTCCATTTCTAAGTAAGCGCAAGTATATTTTTTCTATTTCTGGATGTTTGTTTTTCACCATTGCTTTCCTCACAAGGCTCCCTGCCTAAGTCTCCAAGGAGTTGAATCTGATCTTGTTCCCCAAGGGAGTCACTGTGACACCTCAGATGTATCATCCTAAGCTAAGCCCCTAGTTTCAAAGAAGAGCTTAATGGTTCAGTGGGTTCCTTGCTGTTACAGATCTTTGTCATTTTAGAGATGCTATGGTCATAAAATGGCATTCAAAATACAAACTCAAGATATGCACAGAGGAAGTTTCAGAAGACCCATTTGGTCCTAAATTTAATTTGGTTCACTTAAAGGGTGTTTCTCTTTCTATATTCATTTTATAATTTGCCTATTGAAAATTTCTACTCTAGTCAAATTAATTTCTTCCATATCTCCAAATAAACTTACATTTTTTTCTGCTTCCACTGTTGGTTTTTGTGATATCCTCCAGCTGGAACTCTCTTTCTCTCTGTCTCTCTCTTTCTGTCTCTCTCTCTCTCTTCCTGAGTACCAGCTCATGCACCTTGAACTCAATCTATACTCCAATAATCTCACCTTCATCTGAAATATACACATGATCCCTTGCACCAGATTCTTTGCTTTTAATCCCATACACTGGTGGGGGGAAGGGTGGTTACCCATAACAGAGATGGCAGATGTGTTACCTGAACGAATTCCCAGAGCCTTCCCAAGCCCTTGGTCAATAGTAACTAATTAGGCGTAGTGTTAGTTTGAATCTGTGTGTATCCCAGAAAAGCCAAGTTCTTTAATCCTCATTCAGTATTGCTGAGTAGGATCTTTTATTGTTTCCATGGAAATGTGACCCACCCTACTGTGGGTGGTAACTTTTGATTAAGTGGTTTCCAAGGAGATGTGCCTCCACCCATTCAAGCTGAGGTTGCTTACTGGAGCCCTTTAAAAGGGAACAATTTTGGAAAATACTTTAGAACCCACCCAGCCAGAAACCTTTGAAGATGAAGAATGAAAAAGGGGGTGTTTCATGAAACAATAAGCCAGGAGAGAAAGCTATCAGACTTCTCCATGTGCCCTTCCACTTAAGAGAGAAACTTGACTTCACTAGCCCCTCTTGAGTGAAGATAACCTCTTGTTGGTGTTGTAATTTGGACATTATCATAGCCTTACCTTAATTCGGACATTTCATGGCATTAGAACTATAAACTTGCAACTTAATAAATTCCCCTTTTTGAAAGCTGCTCTGTTTCTGGTCTATTGCTTTCTTGCAGCTTGCAAACTAGAACACGCATACTTATCAAAACTAGTGCAGGCTCAAGGTCTTCCTCAATAGAGCACTTAAGACAAACACTACCAATCCATCAGGTTTAATCTGTAAGATGAAACCTATTTGCCAAAATTGTTTTATAATATATAATGGGTTATACATGGGTTTTATGACATTTAATTTTTTTCACATATTATGTTTTCTATGAAACTAATTTGATCCCCTGGAATGGAATTTGAACTCCTCAAACTATCTCTTTAACCAATTGTATTAGCTAGGGTTCTCTAGAGAAACAGAATCAGCAGGAAATATCTGTAAATATGAAATTTATAAAAGTGTCTCTTATAACTGTGGGGAATTAGGGTTCAAGTTCGGTAGGGCAGGCTGTGAGAGGGAAGCTTCAATGAAGGTCCTCAACAAACTTTCTCAGGAGAGGCTGGCTGGCTGAAGCAGGAAGAATGATTGTTTCTTTTGAATCATCCTTAAAAAAACATCCAGTGATTAGGTTAAGTGTCATTCGTTGCAGAAGACACTCCCCTTAGCTGATTGCAGCTGTGGATATATCCAACGTGATCATGATTTAAGCCCATGAAATGTCCTCATAGCAACACATAGGCCACCACTTGCCCAACCAGACAACCAGGAACCACCACCTGGCCAAATTGATACATGAAACTGACCATGACACCAGCTGACCATGATAGCTAAGATCCCCACCATTAAGGGTCATTCTTTTAGTTAGGAAACCAAGTTTCTAGGAGACATCTGTTTAAAGGAAAATACCCATTAATTCATTATCAACATAAGTTAGAATGTTAGCAGTCACTTTGAAAATAAGAAAGTAGGGCCTTACATGCTGGTACAGTGCACAGATAGGTTTTCTTTTGGTTGATAGGGAGCAAGGGGTGGGAAGATAGTGTCAAAATAAAGAGTAAAGGTTATAATAAATAAATTATTGCTACTATTGATTTACTGACCCATGCTAGGTATGATTTTCTTTATCCTAAATAATTGCATATGATAGGTTTCACCATCTCCAATTTAGAGATAAGAAAAACAGAGACCCTAAGAGGTTACATAAACTCGCTGTGATTGTGCAGCAAGTTAATGGCAGAGATAGAGCCCAGGCAAGTAAGAGTGTGGTAAACAATCTTGGGAATGATCTTTGAGAAGGACACAAGGACATGCTTGGCTAGAAGGCAAATTCTAAAGGAGTGAGTCCTTCAGTTTCATTCTCAGAGGGACCTCCTCTTACTCCTTGCTGGGCACAGACCAGTTGAAGGTTGAATAGGTGTGCTGGTTGTGTACTCCAGAAAAGCCTTGTTCATTAATCCTCATTCAATGCTGTTGGTTAGAATCTTTTTGATTAAGTTGTTTCCATGGAGATATGACACAATTGGTTGGGACCTTTTGATTAGGTGGTTGCTATGGAGATGTGTCTCCACCCTTTCAGGGTGGAATTGTTTACTGGAGTCCTTAAGAAAGAATCATTCTGGAAAAAGCTTCAGAGCCCACACAGCCAGAGACCTGTGGAGATGTAGAAGGAAAAAGCCCCCAGAGAAGTCCTTTGAAATGAGAAGCCTGGAGAGAAAGCTAGCGGATATCACCATGTACCTTCCCTGCTGACAGAGGTGTTCTGAACCCATCAGCCTTTCTTGAATCAAGGTATCTTTCTCTGGATGCTTTAGTTTGGACATTTTTATAGCTTTAGAAATGTAAATTTGTAAAATAGTACATTCCCTTTTTAAAAGTCATTCTATTTCTGGTATATTGCATTCTGGCAACTTTAATAAACAAAAACATTAAGTGTTCTTTCATCTGTGATCCATAGGCAGATCTTCCGGGCTCTGCCTGCCATGGACGCCAGAGGTTCTGGGACTTCCTTGATATCTGCTGGAGTTACTCTTCTTCAAGTCTCCACGATAAAGGAAACCCTCAAAAATGCAGTCAGGGAATTTGAAAGTGAAAAAAGTATATAGTAACATGTCCTGACAAATGAACACCAATCGCTTGAACATCCACCTGGGATTAGAAACAATATTCTTCAAACATCTAGAATGTGATGAAAATATGAAGACTGAAATGAGTGGATTTATGGAGCAAAACTGGGGCTGCTGGTTTGCTGTCTTTGTGCAAGATTCCAGAATGAATAAAATAACAGAATAGATGTATAATGTATATTCAATCCAACTGAAATTTTACAGTTAAAATTAAATAGGTTTGATGTAAACAGGAAACGATAGCTGTTTGAACCACCAAATAATAGGAACTTTAATTGGCCAGTACTAGGCCAAAAGATTCAGTCAGCTTTTGCATTTGATTTCACCTTCAGTTTTATTGCTAACAAATGCCCCCAAAGAAAGCTTGCATAACTTGTTTATCATATTTGTCATATTATTGAATGTGAAGACCTAAGCTAAAGGGTTAGCTTTTAGAAATAGTGTGATATTTCTCAACTTTACATGATATTCAGGTATCTTTATTTCAGGACATTTGACTCTATACTCCTATGCACAGATTCTGAACAAAAATTCTGTTATACAGAAAACTTAAGATAACAAATAAAAATGTAAATTAACTGTCAATCAGACATTAAAATGGGTTTTTAAGAAGAATGTATCTACTTTAAAAATTGGTAAAGATGATCCTTTTGCCAAACGATTTGAGAGTGTAATTGGATGATGAGGGTGTGGAAAAACAGTAATAAAAAAGAAGTACATTTAATTTTAGCTTGTCATTTCCAGCTTTATAAATTGCTTTATTCCAAATGAATACTCATAGTTCTCAAAATTAAATTACCTTATTTTTTATTTATTTAATATTTTCTTCTCAAACCTATTTATGAGGCTCCTTAAATAATCAGCCAGTAAGCAAAAGCAAAAATTTGGGTTTCTTGTGTGTGTGTGTATATATCAAGGTATGTTAATATAAAGCATTATTTAATGAAATTGTACTACATTGTTATTAACTTACAAACCTGGTAAAACATTTTGGCATTGGTATGTCTTATTCAGAAAAAAACAAAACAAAACAAAATACTTGTTTAGATGTAGCTGGGTTGGGCTGACCAAATCTTACTTCCACCTGTTATTAACTACATGTATGTTCTCCTCCCCACTTTGAGAAAACCTTAACAACTTTCTCATCATGATGAGCAATTAACTGTCATGAGCCAGCTGTGCCAACAAGCTCACCTGGGACCCACAGAGATTTAGTTCTTCAGTGCAGATTTGCCTAGCCACACGACCAGGCAAGTCCAACACAGACATGTATTTAGATGTGAAGATATCCTTCCCTAATAAGAATCAGGTTGAGAACAACTGTTTTGTAGATCACTGGAAAAGGAAAGGAAGAGAGAAAAGCTTTTATTTTATTTAGGAAAGGTGAGTTAGTATAATGCAGTAATTCTCAAAGTGACCAGCAGCAGCAGCATCTTCACCCAAAAGCTGGCTAGAAATGCAAATTCTCAGGTATCACCCCAGATCGACTGAATCAGAAACAATGAGAGTGGAGTCCTGTGTCTTACACAGACCTCCAGGAGACTCAGATGCACACTTAAGGTTGAGAATCATGAGTTTAGTACCTAGGAGAGCTTATGGAGTCTTGTATTCTTGGGATTGGTTCTGAACTCTGACACTTATTACCTGTGTAAACCTGAGCAAGTTACCTAACTTCTCTGAACATGGAGTTATTTGTTTGTAAATGGAGATGATTGAAATCTTGGCAAGGTATTATTAAATATGTCATATATTATGTTAAATACATTCTATAGGATATTGTGCATTATTTGCAAAGTAGGATATTAAAATGGAAATCATCTTGCCTCAATTTCAACTGAAGTATCAATATGCTAGTTAGTAGACAGACAAAATGAGAGTGACACAAAACCCTATATAGAAACTTAACAAAGGAAATAATCAAAAAACAGTTTCTCCACTCTTGAATTTTCTCACCAGTGTTGAATATAAATTTGTTGGAGTTGGGTAGGAAGCGCTTCATGAGCTAAATGTGTTAGTCTTATTGTGTGTCTCCAATCCTAGTGAGAGGGGAGTTCAACGGAAGGTCAACACATGCCCCCTGTGGTTGAAAAGCTAGTACACTAGTGTTTGCCTGGGGCTCCTAAGTGTTATGGCAGCCTTTTGCAGCTGAACAGAGGTGGCTACATTGAGATCGGCTTACTCTTATCAGAGTCAGAACTAGTTAAGACTTTCCCCTACTATGTGGAAAAGAGAGAGTGTTGAGGCATAGCTATCCGTGGAGGTGTTTAAAAGTTCTGCAGAGACGGCAGAGCCATGCCAGCACCAAGAAGCTGGAGGGGAATACCAGTTTCAAGGGACTATGGGAGGAGACATAAGCACCTCTAAGAATAGAGATTAATTTGGTCAGGTGAAAGAAACAGCAGGAATGAAGTCACAGATAAAGCTTATTTCCAGCAAATGCTCAAAAGGGTAGCAAGAGGAAAAATCAACTTCAAAAATCTGCCAATCAGAGAGTAGGCAGCCAGCTTATGACAGTACAATCATAACACAAATGGTCTTTATCCTTTTCCACTCTTGTTTCTCCCTGCTCCAACAGTGGGCTGGACAGAAGGTGACTAAAAGCTGAGTATGGGGGCCAAGAGGAGTACTAACCAGAATAGAGAAGCCGAATACAACACCCTTTTCCACTGCAAGCCAAGCTATTGGAACAAAGGAGACATGGTAAAGTGGATTTGCAAATTTGATTAACATTCAGCCTCAGTATTCTAATACCTGCATTCAGACTGTGATTTGTGAATATACCATTGTCTTTAATAGACAATGGGCATTCTAGAATTCTCCTGTAGGAGAAATGAAGACTCTTCTCACTGAAAAACTTTCAAAGTGGCAAAAACAGAACAAAAAATTAAATTGAAGTTGATTTTATCATGATTATCCTCATTCCATACACACATGTACAGACACATAAACAAACATACACAGCCATGACAAATGGTAGAGCCTCAATAAATGGTGGTGATTTTCTTTCCTTAGGAAAAATAATATTCTGACTACCTTTACAATCAGTACTATTTTTAAAGTCATATTTTATAGGTCTAAGTAAAAAGCCAGACCTATCATAATAATGGTTCATTATTACTAACATGAACCAACACAGGTTTTTGGCAGCAACAATCTTTTCATGGATCATATCATAGGATGTGAAGACTATAGAATGGCTTTGAGCTCTTCGAATGATAGAATAATTAAATGAGATATTCGCAAGGCTAAGAGAGCCAGGTGATCAGGGCATGTTGCACAACTGCAGGGGACATCATTCACATAGCAGCATCCCCTCTGGTTCGGTCATGCATCCTGTAGACTACAGAAGGTGTCCCTAGAAATGGTCATCAAGGCCAAACCCCAATTTAAAGTTCAGACCGCTTCCAAACGATTACATAAGACTTGAATGCTCCCTGTAACAAAGAACTCTGATTCCTATTGAAGGCCATCTTTTTAATTGAATGTGATCACTGTTACAGGTTGAATCATGTCTCCCACAAAAACATGTTCAAGTCCTAACCTCTAGTTCTCTGAATGGGAATCCATTTGGAAATATGATTCCTGAAAATGTTGGTTAAGATGAGGCCAAATTGAATCAGGCTGGACCTTAATTCAATATGACTGGAGTCCTTATAAGCAAAGAAAATTTGGACACAGTTCGTAGGAGACAGATAGGGAGAGGCAGGACAGGGCTATGTGACAGAGGCTGAGATTGAGTTTTGGACCAGGGCAAGCCATACTCATAGTGCTCCAGACTACAGATAAAGCATGGCTTTGATGATACCTTGATTTCGGCCTTCTAACTCCAAAACTCTGAGATAATAAATTCCTGCTGTTTAAAACAAAACAAGTCTGTGATTGTTAAGCGAGTTGTTAGGCAATGAGTCTGTGGTGTTTTGTAACAGCTGCCCTATCAAACTAATACAGTCACGAAAGCATTTTAACTTATATTATTGCAAAACAGTAGTTTGTTACATATCTTAGGTCCACTTTTTGAGACCACACAAAATAAATTTTCCCTTTACTCTTGATGGCAGCCCTTCACAAAATTTGGAAAAGGCTAGTAAGTTCTTCCTGAGCCTAGTCCCGTTAACACCTTCTCATTTGAATTATTTCTTAGTTCCTGCATCCTTTTCACCCTGGTCTAAATATATTCCAATTTGTATACATCCTTCTTAGAGTGCAGCATCCAGAACTGAATGCAATGCTCCAAGAAACCCATTTGCCTATTTTGTTTGGTCTTTCAGATAAGAAGATATGGACATATTTAAAACCACATACTTTGTTAGTACAGTAAGAACAAACTTCTGCTCTTTCTTCTCTCCAGCACTGGATTATTCCCACTGTTCCAGCCTTCCTCCAGAGCATTAAGTCAAGATTTCAAAATTGTTCTGTTATTTGTATTGGAGTGGAAAGATTTTTCTAGTTTTTGTATTTCTACTTCCTTCTGGAGAACATGATTGCTACAGACAAAGTTTTTGGGGTAACTAGACCACAGCAAAATCAAAACATCCATTTGGCAATGTTCCCTAGAAATAACTATGATGGGAGCCAATTGGTATTGACTATTGCAGCAGCTAATGTGCCCTGATGGGCCAAGGTGCACTCTAGGCCTGCAGAACCATCATGTTCATCAAAGGAAAAACTAATCCTATGAATTAATGACTCAGTAATAATCTTCACCATCACTTAAACTTGTAGAGTGCCAAAGACTTTTCAAATGCATTATTCCATTTCAATATTTTTAGTAACACCATAAATAACTGTATCAGGATGAGTAGAGAAATATCTATTGACTTATTGACTTTTAACATATTGCCTACTAAGGACCAGGCACTCTGCAGATGCCATAAGACAATTTACATTTGGTCCTCAGTCCTTCTCAGAGTCAGTGGTGTCTTTTCATTTTACGTATGATGTAACTAAGGCTCGTAGGAGTTTGTTCAGTGTCACAAAACTAATCAGTGTCAAAGGCATAAGGTTTCTCCACTATAAACAGCTGTGTTAGTTAGCTATTGCCGTGTAACAGTTTAATCCAAAACTTAGCAGCTTAAAACAACATTTATCATCTCACACAGTTTCTGAGGGTCAGGAGATTAGGCATGGTTCAGGGTGGCTCTGGCTCAGAGTCTTCCCCAAGGTTGTAGTTTATTTGATGGACAGAATGAGGCTAGAGAATCCTCTCTCAAGCTCCCTCGTGTGGTCATTGGTAAACCTATTTCCTTCCTATCAGTTGTCTGCAGGTCTCATTATCTTGGACTCTCCATAGGCTTCTTCAGTGTCCTCACAACCTGTCAACTAACTTTGCCCAGTGCATGTGGCAAGAGGGAGAAAGAGAGAGAAAAAGAAGAGGAGAGAGAGAAGGAAAGGGAGCAGGAGGGAGGAAGGGAGAGAATGAGAGAGAAAGTGAAAGTTCAGGACAGCAAAGAAGGAACCTCAGGCACTATAATGTTATCTCAAAAGGGACATCCCATTACCTCTGCAGGGTCACAGAGACCCACCCTGGTATGGTGTGGGAGGAGATTATACAAGGGTGAACATCAGGATGTGAGAATCTTTGGGGGATCAAATGAGGGGCTGACTAGCACAAAAGCAGCAAATCCTAGTTGGAAAAGACCTTGTCTTTCAAGAATAGGCACTGAAGATTCATAACTACTGTGTCTATGCCATCACCAAATTGGCCATTCTCAGACTGATTTCATATTTATTGTTGGAAAAAAACAGGAATGAAGGCCAATTGTTCTAATTTGGTTGTTATGATACTTATAATGTGCTAACTTAATGTTGCAAAGTTTTGACAAAACAAAAAGATAACCGTGGTGACATTACTTGTGAATATATACCTTATGCTTCAATTCATTTTTGAAATATGATTTTTGAGGCAGTGGTACTTCAAATGCTTAACAAAAGTAATGTATGTATTTCTTGACATTTCCAAGAGGCAATTGAGAAAAAAAGACGTGGAAGGTCAATTCTCTCTTGCCCGTCCTAAGTTGATTTACACAGCTTTAAGCTGGATGCTGCTGCTTTCCCAAGAAGCAGTGTCTTCATCATTTAAACTACCATGCAACACATTCATTCTATTTTCATTAGGATAGCTTTATAGAAAAAGAATTTGAACAAACAATCTAGGGAGAAGGCTCTGGGAAAACTGGTATGAATCTGGGCCCTGTGCCATGGTCTGGAAGAGGAAAGAGGCAGGGTGAGAATTATCATTGCAAAACTGGGAAGTTAGAAGTCAGCAACCGCAGGGCAATGATGTACTGCATCATGTCTATAGGGCACCTGAAGTGTGAGCAGGAAACAAGACCAAGGGTCCAGAGTGGAGAATGTAAGAAGTAGGGCAGAGAACAGAGGTCATGGTGGGTCAAGACAAAATCTTTCAGGAATCAAACTGAGCATAAGGTGAGGAAGGCTGTTTGGGGGTTTCAGATTGTCTTTTTCCTAATGGATTCTGGCCTCTTGGCAGAGTAAGGGTGGGGACAGGTAGACCAGGTGCCTTAAAGGGTCAGGATTTGTTTAAAAGTCTATGATTTTTTTTCCTTCTTGTTGTTATTTCTTTGGTTTAGTCTTCTAAATTTCAGTGCGTTGGAACATAAAACCTACAGCTTAACCAAATTGCTGTTTACCTTTGAAGAAAGGGTGTAGTCTGACTCTATTAAGAAACCCAAAATATATGGAACCCCATGAATAGCACATTTCTTCATGTACCACCTAAAAAAATGCCCAGGGGAAACAGAAAGCTGTTAATTCAAATAGAAAATAATTTATCATATGGGGGGCTAATCTTTAGCATGAAATTCCTTACTCTTTTTTTTCTTTACAAAAGAACAAAACTCACTGAAAAGTCAATTAAAGTTTGGCCTGTGAATGTGAGTTGTGAAAGGAGAGAAATAGGAATGACACTGCTTTAGGAGCCACACATTTGCCATCAACCAACTCCCGTCCTCAGGTAATGACTCCAGTTAGGACTCAGCATTCCTATCTTTGTGATCCATAGCCCCTTAGCACCTTCATCTGTACTGTGTTTAGCACCTCCTTCTTTCTACTGTTTATTGTGCTTAGCTGTTTACTTAGCCCTGTTAGTTCCTCTATGCCATGGGCCAGGTTTTCCCCAGCTTTTCATTCTTCATGTATAACTTGCATCGAGTTGGAGGAGGGTGCTCAGGCTTAGAACTAAGCCATAGCATGATGTCTCACAAAAAGGACTGGAAATCAGAATAAGGAAAAAAATGTAGTTAATGAAGTTGTGAACAACACAATAGATTGGCCCCATGGAAAAAATATTTGAAAATATGATAGAGAGGTGGGGATGGGGGGTGGAAATGATCACAGACAAAGCACTAGTCTTGCCTCTATTCCCTGTCTCCAAATTCCCCACCACCCTTTTTTCAATTCATTAGCTTAGGCTCCATGGCCTTTTCCATACCCTCCATCCAGCATTTTGTTCATACTGTCATCAGCAACTTGTTCTGTGAAAGTCAGTCTCTGGCATTTTCAACTCCCTTTCACCCACTACCAAAACCAACACCCAAATAGCTAAGAGTCCAAAACCAACACCCAAATAGCTAAGAGTCCAGGGGAAAATAGAAGGCTATGCATACTGAGAATTTTGTTTCATTTAACTTTTTTTTATTTTTTTAACAAAATTCTTTCAACAAATATTTAATGAGTACCTACAGTTTTCTAGAACTTACCATAGTCCTGTAATCCCTACAATAATCCTGCAAGGGAGCTGTCATTTTCCCCATTATATATTATACAAATGATAGAAGTAAAATTAAAGTCATTTGGTCAATGCCATGCCACTAGTAAGTGGTAAACCCTGGATTTGAAACCTAGGTTTTCCTGCCTTCAAAGTATGTTCAGTACACCACACTGCCTCAGGGAGGTAGGACATCTATATCTGTTTGTAAACCTCCATAATCTGTGGTAGAAAGCTGCTTAAGGTGATGAGTGGTATGGATGCAGGAGTTCAGAGGAAGGAAAGGTTTCTACCAGTCATGGGAAATCCAGGATGATTCGTTGGAAGAGGTGTCATTCAAGTATGACTTTGAAGAAGTTATAAGAGTTGGATATATACAAAGTTTCTGGGGAATGGGGTAGGGGAAGGGTGGGCACAAGAAAAGGGGCTAGAAATAAGATAGTAATAACTTACTATCTAGAGCAGTTCTGCCCAATAAGTCATGCAAAATTTTTCAACAGTCACATTTAAAAATAAGCAGACAAAATTAATTTTAATAGCATGCATTATTTAACCCAGTATCCAAATGATAATATTTGGGTATATTGAGTAGGGATTTTTATGTTGCTATAGGGAAGTCTTAATTAATTATAAAATTAAATCATAATTTAAAAATAAATTAAGACTTCCCATAATCTTCCTACCCTATATATCTGAAATATTATCATTTCAACCTGTAACAACATAAAAATTATTGAGATATTTTACTTTTTTTTATACTGACCCTTCAAAATCCAGAATGGGTTTTATATTTGTAGAACATAAGTTGGACTGATTACACTACATACACTCAATAAGCACATGTGGCCAGTGGCTACCATCTGGACAGCACAAATCCAGAGAATTTCTCACACAAGGTAACGTTCAACAAATTTTGACTACCTTGAACATGCTATGACTTTGGGAATGCTATTTATCTTCTGTGCTCTCAATTTCATCTTCTGAAAATTAAGAGGATTCATCATGTTGTTCTCTAAAGAATTTGCTTGTTCTTCGAAAAAATAAAGTCTAATCTTAAACCATTAATGAGGTGGAGTGAGCTCACTTGGTCTAGAATTCCTCCTAGAAAGAGAGGAAACTATCTTGAGGGCATAGAGGGCAGAAACCAAGGCCACAAAAGTTACGGCCAAGTCACCTTGCATGAAGAACTTAAAGGCATTTCCTTTTCTCCCAAAAAGAATGGAGAAAAAGGACAAGGAGGTAAAGGGGTGAGGCAAGGAAGAGAAGAGCCAGTAAAGTGACCGAGGCTGTTTGAAGCTATCAGTAAGAAAATCTTTGGTGAGCTGGCCACACAAATTCAGAAACACAATAATTTGTCTAACGTGCTTGTGATTATTAGGGAAGAAGAAATCCTAGAAAAGAGGCCGTACCTCATTTGGAATGAGAGCAGGACAGGACAGGATGCAAAAAGAAGAACGAAATGTCAGATGAGGCAGAATTTGGAAGCTAGAAGTGAATGGGAAACTTTCTGGAAATTAGCAGAAATGTGACAGTGGGCTTTCAACTTCCATAGATCAGCAAATTAGAATTTTATGCAGCTCTCAGATCTCTCAAGTGGCTTGGACCTCAAGAACTATATCTAGGTTACATAATAAAAGAAAAACATCCTAAGCGGAGACCAAGTTTACTATGTCTATTTGGATCATGAAAAGTCAATTAATTCTTTCGTTTTCAATGAGTAAGGATTCATTTTGGTGGTCAGGCAAATACCTTGCCACCTGGGCATTAGGAATAGTATCAGCTTAACTCCTTGCAGTAGTTGATGCCACTTAGCTTAATTTAAAGAAAAAAATTAGAAAAACACAAAAGAAAACATTAAATTTAAGTGCATTATATTAAAACCTTAAAATTATATTACAGGTGATAAAATCAATTAATAACATGTTATAGAAAATTTGGAAAATGTAAACAATGTTTTCAAAGTAAATTAAGATTGCCAAACATCTCCCAACCCACAGATGGCTGTTCTTAATATTGGAAACATTTTCTTTGATTAAATTTCCACTGTCTTTTTGATTGTTGGAGTTCCTTTCAGCTTCTGAAAGTAAGAAGGTTTTAAGTCCTCATTTGCAATGTGTATGTGAGTCTTTATTTTTCCTATATTTTCCTAATATTTTGGAGAGAATTTGGGAAAGGTCCTGTCAAGGGGAGTTAGCCAGACATAACTCTTAGATGGAAGCTCAACATTCTGTACATTGGATGAAATCAAAGGGACTTTGAGAAATGGTTGGCTTAATTCTTGCTGTTTGGAGTACAGCTTCTGTTTTACAAATATTCAGGGCCAAAGACAAGTGATAAATGGAAACAATAGGGTAGCAGTTAATTCTTTGCTGATCCATATCCAAATAGGCTATAAAAATGGTAATGTATGTATTCATAATTAACATGCTAACCATAAATCATCTCAGAACTAAATTATTAAAACAATGAAATGCACACATCTCTATTAGGGATGAAAATTTATTTGTGGAAAAGTTAGCAAAGTGAAAACTATACCTGCTGAGGTGAACTTACCTTGGCCCATCCCTCATTCACACTGAAAGATAAAACAAGATGGGTGTCTAGTGAAATGTGATTTACTACCAGAGGTGAATCTCAAAGTAATGTAAAAACTCCAGTTAGATGCAAGAAATGTTGTGACCTGCAGCTATGAAAGCACAATAAACCAGAACAAAAAGATAGCAATGCTATTGTGTGTCCATCATGGTTATACTCAAAGACCTACATTTTATCCCCCAAATTACAACTAACATTTTGGTTACCTTAAGTTAGTCACTCAACTATTGACAAGTTCCTTATTGCTTCCTCATGGGATCTGGAAGCATCTGTGTGTCCTACCCCCTTGTTATATAGATATGAGGTCTTATGGCTGGAAAGAAGCTAGTCAAAATCTCAAATCTTGATTTCCTGCCTTACAGTTGTTTTCCAGGGGGTATAAGAATAGCTGGACCCTCGTTTCTCCCAGGGAATTTTACTGACTAATGGCTTGGAAGGCTTCATCTTTGGTGAGTTGGGGTAAAGTATCCAAGACAGCAATATTCTGGCATTCACCCAAGAATGGCAGTGTCAGCCTGGTGACTGCCAATAGTTAATGGACTTCACTTGAGTGAATTTTAAAGCCAAATAACCTTTTTTTGCTAGAGTACAGTTAGGATGGCATTCACTACTTACTGAAAGCTATAGGCAAGAGTGCTCTTGTCTGAAGTGGGAAAGGTCAGGGTGTATGCCAGATCCTGACAGCAATGTCTACTGGGTTGGTGTTTTAGTTTAATAAAACTGCTGCAATAAAATATACCAAAAAATGGCTTGGCTTCTATAAAGGGGATTTAAGTTATAGTTCTAAGGCCATAAAGATGTCCAAACTAAGGCATCCAGAGAAAGATACCTTGATTCAAGACAGGCTGAATGGTATCCAGGATTTCTCTGTCATCTGGGAATGTACATGGCTAGTATCTGAGGTTCTTTCTCCTGGTTTGATGCTTTATGCTACAGAGTCCAGTGGTTTTGTATCTAAACATCTGCTGGCCCTTCACTTAGCTTCTCCAGGATAAAACCCTGGGTTTTGGCTTGCTTGGCATGTCATGGGAAGGCACATGGTGACATCTGCTAGGCTTCTCTCTTGGTTTCTGGTTTCAAACAGCTCTTACAGTAACAGATCCTGTGGGTCCTTCTGATGTCTTTTTCTGCATCTCCAAATGTATGTTATAGGTGTCTGCTCTCTCTGTCAGCACTCCAAGCAACTCCAAATGTCTTTATCTATGTCACTTCTGAACCAACTGTTCTCCAAGTGTTTGAAGCATGCTTTCCTCATAGCTTCACAATTTTTTCAACATCATTAAAGTGCTTCATTTCACAAGGGAAGATGATGACAAAGTAGGAAGAACACAAAGTGCTTGAATGGTAATGTCACCTTTTCCATTTACTAACTGTGTTATTTGGTTCACAAAAATATACCAACTGTTCTCCAAGCTTCAAGCAAGGAGCTTCCTCCAAAATGTTTTCCCTTTTTAAGGACTCCAGTAAACGAATCAAGACTCACCTTGAATGGGTAGGGTCACATCTCCATCTAATCAAAAGGTCACACCCCAAATTGGCTGCATCATATCTCCTGGAAACAATCCAATCAAAAGGTCACATGCTCAAATGGTTGTGTCACATCTCTATGGAAACAATTCAATCAAAGTTTCCACTCTAAACAATAAGTCTGGCCCATTAAATTTTTGGATCAAGATTGAAAGAAAATGGTAGATGCACGCAGCCGACTTTGTCTTCGCCACCCGGCTTGTGTAGCTGTCCTGAGAGCCCTCTCCACCTCCCGTGCACAATGGCCACTCTTAAGGAAAAACTGATTGCACCAGTTGCAGAAGAAGAGGGAACAGTCCCAAACAATAAGATCACTGTAGTGGGTGTTGGACAAGTTGGAATGGCATGTGCCATCAGCATTCTTGGAAAGTCTCTGGCTGATGAACTTGCCCTTGTGGATGTTTTGGAAGATAAACTCAAAGGAGAAATGATGGATCTGCAGCATGGAAGCTTGTTTCTTCAGACAACTAAAATTGTGGCAGATAAAGATTACTCTGTGACAGCTAATTCGAAGATTGTGGTGGTAACTGCAGGAGTCCGTCAGCAGGAGGGGGAGAGTCGCCTCAACTTGGTTCAGAGAAATGTAAATGTCTTCAAATTCATTATTCCTCAGATCGTCAAGTACAGCCCCGATTGCATTATAATTGTGGTTTCCAACCCAGTGGATATTCTAACATATGTTACCTGGAAACTAAGTGGATTACCCAAGCACCATGTGATTGGAAGTGGGTGCAATCTGGATTCTGCTAGATTTCGTTATCTTATGGCTGAAAAACTTGGCATTCATCCCAGCAGTTGCCATGGATGGATTTTGGGAGAACATGGAGACTCAAGCGTGGCTGTATGGAGTGGAGTGAATGTGGCAGGAGTTTCTCTCCAGGAGCTGAACCCAGAAATGGGAACAGACAATGACAGTGAAAATTGGAAGGAAGTTCATAAGATGGCTGTTGAAAGTGCCTATGAAGTCATCAAGCTAAAAGGATATACCAACTGGGCTATTGGATTAAGTGTGGCTGATCTGATTGAATCCATGTTCAAAAATCTATCCAGGATTCATCCAGTGTCAACAATGGTGAAGGGGATGTATGGCATTGAGAACGAAGTCTTCTTAAGCCTTCCGTGTATCCTGAATGCTCGGGGATTAACCAGTGTTATCAACCAGAAGCTGAAGGATGATGAAGTTGCTCAACTGAAGAAGAGTGCAGATACCCTCTGGGACATCCAGAAGGACCTGAAGGATCTGTGACGTTTGAGTTCTAGGCTGTAGAAATTTAAAAACTGCAATGTGATTAACCTTGAGCCATTAGTTATCATTCATGTACATGAATCACAGTTTGCTTTTATCTTCCTAAATATGTGAATCTGGGCCCCCGGAATCAAAGCAAATGCTTGGTATAATGCTTGCTATAGGAGCCCTTGAACAAATAAAATTAACTATCATAGTGTGAAAAAAAAAAAGATTGAAAGAAAATGGCTTTTGAGGGGTACATACCAGTTTCAAACTTGCAAAATTGTTTTTTTTGGCATTTCATTTCCTATTGCCTTTGAAAAAAATAAATTCTATGCAAGAAAGAAGGTGTTAAAGCAATAAAGAGACCCTCCATGTGCTGACATTTTTAATGAAAGGAGATAAAGAAAAACAGATATGTATTTGGCATATATATTGGAATTATCTGTGATAGGAGCTCCCTTGTTCTTTATCTTAGTTAATCCTCACAAAAGCTGGAGCAGAGCACAGTAAGTTATTTGCTTATTTCCTATAATTAGTAAGTGGTGGGGTCAGGATTTTAATTCAAGTTGTACAAAACAAAATCCTAAATTCCCTTGCACAATCATATTCAAGCACATACACACCCACACATACATACACACAAATAAGCAACTAAAGATAATAACCAAAAGATAATTTCTTTTTTAAAAAAAAATGTCAATTCATTGTACTTTCTCAACTGTACAATCTTTTTCTACACCTCATTGGATTATGATCATCTTCCTTTAAGCTACTGTTACATGTGATTCAAAGATTAAGCAGGGATTGTTTGAGCAGCTTTGAGTTAAGAGAAAAGGGTTGAACTGACAGTTTGCATTCTAAGTTTCTCTTCTCTCGCCTTCTGAAAATATACCAGATAATTGAGATTCATATGATTTGAGTAGCTTGCAAAAGTGGGGGCAACTTCCGTCAGAGATGAGAAGGCAGTTGATACTAAAAAATAATAATCACTAAATATATTGAGTATGCAGAGTTTACTGGGCATATTCCTTACATTATAACTAATTCTCACAAAAGTCTGCAAAGTAGGCATTATTATCCTAATTTTACAGTTGAAAAAATTTAGAGTCAGAGAGATTCAGTGACTTAACCAAAATAACACAGTTAGTAAATGGAAAAGGTGACATTACCATTCAAGCACTTTGTGTTCTTCCTACTTTGTCATCGTCTTCCCTTGTGAAATGAAGCACTTTAATGATGTTGAAAAAATTGTGAAGCTATGAGGAAAGCATGCTTCAAGTCCTCACTCTGTCAGTTACTATGCCACAAATGAGCCATGGTGTTCTCTACTTTAAAATGGGAGTGGATGAGGGCATCATTCTTTTGCGACTGCCTTCAAAGTTGTTTTCTGAATCAAAATCAATCTGAGATCATGTGTGTGAAAATATTTTGAAAACTACCAAGGAACATAGGGATGTAACAATTCTGTTCTATTTGTTTAGGGGGTTCAAAAAGTGAACTGATGGATTTAGCTACACAAGCAGACATACAGATGAAGAATATTCTAAGCTTAGCATCAGTGGCTAATACTGCAGAATAGAAGGAGATAGGAAGAGAAAATATTACAGCACAAGTAACATTGCTTAAGTCCTTAAGAAAGTGAGGGAAAATATTTAAGATTCAAAGAAATTGAAATTGAAATACATGAAAGGCTTCTGGGTGCAAGTAAGCA
Source organism: Tamandua tetradactyla (assembly GCF_023851605.1). Taxonomy (NCBI): domain Eukaryota; kingdom Metazoa; phylum Chordata; class Mammalia; order Pilosa; family Myrmecophagidae; genus Tamandua; species Tamandua tetradactyla. The sequence continues at coordinate 46,860,264 of NC_135329.1, read as the reverse complement.
TTGTTAGCCTAATTGCATATAGGTCCGGGAGGAAAGGATAGGGAAGGATAATGACAACGCAGGGGAGGGAAGGAAGACTGGAAGAGAGGGAAGACATATGTCTGTCAATTTGGGATGCATTTGCACCAAAAGTATCATGGCATCATGTAGCTATTTCACCTATAAGCTATGTGACCTTGGGCAAGTTGATCTGTCAAATGGGAAAAATGTAACCCTCTTAACAGCCCATGGGGTATCTTTGAGGAGTACATCTGATAATGTATTTAAAGTGCTTAAAATAATGCCTTGAACAGAATAAATTCTCAATGGAATTTGGCTGCTGCTATAATTATTAAACAAGAATAGGAACTCACTGCTTTATGAAAAATCTCTAATTGCTTTAATGGTATGACTTTAGTTGAAAAAAACTTTTACCTTGAAAAGGCATAGCAGAAAATACATGACTGTATATTTTCTATCTGTAAGGGCTAAGCCAGAGTTCTCAAACTTGGCTGCACTTTAGCATTACCTGAGAGAATTTTAAACAATGTAGATACCTAGGATATATTAAAGACTTATTAAACCATAAACACTAGAGGTGGGGCCCAGGCATTAGCATTTTAAAAATTGATTCTAATATCTAGTCAAGATTGAGAACTACTGTGTCAAGGATAGATGCGAAAGAAATAGTACAAAACTCATGTCAATATGGCCGAAGCAAATATTTGATCTGTAAAGTAATTGGCTTATAGAGATTTGACTATTAATTTATATGTTTATTGAAGAGAATTTTATATGAGTATGACATTATAGAGCAATGAGAACAACTTTTAAAAAATCTAATTCAGGGTTCAATTCCTGGTGCTTGCCCATGCAAAAAAAAAAAAAAATCGAATTCAAATCTTTTGAATTTAAACTAATAGTCAAGAAACCAAAGGACTGTCTCAAGGTCACAAAAAACAATAGTACCTAGTACAGGGCAATACTTATGGTGTTTTAATAACTAGTCCAATGCTTTTACACTACATCATATATATGCCATAACAATACATGGATAATATGTGGTTAATTCAGTGCTCTGGGTTATATTTATTTTGCTTTTTATTTCCAAGTGGAATATCTATGCCCTTATATAAAAGGGGTTCTGTGTGAAAATGTCAGTTTAAGAACATTACTCTTTTTTCCCTTTTAGAGAATTGCAGATTTACAAAGAAATCATGCATTAAATACAGTGTTCTCATATACTACCTGTGCAGGTTTGAAACGTTTATGTACCCCATAAAAGCCATTCTCTTTTAATCCAGTCTTGTGGGGACAGACTTATTATGGGTGGAATCTTTTGATTAGGTTGTTTCCATGGAGATGTGACCCATCCAATTGTGGGTGGGAGCTTTGGAGTAGGTTGTTCCTATAAGATGTGACCCCACCCATTCCAGGTGGGTCTCAATCTGCTTACTGGGGTCCTTTAAGACAGGTATATTTTGGAGAGGACACAGATACTTGGAGAGCCGACCCAGAGAGCAGACACTTGAAAACAGAATACTCCAGGAGCTACCAACAAGAATCCACAGAAGCTCAAAGAGAAAGCTATTGGAATCAGGAGCTGAAAGCAGGCAACCTGGGAGCCAAGGACCAGGAGATGCCAGCCATATGCCTTCCTAGCTGACAGAAGTGTTCCAGATGCCGGCAGCCTTTCCTTCAGAGTCCAGGTATCATCTTGTTGATGCTTTAAATTTGGACATTTTCATGGCCTTAGAACTGTAAATTTGTAACCTAATAAATCCCCTTATAAGAGCCATTCCAGTTCTGGTATATTGCATTTCAGCTGTTTTAGCAAACTGAAACACCACCCTATTATTAACACTCTGTAGTGATGTGGTACATTTGTTACAGTTCATGAAAGCACATTTTTACAATTGTACCAATAACTGTAGCCCATGGTTTAATTAGGATTTACTGTTGGTGTTGTGTGGTTCCATGTTTTTTTTTAAAAAAAATTATTCTAGTAACGTATATAAAACCTAACATTCCCCCCTTCAACTACATTCAAATAGATAATTCCATGCTTTTAATTAAGTTCACAATATTGTGCTACCATCACCACTATAGATTACCAAAACGTTTCCATAAGCCTTAACTCCCTATTCCCTACACCATCAATCCCAAGGTAACCTATATCCTAGATTCTGACTCTATGAGTTTGCTTATTCTATATATTTCCCATCAGTAAGATCACACAATATTTGTTATTTTGGGACTCGTTTATTTCACTCAACATGATGTCTTCAAGGTTTGTCCATGTTGTTGCATGTATCAGAACTTCATTTCTTTTTAGGGCTGAATAATATTCCATTGTATGTATACACCACATTTTCTTTATCCATTCATCTGTTGATGGACACTTGGGTTGCTTCCATTTTTTGGCAATTGTGAATAATGCTTATTGAACATCAGTGTGAAAATATATCTGAATCCCCCCTTTCAATTCTTTGGGGTATGTAAATAGAAGTGGGATTGCCAAAGAATACAGTAATTCTATACTTAACTTTCTCAGGAACTGCAAAATTTCCACAGCGGCTCTACCATTTTACATTCCTACCAGCAATGAATGAGTGTTCCTATTTCTTCAAATCCTCTCCAACACTTACAAGTTTTCATTTTTTAAATAGCAGCCATTTCTAAAGGGTGTGAAATGGTGTCTCATTGTGGCTTTGATTTTAATTTACCTAGTAGCTAATGAAGTTAAGCATCTTTTCATGTGCTTTTTGCTATTTGTGTATTTTCTTTGGACAAATGTCTATTCAAGTCTTTTGGCCATTTTTCAAATTGGATGGTTTGTATATTGTTGTTGAGTTGAAGGATTTCTTTATATACTCTGGATATTTAGCCTTTTTCAGACATGTGATTTCTAAATATTTTTTCCCATTGTATAGGCTGCTGTTTTACTTTCATGATAAAGTCATTTAATGCATAAAAGTTTGAAATTTTTTTGAGGAAAATTTTTTTCTTTCGTTACTTATGCTGTTGGAGTAAAGTCAAAGAAATAAGTTTTAACATCAAGAAGTTTGAGCCCTCCAACCTTGTTCTTTTTCTAAGATGGCTTTGGCTATTCTGGCTCCTTAATGGTTCATATAAATTTGATGATTGGTTTTCCAATAGAAAGTTGTTTGGAATCTTGATTGGGATTGTTGTCAATCTGTGAATTGCTTTGGGTAGAATTGACACCTTAATAATATTTAGTCTTCTAATCCATGAACACTGAATGTCCTTCCATTTACCTAGGTTTGCTTTTATTTCTTCTAGCAATGTTGTGTGGCTTTCTTCATATGTGTCCTTTACATCCTTGGTTAGATTTATACCTAGATATTTTATCCTTTTAGTTCCTAATGTAAATGGAATTTTTATCATGATTTCTTCTTCTGAAGGTTTAATGATTGTGTGTATAAATACAACTGATTTTAAGCGTGTATTTACTATGCCACCACTTATCTGAATCCATATATTAGCTCTAGGAGCTCTGTTGTGGATTTTTTCAGGATTTTCTGTATCTAGGATCATTCATGTACACATAGGCAAAGATTTGCTTTTTGCTTTCAAATCTGAACACCTTTATTTCTTTTCTTTGCCTAATTGTTCTGGCAAGAACTTCCAGTACAATGTTGAATAACCATGGAATCATTGGGTATCCTTGTCTTATTTCTAATTTTAGGAGGCCATATTTCAGTCTTTCACTGTTAAGTAGTATGTTCATTGTGGGATTTTATATATTCCCTTTATCATGTCAAGGACGTTTCCTTATATTTCTAGTTTCTAAATGTTTTTATTAAGAAGATGTGCTGAATTTTGTCATGTGCCACATCTGCATCAATTAAGTTGATCATGTAGTTATTTTTTCTTCTTTTTGGTTATATGGTATATTACATTAATTGATGTTCTCATGTTGAACCACCGTTTCTCACCTGAGGTAAATATGACTTGATCTGGCTTCCTAGAATGAATTATGGAGTGTTTCTTCTTCTTCAATATTTTGGAAGGATTTAAGCAGGGTTGGGGTCAATTATTCCTGGGATGTTTTATAAAATTCCCCTGCGAAGCTGACTGGTCATGGGTTTTTCTTTGTTGGGAGATTTTTTTAAATTACTGATTCAACTACTTTACTAGTTATAACTTTGTTAAAATCTTCTATTTCTCCTTGAGTAAACATAGGTAGTTTTTGTATTTACAGGAATTTGTCCATTTTATCAAGGTTATCTAATTTTTGGCATATATTTGCTCATAATGTCCCCTTATACTACTTTTTATTTCAGTGGGGTCTATAGTAACGTTCCCCTTTAAATTTTGCATTTTGGTTATTTGTATCCCCTCTTTTTCTTCATCAATCTAGCTAAAGTTTTGTTAATTTTATAGATCACTTCAAATAACCAATTTTTGGTTTTGTTGGCTCTTTCTATTGTTTCTTTCCCCCCCTCTATTTCATTTATTTCAGCTCCAGTATTTGTTATTTCTTTTCTTCTGCTTGCTTTGCTTTTAATTTAATCTTTTTCTAGGTCTTCCAGTTTTGAGGTTGTACCTCTAATATGAAATATTTCTTCTTTTTTAACGTAGCATTTAGAGCTATAAATTTCCCACTTGGCACTGCATTTGCTGCATCCCATATGATTTGGTAGGTTGTATTTTCATTTTAATTCACCTCAATATATTTTCTAATTTTCCTTATAATTTCCTCTTTAACCAATTGGTTAAGATTATGTTCTTTAATTTACACATATTTGTGAACTTTCCATTTCTCCTTCTGTTATTAATTTCTAGCTTCATTCCATTGTGGTGAGAGAAGACATATTGTATGAGTTCAATATTTTAAAATTTATTACAACTTGTTTTGTGACCTAAGATAGAGTCTATCCTGGAGAATGATCCATTTTCACTCAAGAAGAATGGCATTCCATTGTTGGATGAAGGGTTCTATACATATTTCTTAGGTCTAGTTGGTTTAGAGAATCACTCACATCTTGTATTTCATTATTGACCTGTCTAGATGGTCTATCCATCATTGGAAGTGGTGTAATATAGTGTCTTACCTTTTATGGAGAACTGTCAGTTTCTCCCTGCATTCTGTGAATGTTTGCTTTATATCTACTGAGGCTCTCCTCTTAGGTACATATATACTTATAATTGTAACAGCTCCTTGTTGAATTGTCACCTTTATCTGTATACAATGACCATCTTTCTCCTTTGTAACAGTTTCTTTTTTACTTAAAGTCTGGTTAATCTAATTTAATATAGCTACCCCAGCTGTCTTTTGGTTACTACTTGCATAGTATTCAATTTTTGCATAGGGTGAGTATTTGTAAACAGCATAGTTGGGTTATGTTTTTCTCTCCATTCTGCCAATATCTGCCTTTTGACTGGAAAGTCTAATGCTGGACTTTCTTCTGCCATTTAGTATTTAGCCTTTGTAAGCCTTATAGCTTTTTGTCCCTCAATTCTTCTGTTAATGCTTACTTCCATATTCATTTGATTGTTTATGCTGTACCACGTTGACCCTTCTCATATATCTCAAGAAATTTTTCATATATTTTCCATGTGGTGACCATAGGGCTAACATTTAACATACCAAATATATGGCAATCATCTTTTATTTTATACCAGCTTGACTTGTATGCACATATATTGTTCCAACATTATTCTGGCTTTAGTTACAAGTACAGCTATTGTGAATAAGTTGATCACCCAATTCACTCAGTAACTCAAATTGCCAGTGTTTAACTTAATTTATCTACCCTACCCTTTGAAAGTACCTTTCATTTGAGCCAAATTAATATGTTTTATGACCCTGAAATCTCTATGCTTCTTCACTCCCATTTAATACTCTTTTATCCTGTTTGCCCCTCCCAGACATCTTTCCCTAACCTTGCCCACGGAAATAAAAGGTCTGATAGTCTTACTGCAAATGCTATTTCCTATCTGAGCTCTTCTATGTCCTACAGCAATAAATACCTCCCTTTTCTGAACTGGCATTATAGCCTTGAAACTAGATGTATTTTATGTTAGAATGCAATTGCAGATCAAGAGTGTTGAGAATGGGAGATTGCTTAAAAATAAATGTTGAAATTCTTTTTCAACATTAGTAACCACTGATTATAGTTACAAATCTTATGGTTATTAAATGGTTATTAAATGCAACTGATGCTTTAAAAAAAGAAAACTATATCACATTCTGTATTACACATAGTTAATGATTTTGTGCATATAACAATTGTATGAAGCCTAAAGTACACACCAGATGCCAATTTATTGCCAGATGCTGACTGAAAATAAGATTATACATATGTATAGATACAGATATTGCCATATACGTGAAAATATGTATATGTATGTATGTGTATTTATGCATATATATATATATAATATATATAGCGATACCAGATGTTAACTTATCACCAGACATTCAAGTCCAGTATATCTGATTTTATTTTGTTGAAACTATAGTATACAATATAAGGACACAAAATAACTAAGAAAAGTTATTATGCAAATAATAGCTGATACAATAACTAATCTAAATAGTCAAGGAATGTCATATACATAAAGTTTACTACACTTTTAGATCAAGATCATTAGCTTCCCAGCTATGATAATGTTCATCCTTCTTGCATATTTATTATATGCAATTTTGTATTGTAGATATTTCTGAGCACATCTCTTCTACTGAACTGTTAACTCCTAGAGTTTTGAGCAATATCTCATTTAGCTTAATCGTCTCATCATGATCATCTGAGTTCTTGGCATAAGAACAGATGATAAAAGTTTTGTGAAAAGCATCACAGAAATGCATGAATTTAGTTTCCCTGAGTCTGTGCTCCCTGCCTTTAAATAATACTTTCATTGCAGGTGGCAATTTTTATTCCATTTTTAGCTAATTTTACTCTAAGCACAGCTAATTCTGATTTCCACTCTTTCTTCACTTATTGCTTCATTGGAAGTTTGTTCTCTTTAAAGGGATCCTCACCTTTAACCCAGAAGATACAAAGTCACTCCCTCAGTATGAACTGAAGGAAAAGACAGAAAGAGCACTGGCCCCGCAATCACTTCAATACATAATTGATGAAGTGCAGCCCTCCCTGGCTCAGAGCTACCCGAGACCATGAGAATATCTGACCTTCTCCAGAAAGTTGTAATCTTGTCTCTTCACACCAATCTTCTGCAATCACCTTTCCCCAGATAAGATAACCCCGTGTGGAGAATCTAAATGACTGCCAATTTCTTTTTTGCCTCTAGAACTTGTGTCCATTGCTTTCTGTGAGATTCCCTCAGCAGTGGATGATGATATCAGCACAGCTTTGACCCATGTCGCCTTTTTCTGATTTGAATGAACTTCTGTGGCTGCCTGGGGTGCTTCTCATACTTGGCATTTCTTTCAAACTTTGTCAAAGTCTCTTTCCTTTCTCTTCCTTTCAACTTTCTAGCAAAACAATTTTTAGGTGTAAATGATTCCAAAATATCCAATAGGGAATTAAAAATTAAGGCAAATTGCCCTTCATTCAATCAATCTAGACAGTTGGGGGCTTACATGACAAAGGACAAGTTAATCCAAACAGTAAAGTAGCTTAGATTTGATAAACACAGCCAAAGTTAATGTCAATTAAATATCAGCCCTTCTGCTCTGTGTATCCACTGTAGGACAATGAGCCTGAACTCTTTCTTTTTTTTTCTTTTTTTTTTTTTCACTCTTCCCCCTTTTGGTCGAGAAGGTTTTCTCAATCCCCTGATGCCAAGTCTCAGTTCATTCTAGGGGTTTTCTCAATCCCTTGATGCTGAGTCTCAGCTCATTCTAGGATTTCTGTCCCACATTGCCAGGAAGGTCCACACCCCTGGGAGTCATGTCCCATGTAGACGGGGGAGGGTGGTGAGTTTGCTTGTTGTGTTGGCTGGAGAGAGAGGTCACAGCTGAGCAAGAAAAGAGGTTCTCTTGGGGATGACTCTTAGGCCTGATTTTAAGTAAGCTTGACCTATATCCTTTGAATTCACTCATTTTTAATATTTTATGGTTTATTGTCTGTGCTTCTCTTCCCCCCAGTAACCTACACTATGCAGAGATCTTTGGTATTTGTTCACTGAATATTTCCAAGTGTCTGGCATGGATCTGTTAGTATAACAAATAAATAAATGGTTATTCCTCTGCTAAGGAATTGAGAAGCACCTCTTCCAACTTCTTGGATGGGAAAAATTATTTTTTCTCAGATATTATCCCCTGGGGAGGTTGATGCACCATCTGAGTTCCCCAACCCATAGTCAGGAGGAGCACCATGGGCTTAGCGTGAAGTCTCCAGGCGAGCAGTGGTTGGACAACCCATCCCTAACCAGGTAGTCATTTGTGTAACGACCCCTTCAGGATCCCAGCAGCATTTCCCTCCCTGCCAGGACACTGGTAGGATCTGGGTGGCTGGCTGGCCATCTGGGTTCAGGTATTTTGACTCCACACAATACCAAACTGATTTATCTTTTCTAATAAGGATATTAGAAACAAAGGGATTATTTGAGAGGAACCATAATTATTGTGCAGGTTAATGAAAGGATTATGATTAATAGCAGGTGTGCTGTACAGGTGTTGTTCTGATTTAAACCACACTGCTAAAGTGCTGGCCCTGGTCCTGTAGATACAGTTGAATAGGTTTTTGTCTCTACCCTGATCATCTGATAGTTCGTTGCCTCAGTGCACATTTGGTTACTGATGCAACAAGTCAATGCTAGACATTGAGTTCAAACAGACGAATGAAGCACATATCCACCCTTCAGCATCTTGACGTCTGAAGATGCCAGCTGCAGCCTGTTGGAGCATTTATCCTGAAGTAGCCTCTCAGTTGGCTGGTCAAGAGCCTGAACTCTTTCTGCCTCCATCCTGGCCCATTGACCAGCACACAAAGTGATTCTCTACCTGAGATGAGGGTTGGAGTCTCTGCCTTTGGAGAAATAATACAGCATGTGATTAAGGGCATGTGCTTTGAAATTAGAAAACCTGGTTTGAATCTCATTTCTATGACCTACTAAATGTGGCTTTACGCATGTGGACTTCCGTACATGTTAATGAACTTCAGTTTTCTCATTTATGATATGGGCAAAATAAAAGCCATGCTGCCTAATATTAGTACTTCTCAAACGTTCTGCAAATTACAATAAACTGGGGAGCTTTTAAAAATTCCAAGACCAGAGAGCGTGTCTTTCTAATCATATCACGGTGTGGGATCTGGCCATCAGTATTTTTAAAAGATCCCCAGGATCTTTGAACAAAATTGTGAATACAGCAAACTTTGGAAGTACAACAAATTTCAAGGTTTGGGAACCATGGGGTTGCTGGAAGTTTTAACAGGCACACTGTAAATAAATACATAGTGCCTAGCATATCAGTAAATCTGTTTATTATTCTTGTTATGCTAGGCAATGTCCTAGCTGACAATTTTTTTCATTGATGATAGTTTTCTTTCAACTTTTACATTCTTTAGTCATTTAAGTTTATAATGAACTTTGAAATGTGGAAGTTTTTCCAAATATCAAATAATAATCTTCAATATTATTACTACATTAACGTTCCCCAAATATTTTATTGTAAAGTCGAATTTTGACCAAAATGCCCAAGATATTTATGGCTTTTAGTGATTCTCAAATAAACAAGTGAGGATATCCAAGAAAAATTGAAAAAAATAAAAGGGATGTGGGGCTTGTTCATCAGGTATTAAAACCTGTGATACCACTATAATAATTTAAAACAGTGCAGTGCTGATGCCAGTTTCCCCATCTCCTGGCCAATTGCTCCAAGCAGACTGTGCTATTCCGTCCATCTGGGTAGGGTGGCTCTTCATCTTCCTTTGGTAGCTCGTGCATATCTTCATTTGTCACCGGTAGGGTTTACCATTCTACAGGGTAACGGTCTCCTTGGGTATATGTCTATTAGACTGTACGTGTATGTACTTTAGTGCTTTGAATGGGGGCTTGGCAGGGAGTAGATACTCAAACGTTATATTTTGGAAAGGCTAAAAGGAAGAGAAAGAAGGAAGGAAGGAGAGAGAAGACAGACTCTCCTCATTATCCTTGTTAGGACTATATAGAGCCACCTCTGTTACCTCTCTTTAGGGGTTAGCCATTAAGCAATGCACTCTTAGGCATGGTAGTTATATTAACCTCACTTGTCTGTGCATTTGTTATTGTCTTAGTGTTATGTATTGCTGTTTTATTTATTCAACAAATATTTATAGTGCACTTTCTGTGTATATGCATTCATTTCATATTTATTGAAATTTTTTGTATCACGCTATTATAAAAATGAAAGTCATGGCCCTTTCCTCAATTGTGCATGTATAGACTAAGTTTCAGAAAAGTAAATCAGCTTTTACCATGTCATATGGCTAGTCTATCAATGGACATAGGCCCAGGGGGGTTAAAAGTGCAGAGAAAGACCCAGGGTATGGGGTGATCAGTGAAGTCCTCAGAGAATACGTATGAAAATGTCTGTCTTTAGGGGTCAGCAAGACAGAGGAATAGAGAGAAACTAACACGTATACAATTCTAGAGGCTCCAGTGATTTCAGACATGGTGAGAGATAAGCAGAAGAATGCGACAGATGATTGGAACTTGGACTGTGTTTGTCGTGCTAAGGGAGCTTGGTCCTTAAGGTGAGAAGGATGTGATGTTCTTGAATGATTTTGGACAAAGTGATAATTTAATAAGATTTTCAAAAAGTAATATTAGGGTCACATAGAAGTTGTAAAAGTACTACAGAATTTCCATGTACTCTTCCCCCAGATTTCTCAACTATAATATCTTACATAACCGTAGAACAATTGCTAAAACCAGGAAATTGAATTTGGTACAGTGTAATACTCTTAACTAAGCTACAGGTCTTGTTCCGATTTCACCCATTTTTATAGCATTATCTTTGGAGGATTGCTGTAATTTTCTGACATTTTATTGCATGCATACATTCATGTAACAGCCATCATAAGCAGGATACAAGCCCCTTCACTCCAAAGATGATTCCCCACGTTGCCCCTGCATAGTCACACACTCAACCAACGGCAACCATTGAGTTGTTCTCCATCATTATTATTTTGTCCTTTGGGAACATTATATAAATGCAATCACACAATGTGTAACTTTGTTTAAGCATTTTTTCTTTAATAGATAAGTTATGGGTTTACAGAACAATTATGAAAAAATACAGAATTTCCACATATCACTCTATTATTAACACCTTGCATTGGTCTGGAACATTTGTTATAATTGATGATAGCACATTTCTATAATGGTACAATTAACTGTAGCCCGTGGTGTAACTTATAGTTCACTGTTGGAGGGCTGTAAGTTCATCAATTTTTAAACATTCTTATTGCTACCATATATGCATTCTAACACTTCCCCTGTTAATTATATCCAGATATATGCTTCAGTGCTATTAATTATGTTCACGATGTTGTACTACATCACCACCACTCATTACCAAAACACTTCTATCATTCCAAGTAGGAACCCTGTACATTTTAAGCCATAATTTTCCTTTCCATATCCCACCCCATTCCTTAGTAACCAGAGTCTAGATTCTGACTTTATGCATTTGCTTATTCTAATTCTTTCAAATCAATCAGTTCATATAATATTTGTCCTTTTATGTCTGAATTATTTCACTCAATATGATCTCTTCCTGACTCATCCATGTTGTCACATGTATCAGAATTTCATTGCTCTTCATGACTGGGTAGCACTCACTGTATATATAATGTCCCACATATTGTTTATCCATTCATTGGTTGATTGGCACTTGTGTTGCTTCCATCTTTTCTCAATTGTGCATAATGCAGTTATGAACAGTGGTTGAAAATATCTGTTCAAGTCCCTGTTTTCAATGCTATAAACCTAATAATGGGATTTCCAGGTCAAGTTTTAAGTTAGTAAACTAAACTTAACTTTCTGAGGAACCACCAAACTTTTTTACACCGTAATTGTACTGTTTTACATTACCACCAGCAATGAATGTGTTTTTCTATTTATCCACACCCTCTCCAATACTTGTAACTTTCCATTTTTTTAATAGCAGTTGTGCCAGTTTGGAACTATTATGTACCCCAGAACAGACAGGTTTTAATCCTGATCCAATCTTGTGGGGCTAGACCTCTTGTTTAGGTGGGAAACCTTTGATTGGATTGTTTTCATGGAGATGCAACACACCCGATTGTAGGTGTGACCTTTTGATTAGATGGAGATGCGTCCCCTGCCCATTCAAGGTGTGTCCTGATTAGTTTACTGGAGTTCTTTAAATGGAGAAACCTCAAATGCAGATGCTTGGAGATCAGAAGCAACAGAGCCAACACAATACCCAGACATTTGGAGCTGCAGAAAGTAAATGCTCCCAGGGAAGCTGTTTGAAATCAGAAGCCAAAGACCTTATCAGATGCCAGCTACATGCTTTCTCAGCTGATAGAGGTGTTCTGAACCCATTGGCCTTTTTTGAGTGAAGGTATCTATCTGAATGGCTTAGTTTGGCCATTTCTATGGCCCTAGAACTGTAAACTTGCAACTTAATAAATTCCCTTTTTTTAGCCATTCCATTTCTGGTATATTGCATTCCAGCAGCATTTAACAAACCAATACAGCAATCATTCCAATGGGTAGGAAATATTATCTCACTGTGATTTTGATTTATATTTCCCTGATGGCTATGTCAAGCATCTATTCATGCAATTTCTGGCATTTTTTAATATCTTCTCTGAACAGCTGTCTATTCAAGACTTTTGCCCATTTTTATTGGGTTGTTTGTCTTTTTTTGTTATTTTGAAGGATTTCTCTGTATATTCTATTCAGAATTAAAGTTTTATTGGATATGTGGTGTGATGGTTTAAAAGGATTATGTACCCTAGAAAAGCCATATGTTAATCTGGATTTAATCTTGTGGGAGCAACCTTTTCTTTTAATCCCTATTCAATAATGTAGGTTGGAATATTTTGAGTAGATTATCTCCATGGAGATGTGACTAACCCAATTATGGGCATTAACCTTGGATTAGAAGGACATGTGACTCCATCCATTCCAGGTGGGTCTTGATTACTTTACTGGAACCATTTAAAAGGGGAAACATTTTGGAGAGAGCCACAGAGCCACAGGAATAACAAGAACCATGAAACAGAGCCCACACAGCCAGAGACCTTTGGAAATACAGAAGGAATACATTCCCAGGGGAACTTCATGAAACAAGAAGCCTGGAGAGAACATTAGCAGATGTTGCCTTGTTTTGCACTTGCCTTTCCAGTTGAGAGAGTAACCCTGAACTTCATTGGCCTTTCTTGGGGAAGGTAACCTCTCGTTGGTGCCTTAATTTGGACATTTTATAGACTTGCTTTTTATTGGGACATTTTCACGGGCTTAGAATTGTTACAAACAATTTTCATTGCTGTAAATTAGCAATTTAATAAATTACCACTTTTTTAAAAAGCCATTCTGTTTCTGGTATATTGGATTCTGGCTGCTAACAAACTAGAATATGTGGTTTCAAATTTTTCTCCCATTGTGTAGGTTATCATTTTACCTTCATGATAAAGTGTTGAAGCACAAAGATTAATTTTGATAAGGCACTATATATCCAAAGCTTGAAGTTTGGCTGTAAACTCTAAGAAACCAATGCTTACTTCAATTTCCTAAAGATGCTTCTCCACATTTTATTTTTGGAGTTTTATACTTATGGCTCTTATATTTAGGTGTTTGACCAATTTGAGTAGATTTGTGTATAAGGTATGAGGTAGGGGTCCTCTTTGTTTTTGTTTGCTTGTTTGTTTCTGTTATTTGCAAATGGAAGTCCAGTTTTCCCAGCACCATTTGTTGAAGAGACAATTTTCCCCAATTGAGTGGTCTTTGTCCCCTATCAAAAATCAGTTGGCAGAAAAATGTGAGGATTGATTTTTGAGAACTCAGTCTGATTTCATTGGTCTGTATGTCTGTCCTCATGCTAATACCAAGCTGTTTTTATTCCTGAGGCTTTGTAATATGTTCTAGATGGGGAAGTGTGAGTCCTATGATTTTATACTTCTTTCACAAGATGACTTTGGCTATTCAGGGTCCCTTACTCTTCCATATTAATTTGATTATTGGCTTTTCCATTTTTGCAAAGAAGACTGTTGGAGTTTTGATTGGGACTGTGTTGAATCTATAAATTACTTTGGATAAAACTCACATGATCATCTAAATTGATGCAGAAAAGGCAATTGACAAAATACAGCACCCTTTGTTGATAAAAACACTTAGAACACCAGGGATAGAAGGAAACTTCTTCAACATCATCAAGGGCATATATGGAGAGCTCACAGCTAATATCCTATATGATGGTGAGAGATTAAAAGATTTGCCTCTAAGATCAGGAACAATCAAGGTGCCCATCACCACTGTCATTCAACATACAAGAAGTTCTTGTCAGACCAATTAGGCAAGAAAAAGAAAAGACATTAGAATTGAAAAGGAAGAAGTAAAACATTTCCTATTTGTAGACATATAGCACGGAGCTATGGGACTAGAATATAATCTATAAGCATGGATATTCCTACTAGAGCTCTTAAGTTTTTTAAAGAAGACTTTAAAGGGAAATTTTTATTAACTTGAATTGTTATACAAATTTATTTAAAAAGAAAAAAATAATAAATGTACACGGATGTACACACAACTCAGGGACTAATTCCTTAAAATATGGTATTTCAAAGTTATTATATCAAGTTATCCATCAAATATCCAGTTATCAATAATCAATTTTTCAATCATGAAAGAGAAAATATTTCATACGCCTGTTCTAGATTGGCTCTAGATTAGTCTAGTTTGGATATGATACTAATTGCACGCTATAGTGCTTCTGGCTTCTTTCCTTGGACATTACAAAATAGTGTTTTTGGATTAATTAAAAATTAAGCTTTGAATCTTATATTAGAACAGAACATGAGATGCTTTAAGATGATCTCAGAGAAATGCCACAGGATCCACTATGGATTGGTAAATTCTAGTAAAGAGGAAATTAAAACTATAAAGATAAAAACAAAGATTACAAACTCAACTTTAAAGTGCACATTTTGGGCAATGAATTTCATGGCTACACTGCACACCAGTGGGTTGTGTAGCATATCTGTTTTCAGATATTGATTTAAAGGGATACAGGTGCATGTTCACTGGTGTTATGCTGCCTTTTGCAAAGAATAGCTGTTTCATTGCTTTGTAATGTGTGTGATTTAGTGCATGAGAAAAAAGTTTAATATGCCATGTGGATGTTGATTTTTTTTAAAAAATAGTACAATATTTCCTGCAATGCACCACTTTAAAATCCTCATCTTTTCTCTTTTTAGTGTTAATACTCATTATTCTAAGATAGGGATGTTTCAATTACTTTTTTTCTGGATACTTTCAGTCGAAGTATGCATATATTCTCCCAAATTATCTATTCTCTTTTCTAGCTTATGGGGAAAGACAAAATAGCTTATCATGCAAGTAAGTAAACACAGGCTTCTATTGTCTCTTTATAAATCCAGAGACCCTCTTTTCCCAGTACATCCTAAAATAAAAGATGTCTGGCTGTAATCCCCATCATTTTTGTCTTTTTGTTGTTGTTAGCTTGGAATACTATGGGTACCATTCCTGGGTGCCTTGGGCATCGATATTTTGAGAAGTTTGGACTAATTTTTTGGTTTGTTTCTCTCCAGCTGGGATATAATCTGAATGTATTTGTTAGATGTAGGTAATTGGATTAACCATGGAGTTAATGAATAGGAGACAGAGTCAGGCTTGTGTGTGTGTCTGTCTGTGTGTGTGTGTGTGTGTGTGTGTGTATGCATGTGAGATAAGTTCTTCTACTGCAAACAATTCAATATTTCAAAAAATTCAAATATAGTCATGACCTTTTTGATTTAATTTTCTATCGTTTTCTTTAAAACAAACCTTACAGTAAAGAAATTCTTCCCAATCCCTATCTTAAAAACCTTTGTTGCAGCAGAGAACAATTTTCCTTCTGTTTTCTTTTTCCTTTCCTTTAACTTTTTCCACTTCTAGGTACAATAGCATATATAATGAGTATTTCCTATACAATAGCTCACTGTTATATAAATGCAGCTATCACTTATATCTGTCATATCTAGATCTTTATTTTATTCATTAATTTATTCAACTCATAATATCTAATCCTATCTTGTTCCAGCTCTGTCCTAGGTACTAGTGAGACAAAAATAAAGCACGCGCACGCACACACTGACACACAGAAAACCCTTGTGGAATTTACAGAGCTGCTAGGATATCAGATAGGTAAACAACCCATAAATGAGTGATACAGTTGCTTTAAGCATGGTTCCTCCTGTTCTTCATTTGTACTGAAACTCTTCAGAGACTAAGGACTGTTGGTTTGGAAGAGCAAGAAAAACATGGATCTTGAGCAAGGATGGACACCACCATTGCACAGAGGTGCACTCACATCATTATTTTCTGAGGCTCCTCATCACTTCATCTGTCACTGGGCACATCTCCTGAAGCCAGAGGGCTCTGGGACACAGTTCTAGGCTAATATCCATGACACTGTCTGCCATTTTACTATCTTAACTACTTACAGTATCAGTTCCTTACTTGGTGTTTGAAGACTGAGAAATAAACAAGCGATTTTAATACGTCATAAGCCCTCTAACTAAAGTATTCTCTAATTTCTAGGGAAGACACACCAAACTTTATGTATATGGCAGTAGGTAGGAGCAATTGTGATGTTATGGAAGGCGGCCGGGAGACATGAGGTCGACTATCCTTCATCATCCAAAAAACATCATGTCACTAGATCTTAGGCTCATTTTCAGGCAAATAGTTTACTTCTGAGGTTAAAAAATATAATTTTAATGGATGCGTTAATAAGTGATGTGCTGGTGAATCCTTAATAACTGCCTCCCCCCATTCTAAATACCCTGATTTATAGTATTTGCTAATTTCTGAGGTATAAATACTCCCAACATGATTGATTTCTAGCTACTAATATGATGCCAATTGGCTAGAAAAATTCCTTAAAATCTAAGTTGCCTCTTGTAAACCAGTACAAACCAACCCCAGAGCGCCACTGGTCATTTATCCCTTAATCAAGTATACCAAAATGATAAATTATAAATGCAATGAATCCAGGGGTATCTTCTGGGAAAATCTGGTCTCAAATAAATGGTAAGAGTGTTCTTACTAGTTGTGAATTATTTGTATGGTTGTCTCCTTTGCTATATTGAAAACACCATAAGAATAGAACTCGATCTTATTCATCTTTGAACTTCCTATAATACCTAATTCTCTGTACTAAATATTGACACTCATAATTACTTATAGAATTTGATCATTTTCATTGGCTCTAAAATAATTTTCTCTTTTGAGAATTTTCTTTCACAAAATACATATCTCCTGAGGAAAACCACTCAGCTAGTATCATCCAAGAAACACCAATGGAGTCATCACTCTATGCTAAGTCCTGGGACAGAAACTATGGGCAACCCAGTGATGAATACGAAATGTATGTTCTGCAAGGGGATTCCCGAATACACAAAACAATGGCTAATAAAGCCAGCAACTCACCCCGTCATGTGGGAGAATGGAAGAGCACTCCCAGATGGGTGGGATATGAGCTGGGCCTTTAAAAATGAGCAGAATTTGGAAAGTCTACAGGCGCAAAGAACAGCCCAAATAAAGGCAGGAAGGTGAAAAAAGCCACAACTAGCTCAAGGTGACAGCAGTGCAGTCTTAGATCAAGGCAGAAGTGAGCATGAAGACATGGAAGAAGGAAAGCCCAAGCTGCAGGAGTCTCTCTTGTAATGGCTTTATCTGGGTTTGATTTTAGGATGATATTGGCCCCCTTAAATGATTTAAGAGTGGACCCTCTGTTTATATTTTCTGGAGAGATTGTAGTGAATTGGTATCATTTCTTCCTCAAATGTTTCCTAGAATTCACCCATGAAACTATGTGGATCTGCTACTTTCTGTTTTGGAAGGATATTAATTATTGGCTTAATTTATTTAGCAGATTATCATTTCTCTTGCGTGAACCTTGGTAGGTTTTGTCTTCCGCGAAATTCGTACACTTCATCTCAATTATCAAATCTGTGGGCTTTGAGCATTCATAATATTCCTTTATTATCCTTTTAATGTTCATAAGATCAGTAATGATCTTTCATTTAGGATATTAGTAATTTTCATTTTCTGTCATTTGTCTTGGTTAGCATGGCTAGAGTATAGTAATTTTATTGATCTTTTCAAAGAATCAGCTTTTGATTTCATTGATTTTCTGTTGTTTTCCATTTCACTGATTTCTGTTCTGATTTGTATTATTTTACCTCTTGTGCTTACTTTTGGATTTAATTTGCTCTTTTTTCTAGTTTCCTAAGGTGGCTATTTAGATCTTGCATTTTTCCTAACAAATGACCAATACTATAAATTTCCCTCTAAACACTTCTTTCACTGCACCCAACAAATTTTGATAAGGTGTATTTTCACATTCATTTCATTCAAAATATGTTTAAATTTCTCTTGAGACTTATTTTTTTACCCCTATATCATTTAGAAGTGTATTGTTTAATATCCAGATGTTATGGAATATTATAGTCATTTTTCTGTTATTGATGTCTAAGTTTAATTTCATCATTGTATGAGAACATTCTTCATATGATTTCTATTCTTTTAAATTTGTTACAGTGTGTTTTATAGCCCAGGTTGTGGCCTAACTTGAGTGTTTTGCATGAAATTGAGAAGAAAGTGTATTCAACTGTGGTTGAATGAAGTATTCTATAGATATCAGTTAATCCAGTTGATTGATGATGCTGTTAAGTTCAACTATATCTTCACTGCTTTTCTGCCTGCTGTATCTGTCAATTACTGATAGAATGGTGTTGAAGTCTCCAACTGTATTAGTGGATTTGTTTATTTCGTCTTGCAGAACTACCAGTTCTTACCTCTTATATTCCAACACTGTGTTGTTACACACATACACATCAAGAATTGTTAGGTTTTCTTGGAGAACTGACAATTTTATCACTATAGAACACCACTTTTTATCACTGATAATTGTCTTTGCTAAATTTCTCTTTGAATATAGCTACTTCAGCTCTCTTTTGGTTAATGTTAGTATGCTGTATCTTTTTCCTTCCCTTTGCTTTTAATCTATTTGTGTCTTATATTTAAAGTGGGTCTCAAATAAGCATATACAGTTAAGTCTTGCTTTCTACTCCACTCTGACAGTCTCTGTTCTTGAATTAGTGTCTGTAGATCATTCATATTTAAAGTGATTATAGGTATAACTGGATTATTTACAATATTTGTAACTTTTATAGTTATTGCTCTCGTTTTGTTTTATTTTTCTTTTTGCCTTCCACTCTTTTCTTCTGACTTTGGGTTTTAATTGAGTATTTTATGATTCTATTTTCTTTCCCTCTTTGTATGTCAATTATACTTCTTTTTAAAATTTTTAGTAGCTGCCTGAGAATTTGCAACATACATTTACAACTAATTAAATTCACTTTCAAATAATACTATTTGACCTCATAGATAATGCAGGTACCTTATAGCAGAGAATTACCAACACCTTCCTCTAATCTTTTATAACATTGCTGTCATTTGTCCAATTTACCAATAAGTTATGAACACCTAATGAATCAGTGCTTTAATTATTTTGAACAAAATGTTTTCTGTTAAATCAATTAATAATAAGAAAAAAATTTTAAAGTTTACCCTAATTTATTTCCTCTTTAATATTTCCTTTTTTTTTTTTTTTAACATGGGCAGGAACCAGGAAACAAAGGTTCTCCAGCACAGCAGGCAAGAACTATGCCATTGAGCCACCATGGCCCACCCAACATTTCCTTTTTAAAAAGGAGTTTCTGACCACATCATTTTTCTACTCTCTGAAAAACTTTTTTTAACATTTCTTGCAAGGCAAGTTTACTGAAAAAATAATCCTTCAATTTTTGTTTGTCTGTGAAAGTCTATTTCTCCTTCAGTTTTGCAGGATAATTTTGCTGGATATAAAACTGGGGTTTTCTTCTTTCGGCATTTTAAATATTTCATTCCACTCTCCACTTGTTTGCATAGTTTCTGAAGAGTAGTCTGATGCAATTCTTATCTTTGCTTCTAAATAGTAAAGTGTTTATTTTCCTCTTTGTTTCTTTAAGATGTTCTCTTTATTTTTAATTTCTTACAGTTTGAAAATGCATGGGTATAGATTTCTATATTTATCTTGCTTAGTGTTCTCTGAGCTTCCTGGATCTGTGCTTTGGTTTCTGTCATTAATTTTGGGAAATTCTCAGCCATTATCACTCCAAATATTTCTTCTCTTCCTTTCTTTTCTTCTTCTGGTAATCCCATCATATGTATGTCACACCTTTTGAAATTGTTCCAGTGTTCTTGGATATTCTGTTTTTATTTGTTTGTTTCCATTCGATCTTTCTCTTTGCTTTTCAGTTTGTAAAGTTTCTATTGATGCATCTTCAAACTCACCAATTATTTCTTCAATTGTGTTTAGTCTACTGATGAGTTCATCAAAGGCATTCTTCATTTCTGTTACAATGTTTTTGATTTCTTATATTTCCTTCTGATATCTTCTTAGAATATTCATCTCTCTACCATCTGTTCTTGCATGTTGTCTACTTTTTCCATTAAATTCCTTAGCATACATACAGTTATATTGAATTCCTGGTCTGATCATCTGAAAACTGCTGCCATATATTAGTATGGTTCTAATGCTTGCTTTGTATCTTCAGACTGTGTTTTTACCTTTTATTGTGCTTTGTTATATTTTTTTGTTGAAAGCCATACATGCTATATCAGGTAAAATAAACTGAGGTAAATAGGCCTTTAAGGTGAGGTTTTATGTTTGCTTGAGTAGGACTTAGGCTATGTTTACTGTGTGCTATAGCTATAGGAATCAGAGAATAAAATTTACTCTAGTGTCCTTGTTTTATTTCCTCTGTTGTCTTTGTGTTTCCACAGAGACTAATTCTTAAATAGGATATGAGCTTTGAAGTTCTTTCCATTGTAATTCTCTGTTGTAAAGAAGCCCTAGTGATGTGGTGGCAAGACATGGGTGGGGATGAAGTGTTATAAAATCCCGTGATTGGTTCTCAGTATTTTAGTAGGCCTGTGCCCCTGGGTTGTGACATTTATAATTACTTCTCAGCATTTTTTCTCCCTTTCAGTGAGACAGGAAGACTAGAAGAAGATGAAAATGTCCCTTCTCCCATAACAGAGATGGTCTAGTAAAATCAAAGTCAGTTTGGCTCCAATAAAATAATTTTTCTTGAGAGCGGACTTTTGTTAAAGAGAACAGAATTCTCAGGGTATGTTTCAAAATGGTTACTTTTCTCCCCCTGCTCCAGAATCACAAGGGAATTTTTCTCCAGTCTTCAGTCCAAAACCTGATGGGGCTCCTGGGGGGTAAAAGTCATGAAAGTGTGGGGGCCCCTCTAAGGATGGGTTCCCAGGAGTTTTAAGCTGTCAAGCTTGTCAATGGCTTGATCTCCAACAATTAGTCAATTATACTTTAATCTTACTACAAATTGATGGTTCTAGGAGCAGCTTACACTCCTAGTATGCTGTGATTCTCTGTCACATCAATTTTTGATGTGATAGTTTGTCCTGTGATCTTAATTCTCTGAAGGATCTAAAAGAGTTGTTGATTTTCATTTTGTTCAGTTTTTTTCTTGTTGTGAGGATGGGAGTGATGACTTCCAACTTCTCTATATGTTGGACTGGGAAACAAAAGTCAATGCAAGGATTTTGAGACAAGATCCTTCATTTTATGTATATATACATTTTTTTCATTCATTACTTATTATTGTGCTACAATCAGGTAGTATTGCGCTACCCATTTCTATACCTTCATTATATCTTAACACTTTAATAGTGTTAGAGCAAAGTATAACAACAGTGGATTTCAATCTTGCTGGGAAGTTCTGAGGCCCAGCTCTGCCCTAGTCATTTACTTGGGTCATTGTTTGAGCTTCCTTAGCTGTTCAAGCAAATACCATGCAATTGTATGGCTTAAACAATGAGAATTTAGTGGCTCACAGTTTTGAGGCTAGGAGTAATTCAAAATCATGGTGTCATCAGGGTGATGCTTTCTCCCAGAAGACTGCAGCATTCTGGGCCTGGCTTCCAGTGATCCTTGGTCCTTGGCTATCTTGTCACATGACAGTGCACTTGTTGGCCTCTCTTTTCTCTTCTGGGTTCCATTGACTCTCAGCTTCTTACTTCCAGGGGCTGTCTCTCTATTGGTATGAATTTAATTCTGCTTATAAAGGACAGAAGTAATAGAATTAAAACCCACCCTCTTCCAGAGAAGATGGCGGTTTAGTAAGGCACGCGGGTCTTAATTCCTCCTCCAGAACAACTAATAAAGAACTAGAAATAGTACAGAACAGCTCCCGGAGCCACGACAGAGACCAGACACACAGTGTACCCCATTCTGGAATGGCTGGACCGGCTAAGAGACTCCGCCGTGGTGAGGTCCCCGAGAGGTGCGCGCTTCCCCGGGCCACGGTGGCTGGCGGCCGGAGCCCCTCCCTCCCTCCTTCCCGGCCCGGCTGGGGGCTTTGGAACAGCAGTTCCCCAAGCCACAGTGGCCGGCACCCCTTCCCTACGCACGGCTTCCTGGGCCAGCTGGGAGCCTCGGATCGGCGGTTCCCCAAGCCGCAGTGGCCGGCGACCGGAGCCCCTTCCACACACGTGGCTTCCAGGGCCGGCTGGGAGCCTCGGAACGGCAGTTCCCCAAGCCGCGGTGGCCCTCCCACACGCGGCTTCCTGGGCTGGCTGGGAGCCTCAGATTGGCGGTTCCCCAAACCGTGGCAGCCGCAGCCCATCCCACACACGCGACTGGGAGCCTCGGAACAGCAGTTCCCCAAGCTGCGGCAGCCGGCGCCCCTCCCCCACAGACGACTTCCCGGAGGGAAAGGAAAGAGTCTCCAGCAGTAGTAGAGACTGAGCCCAACCTAACACCAATAGTGGCATTAATGAACAACTTCTGACTACTAAAACTAGGCCCTCAGCTCAGGCGAAACTGATCAAGGCAGAAGTTGCCAATTGGGCTAACTGAAAAGGAGGAAAGGGGGCGAAACAGAGCCTTCTGTGGCTGTTTCTATGGAGGCTTCATTGCCTCTGGGCTCAGCGCTGGGATTACACGATTGCAACTGCCCCGAACGCAGAAACAGGCTGCTTTCAGGGCTCTCTACCACCTGAACTTTCCCCGCGGGAGGGGTGAAATGCAACTCAGGTGGAATCCCTCTCTCAAAGAATTCAGATCCCAGGACTTCACAATTTGAAGCCATTAAAACCAATCTACAACCTTTCCTCTGTCTCCACCACACACCCAGCAGCGAGAGTCTTCCAAAGTTAAAGGAGCCACAACATCTTTTGCTGGTGGGACCCGCAGACAGACAAGCACCACATACTGGGCAGGATAAGAAAAACAGAGCCCAGAGATTTCACAGGAATGTCTTTCAACTTGCTGGGTCCCACACTCAGGGAAATCTGATTAAATGCCCAGACGCCAGCAAAAAATAACAAATCACACCAGGAAAATTGAAGATATGGCCCAGTCAAAGGAACAAACCAATAGCTCAAATGAGATACAGGAGCTGAGACAACTAATTCTGAATATACGAACAGAAATGGAAAACCTCTTCAAAAACCAAATCAATAAATTGAGGGAGGACATGAAGAAGGCATGGGATCAACAAAAAGAAGAAATGGAAAGTCTGAAAAAACAAATCACAGAACTTATGGGAATGAAAGACACAGTAGAAGAGATGAAAAAAACAATGGAAACCTACAATGGTAGATTTAAAGAGACAGAGGCTAGAATTAGTGAACTGGAGGATGGAACATCTGAAATCCAAAAAGAAACAGAAACTATAGGGAAAAGAATGGAAAAATTTGAGCAGGGGCTCAGGGAACTGAATGATAATATGAAGTGCACAAATATACGTGTTGTGGGTGTCCCAGAAGGAGAAGAGAAGGGAAAAGGAGGAGAAAAACTAATGGAAGAAATTTTCACTGAAAATTTCCCAACTCTTATGAAAGACCTAAAATTACAGATCCAAGAAGTGCAGCGCACCCCAAAAAGAATAGATCCAAATAGGCATTCTTCAAGACACTTACTAGTTAGAATGTCAGAGGTCAAAGAGAAAGAGAGGATCTTGAAAGCAGCAAGAGAAAAATAATCCATCACATACAAAGGAAACCCAATAAGACTATGTGTAGATTTCTCAGCAGAAACCATGGAAGTTAGAAGACAGTGGGATGATATATTTAAATTATTAAAAGAAAAAAACTGCCAACCAAGACTTCTATATCCAGCAAAATTGTCCTTCAAAAATGAGGGAGAAATTAAAACATTTTCAGACAAAAAGTCACTACTGAGTGCATATGTAGAATGGTATGATTTCTAAAAGTTGTGCTAATTTCTTTTTTTTTTCCATTAATAAAAAAATAGTCACTGAGAAAATTTGTGACCAAGAGATCAGCTCTGCAAGAAATACTAAAGGGAGCACTAGAGTCAGATACGAAAAGACAGAAGAGAGAGGTGTGGAGAAGAGTATAGAAAGAAGGAAAATCAGATATGATATATATAATACAAAAGGCAAAATGGTAGAGGAAAGTATTACCCAAACAGTAATAAAACTAAATGTTAATGGACTGAATTCCCCAATCAAAAGACATAGACTGGCAGAATGGATTAAAAAACAGGATCCTTCTATATGCTCTCTACAAGAAACACATCTTAGACCCAAAGATAAACATAGGTTGAAAGTGAAAGGTTGGGAAAAGATTTCATGCAAATAACAACCAGAAAAGAGCAGGAGTAGCTATACTAATATCCAACAAATTAGACTTCAAATGTAACACAGTTAAAAGAGACAAAGAAGGATACGATCTACTAATAAAAGGAACAATTAAACAAGAAGACATAACAATCATAAATATTTATGCACCGAACCAGAATGCCCCAAAATACGTGAGGAATACACTGCAAACACTGAAAAGGGAAATAGACACATCTACCATAATAGGTGGAGACTTCAATTCGCCACTCTCATCAATGGACAGAGCATCTAGACAGAAGATCAATAAAGAAACAGAGAATTTGAATATTACAATAAATGAGCTAGACTTAACAGACATTTATAGGACATTACACCCCACAACAGCAGGATACACATTTTTCTCAAGTGCTCATGGATCATTCTCAAAAATAGACCATATGCTGGGTCACAAAGCAAGTCTCAACAAATTTAAAAAGATTTAAATCATACACAACACTTTCTCAGATCATAAAGGAATGAAGTTGGAAATAAAAAATAGGCAGAGTGCCAGAAAATTCACAAATACATGGAGGCTCAACAACACACTCTTAAACAACGAGTGGGTCAAGGAAGAAATTACAAGAGAAATTAGTAAATATCTCGAGGTGAATGAAAATGAAAACACAACATATCAAAACCTATGGGACGCAGCAAAGGCAGTGCTAAGAGGGAAATTTATTGCCCTAAATGCCTATATCAGAAAAGAAGAAAAGGCAAAAATTCAGGAATTAACTGTCCACTTGGAAGAACTGGAGAAAGAACAGCAAACTAACCCCAAAGCAAGCAAAAGGAAAGAAATAACAAAGATTAGAGCAGAAATAAATGAAATTGAGAACATGAAAACAATAGAGAAAATCAATAAGACCAGAAGTTGGTTCTATGAGAAAATCAATAAGATTGATGGGCCCTTAGCAAGATTGACAAAAAGAAGAAGAGAGAGGATGCAAATAAATAAGATCAGAAATGGAAGAGGAGACATAACCACTGACCTCACAGAAATAAAGGAGGTAATAACAGGATACTATGAACAACTTGACGCTAATAAATACAACAATGCAAAAGAAATGGACAACTTCCTAGAAAGGCATGAACAACCAACTTTGACTCAAGAAGAAATAGACGACCTCAACAAACCAATCACAAGTAAAGAAATTGATTCAGTCATTCAAAAGCTTCCCAAAAAGAAAAGTCCAGGACCAGATGGCTTCACATGTGAATTCTACCAAACATTCCAGAAAGAATTAGTACCAACTCTCCTCAAACTCTTCAAAAAAATCAAAGCAGAGGGAAAGCTACCTAATTCATTCTATGAAGCCAACATCACCCTCATACCAAAACCAGGCAAAGATATTACAAAAAAAGAAAATTACAGACCAATCTCTCTAATGAACATAGATGCAAAAATCCTCAACAAAATTCTAGCAAATCGAATCCAACAACACATTAAAAGAATTATACATCATGACCAAGTAGGATTCATCCCAGGTATGCAAGGATGGTTCAACATAAGAAAATCAATTAATGTAATACACCATATCAACAAATCAAAGCAGAAAAATCACATGATCATCTCAATTGATGCAGAGAAGGCATTTGACAAGATTCAACATCTTTTCCTGTTGAAAACACTTCAAAGGATAGGAATACAAAGGAACTTCCTTAAAATGATAGAGGGAATATATGAAAAACCCACAGCTAATATCATCCTCAATGGGGAAATATTGAAAACTTTCCCCCTAAGATCAGGAACAAGACAAGGATGTCCATTATCACCACTACTATTCAACATCGTGTTGGAGGTTCTAGTCAGAGCAATTAGACAAGAAAAAGAAATACAAGGCATCAAAATTGGAAAGGAAGAAGTAAAACTATCACTGTTTGCAGACGATATGATACTATACGTCGAAAACCCGGAAAAATCCACAACAAAACTACTAGAGCTAATAAATGAGTATAGCAAAGTAGCAGGTTACAAGATCAACATTCAAAAATCTGTAGTGTTTCTATACACTAGCAATGAACAAGCTGAGGTGGAAATCAAGAAACGAATTCCATTTACAATTGCAACTAAAAGAATAAAATACTTAGGAATAAATTTAACTAAAGAGACAAAAGACCTATACAAAGGAAACTACAAAAAACTGTTAAAAGAAATCAAAGAAGACCTAAATAGATGGAAGGGCATACCGTGTTCATGGATTAGAAGACTAAATATAGTTAAGATGTCAATCCTACCTAAATTGATTTACAGATTCAATGCAATACCAATCAAAATCCCAACAACTTATTTTTCAGAAATAGAAAAACCAATAAGCAAATTTATCTGGAAGGGCAGGGTGCCCTGAATTGCTAAAAGTATCTTGAGGAAAAAAAAACGAAGCTGGAGGTCTCACGCTGCCAGACTTTAAGGCATATTATGAAGCCACAGTGGTCAAAACAGCATGGTATTGGCATAAAGATAGATATATCGACCAACGGAATTGAAGAGAGTGCTCAGATATAGACCCTCTCATCTATGGACATTTGATGTTTGATAAGGCAGTCAAGCCAACTCACCTGGGACAGAACAGTCTCTTCAATAAATGGTGCCTAGAGAACTGGATATCCATATGCAAAAGAATGAAAGAAGACCCGTATCTCACACCCTATACAAAAGTTAACTTAAAATGCATCAAAGATCTAAACATTAGGTCTAAGACCATAAAACAGTTAGAGGAAAATGTAGGGAGATATCTTATGAAACTTGCAATTGGAGGCAGTTTTATGGCCCTTAAACCTAAAGCAAGAGCACTGAAGAAGGAAATAAATAAATGGGAGCTCCTCAAAATTAAACACTTTTGTGCATCAAAGAACTTCATCAAGAAAGTAGAAAGACAGCCTACACAATGGGAGACAATATTTGGAAATGACATATCAGATAAAGGTCTAGTATCCAGAATTTATAAAGAGATTGTTCAACTCAACAACAAAAAGACAGCCAACCCAGTTACAAAATGGGAAAAAGACTTGAACAGACACCTCTCAGAAGAGGAAGTACAAATGGCCAAAAGGCACATGAAGAGATGCTCAATGTCCCTGGCCATTAGAGAAATGCAAATCAAAACCACAATGAAATATCATCTCACACCCACCAGAATGGCCATTATCAACAACAAAAAAAATGACAAGTGCTGGAGAGGATGCTGAGAAAGAGGCACACTTATCCACTGTTGGTGGGAATGTCAAATGGTGCAACCACTGTGGAAGGCAGTTTGGCGGTTCCTCAAAAAACTGAATATAGAATTGCCATACGACCCAGCAGTACCATTGCTAGGTATCTACTCAAAGGACTTAAGGGCAAAGACACAAATGGACATTTGCACACCAATGTTTATAGCAGCATTATTTACAATTGCAAAGAGATGAAAACAATCAAAATGTCCATCAACAGACGAGTGGCTAAACAAACTGTGGTATATACAATACGATGGAATATTATGCAGCTTTAAGACAGAATAAACTTATGAAGCATGTAATAACATGGATGGACCTAGAGAACATTATGCTGAGTGAGACTAGCCAAAAACTAAAGGACAAATACTGTATGGTCCCACTGATATGAACCGACATTCGAGAATAAACTTGGACTATGTCATTGGTAATAGAGACCAACAGGACTTAGAAACAGGGTAAGATAATGGGTAATTGGAGCTGAAGGGATACAGACTGTGCAACAGGACTAGATACAAAAGTCAAAAATGGACAGCACAATACAACCTAATTGCAATGTAACTATGTTAAAACACTGAATGAAGCTGCATCTGAGCTATAGTTATTTTTGTTTGTTTGTTTGTTCTGTTTTTTATATATATTTTTTGTATTTTTTATTTTTATGTTTTTCTCTATATTATCATTTTATTTCTTTTTCTGTTGTCTTGCTATTTCTTTTTCTAAATCAATGCAAATGTACTAAGAAATGATGATCATACATCTATGTGCTGATATTAAGAATTACTGATTGCAAAAAAAACCCCACCCTGATTGAGTTGGACCACACCTTAATTGAAGTGACCTCATTAAAAAGTCCTTCATCTAATAGGTTAACACCCACAAGAATGGGTTAAGTTTAAGAATGCATTTTTTCTGGAGTAGGGAGCTCTAAACTACCAGTGATTTTCCAAATCCTGTCCTTGGTGACAGATTCAGTGCCCAGGTCCCTGTCAAAAGCATGCAAAATTTACTTGTAGGGATCTGAGATTCTCCTGAGCCTTGTTTTGATGACTGAGACCCCAAGGGCATTCCATATTAGTTCTTTAGTCAGGGGTTTTGAAACAGGATCTGAGCTTGAACTCTGTATCACTTAGACATTCTCACCTGTTAGCATGTCCTGTTGCTACACAATGACTCCCCCACGTAACTTCTCCTAGTCTGCAGTTAGGACTCTGCCTACTTTCCTAACTGTGGGCTTGGACCATTCAGGCTTGTACCTAGACTGTTCCTAGGATTTGTTCCAGGAGGTAAGTCAAGTTTCAACTCCAATCTCTTCTGTTTTGTGTTGCCCATGCAGCAGGTGACTGAGTGAGACTCACCAGTGTCCATTGTCACAAGGCTGCAACACAAATTCCCCGTTACCTTAGACATCTTCATTTGGACTTAAGAGTTCTCATCGCATGTCTGCTAAGAATCCAGTACCCTGCACTTTCTTACTTAAATCTGTTCTTCATGAAATCACCATGGCACACTTAAGGCATAGCCTTCAACAAGATTGAGTTAAGGGATCTTTAAAAATTATCCTTCTAATTGTTCTAAGATATCTATCAATATGACTTGTACAGAAAACTTTTGTTTGGTGTAAAATAGTGTTTTCAGTGCTTGGGAGTTTGTTAGAAATATTCGCTATTTCAAGTTTTCTTTTCAGAAAGATGTTTTATGCACTTGTGTTTATGTGTGTATACTCTTTTTTCCATCAATGGGAAAATTCTGGCAATCAAATTACTTAGAAGCATTTTTAAATCAACTTCTCTCTCACTTATAGAAATGTGCTATTTAAGTGTCTTTGAAGCCATTACTGAATCCTTCTGACACTTCAAAGGGAGGACAGGGGTAAAACATAAAGAAAACTAGAGGCTCTTAATATAAAATGAAGATAGTATTAACCTAATTTGCTGTCAACACTTGTCAGGTTGCTAATGTCTGTGAACTTCCCATCCTTCTCTGCTTTATAGCAAAGAGAGAACTGTATGAAGGATGAGGTACCCCAGGTTGAACAGAGCTCCTGCCAACTGGGTCATTCTTTATGGGCAACCCAAGCATTTGGACATTCTATTTTGATTTTTAGTTTAATCAAACTGAAAATTGGGAGGAGCAGGATATATTCACAACAAAGTGAATATATCAGGATAAAACCAGCTCTATAAGTCCCAATGGTTTCTGAAACTGGTAAAGCCATTGGTGAGCTTATGGTAGTTAAGTTCAGGTGTCAATTTGCCCAGGTGAAGGTGCCTAGTATTCTATTTCTGGGGACATGAGCCAATGGCATGTGAACTTCATCTGTTGCTGATTACATCTGCAGTTGGCTTGAAGGTGTGCCAGTTGCAATGAATGATGTTTGATTTAATTGGATGAATGCTTAAATGAGAGAGCTCAACATAGCACAGCCTAAGAGGCTCAGTTTACCTCATCTCAGCATGTGTAGCTCAGCCCAGGCCTTTGGAGATGCAGAAAGGAATCACCCTGGGTAAAGTTGTTGGAACCCAGAGGCCTGGAGAGAAGGCCAGCAGAGATTACTCTGTTCCTTCCCGTGTAAGAAAGAACCTCAGTTGAAAGTTAGCTGCCTTTCCTCTGAAGAACTATACATTTTTAACTAAATAAATCCCCTTTTATTAAACGCCAATCCATCTTTGGTGTGTTGCATTCTGGCAGCTTTGGTAGACTAGAACAGAGCTTTACAGTCAATGTCGTGTCAGTAATCTAATATCATAGCTGTAGATACTGTAGACCCAAAGGAAAAGGGAGTAAAAAGGGGAATAGAAGAAGAAAATGTGCAGAGAAGTAAAAGGAAATGCAAGAAAGAAAAAGAAAGGAGTAATAGTTGCCTCATAGTGTTTTTGTGTCAAAGAACAAAGATAGCACTGGGGGAAAAGTTTATGGCATAATGGGGTCCAGACATCGCCCTCAAACCCCAACCTTTAGGCAAACCCTTTTTTATCTATGTAACCAAACCCATCAGGGATTGCTCTCTACCATTTGCCAGGCTCTGGTTCCCCATCTATAGCTACAGCACAGAAATGTAAAGCTATCTTTAAAATATCATAAAGAATCCTAGGTGCTCATAGGTGAAAAGGACCACTACCATCATGGAACCCCACCCCTCACCCTCTTGGTGTGTATAATCCCTGCTAAGCATTCCTTGAATGTCTTCAGAGACTGGTGATGCATAATCTCCTGAGGTAGCTTAATCCATCCCCCAAAGATAGCTCAGATGTGGGAAAGTCCCTCCTTGTGCCATCAGGTCTCTATTAGCACTTGGCATACCTGGTCACCAGGAAGAAAGTGACTATCAGGGTATTATGTTTTTGCATATGGATACTGAATTTCTGTATTGGAAAAGCTGGGAAATCTTGGAAACTGGCAAAAAGTGTTTTAGGGGCTAGGGCTCAAAGGACCTTCTTTTCAGGAAGCTCCTGGGGACAAAACACCATGTGTCTTGTTGTGATGGAAGGTCTTGCCTCCATGCCATGCACATTGAATCCAAGAAGTCTCTGGCTGGTTTCTGTGCAGACATCTGAGATAGTGATCCCAACCTAACTTTTTTCAGAAAGGGTTTGGGTCATATGAGCTATAACTTTGAGAACCCACACCTTATAGATAAACTGGTAATGGCAAAGTTAGTATGGGGACTGAGCCTGCTCTGATAGAAAGGAAAGGAGCATTCGAAGCCTGTTAGGTGAGTGGCAGAGAGTGAGATTTCCAACATCTTATTGATTAGCCACTTTGGTGCTTCAGGATGTAGCAACTGACAGAAATATGTCTTAGCTGGAGTCATAAGTTCATGGAGCCACAAGGTGAGCATGAAAAGATGTCTAAGAGAATGTGTGCACAGGTCAAAACCATAAGTATATAAAAATGGATTTTCAAAGCAAGAGTGGCCTAATATGGGTATTGGAAGTCAGAGTAGAGAGCCAGGGAAGTTAAGAGTGAAGAAGAGATAGCTGAAACAGCTCAGAGTGCTCGTAGCTTAGAAGATTCTTGGGGTAAGAGTTGTGAGTTGGGCTGGACTTTCACAGTTGTAGAATTATGTGCTTGTGGGAAAGCCAGATACGTTTAAATGGACCACCATAGGGACAATTAGCAAAGCAAGGTGGCAGACTCCACAGGGATCAGGGATGAGTAGCAAGTGAGCAACGTCAGCGGGTAAGGCAATCGTGTGGAGCAGTGCCTGGGTGGTACTATGGGAAGGGAAGTCAGCTTTGCAGGAGGAGGCTAAAAGGGCAGCATCTCAAACCCAGCAGCAGCCAAGAGTAGTGGGCAATGAGTGAAATGGGTGAGGCTTCCAAGGGGATCATAGCTTTGCCAGCCAATAGAGAGGAATATACGGACTTTGGATGAGGCATGCCCAACCTCAGTAGAGCTGCAGCAAACAAATACAGAGTGGAATGGGTGGAGAAAAAATAACTTATTTGAAGGGAAGCAACATTTTTTTTCCCAGACATACTTTTTAGAAAAGCTAGTGAGAAGACACATTAGGGATAAGAAGGCCTTCAGTGTATGGTTCTAAGCTGACTCCAAATGTTTGGTGACTCTTCACACGGCAGCAAAATTCAAAAATCCTACCCTGGGATTGAGGCAAATACAAAGAGCACATCATTACTTCCTCCTCCCTGCGCTCTCCCTTTCTCCTTTCCTTCTGTCATTCTACAAATATTTGCTGAGTATATACCACTCAGCAACTGAGGGGATCTTAGGTTTTAAGCGGCGGGTGGCATAGCATGCCTTTCAGTATCTTTTTAAATATTATTCTGGCTACTATGTTGAGAATCATCTGAAGCATGCAAGAGTAAAATCAGCAAGGCCAAGTGGTAAACTAGTGGAATTCTTAAAAAATAGTGTAGGCCGTACAAATGAAGAGAAGAGAGAAGAGATAGAAGGAAATGCTTGCATGCTGGTGGAAGAGCTGGCAGGACATGCTAATAGATTGGGTATGGGGGAGAGGTGAAGGATGGCTCACATTTCTAAGGGATGTACTTGAACTTGATCCGAGTCCTACTCTCACATTTGGGTGAGCAAAAACTCTCAGCATTGTGTCTGCATCTGCCTGGTTTTACTATTGCTTAATGCCTTGATCTCCAAATGCACTTAGAAAATCGATGCTTCCCTGTGTTGATTACCACAAAATTTTTTTTAGTCTACTAAAGATCCTTTTTAGGGTGCTGTCACAGGGGAAGCCCCTCAATGCATGCTGCTTAAGCTTCTGAAACCATGCTGACTCTCACCTACTCTCAGCAGCCCTCCAATGATGGGCATCTGTCTATCTGACTATCTGACTAACAGACACCTGTTATATGTATCAGTTAAAGTCTCTTGGGAAGTAGCCACTGGTACCCTCATTATTCAGTCCTTCTTAGCCACATCTGCTGACTTCCCCAACCCCCTTCCTTGCAAACCTGAAAAATGAAGTGTTCTCATTCTTTTTTCCTCCTCCAAATTATTTCTACCTCTTGCAATTTTTCTATACAAATTTTACCTTCAAGGAGTAAGTGAAGACCAAATATATTATTTTATTGAGGAATTGGCCTCCATATCTTTTTTTTCTCCCAAGGTTTTGATAAGGGTTAGCCTCTAAGATCCCTTTTAAGAAACAGCTTCAAGCTTTGCTTGAGAGAAAGGGAAAAGTTCCCCACATCAGATTTATACTTCTCAGTCAGGACAGGGTCTTCTTGCAGTAGCAGAAATGACTGTAAAACTGTGCAACTGTTATTGGACCAGACAAGACAAATTTGAGAATTAGGAATGGCCAAGCTGTCTGAATTCCCAGGCCATTAGTTCTACCTTCAGAATGGGGGCTCCTTTCATGTCTGTGACACTCACACAATGAGAAAGAACATTATTAAGATGAGTTTACCTGCTGTTTTTGAGGTCTCTTGCCCGCTATGAGAAAAGGATAATTTGAATGTTTATCATGAAGCCTGGTCCATTTCTTACTTCTCAACCTGAACATTTTGAGAACTACAGATACCAATTATTGAATGTACCAGTTGTTGATCTAAAAACTAACATGCATTTTATCATATAGGATTCAAACTTAACTGTTCTGACCTTGGAACCCATGGTTTTAAACACTATTCCATAGAGCAGAGAACCAGGGTAAAGTCTTTATGGCAGCAGGCTCCCCACAAACGTCCATTCTAACTATAAATGAATCAAATATATGGGAATTTCCTCTGCATAGATTTCTGGACAGTCTTCTATGTTTTCCCGAATCTGTTCCAGGCAAACTGGCTTAGAGGAATGGGTTGTTGGGGGAACAAGCTCAAGTGATAATAGAAATCTTGATTGTGAACAAAGTCTCCATGATGGGAATAAGTGTCGAAGCCTCTGACCTTGGATCCCTGCTTTCTTAGAGGAGCCATGTGATCAGATACAGAGAAGCTGCCCATCTCTGCCCATCCCTGCCCTCCAAAGTCCTGTTTTCTGAGAATCTGTCTTAGGGGGCTCTGTCACACCTTCCTCATCTCCCCCAGTCTGCCCCAGTGTCTCCTGCCCCACCTCTTTTGCTCATTTCTGGCTTACTAAGAATAGCCTGTGCTGCTCTGCTTCTTTTAACTCCAAATCAACATTGCCACAAGCCAAAATTGTAGGCCCTTCAACCTCCAAAGTTTCACAAGTAGTGCTTCACCAGGGGTGGCTCCAGGGGTACCTTGCCTTGGCCAAGCCTTGTTTTCTGAATTGCATACCTGGCTCCTTGTTAGTGGCTCACTGTTAAGGTCTCTTTATTAATATCATGCATGTAGAGGTCATTTCTTCTTCCTCTTAATATGTGGTTAGAAACTTGACAAAAGAATTCCAGCATCTATCCACATTATCAGAAACCCACTTGAGTGCTGTTAGATATCCTACCACAGAGGCAAAGACACTTGGGGTTTTGAGACCACATATACTTCCTAATGCTATTTCTTGTAACATTCCTATTAATTGCTGTTGCTTCACTTCCTCTATCTGTTGGTCCCTATAATATTTTACTGGTGTGTTATGACCACAATCCCAAGTCTTCTTCTTTATTCCCTGTCTTCCAGTGTGAGGATGCATGGGATAGACTGGTTGATCCTATTTCCACTTGAGAGAGCCAGCCCCGAGCATCCATCTTATCACTAGCAGCAAAAAGGTAGGACTGAATCAAGCCTAAGCCTATCTGCTACAGTCAGACATTCTCCTTCCAGGAAAATATCCAGTTTCTTAAATATTTGTGTGTCAGTTGAAGCTGGATTGAATTTCTAACCTGCTACTTTCCTAGAAAACTTTTTGAATCACTCCCTCTGGTAAACACACAGTGCATGACTCTCTAACTGACTCTCCTCTTCCCAGACCTTGGAATTACTCTAGAGGCCGCTATGATGATATCAGAAGGTTACAGATATTTTCTCTGATCTTTAGATGCTGTCTATTGACCATAATAGCTTGTAAGACATTAGTTTCTACTCCTCAGCACCACCATCCATTATAGCTTATTAGCCAGGGTGAAGATTCTAGGGATGTGGTTCAGATCTAGGGAGAGCATTTGACATGCAATGCATTGGCACCACATCATGATTCAAAGATCTTGCTTCCACAAAAACCCTCAAACTTTTTCCTCTTAGTCCCTTATACCCCATGTGCTACCTTGATTCTGCTTTCCACAGATTTCCAAGAAACCTCTGAAAACATTCCCTCATATGTTAGTACCAACTAGAATGTGCAGGTGGGACAAATCCTGGGACCACATCATCCGTATTGACACCTTGCTGGAGTTCCCCTCATGGGTTATAAGTTTCCAAAGCAAATGTTCTTCATTTATGGCATGTGACAGTCATAAATGCAATCCTGGAAAATAGAGTCAAATCCCAGCCCTCTTCCACCCATATCATAACATCAATAACATAGCTCTTATTTTTTATAAAACTTGAGTGTGCTGTTTATACACATAGAACCAGCCAATTGTACAGAACTGATGCTTCACAAGTATGCTTTTAAAATAAGCAGTGGTGAGAAAACAGATAAACTCTCCACCTGTAGGTAAATCCAGAATTATGCAATATCTAATGTAAACCATCCAATCTGATTTGCAGTACACTCCTAAATTTCTTCCACATTGACATAGAGTAGTGGAAACACATCTCTTAGAGGTACATTTCTTCGGGTTCAGTACAGACCTCTTCCTGCTTTCTTCCCAGAAAATTTAAATTCCACAGAGATGGGCCAGCCCATTCATATGTGGAGAACATGAATAAATTTCTTTCCTCTGATAGTTAGAGAAGCTCAGATTTTATCACAGGAGAGCCATGAAAACCTGGGGAAAAAAGGAAGATGGAAATAATAATCAATCTTCAGTGAGTTCTCTTGATTGTACTGTCAAAATACATCCTGAACCTAATCATTTCTTCACTGCCATTAAACTGGGCTTAGCCTTCACCATCGCTCACCTGGTGACTGCAAAGGCCCTGAATGCTCTCACCCCTGCCTCTCTGCTCCTGTACCTGTCACTGTTCCCTGGCCCTTAGCTCCAGCCACACTGGCCTCTACTTTGAACTGACCAAGCTCATTTCTATTGCAAAGCCTTTGCTATAACAGTTCTCTGAATCCAGACATCTCTTTCTTCAGATCTTCTCCTTGTAGACATTTTTGTATCAGATCAAAGGTCATCTTCTTAGAAGGACCTCCTTTGCTGTCTAATTTAAACCAGTGGCTTTAGCATATCAGTGTGCTTTAAATTTTCATTACAGAATTTATAAGAAGTAGACTGTTTTTTTGTTTTTTTTTTAATTTACTTTGTGCTTCATTCTATGTGTCATCCCTAGTAGAAAGTGAGTTTTATGGTAAGACTCTAATTTGTGACTGAATCGCTAGGGCCTGGAACACTGCCAGATGAGCAGTAGACATTCACATGTAGTCATTGAAAAGGTTAATGAACAGAGGAGGGAGTAAGGTTCCTGCATTCCAACTTTGCTGACGACAACTCCATTCCCATACAGTTTCCTCATGTGGTTAGAAACAATGCATGAACAGAAAGGTTATGAGATAATAAGAAACGGATCACCAACCAGGCAGCTAAGGATAAGCACCACCAACCAGATGACTTGGGGAGGTGCAAGATTACTACTCACCTCTTAGGGCAAGGGAGAACGTTATTGCTTTTTTTAATGAAAAGGCAGAATGTTGACTTCAATGAAACTTCTGCTCCTTTTACTACCTCTCTTAAAGAGTAAGGTTGTTTTCCATGTTTTAATATTCAGTACTTGATTCTAAGCCCCATAGCCGGCTTTTTCTTTGTCAGAATCACTAATGATACTCATTCAGCATCAGGTTCCTTTCACCCTGGATACATTTCCTTCACCATAAACTCCTTTGTTTGATGACCAGATCCTCATAATCAGTTCTGTTTAGCTGTTCAGCATGACAGAGGGCAGGAGTTACAAAAGACTGACAGGTAGGGCCCTATCACAGTGAGGTTTAAAAATAAAGATGATATTCATTTTACATTAAGAACTTACCTAGAAAGAGTTCTGCTTAAAACTATTAAGTTACCATTTTGCCCATAGTAGAAATTCAAGCAATGTCATTGAAAGAATGGATGGACTTTCATTTCACATTTTCTATGTAATATGGTAACTTGCTCCTACCTAAATGCCATTCATTTATATATGTAGGGTGGCCATTTGGAATAAGCCCAAGCTTTAAAAATAAAATGGTGAAGACAAATTTACTCAATAATTTTTTATTGAGTCGATGCCATGGAATAGATTCACAAGAGTTAAAAATAGTTGTTTTTCAGGAAAACAATTGGAAAGCTCACATAACCAAATTATTTTTTCCATAGTCTGCAAATAACATATAAAAGATTTTAGTATGTTCCATAAAAGTAATTTCAAATACCTTCCTAAGTTCACTGCAA
The DNA here is from genome assembly GCF_023851605.1 of Tamandua tetradactyla. Lineage (NCBI taxonomy): Eukaryota > Metazoa > Chordata > Mammalia > Pilosa > Myrmecophagidae > Tamandua > Tamandua tetradactyla. Next base: position 46,822,293 of record NC_135329.1, on the reverse strand, counting down.
AATGAAGCCAACAGCATTGACCCATAGAATGTAAAAGCTTGAAGTGGTATTAAAAATCAGTTATTCAGAGAAACTGAGAACCAGGGAGTATGCCAATTGTCCATTATCACTAATTCAACCAATGACACTGCTGCATGTACAAACTTAGTCTTCTGACTTTGCAGCCTGACTCTCTTCCAGCAATACAACTGGGGTTTCTCCTTACTCTTAAGAATACGGGCTTGTGCAATCCAAGTTTGCATCCATGGTAAATGTCTTTGAAACATAGAAAAGCCTGTCCAGATCATTACATGTATTTTAAAATTGTGTTCTGGATAGTTTTAGTGTTAGCTGTCTATAATGATAATATTTATGCAGTAAGAGTATGCTTTTCATTTGAAAATAGCCACATAATGTTTAGCCACTGGAGCCAATGTGTCAATGAATGTTTGAGCTTAGCAGGCTTTCTTAACTTTAATGTGGTTGCAAATCACTTGGGACTCTTGTTCTGATTCAGTAGGTTTGGGCTGGGGCGTTCTGCCCCATGCCCACAGGCTCCCAGTGGGCCTGATCCTAGAACACCTCTCCTATTTTACAATCAAGTAGACTAAAGCTCACCAGTGGGAAGTGACTTGTCCAAAGTCACTAGGATAGTTTTAATGGATCTTAATTCTTTTTACTCTTAGCATGGTATTCCTTCTATTTCACCTCACCGGCAGTTTACCATAACCATCACTCCTCAAATACTATGAATTAATAATAGCATATTATAAGAGAAATATAACTTATACAAAGACTAATTGAGCTAATTTATTTATAAGCCACAAATTGGCAGGAAAGGCATGCCTGATACACATTGGAGACTTATATCTAGATATAACAAAACAACCCACTCCTCTCATTTTTTTCTTTGATATGATAGCTGTGAATCAAGAGAATATATATATTTTAAAAAATAACCTTTATTGAAACGGTGATTTCAAACAATAGAATTTAGTTGAATAAAAAATATAGTTAGGCTAAAAGATATGACAGTTTTAATGTTTTATTTTTGAGGGAACTCATTCTTTCTAACTCAAGTATTTTTTAATTCTCTTTTAAGTCCATGAAACAAGCTTCCTTCTTTCTTAAGGGAATTGTCTTGAGCGCAGGAACACATCAGGGTGCCCACAAATTACACTGTAGATCCCCATCACCCTTACACACATATGAAACATCATCCTACACGTTCCCTTGCCCCCTTCCAGCCTATTCCTCCATAAAATCCAGTTCATGCCCTCAAAATAACCAGAGTGATCTGTAACATGCCATATGTTCCCTGAGAAGAGATCAGTGACTGTCCATTGTCCCTAGAATTAGGCACACATTGCTTCCTGACAGGCAGGCAAGGACCACCATAGCCTGGCTGCCTGGCCTCTCCAGCATTGCCCCTCAGCCCTTGCTTTTCACGGTCTGAATGTTTCCAACCATAAGCCCACAGTTTCTCAGGGACAGCCCAATTTAAGTTTCCCAAACTTTACAAATGGCACCCATTGTGGTGGGAAGATGGCTGGCTTTCTCTGCTGGACGAACTTCCCATCTCTCTTGAAGATCTAGCTCATCAGTCACTTCTGAAAAACCTTCTACTAATCCTTCACAAAAGAGTGACTCCTGCCTCTGCATCCATAGCACAGTGTCCAAACTTATCAACTCATGATAGCAAAGTATCTCAGGCATGTGCATGTTTGTGTGCATGTGTGTACACATCTGTGTGTCTGCATTTGTGTTTGTGTGTGTCTATATATGTTTTTTTCATTTGTGGGTATATGTGTTGTGTGTGTGTGTATTTTAATTGCATCTCCTCTACTAGGAGGGGAACATTTTCAAGGCAGGGAATGTATTCCATTAGAAATATAATAAGTGGTCTAAATATTTGCCCCTTGCTGGGGGAGTGTAGAAAGCAGGTGAGTATATAAACAGAAAGAGGGTAAGGCAGGGGCAGCAATTAGCACCAATTGTTAAGCAGAGTTGCCCAAATTTCCTTAACCCACTTGGGGTGTGATTAAGTTCCAGGTGCCTGTTGCAGCTTAACAGCTCAACTGTGGCTAATCAACTCTCTAAAAATGGAGAATAGACTACAGCTTTATTGTAACTGTAGTGTGAAATTATTTGTCTGCTTTTTCTTCCCTCCTCTTGCTCCAGTTAATGAAGAGATGCCAGTATTCATAGACGAATAAACATTATATCAGACTATATAATTTGTGTTTGTTCCATAGGTGAAATAATTTCTGATACGGTATGTAATGCAGCAAAAGCAACAAGGAGAAAGAACTGAATATACAAAATTTTTAATAAATGCAGATAAATATAATGACTTCTTTATATTTAAATAAGAGGGTATTCTGACTTCTCCTGTTACCACCAACTTGTGTATAGTTCTCATTCTCATAATGGGCCTTTATGGAGCAAGTGGGAACTTGGAGAGTCGCTTAACCTCTCTGAACCCAGTTGTCTCCAGCTCTAAAGTGGAAGTAATAAGAGTCCAGCCCACATCGCTCCCCAGATTCTCATAAACATTAAAAGAGATAACATGTGAGAAATGACATGTTGCTTTTATGATAAATAACCATCATCATCATCAAAGAGCTACATTTTCTTGAGCCCCACCCTTCCCACAGACACTATGATATTCAAATTATATACATTATTTGATTTAATATTTATAGTAAGCTTACAAATTGGTTATTGCTGTTATCCCCATTTTACATATATGGGAATGAAGCTTAGCTACTTTTCTTTAATGGGCCAAAATCATACCACTAGAAAGTGGCAAAGGAAGGAATCACATAATGCTCACCGCTACAGAATACTTGCTTTGGGTGACTGAGTTGAACAATTGCGGCATTTGGGTAAGCAGAGTGTATTTATTATTAGTTGGGGAGCTTTGCTGGTAAGTAGTAGCCATGACTTCACTTATGTCTTGGGGATACAAGCTGCCCAGAGTTAGCAATTCCTTTTGACTCATTCCAACCCAAGTATCTGACTCTACTTAAAAAGACCCAGAAATAGTCCTCACCCCTGGGGCCGTTTTAGCCACCTGCAGCAAAATGGAAAAGCCAAATCCCAGCTTCTGCTGAGCAGTCCTTTCCTCCTTCCCTGCTGGCTCTATGGATCGGTTCTCACTCTTTCACGTAGCTCTGCTGCCTGAGCCCAGCTTGGTATGTGCCTTATGTGAAGATGGCCTAAATTGCTCCTGCCACTGTCTGAGACAGAGTCTCGCCCCCCACCCCCCTCTAAGACTGAACAGAGGGATGCTGCCTCTGGTGTGTTGAGAACCTCCAAAAGTGCCTGGAATGACAGAAGGGAACTAAGTCTTCAGGAGGGGGCTGGGGTTGAAGGAGAACTGTTCACCCAAACACACCTTGGCTGCTCGAATTTGTAAGACATCTAAATGGGAGTAGGTGCCAGCCCAGGGTCCTTTAGAATTAATATGCATACAGCGAGATGAGGAAGACTGCTCTTATAGAAATATAGGAGTCTGGGGCCAGGAGGGACCCTAATGATTGCCACAACTTCCTTTTGGGTAGTAGCACTCTGCACATTCCAGGATTTCATCCTAGAGGTCTCGAGAGACTCCCTGAGAGCTCAGTAAGGTACACATGATTATCACACCCATTCTACAGGTGAGATTTGAGAGGTTAGTTGATTTGCTCAAGGTCCCACTGGTACGTCCATACCAGAATCCAGACCTTTAAACTCCAAATACCACCTTCCATACCAACTCGTAATTGGAACAGGACCCATGTCTTTCACCTTCTGGCTTAAAACTTTTTCCATTATTTCAGAAATCAAATAAATAATAAAATAGCAGTCCAGATCACCACCAACCATGCAGACGCAACACCCACCACGGCTGAGGAGTTTGACTGAACATCATGCTCAGTGATTATAGACACAGTCCTAGTTTAATTATTTGCTTAATCTGAACTTAAATGGGAAAAAAACAATTCAGTAATTCCTTAATGAACACATTTCATTGACTTAGGCCTTGAGGAATAGAAAGATCTTTTTCCCCCATACTCTGATTCACATCATGATAGTATCAAACAGTATAGACTTAATAAGTTTCTACTATTTACCTAAAAACTCACCACATGCTGAAAGGGGTGAAAAGGACAGGCTGTGTCACCTGGTGGAGAACACGTGGGGTGGGCTCTGGATTCTGAAGGTGTCCTGATGAAATGCCACTGCAACCTCCGCTGCCTCTGAGACTCCGGGAAGATTAGGTAACATCCCCAAAGCTGTGAAAAGAGAAGAGCATCTCCCTTATGGAGCAATTGGCATTCGTGAAAGATATCATAGGATGATGCCTAAGAGGAGTTAGCACTATGCCTACTGCATAGTAGGTAATAAAATAAAAATCATCAGACATTGAATGTTTACTATATGCAAGTAAACATTCTAATTTTCCCATTAGAGCTCATGAACACCATATTAATAGTTATTATTATTTATATTTAATAGTGGTAGAATGGAATTGTTTATCTGTTGCCTTTGTGTAGTTTTTTTAATATATTTAAGGGATCAAAATGATGCACTAAAAACCGGGCACTCTCAATGAAGTTTGTGGCTTGTCATGACTATTAAGAGTGATAACACTGGAAATAAACAGAATTGGGATTTAATCTTTGCTCTGCCACTTGTAAAAATGTGAGTTTGGGCAATTGCTGAACCTTGCTGCACCTCCCCTTTCTCATCTATTATAAGAAGACAGCAATAACTACCTTCTATGGTCATTTCAAGGATTATATGCCATCACAGATATAAAAGACTGAAGTTGTCTTTCATTCATTCAGTCATATTTAAGTTTCTGCCAAATTTTGTCACTAGTATAGGATTAAACATGTCCTATAATTGAGTGCATCGTAAATACTTGATCAATGAGAGCTCCCAGAAACAATCTGTGCAGAAATAGCCTGAGAGAAGGAGAAATTCCTTTTCACCCTAACACTTGGCCACCTTTCCTGCTCTCTCACTGTCCTTGGTGCAGGGCAGCTTAAACTGCTCAGGTAGCTCTGCCCCCACACAGTCAGGCAGGGTCCAGCTTCCTCTGCAGTGGCCACTAACAATGCTTCTTATTGTGGAACAAACTTTTCTCATAAGGCAGCACATTAAACACACTGGCCAAGGCCCCAGATGGAAGGTGGTTGGAGAGCCCTTCCCAAAGTTGAGTGCACAACTTAAACTTCAAATGTACAACTTCCCTGCAGGACTATGCCAGTGCCATCTGTCCATGTGGCCTGGTGTCACTTACAGACAGATGGATGCCTGCTCCATATGACCTGCCAGGTACTGATGACTTAGATGAGCATCTGTATTCCACTGCAGAGGCCCCCATGCTGGGTCTGAAGTGCCATGCCTTCCATACCTGGCTGAAGTGCCCAGGGAAGTTCATCCCCTCAGAGAAGTCAAAAAGGTGGACTCTGTCTACAAGAAGGCTATTTACAAAAATATAGCAGCTGGGACTTGAGGTCAGGATCGGGGTGAGGCTGAGAAGGAGGACTAGTATGTGGGTGCCACCTTCCAAAGGGAAAATATTAGTAGCGTGATAGAACTGTTTAAAGTACATGAAATCAGCTACAGAAATTAAGGAACATGTCATATCCTATGGGATGGTTAGGTTCTGGTGTCAACTTGTCCAAATGATAATGCCCAGTTGTTCAGTCAGGAAAGACTGGCCTGGCCATTGCTGCAAGGATATTTTGCGGCTGGTTGATAAACCAGAAGGCTGGTGTATTAAATCATGTCAGTTAATTGCATCTGTGGCTGATTACAGCTGCGATCAACTAAGGCATGGCTCCCACAATGAGATAATCCAATCAGTTGAAGACTTTAAGGGAGAAGAGAGACTCTTTCACTATTTCTTCAGCTAACAAACCTCTCCTGTGGAGTTCGTCTGGACCCTTCATTGGAACCTCAAGTCCCATCTGCACAGCCTGCCCTATGGATTTTGGACTCTTCCATTCCCACAGTTGCATGAGAGACTTTTATAAATCACTCCTATAGATTCTGTTTCTCTAGAGAACCATGACTAACACATACATTTTTCTTCAACTGTGGAAAATTTACATTTTTCTATAATTGTGGGGGAAAAGATACCCTAACATATCTTATGTAACTTAACCATCTCACCTCCAGCATTTTATTCATACTCTACGATGGGTCCAGTTACCGGTTGGAAATACTTTATGAAGCTTTGCAGTGGTGCTGCTATTTTAAAATGTTATGTTGCTGAAGACAGAGTGATGTTTTATTCACTCTACAGATATTTGCCATGCATCTATTTTGCACCAGCCAATGTGCTAGATGTCCAGAATATGCAAATACAAATCATGCTCACTACGCTCAATTGCTTGTCATTCAGAGGGCAAATAAACAGAACTCCTGTGTGACCTGCTCCCTAAGAAATGTGTGAAATGCTCCCTGCTCTATGACAGATGGAGTTGGACCAGAAAAGAAATGCCACTGGTTCTTGCCCTCAAGGTAATTGTAGTCTAGTTAGAGAGACACAATTAAATGTTGGTTTTCATAGCAAGCTTCACAAAATTTCTGAAGTTCTGAAGGATGTACTTCCAGATAAAGAAAATTATCCCTAAAAGAGGGTCTGAGATAAAAGAATGAACGTTAAGACAATTAAATGAGACACATTTCTGGTTAACATATAAATCCAAATAAATACTGTCTATATAAATTAAGGATAACAACAATAACTAATTTGCCGATTAAAAAAGGACAGATCTTGAAACTGTTAAAAGTAACCATGTATAACGAGTAGAAATGCTTGAAGTTAGGGTGTGCTATTCTGGGAAGAATGTTCAGATACTATTTAACTTTAGATATTGTTAAGTATAATATGCATAGTAACTACCAAAGTTGGGCACAAAACTAACAAAGTGGAATGTAAAAATTTTTTATCAGTAGAGAGAAAAACAGGAAATAAGAAGGAAAATACTATCAATCTGAAAAAATAATCTGAAACAAGAATAAAAAGAGGCAAAAGAAACAGATCAGAGTACAAAAAACAGAAAGAAGTTCAAATATATTAATATTCCATATAAATGCAAGTAGAATGTTTTCACCAGTTCAAATAGACAATGTCAGGTCAGATCTTTATAAGTCATGTAAATATTTTGGATTTCTTTACTCTGAAATTCTTATAGAGTGGCCTGACATCTAAATTCACTTTGACATCTGATCTTCATTGCCTTATTCTGGCTGGTCTCTAATTTAACATCCTAATAGACATGCAAAGTATATACAAAGTGCCCAAACCACTGTAAGTACTCACCAGATATCAACTATTAACTATCATCATTATCGTCATCATCGTTGTTTTCATAATTTTTTTTAAGATTGTTTCATATTGACTGGTGGTGAGGAAGGGTGATTAAAAAGTGTCAGGGAGTCATCTCTGGTGGTAGGCAAACTAGCAATGCAGGCCTGGTGGCCCCTCATATGCCAATATCCTAATTTTACACATGAGAAAATTGAGCCCTGAGCTCACAAAGAAGAGAGAGATTAGAATATGCACATCTTCTGCCCTGTGCAGTGTTTTATCCAACATACCATGCAAGATTAGTTAGATTTGGTTATGTTATGTTATGATAACAAGTAAGCTCTGAAATCACAGTGATGAATCAAGATATAAGCTTATAGTTTAGCATAGCATGTTACATAATTTCAGCATAATTTGTTGCAGCAAAGACAGCTGCAAATCTTGAGGGCTCCAGGGAAGACCACTTCTAACTTGCAACTCAGGGATCAAGGTGGATTTCATATTTATATCTGTCTTCTAAAACACACGGCTTTCAGGTTCATAAAGGGAAGAGGTATATGGAAGATTTACATCTGTTCTTTAAAACAAAAAGTTTTATTCACACACCCTACAATCCATCCAAAGTGTACATTCAGTATTATAATCACATAGTTATGCATGTACCACCAAAATCGATATGAGAACCTTCTCATTTATCTGAAAAAAAATCCCATATCTTTTTTATGCCCCTGTTATTTACACCTGCTCTTAAGCATTTCAGATTGCAAGTGACACCACTTCCCTCACAGCCCATTGGTTGTTAACCCCTTACATGGCTGCATCTAACCATATGGAGGTACAAGGGTATAGCTTTCCCAAATGCTGAGTCATTGATTCACTCATTGATTCATTTGCTGATAAGTTCATTCATCAATTCAATTTATCATTATTGACCACTGATCACCCTTTCCTAATCATCTGGAACAAAAATACAATTCTTAACCCTTCACTGTTTTCCTGAAGATGAACCCTCATTGCTTCTTCCTGACTATAAATAAAGGTTCAAAATTCTTATCCTGGCACTCAAATCCTTTCTTTATCTATCACCAAAAATCTCACTCAAGGACGACCTACTGAGCACCTACTGTTTGCCACACAGCTTTCTCTGAGCTGTGCAATCAGCAAGGGAACCTAAAGTCTTGTCAAACACCTGAGAACAAACAATTAAAAGCAGTCAACTCACATCCCCAAAACCCTGTTCATCCCAGATGAAACCAGACCCTTGCCTAATGCCTGAGTCCATTCTCAGAGTGGATCTCTGCTCCTTTCTGCTCATCTATCTCTTGTCTGACTGAGCTAACAAGCTGGCTAGTACTACATTTTGTTCCCTAAAACAGCTCTGAGTTTATCTGCTTTACTCACCCTGAAGTTGTATTGTTCCTTATGCCTTTCCCCTCAGTAGCTGGAGCTCTTGCCTTTGAGGTTTTTAAGCCAATTTATGTATATCTAGCTTTGCCTTTTAGTTTAGATGATGTTTTCCATACTCTTTTCTGTATTGTGTCCTACCATGGTTATCTACTTCTGCTCAAAATTGACAACTGATGAAATAATCCCAGAATACAATCAATTTACTGGCTTAAACATTAATATTAGAGGGTTACTACTTATTGAGGCCTATCCAGTATATAGATGTTCCACACACATTATCTCATTTATCCTTATGACAACTTTATAAGGGTAGATATTAGTTTTCCCCATTTTATGGATGAAAAAAAAAATAAAACTAAAGCTCAAGGAGTTTTAAATAATTGTCCAAGGTCACACATAGCTAAGCTTCAAATTCTTATTTACCTAACTTTAAATCTCTTGCATTTTAGTACAAAATACTCCATTCATTCATTCAACACCCATTCATCTGTCCGTATCAATTAGGGAACTATCTTGTGCTTAGAACTATGTCAGGAGCTAGTAAGAAACAAGTTAAATACATAGACTGTGCCCTCAAGGTACTTTATTGAAATGAGGAGACAAGGCTTAAGCAGGGGAAAAGCTAAATAAGTGTTCATGAGGAGTCTGTGGATGATCATGTTTAAATAGGTGTGAAAAGTGCCATACTAATGATCAGGGCCAAGCTTTCTCAAGTGAGAAGTAACATCACAGCTTGGGCTGATGAAGCAGAGGGTCTTGAATGGGGACTTAAAGAATGAATAAGGTTTGATTAGGTATTGGGAGTGGGGAAACTGAAGCAGAGAGCTACTTAAAAGCCACATATATATGTATATATAACATATTATTACACATTTATATATTATATTATATATATTATAAATACATGCTTAGGTATAAATATACATATATGAATATATACATATACACAAATATACATATATTTAAATATAATGCATAACAAATATTTTGTAAGAAGACATGAATGCATATTAATATTGTAGTAGTTGCTTCTTGAAATGATTGTCTGTTGTTTCCGTTTAGCAGAGGTCATGGAGTAATTATGATGTGCCAAATATTGGAGGGAACAAGCTCTTTCCTTCCTTCAAAGAGTTTCTATCTAGGAAGGAAAAAAATTGGATAAGAAGATGAACAATTGCAAGACATGTAAAGACTGTTCTCATGTCAATGCATGGGAGATGCAATGGGAGGAGATGGGAAGAGGTGCCTTGGTTAGCTGGGTGGGCAGGTAAAGCCTCAGGTGCAAGGTGATGTGGAATAGCTGGAGCTCCCCTGGCAAGGGGAAGCCTAGCAAAGCTACAGCGTGGACAGAAGCCTGGAGGATGGTAGCTGCCTGACATCTGCGGGGCACTGTTCTTGGTTCAGTAAGCCTGAGGCAGAGCACTTTGGATATGGGACAAGGACAAGACAGAATATTGAAGCCAGGTCATGAAAGGTCTTTAAGAACATTTTACCATCAACTTGGACTTCATACTTTAGCCAATGGAGAATGATTCAAAGTTACACATCAGTGGAGTGGTCTAATCATACCTGTTCTTCAGCTTGCTGATTCCGGTGGCTACATGGAAGATGAATGGAAGGAGAGGAGACACTTGCTGAATGTTTTTCAGGATTTACAAATCCCTGACACCTCTATCATCTTATTTTTGAGTTCTGCAAACTAAGTTTGCAAGTGGCTAGGTTCTTTTGACTGAGTAGAAGATAAGGAAAGGAAGACCCCTGTAGAAGGCAAGGGTCTGTGGACGTCAGGCCACATGTGCACAGCGCTGAGGACCGAGGAGAGCGCTGAGGGGATGCAGGAGAGAGGAGCAGGAGGGAGAAGCAGATGGGCAGGATAACGGACCCATCCTGAGTTCTGATCTTCCTTTCCTGCATGTTGGCAGACAATGTTCTTGGGGGTAACCTCTCTGTCTGCATTAAAGGGAGCCATATAACTGTTATACTCAAGCCCACATGTTTTTCTTGCTCTTTTAGATCATATTAAAGGTTTTATATTTTCCTTAGTTACTTATTGATGTTTCTGTCTTACCCATGGCTCTTTAATTTCTGTCAGCTAAGGTCAGACAATGTTTGTGTTAAAACCTCCAAAGGACGGCAAAGTGGATGTACAGTCAGGAGTCTGAATCAACAAGTTTTCATTTAAACAGATACTTAATTCCCACCCTTTATCGAGGTGCCGCAAGCAATACCAATGCAATGAAAGTCTCTACTCTAAAATCTTATACCCTAAAGTAGCTTCTATAAGAGGCTGGGTTCAAACTGAACATATTAAAAGCATCTAAACATGCTGCCCTGGTTAAAAACAGGCTTACTGAATCAGAATCTTTGGAGAATCAAGAATCTATACTTTCAAACAAGCTCCCAAGTGATTCTTATGCACCTAAGTTTGAAAATCAATGAGTTTGAGTGAAGGATAAAATGAAATATGTGTGAAGCAGCATGAAGTTTAGATAGTAAACAATGTCCTTTACCCATAGCTTTCCTACCATCAAGCAGCACTGATGTCTTTCCATATGTGTGGTCTCAAAGGAAGCGCCATGTAGAAAACAGAGCACAGCACGCCTATGGATGTACTGGGCAAATATTTGGAAATCTACAGAACAAACAATTGCCTTGAAAGCAACACTTCTCTTATAAGAGCCCATTTTATAGTGAGGGATATAAAAGAGTTTATGGGTTCTCGCTTGTGAGATCTTGGAAAACTGAGCATCGGTATTTACATCATCTGCCAAAATGTAGGGAGAGATAGTTGATGATCTAATAACCAAATTCCTATCTAAAAGAACCTACAGTTTTGACCAACAAGCAGGAGAAGGGGAGTTCTGGGGAACATAACTATCGTTGTAATCATTGCCTGTGAGAAAGGGTCAGGAGCCCTACTTCCCAAGACCTCTCCTTGGACAAAGGATAAAGGTCCATAGACAGCAGACGCATGAGAGAAGTCGCAGCCAGTTTGTAAGAAGAGTCTCAGAATGGTAGACTTCTGTCCCAAGTCATAATGCAGGAAACTACAGCTCTCAAAGAAAGGATCCTCATGCAAAATGATCTATGAATAGTAGGGTCATATGGCTAAGGAGAATGTTTTATGAGGACAGGCCTGAAAGGAGCATCTTAAACTACTGCATATACTAAAGTAGAGAAAGAAAGCAGAAAGTGGCCAAAGTCCACCCCTGAGCTTTCCATGGAAAAGGTTGAACAGCCAAGTGCATAGAGGGACAGGACCAGAATGGAACCAGAGGCTGTAAGTTGTAGAATGGCTTGACCATGGGACTGGAGGTCACACCAGGAGGATGAGCATCAGCAGCAGTGCCCTGTGCACAAGGATCAAACTCCAAGCCAGATACACTTCCCTGCAGTGAGTACAATGACTGCAAAGGCAATTCGTGGTCCTGGTACCATATAGTCAAAAGCCCAGAGCTCAATTCTCAGCTTTGTTATTAAAACAATGATGTGACTTTGGGCAGGGCTCTTAATTTCTCAGAGTCTCAGTTTTCATACCTATGAAAATAAGGACAAGGATACCTCATGGAACTGTTAGGATTAAAATAGATGATTTATGCATAAATACTATAAAAAGTAGAAACATACAATCATATCTATAGATGTATATATGTGTGTGTTTTACATATATAAAATGTGGACCTTCAACTCAGCCTTTGAACAGATAGTTAAGAAATCTACCCACTCTCTGTTGTTCTGGGAAATGGTTCACCACAAAGAGCCACTCTTCTCTGTGTGTTATAGACAAGTCTCTGTACACCCTTTCACATGGCTCCCACAAGACTCCGGATGACTCTCATGTTTGCCTTTGACAGAATCAAACAGATCTTGCCCCTTCTGCCTGAACCTGCTGAAAGGCCAGACACAGACCTTTAATTCCTGGTTCTTTGTCTCATAAAGGATGAACTGAGGTTAGGAGTTTGTTCCTCTGAAACTAGCTAGACAGAGAGATAAACATTTCCTGATCAGTAGAATAAGACAGTAAAAAACAATCTCAACAGTAAATCATTCTACTTATAACTTGTCTCCTCCTCCTTAAAAAATTTAAGGCAAAATTTCACTCTGGCAAGACACTGATCTTTCAATGGTGTGTTCTTCTTCTTTCAATAGCTTGAATAAAATCAGTTTTGCTTTGATAATTCCTGTATTCATATTCCTATTTACTGTCCTATCTACTTATCTGTCTGTCTGTCTATCTATCTATCTATCTATCTATCTATCTATCTATCTATCTATCTATGCCAGTTTGAATCTGTGGCAGATCCCAGAAAAATCATGGCCTTTAATCTTCATTCAATATTGCTGGCTGGGAGCTTTTTGAATGTTTCCATGGAGATGTGATCCACCCAACTGTGGGTGGTAACTTTTCATTAGATGATTTCCATGGGGGTGTGTCTCCCCCCATTGAAAGTAGGGTTACTTAATGGAATCCCTTAAAAGAAGAAACATTTTTGAGAGACTCCCTTTTTAAAGCCATGAGAAAATCACAGCAGAGCCATGAGGTTGAGAGAATCTGGAGTCCAACCAGTCAGCGACCTTTGGAGATGAGGAAGGAGAACACCCCCAGGGGAGTTTCATGAAACAGGAAGCTGGGAGGGAAAGCTGGCAGACTGTCATCATGCTCGTCACATGCCTTCCCAGTTGAGAGAGAAACGTTGAACCCTTCGGCCTTTCTTGAGTGAAGGTAACCTCTGCTTGGTGCCTTAATTTGGACATTTTTATAAGCTTGCTCTAATTGGGACATTTTCTTGGCCTTAGAACTATCAACTAGCAACTTATTAAATTCCTCTTTTTAAGAGCCATTCCATTTCTGGTACATTGCACTCCAGCAGCTAGTAAACTAGAACACTATCTATCTAATCTATCACTGTCTCATCACTATGTTTGCGTGTGTGTGTGTAGTATTTGTGCCTATCCAACCACTCCAAAGGTTTAATCTCCGATTCTTTTCAATTTGATGTTTCCTTGGTTTGGGGAATGAAGGAGAAAATGCTGTAGCTTATGGCTGATCCTAAAAGATTGCTACTCCAAATATGATCCATGGACAGAGCATATAGCATCATCATCTAGGATAAGGGTCAAGAAACATTTTTCTGTAAAGGGCCAGATAGTAAATAGTTTAGGCTTTCTGCGCCACATAAGTTCTCTGTTATATATTTCTCTTTGCTTACATTTATAGTCCTTTGAACATGTGAAAGTCATCCTTAGCTCACTGGGTACAAAAATTGGATTAGGGCTGGAGTCAGCCCTTGGATAGTTGTAGTTTGTGGGTTCCTGATCAAGGAGGTTGTTAGAAATGCAGAATCCAAGGCCTTATCCTACATATTTAATAAATCATAATTTGCATTTTAACAAGATCCCTAGGAGATTCAAATACGTATTAAAGTTTGAGAAGCAGGCAAACCAATTTTGACTACTAACAGAGGTTGTGACATGTCTGCTGTTCTACTAAAAGGCTAGATATTCTTATTTGCCAATAATAATAAGTTGGATTTTTATTCAGATATTTAACAGCCACATTGCTGTAACCCATGCCTTGAACTACCTAATAAAGGACTTTACAAACACAAACACCATATCCATGTATTTCATCTTCAGTGAAAATTCATAGGACTGAACAATATATACGCTGAGAAATTTTTCCTCCGTACTTTGAGAGCCATGAAAAGCTAGTGACCTGCTGTGCTTAACTGACCCGGAAATAGCTTTGCATTTAATTTTAATTTGCTATGGGTGGCAACATTGTTCTTTTTCTGGAATGAAAAACAACAAAACCCTGACTCTGGTGAAGGACAGCAGCTGCAATTGATTGCAGAGACATCTAATGATGGGGGCTGGGAGGGTGGGGACAAAACCTGCTGCAGAGTCAGGGGAGATGCCATCTTCCTGCACAAAGGAAAGAAAATGCCCAGCTGCAGCTTTCCCCCGAATTCTGGTGAACCCTGGGTGTCACCTCAGAGGGACCAGGCAGGGGCCATGCCTGCAGTCATCCACCAGCTGGGGTTGGAGCTTCCTCTAGCTGCTGGAAGCACTTTGGAGCTAGTAGGAGAGGTCCAGAAAAGGAATACCTGCATTGCCTTTTGAGGATTAATTCTTTCTCTGTTATGAAACTAGGCCAGCCTAAAGCAAAATGGCAATGTCTTCAAAGTGAGTGCCCTGCCTCCCAGTGGGATGTCAGACCTCCCCACTTTGATCTCCTGCCCCTTTTCCTCCCACCCTTGCTTACCGGCACAGGTATCCTCCCGTGTTCTCCCCTTCTACTTCAAAAAAGACACTTAGAAGCTCTGTATTCTGCACTGTCCGTCCCCCACTCCATAGTTCCCACAGCACTTTTCATGGTAGCCTAAGCTTGTGAGGCTCGATGTTTCCATTTCCTAGCAGATTAGGGGAAGATGATTCATTTCTTCCTGAAAGTCCTCCCTTTAGGTAGTGGCTGATTTGTCTCTGGGTATGATAGTTAAGAAATCTTCTTTGGTTCAGAATCTTGGGCTGAGCAAACAGCATAGTTTTGTTTCTGTCTCTGGAATTGTGCAGTGCACTATCTGGATGGCCACAGGTCATATGCTCTGTCTATGGATCATTTTTGGAGGAGCCCCGACTCAGCTCCCAGGCGGTTCAAGGTTGTTCAGAATTGCAGCAATGCCAAAAAAGCAACAGAGACATTCTGGTCTCTTCAAGAAAGCTTATATATGGGTATTAATGATTACTAACACACAGAAGGCACTGCCTGCGTGCATGGTAGAGTTCTAAGCCGCTAACATGTATTAAGTCACTTGAATCGTCTGAGGCTGCTAAAAAAGAGGTACTATTATTTTCTCCTTTGTATAGATCAAGAAACTGAGGCATAGAGGTTAAATAAGCTGGTTAAGGTGCCAGGAGTAGTAAATGATATCTCTGAATCCAAGAGTCTAGTTTCACAGTTTACCCTCTTAATCATTATGCTAACACACTTCATAATAAATAGAGGCCTTTACTTACTTTTTAACTTTCATTTTTAACATATGTTAAATAAGGGGAAAGAAAAGAAAGCTTTTCCTGAAGCCAATTCTCATCAAACTTAGGCCCTTAAATTTTTGGACCTATGTCTTCTATATCACTCTCTTTTCTGGTTGCTGGGAGATTCCTCAGGGATCTGGTGGCTTTCCCAGTGGAAGGGCCCATTTGTAAGGAGTTTACAATATTTTTGGATGTTTCCTTCCCTAGGAAGAAAGGTGTTGAGCCCTCTTTGAAATATGAACATATCTTTGTGACAAGAGGTGGTTGTGAGTCTATTGTATTCAAACTGTGAAAAGCAGATATTTACAAGTGTCTGACCCCCTAAATCACCTTAGACTATTTGCACCTGGGTCCCACCAAGTACATAAATTGCTCTTATCTAAGAGTTCAGAGAGGAAGTTTTTATTGTTTTTTTTCCCCTGGTGTTCAAAGATGTCTTAATATGCAGTAAAAGATAAGAGGAAGGAATAAGGGAAGAAAAGTGCCATAGATTGGCTGTCACCTGAGTCCTTCCAAACTCCAAAATTCTGAACCAAACTAGTGCAGACACCTGACCATGACATAGAGCAATCTCAGACTGCAAGTCTCATGGAATATCCTGTTTTGAAGGGGTCAGCCTCATATGAGTCGTTGGAGCCTCATGTGCAACACTGCTTATCGCACCCCAGAAACATCCCTGGATACTTGAATTTCTGGGACATCTACTAGGGATTTTGGAGTGAATGATGGTTTGAATCTACTGTAATCTCCGACTTGTATTAAAAAGTTCTCCTGCCCTCTGAAACATAGGAGAGCATATTGGAGAAAATCTGACTGAGTTATCGAGTTGAGTCACCTATTCTAGCGTATAGAGCCCAGGCTCTTCCTATGATGCAGGGAAAATGCTGAAAACAGCCATTCATGGCTTCTGGAATGTGTGGGATGAGGATGCTCAGGGAGGAGACCCGGAAGCTGCAGACAATAAACATGTAAAGATTGCACCAGGCCATGGAGATGTGGCAGGCACCATCTCAGACTTAGAAAAAGCAGCATTTGAAGGAAATTGTTCCCACCAAAAAGCTTCCCATGGAGTGGGCTACTACAGGTTTATAAACATTCCTTTGCCCCATCACTAACTATTCTGCTGAAAGCGACAGAGTTGGGGTGGAGGGAGGGGTCTGCCTCTAGAAAAGCATGATTTGCTAAAAGAATTCAGTGAGTTTTCAATGTGCTTCTTGGAAAACAGCAGAGTCAGGAGGAAAAAAAGAACTGAAATTGAAATATGGTCACAGAAGTCAAAGAGCAGTTCCCTGCTGATCAGAGGGTCCTTTGCAGGAGATCAATCAATGAAGACATTTATCGAACTTACAGTTATGAGCTGAGTCCCGAGCTAGTCACCCTGGAGTTTCTGTTTCAGGGAAAAATTACACGAATGGACCAGATCTTATGTCTGACTCCAGAGAGCATTTGAGGAAAGAAAGCATGAGGTCACTTGGGACCCAGGTGCCCCTGGGATAAAGTGCAGCTGCTCTGAGTTCAGAAAAGCAGGAAATCCCCATAGGCTGGGTGCTCAGGAAAGCCTGTGAGAGGGAGATAAAGACCTGAGTAGAGCCTTAGAGAAGGGAGGATTTACCTGAGCAGGGTGCGAGTGAAGGCAGGTCTGCCCTGGGTTAATGTGAGATGCAACATGATGCATCTGGCTGTAGCAGAGGGCTTTCCTAGGGATAACCTGGAGGCATCAGAGGCAGACCCATGTGATAATGATTGAAGTTTTGGAGCAGCAATACTGGTGGCAGTGTTTAGGTAAGCAGCTGGACTGCAGTGTGAGAAGTGAGGTCAGGAAGAGCAGGGAAATCTCTTAAGAGCATTCTACAATGGTCCTCCTATGAGGTAATGGGGACCTCAATAGGCTAAAGGCAAAAAGAATGAAAAATAATAGACTGCTGAGACTGCAGCTAAAAAGAGACCCATCACAAAATGGACCACCCCATCCATACTATAAATTGTTACATCTACAGATCAAGGACCATACTTGTATCACCTATTATTGAATCCTTTATATCTAGTATATCGCACGCTTCATGGTAGGAACTCAATAACTATTTACTGCATTTGTTAATGAATATAAATTAGAGGTCAGTAATGCCACAAGAGCTATAATTCTTAGCCAGTGGGTATTAAATACTTACTATGTAGTGGACTCTATGCTTTGCTTTTGACCAAATTATCTCAATTTAATCTTCATAAAAACCATTATAGCTATAATGCAGTAAATAGTTATTGAGTTCCTGCTATGAAGCATGCAATATACTAGATGTAAAGGATTCAATAATAGGTGATACAAGTATGGTTCTTGATCTGTAGATGTAACAATTTATAGTTTGGGTGGGGGGTCCATTTCATTATCTCCATTTAATAGAGTTTTATCTCTAAACAGATAATGACTTGCCCAAGGCCACCAGGTTCCTAGAAGGCAGGGCTAGGATTCAAATACACTTTTTTCAGGCATCAAATGCTTCTTCCTAATGATTACACTATAATGTTCCTTGTTGCCACAGTAGTCCCAAAATCAAATAGCATTACTTTTCAGGACCATCAACTCTTCTGTATTACTTGAGTCATTGTTTTCTTCCATAGGTGTATATGGTTCGGGTGTTTCAACTAAAGTTGAAAGTTTTGAACATGATTTCTGGAAACTGTATGTATATATTCAATGTATTATTTTATTCCCTAATAATTTGTTGATTTGTGATAGTTACTGGTCATTACTGAATGTAAAGCTTCCTTTGTAGCAGGTAATATTCGTTGCTTCCCAATAGCAACTGCCAACTTTTCCTCAAAAAAACCAAACCTCAAAATTTCAGCTTAGTATATCGCTCCTCAGGTAAAAGACCTTCCTAAACATCTTTGCAGCTAGATTCATACATCTAGGTAACTAGGTTCTGGATCATGACATATAAGCAGGGGTGGTTATATTTGACATCTGGGAGTTGTCCTGAAAGAGAGAGGACAAACCCTTTATGCTTCTTACCTTCCTGCCTTCTGGAATGTGGATGTAATGGCTAAAGATCAATTCTAAGCTGCCACCTTGGACCCTGAAGTCTGTAGCAAGGATGGGTGAGCATCTTGACAAGAAGAGCCTGAGTCCTGACTCCTGCTGGCTTTCCTATCAGTCCCAGATTGCCTGCTTCTTACATGCTTTCATGTAAAAGATAAACTTCTGTATTGTTCAGCCAGCATAATGTTGACTTTCCTATGAAAGACAAGTGAACCCAGTCCTAATTGATATACCAATAAAATGGTACTTCACTTTAGGTAGGCCCCCAAATAGTTGATTTGTTCCCCTTAGAACAGTGAGAATCAGGATGGTGTCTCAAATAATTGACTTATGTGGATGATCTGACTGGAGCCTGAATTATGAGCTTTACAGACCCATGGATTTGGAAGAGAACTTTGAGTTCACCTAATTCTAGCTCCCACCCAGAGCAAAACTCCTTTCCTACAGGGTTTCTGAAATGTGATAATATGATGTCATTTTGAAAAGGATTGCTAATTGTTCTCTGTGGCCTGTTTCTTCTTTCTCTTTGGACTTGACAGCAATTAAATGATCTAAAGGCAACAGAAGTTTTTTCAAGGATTTCTTATAGCCCCCTCCCATTTTTAGCCCCTGTGATCATATTCCCTTCCCCATACCCTCATAACCAAAGCCCTATAGTTTTCCTTGCAGTGGGAAAGCCTACCCATCCTTAGTGTTATATGAATTTGCCCTCTCCTTTTTTATTCTGCCCATATACACATGTACATATGTTATATCTCACTTGTCAAGTTATTCTCCTGGAAAAGATCTCAGAATAATGGTGGCTGAATTAGTTTGTGCTAATGTAGTTTCAGATTTTGGATATTTGCACTAGGAAATTCTTCTCAAAGGCATAAATTTATAATACTAGAATGTCAGGCATGAGGGACAGATTGGGAGAGAGAGACATTTGGGTTGACTTTCACATCATTCTTAAAATGCACTTTTCCTGGCTACATTTTAAGCCCACAATTAGGGCTAAATCTAAAACATTAAATCAGACTTCTGAAAGAGCTATTGTTAGCCAAGTTGGATCATAGCCCGATTGCTGTGGTAGTTTTCTACATTGCTGAGATGGAACTACTCAAAGGCATCACTGCCATTCAAAGATCACTGGTGACTGGATGAGCCATAAGGGCCATTTGCCATGAAGCACATGTTTCTAGATACAGTGTTCCTTGAGTGTTCCATCATGCCAATCTCCAAGTCAGGAAATATCTGAATATGTGCCAAGACCAGCATCAACCATGAGTAAAAATTTGTAAACTCAGCAATCTGTCATTGACATCTTTTTCTCCTTCCTTTTTCAAGGCAGCTGAACATGGTTAAATGAGTAAGCCTTTCGATGTGACTGGTTCTCCCACTTAGTATTTATGCTCTTAGGCAAATTAATTATTTAAATTTCAAGGCTTAAATCTCCTCAAATGTAGATTGCAGATAGTCATACCTATGTGAAGGATTCCTAAAAACGAAGTGAAGTGATGTGAGTAAATGGTCTGAGCCAAGTGCCTGTCAATGGTGAATGATAAGCAGTTATTTCTATCTTTCCTTCCCTCCAGAGACTAAGATTTCTCCTCCTTTCCTTTCTCTTCCTCTCTCTCTCTCTCTTTTCTTCTATTCTACTTTGCTTTGTCATGGTCCAGTAGGGACTGGGAGTTCTCTACCATAGAATTTACAAACAATTCACTGGAAATTCCAATAGGTAAATGGAGTGACATCTTTCTTTATGATATTGTAAAGGACTTTTAAAATAGGCTGGAGCTAAAGAGAGAGAGAGGAACAGAGGAAGAAAATTAAGGAAGTAAGAGTGGTAAGAAAGAAGGGATGGGGAGAAAAAAAGGAAAAGAGGGAGAGATGAGTTTTTTCCCCTCCTTCCAGTTTCTATCTTAATGGACTGGGGGTGTCTTAATCGACTTCTACTGTGAATAGGGTCTAGACAATCTCCTTCACTTCAAAACAGCTTCTTAATGAGTGATCTTTGGGCACTCCATTTTGCTCCTAAACAAGACTTGGAAACACCTTGCAGAGGGCTGCAAACCGTTATTTCTACCAACAGGAGGAGACTACTTGGAATAAGGCAGCAGGACGAGACTTACCTGTAGCCTACTGTCAGGTGGGAGGTCCGAAGTTCCATTTATACAACAAATATTCATTGACCACTTAAGACCCACCAGCCATTGTGCTTGGCACTAGAGATACGACAATAAGCAAAAAGGATAAGACCCGTGAGACCTATTGCTGAGGTAGAACAGCAATAGTTCTTAGCACAATGTTTGAAGGAAGGCTGGGTAGGGCACAGCCAGTCTTTACATAAAAATAAAATTGGACTAGCATCCAGGCCCATTGTCGCCTCTTACCTCTACTTTCAACACGGTCTAGATTATTCTCCCTGTGATCTTCCTCTGTAATGAAGAGGTATATGAATCAGAAAATTCTGTCTGTCCATTCTTTTGCCAGGTCATTTGGCTCCTGAGGGAACACAAGATTCTTCTTGTGAAGGTTTAACAAACATTGTGACCTGCTAATATTCAGCCTCCTTTTACAAGGAATCCGCTTGCAGAGCCTTGAGCGAAAGGGAAATGTTGGTGGTGCATTAGGCTAGAGGTTCTGCTTAGGGGGAGTTTTGCTACAACATGACATATGCATTCTTGAAAATTACCGCCATAAAAACTGGAAGGCTTGTATATGGAATTAGAGAGTCAACACTAAAAACTTCATCAGTGACACATTAGAAAGTGATAGAAACCTAATAAAAGCAGCATGGTTATATACATGGTTAAATGGTTAAGTACAATCTACTACAATAAATATGATGCTTAACCTTGTAAAAGACATGAACTTTGCTTATGGTAGTAGTTGTCAAAAAGATTGTCAGTTGTGGGTTATTGTGAAGTAGTGGAAGGAAAGTTACCTGAAACCAGATGGGAAATATTTGTCACAAAGGATCTAGATGGATGAAGTTCGTAACACACATGGTGAACTGAGGAAACTGGTAGATGTCTGCAGTGAGTGTGGGTTTTGTGAAACTCCTATGCTCAGATCAGCTGGTACAGGCTTTGCAGTCACATATGTCTTGCAGATGAAATCATGCATAAGCAGAGGCAAATTCCACATTATGCTCAAATTGTTCCCTAATTAATCAATCATGTTGGAACAAATTCACATTTTCAAAGCAAGGGTCATATTAGAACAGACTGCATGCACTAGTTGTGCTGGGAACAAATAATGTTGGTAGTCCCTGTGTAATTATTAATAATGTCTCCATTTTCCTCCCAATGTATCCTACTTCTAACTGAATTATATGGTCATTCCATGTATATAGAGGGGCCTGAGAACCAGCAGGCTGTTCGACTTAAAAAGCACATACTTTAAGTGAAAGCAGCCCCCTCTATGATGGGCCTGTGATGAAAGGATCCTGCTTACAATTTCTCCTGCAGTGTTTATCATGAACAAGGGAATTCACTGTTATTGTCCATTTTCATTCCTTAATTCCCAGCCCCAAAGCCCCCTCCCTATCCCATGAACTCTTTTCTAATCCAACCAAAAGTTATTTGCTCCATCTTTCAAATTGTAGTCATTGCTCGATCATAGCAGTCATCATGTGTTACTGCTGGGAAATTTGGGATGTATGTCTTTTGGTCCCACTGAACTGGGGGTTACTCAAGGTCCGTGATAATCCATTCCATAGTTGTTAAATACAATTGCCTCTTTCTAATCTCCTCTAAATTAGGGGCATTTTAAATTTTGTATGCATAAAAGTCACCTGGAGTGCTTGATATAAAATAAAAAACAGATTACGAGGTTCCTATAACAGGGATACTGATTCAAGAGATCTTGATCAGTATCAAGAAATGGAATGTGAACTTCCATTTCTTCATCCATAAAATGGTCAACATAATTAAAATAACTTAGAGTTACTGCCAGAATCAAATAAAACTATGCATTTATCCTGTCTCTCAAAAGTGTATATTTAGGGCAAAACAAGTGTAAATCCTTATTGTTATCATTGTCACTGTTATTGTTAAAAGCAGCAAAACACTTTAAGGATTTAACCCTTAATCCACTACTAGGTCCTCATCAGTTGACATAAGTAGACAGAAATGCCGATATAATGGGGTCCAGTCTGGCATTGGCAGGGAAGAGAGAGATGCAGGCAGAGCAGGTGCGAGGATGTGAGAATACAAGAACTCCTTCCCAGTCCTGCCTCTTGTTTGCTCTGCAAGTAAATGCCCCTCCCTTTCACAGACCCAAATATCTCACCATCTATTTGCTAATGGAACAAATGGCAGAGCACATTCATTCAGAGAAAGTGGGATCAAAAAAAATCAAAGGCAACTTTCACAATTACACCAGAGAAAAACAAATGTGCTTCAGATGAAAGAGAGAAAAAGTCAACTAAGTTAAGACAGACAAAGAATGGATCTAAAACATCTGTGCTTCTAAGATTTCTTGCATGACTACGAATTACCTGGGGAGAAGAAGCAATGCAATAATTTTTATGTTAGGAAGTGAGGCAGGAGGAGGGAAAGAGAGTAATGAAGTATGGCACAGCGGAATTAATTTGGGCGGGCTGGAATGGCTAGGGCGGAAAACTAGCCTAGTGGAACAAGCACCGAATGAGGCATTGAGTTCCCTTGTCTTTAGACACTGTCACTTGCTGACCAAAGGGGTTTTGGTTGCCTTGTCCCTGAGCCTTAAATCCAAGGGGAGCATAAAGCCTTCACGTGCATTCCTGTCATTATTTCCCAGCCCACCAGAATACTGACCCGCTGAAATAGCTGCAGACACTACAGGCTATTCTGCTGAGTGTCCGCTGCAGATCAGGGGAGGAAAAGGCTCTTGTGTGTTCCACTTGGACATGGCCGCAACTGAGTTATCAGCCTCGGTCCCGTTAGCACACTTAAGGAGATGACCATAGACTGGCTGCACGGAGAACAGCTCAAAAACAGGTGTTCCTCTTTTTGACTCCACTCCTTAACATGTAAGAAGAATTGGAGGAACTGAGCATCTCTTTCCTGACATGAAGTTTTTTTTTTTCTTTTCCTGTGGGATGGTGGTGGGGCAAGCGATTGCTTTTAAAATGTATGAAGACAGTTATCATGTGGGAGAGGATTATGATTTGTTCAGATGGAAGGAGCCCCCAAGTGTAGAACACCATTAAAGATATATGTAAAAGAAGGAAGATTTGGGAAGAAAGAAAGAGTAGGGGAAGGGAAAGAGAGTGAGGTGGGGAGGGGAGAGAAAGGAAGAGAAAGAGAAAAGAAGAAAAAAACTCTAAAATTGTAGTTGGACCTTGAACCCAAAGAGTTCAGGCAAACATCCTGGTAAAAATCACAGCAAAAGATGGAGTACTGCATAATGGTCCTTAAAACCCTTCTTAGCCCAGAGGTTCTGTGATTCCTCCTGACCTATGTGGTTCACAGGATGAGGACAATTTCAATGGCAATAATGGGTACAAAATGCCATACGTTATAAAGCACTATACATACGTAATTGTCATTCCCATTCAAAACTCAGATATCCACACATGAGCTAGCCCCAGTGGCATATTTCCCAAGGCACAGACTTGCTTCAGAAGTCGTGACACCACTGGGCACACTGCTCTGTGTCATTCACACAATTACAAGAAATACATGGACCAAGCTCTTATTTGTAACTACTCAGGAACTATTGGGAATGTACAGATTTTATGTGTCCTAGCGTGCTTAAAATTATCCCTTAATTTTCAGAATTGCTAGCAATTGTTAGTGAAAATACACAGAAAGATTCACAGAAATCAGAACCTGTGAAAGAGAAACACCTAAGATTTTACCTTTCTGAATATATAAATGAATTCTGAATTGATCTTTATTCTTTGCTGTATCTGAATTCATGTTCTAAATGATGAAACAGGGAATTCCTTTTACATAGACACTCTTTTGGCATCTATATACCAAGACTTTCTCTATATCTGAGGAACAATCTATTTTTGACGGGCTTTGCTTATACAGACACATTTGATTACATTAAAATCTCTAGCTAGCAGGTCCATTTAGCAGTCAATCTAATTAATAGAAATACTATTTTTGTTCTGTTTTTATTAATATCTTTAAATGATTAGCTAAGGTGAAATATTCCTAATAGAACAGGTTTTTAGAAACATGATAGTAATTATTTGCCGCTATGCTGTCCCACTGAGGCCCTACTATGTGTAAGACCCAGTGCTAAACAACTTACATATGTTCCCTCATTTTTTCCTCATTACTTTTAACCTCTAGGTGAGGCTTCAGAGGCCCTGAGATATTTGGGGGATCCTCAGTTGTTGCTGGGCAGGGAACAGCTGGGGGTAAGGCTGAACTAATATGAGACCTAGTTATAGCCTTGTGTACAGCAGGTGTGGCCTCGTTCATTGGGAGTTCTGAGCCTTTAATGGTGAGCACACTTGGGTATAAAGAGAATATGTTAGGCAAAGGGTTTGTTTTGGCAACCTATGTGTGTAGGTTATGTTCATACAAGCAATCTCTGAACACTTCCTGGAAACTCTGTGTTGGGATCTGCACCACTGACATTGAACCTCTGATCTTGGGGTTCTTAGCTAAGTGGTCATTCTCCAGCCACAACAGCACAGCCTCCGGGGGTGCCTTAGCTCCATAAAGGTTTCACTTGAGAAGTTTTAGAAGCTAGCCTGGATCAGGACCACTCTCTGCACTTCCTCTCATAGAGAAGCTCTGCTCTGTGAAAGACAGGTATTGCGCTGACTGTGATATTGCATTTGGCATGTAAATCACTATTCTCAGTGCTTTTGGCACCTGTTAATCCCAGAGTCATTGTTATCCCTGAGAAATGGCTTCTCTCCACACAACTGGCCTTTTTGGCATCTAAATCAGGAATCTCCTTACACTGTGTAATTTTCAAGATGTTATGGAAGCATGTTGTTGAATGAAAGATTTGCTTTAAGGAAAAGGAAAGCTGTAACAAGATCCCCATTGCTTGTCATAATGAAGGGGAAGAAAAATCAAACTTGGTGTCCCCTCTGCTGATATTGTTCCACCACTAGAGTAATCATTTGGGTTTGGGGCCAGGTTGTTTGAGCACCCAAACATAGCAGGGCCTTTTATTTCCTGAAGATTCAGCAAAATATGCTCTGTCTTCAACAAATATTCTTGGGTAGTCTACACAGATCTAGCTCCAAGAATCCCTATTCAGACTTTAGAGAAATCCTTTACCAGGGTTAATTACATGCTTTGCAATGAGACATAATTGCATTAAAAACTCGAGGTTCCTTTCAGCAAGTTAGTCATTTGCCTCACACTGCTTATATTCCATGGTCTCTGTACATTCTTATCCATCTTCTTAGAGAAACCTATTCCTCCATGCCTTAGCTGAGAGTGCTTTCTTTATATTTAACTGCATATCAAATGTGTGTGAATGTGTGTGCATATGTGAGTAGAGAGAGGGAAGAAGGGAGGGAGAGAGAAATTCCATGCGTGTAGCTATAGGTATAGCAGAAATAAATATGCTTGAATTCCAGGATATCTTTAAGCTACATTTGTACCTTAGTTTGCCAGAGCTGCTATAACAAAATAGCACAGTATAATTGGCTCAGACAACAGGAATTTATTGTCTCACAGTTCTGGGGGCTAAAAGACTTAAATAATGGTATTAGCAGACCATACCTCTCCAAAGTCTGTAGCACTCTGGTGGTAGCTCAATCTCTGCCTCTATCACATGGAAAAGTGTCTCCTTTCTTCTCCTCTGGCTTCTGTTCCTTATGTTCAATCATCTGTATCTCTGTTTAGTTTTCCTCTTATGAGAACTCGAGTCATACTGGATTAGGGCCCACTCTGATTTAATTTGACCTCTTCTTAATAGGTCAATTATCGAAAAATATTGACACTATTGACAAATGTGTTCATGTACATCGGTCTGGGGGTTAGGACTTGAACATGTCTTGTGGGAACACGATTCAGTCTCCAACAAACTCAAAACATTCTGATCGTACAGTGTTGTTCTAGTTTGCTAGCTGCTGGAATGGAACACACCAGAGACAGATTGGCTTTTAATAAAAGGGAATTTATTTTGTTAGTTCTTCAGAGGAAAGGCAGCTAACTTTCATCTGAGGTTCTTTCTTATGTGGAAAGGCACAGGGCGATCTCTACTGGCCTTCTCTCTAGGCCTCTGGGTTCCAACAACTTTCCCTGGGTTGATTCCTTTCTGCATCTCCAAAGGCTTGGGCTGAGCTGCGGGTGCTGAGATGAGGAATGCTGAGCTGCTTGGGCTGTGCTATGTTTAGCTCTCTCATTTAAGCAACAGCCAATTAAGTCAAAGGTCATTCATTGCAGCAGGCACACCTCCTAGCCGAGTGCAGATGTAATTAACAACAGATGAGGTTCAAGTACCATTGGCTCATGTCCGCAGCAACAAAATTAGGTGCCTTCACCTGGCCAAGTTGACAACTAAATCTAACAACCACAAGTGTTTTCCCAAGCATGCAGTTGATCTGCTGCAAATTCCATGAAATTAAACAAACTTTTTAAAATAATTAACTATCACAAAATATCACCTTTGTACATGTGACAACATTGATTTTAATGGATTTTAAATGCAAATTTTCAATACTTAATTTTTTATCAATTTTATTGAAACAGAATTCTAGCCATGCAAAAAGGGAAGATTTAGCACAACATTTAAAACATTATCTGAAACAAAATGAACAAAGAAAATTGTAGAAAATACACACCCTAAAAACTTTATATCTCTTCTCAATAGGATTACCAAATTTTTTGATAACAGGAAATATAGTAGGTATTTGGATGACTTCCCTAAAGTGATTGATATACTTTATTTTCCCCCAAACAATCCACACTCACATAACTATGACTATCAGTTAAAACTAGGTTTTAGCTATTCCATTCATATATATTTTCCCTAGAGGTTTTCCCAAGAGGTAAGAAAATATATATCTAGAAAAAGGCTTTACATGAATATTCATAACAACTTTATTAAAGATAACACAAACTGAAAACAATCCCAATACTAATCAATAGGTGAATGGAGAGTCAAATTGTGGTATATTCATACAATGGAATACTTCTCAAGAATCAAAAAGGAATAAACTATTGTTACACACAAAAACATGGTTACATCTCAAAAGAATTACACTGAGTGAAAGAAACTAGATAAAAAAATACATGCTATATGATTTCATTTATATCAAACTTTAAAAAATAGCAACTAATCTATATAGGGAGGGCAGGAGGGAAGGATCATAAAGGGGCAAAGGAAATGTCTAGATATGGTGGATATGCTGACTACCTTGATCATGGTCTTGGTTTGAAGACCAAGATCTTGAAATATATATATATACATAAATGTCAATATTGATCAAATTGTACACTTTAATTATGTGTGATTTATACTGTATATTAATTACACCTTAAGAAAGTGTGGTTTAAATATTTTTAAAATGGGTTTCTATCATTGTAAATAAATAGCAATAACATGGGCTCAAGTCCATTAACAAGATGCTATCCATATAAATAACAATTTTTAGTTTTTAGTCAAAATATTCTATGCTTGTTGGAGAAAAAGGACAAGAGAAATCTCATATACTCTTAGTATTAAATGCTCTAAATTTTCTGATAGGTAATTTTTGCAATATGTATCAAAAACCTTACAGATGTTCATAACCTCTGATCTGCTATATAGCCACTAGGATTTTTTTTTTTTTTTTTTTTTTTTTTTTAAAGGAAAGACAGAGAGAAGGAAGGAAGGATAGAAGGAAGGAAGGAAGGAAGAAAGGGAAACATCTTTAAACATTTTCTTGTTTTATTGTATTTTGTTTCTTTGTTTTTGTTACATGGGCTGGGGCCGGGAATCGAACCGAGGTCCTCCGGCATAGCAGGCAAGCACTTTTGCCCGCTGAGCCACCGCGGCCCGCCCGCCACTAGGATTTTATCCTCCAGACTTAATACAGTTATAAACATGTATATATTAACAAAAATATCCAACATATTATTTAAAATAATGAAAAGAGAAAACAACCTAAAGTTCAATAGTAACGAATTAAAGGATGGGCCACGTAAACTCTCTCTTGCTTTTGTCTCTTTGTTTTTCTCCATACACAGACACATACACACACACACACAAACAAACAGGGATTTCTGGAAAGGAAAAGCAGAAATGGAATTATTGCATGCAGGTTATTGAGCAGCTTGCTCACCTAGAACATATCTCCTGCATATTTCCACATCAATAACAGAAGAAATAATTTGTATTTTCTTTATTGTATGGATTACTATAAATAATTTAACTTGTCACCAATTGATGAGCATTTCAATTGTTTCTAAGTTTTTGAAAAATTCTATGATGCAGCAATAAACATCCAGATGCATATATATTTCCTCACCTGTGAGAATGTATCCATTGCAGAATAAATTTTGAGAAGGGGAATTTCTAAGACAAAGTAGAAAATCATTTAAATAATAGATAGAGATTTTTTCTCCAAAATTTTGCTCCAATATACATTTACCCCAACAGCCTATTTTTGTACATCCTGCTCAGTATTGAATATTATCAAATGTGTGAATGTTTGCCAATCTGATAGGTTAAAATGTATTTAGCCAATTGTTCTAATGTCCATTTCCTTAACAACATACATATGCTGTTTTCATTTGCTCAGCACGTTTTTTTCTAGGGAACCACCCATCATCCACTCCCTGTAAACCCAGGGCTTTTAGTGAATCTTTTGTCCTTACCTCTTTAGTCCATAGGAATAAGCATACCGATTAGCTTGGAAAGGTCACGTGACCCAAACAAGGCCAATCACTCATTCCTCAGAATTTTCCAACTTGTAGTTTGAGGGGTCCTTTCTTTATCTTGTCATCATCGACAAGATAGGGTAAGAAATTTGACCTTTGTTTAGCTTTTTGTTGACCATGTGGATCAATTATGGTTGTACTAAGACAGAATAAATCCAAGTCACAGAGATAATCAGAGACAAGTAGACCCCAGAAATAGAGAGAAAACTCTGTTGATGTTCTTTGAACTTCTGAGTCCAATCACGCCTGCAGTCAAGCCCCACTCTATCTTTTCAGTTCCTTGAGCTAATATATTTCCTTTCTGTTTGAACCAAACTAAGTTGGATTTCTACCCATTGCCTAATTTCCTATGCCTTTTTCTCATTTTATTAAATGCTGGTTTTTCTTGCTTTTTAATTGATAAAATAAATTCAAGGAAATTAGTCTCTTCTTTCCAATTCTGTAATTAAAAGGGGGAGAGGGGATGAGATCCAGAAAATTTAAAGTTTCCTTGGAGCCACTCAGCCAATTATTTTATTTTTTTCTAAGTATCTACTCTCACTACTCTCAACATATGGCAGGTTAAATCAGTGTAAAGAAAGAAAGTCAAAAGAAAAAGAGTCAATCTGAAGACCTCACTAGATGGTATCACTGGGCGTAAATGTTTGTGTACAGATTTCAAGAAATTTAACTTTTTTCTAAAGCTGAATTTCTAGCCAAATTAGTCCAGGCAGAAAACCTGGTTTATGTGTATGAGCAACCTTGGAGTATCCTACCTCCACTTCTAACCAGGTCAAACCTGGGACCAGTTGGTGGCAGTGCCAGCCAAAAAGAGCATATGCAAAATGGATTAGGTGGTTAGTCAGCTCCTAAGACATTCAGGTCCCTCTCAGGTTGGGTCGACAGCCAGAGGAGATAGCCAAGCATTCCTGAGACAAGAAGTGGGCAGCCAGCTCCCACTAGTAGGCCGGCAGCTCTGTTCTCTACCAGCTGTGGCCTCCATGTGGCCATTTGTGTCAGTGCCAGGCTGGAGGAGGCTGCAAAATGGGCCCTGGCTAAATGAGATTCAAAGGACACATTCTTGCAGAGTGACCTTAGGTTGTCCTTTCACACCAAGTTTCTCTCACATGACACTAGCAGACATGGCATGCATGCACGTGCGCACGCCCACACACATGCACTCACAGGCTTATATTCACATGTGCGTGCACTCTGTGTTTCAGGCTTACAGTGGCTCCAAGTGTACACAGCTGCATGTACCCCAGAGAGAGAGAGGATGATTCTATGACCAGGTGTCACTGGAAGGAGGCATTATTCTGGCTGCTTAGGCAGCAGGGAACTGAGTAGAGAAGCTTTTTTCATAACTACCACCATGACATTCTGGGTAAATAACAGGGCCTACTGCTTACAGGGCAGCCAATTCTTTTCTCCTTCTGGCCTGGGAGGGTTGAAATTTGAGCCAGTTTGACCCCAACTGAAAGCAGCCAGACAATGGGACGAGCATTTCTGCTTTTGGAGAAGATTTCAAGAAACTCTGCAGCTGGTATCATTAGCATCCTGGGGCAAAAGCTGGCATCATATTGCACAATTTCTCCCAGGGTCCATCTTTAGTGACAGCATGGCAGGGGGGGAATGTAGTTGTCAAGATGCTCAGTTGAAAAAAAAGGAACACCCTGCAAGAACAATTCACATGAGGCAATGTTTGGGAGATATGAGAAAATGATCATGGACCTTAATTTCTTATCTGAAACTAGTTCCAATCCAAGCTACTAACTGGGGAAAAATATCTCTCCTCCATTGTCGTACTTCTTCTAGCATTATTCCCCCCCATAAAGTATCCAGTGTCTTCTGCCTACTTGCTAGGCAGACCAAGCACCTCAATCCTTGACCATCCTTGGCTGTGTCTTAAATCAGTAGTTCCTAAACTTTAACATCAAATGAACTAATACAACTTCATAAAAGTACAATAGGGTAGAGGATGGCTAATCTTGGATTGCTAGTTTTTAAAAATTACCATCTCATTGTCATTCTTTCACATAAGGAGGTCACATGCACACCAAAATGTAGGGGTGCATCCCATCACAATAAAGACCATCATTTAAACTACATTTGTTTAACGTTATGAAGTCCTCATTTTGTGGTCCATATTTTTTTTAGTTTTCCTTAGACCAATGGAAACTTCGCCATGAACCGTGGCAGGCAGGTACTGTTTAGGACCACAGTGTGACTGCTTTCATCAGCCAAACCTCAACTCTCCTGGTTCAGATGAAAGATGAAGTGATGTGCTACCTCATCGTGAGGCTGAATAATTTATAATGGCATCCCATATAAGGATTTGGTAGTCAGGAAGAAAACACTGGGCCTTATTCTAAATAAGTAAATATTCAAGGTGGGATTTCAGATAACGTGCAGGCCAATATAAACTAACATTTTGACAGTTTTATATACAGGGTGCTCTACACAAACTACCTTACCCCGTTTTGAATACCAGAATGCTAGTTAAGTATTAGCTTCTCGCCCTGATGCCTAGACGTAGCATATTTCCACTCAAATCCATGTGATGAATGCCACAGACACAAGCATGCTTCTCCCATGAGCTAACTCACAGACTAGCTCTAAACACTTCCCTGTTATGGTGAAAAAAACTTTCGATTCTGGCTAGAAAACAGCAAATCTAAAAGAGAGAAGCTATCCAAAAGTGGTCAATTAAAATATAAATTCTTACCTGAGGACAGTGAAAGACACACTTACAATTCCAAGGATGCTAGGAGCAAGTTCCAGTGTCACCTCTTTCTAACCATAACGTACGCATATCCGGGTGGATAACTGGATCTCAACAGTTCTCCCATTGGCCCTTTCCGTACTAACTGGGCTGTGTCTTGGACACAAATGATTGATTCAATTAGAATGTCCCTCCTGGAATTTAAAGCCAGCACAGATGCACACATATGAAAGGTAATGGGAAAATCTTCTTGTGAGAGTGCCCTAATTTGAAGCTCCTGGTGCTGCCCCAGTTCCCAACTTCCCCAAAGATCAGTGGTCATATTTTTGTTCAGTGCTGTGAGCTTAGCCCAAAATTCATCTCCCAAGACTTCATTTGTTAATTCATTTGTCTGTTCATTCCTTTCTTTCAGTTTTGCTCAGGTTAGCTACAGTTAACTTCTTTGATTTGAACTAAAGACTCTTCACTGACACATCAGCTGTGTGACTCCAAAAAGTTACTTACCTGACCTTGAGTAATTTTGAAAGTTTTGAGCCCTCAACTTACTATAAAATGAACATCATATTAATATATTTTCACAGGGTCATGAAGATCAAATGATATAAATTATGAGAAACCACTTAGAAATGTTAAAGTGCAATGCAGATAATAGTTACTCCTTATACATGTCATGGAGAAGCAGCCAGTTTTCTTTTTTTTAACACATTTATGATATTGTTTCCAAAGTTTCAAATAAGTATCAAATATGAAACAGCCCCTGAATCATAGGGCTCCGCAGCTCAGATTTCTGTATCCCCACTTATAGGAAACTATGAATAATGCTGATGATAATAATACTGTCTATCATTTATTTAGAATGCACATTACACAAAATGCATATATTATGTCTAATCTCACATTTCACTCATGATATGATAGATTATTTGGCACAATCCATTACCTTTGTTTTTCATATTAGTAACCCTAGAAATAACTTAGCTGGACTCTGAGTTGAGGAGGACGGTTCATTTAGGCAGAGGGAATATAGAATAGAACACTTCTATTAATACTGTACAGTACTAGATGCAACACTAAGATTGAAGGAAGAACTATGTTTGAGTCTTTGATTTGTCACTAATTAATTATGTGTCCTTGGTCACGATTCTTAATCTTCTCTGGGCATTGATGTTATTTCTTAAAAAGAAACAATATTAGCCCAATGCCTATCACAGAGTTTTCCTAAGACTTAAATAAGGTAATATATGTGACAACATTTTGTAGACTTACTGTGTATTTTTTTTTTTTACATGGGCAATCACTGGGAATCGAACTTGGGTCCTCTGGCCTAGAAGGCAAGCATTCTTGCCTGCAGGAGCCACCGTGGCCCACCCACTTATTGTGTTTTTGATAAATCCAATCTTAATATCATTAATTATAAAGACTATTTATTATTTAATTAATAGGTAACTAGTACATATTTAGGCTGGAGAACATGGGAAATGTGGGACGACTCACTTTGAAAAGAGATAACATGTTTAGTTTGGAACATGCTCCGGGTCAGATGGGGGTGGCATGGGGTGAGAAGCATGGAGTAGACACCAAAGAAAAAGTGTGACGTCAGATGAAACTCTGACGAAGCTGAAAAGTCCATCACTTTCCAAACTGCAGTCACAAAAAAGAATCAACAACTGTGGTAAGCAACTATGAAGAGCACTGAGCCCAAATCTGACCATTGGTCAATAACCATACTCCTCAAATAGGAGAAAAAAAAAAAGAGAGGTGGGGACTGCCATAGAAGAAATCAATCATGAACAATATAAGAAGAAAATTAAAGTAGAAGGATGCCCTGGAAGTAAAAGAAAAGAGGTTTTCCAGAAGAGGCATGGTTAAAAGTGACCCAGATAAGATGTCAAGGGGAATGAGAATGGAAAGTAGGGCTCTCTGATGTAGCAATGGAAGTTGATGGCCTTCAAGAGGGTATCTGCACTGCAGTTGTGGGAATGGAGAGCAGATTGTAGGAGAGAGTACCTTGTGAGGAGATGCAAAGTTTCCTGTGCCCTCCAAATTTGACCATAAGACACCTTCACAGAAGGGTCATACATGGATCAAATACTAAGAGATTGTTTTATTTATTTATTTATTACTTCATTCTTTACTTTATGTATTTGTATTTCTGACCTAGAACAATTAAAGGCAAAAATTAAAGCTAACAAATCTTGATGTGCATATGAAACCATGCAGGGAGATTTCCAAATACCTGAAGATTTCATGCAATGGTTTAGACAATAGTTTGTGCAATCTACCTCTTGTATTTCATTATAAAATAGGGTTTAGTAATTACTGAGGAGGTATGGCACAATGCAGAGGTTGTGGATGTTAAGTTGCCTTTTGAAAATATCTAATGGGCGTTGTTATGGAGAAACAAGCTGGTTAGTATACAAGACATTAAATATAAGAATCATCTTTGGTAATCAACTGAAACTGAAAAACAAAGGCATGGTATTCAGAACAATATTTAGGAGTTATGTGTTTCAAATTTGGTTACAATACAATCAATCACCCTAAGTACAATTGTGAGGTAGGAAATGATACTGTATCTCTGGACACCCTTTCGGATGCCCTATATCTGCCTTTTTAAAATCTGTTCTCAGGAAGGATAAACTCTGAGCCATCCATAGAGGATAAGGTTACAGTTTACTCCTTTCTCAGTAGTCTCAGTATTTTAAAACCTTAATTCTAAAGAATTAACGAAAAATAATTTCAATTAGTAGAGATGGTGGGAAAGATTTTGGGCAAAGGATTAGAGTTTGCATGCATTTGTGAAATCCATCCACAAAAGGGCTGTCTCCTTTTGCCCCTCAAAGTAGACCCTGTCTTACATATCCAGATCAGAAATGGACATTGTCTTCTTTTTGGACTAAGGATTGTATAATTTGACATGGAGAACATAAATTTTAGATTTGCATTTTCATCAGAATGTCAAACTATACAAATTCTATTTAAGAAGAGAAAATCCAGTCACATGGAAAAAGGTGGCTGAGTGATGAGTTCTGGGTTCTGGTCATTTCCTTTTCAGTTTCTCATATAATAGCTGGGGGAATATTGTGGCACGGAGCAAGAGAGCCCCAAGTTAAGAGTTTGGTGCATCTTAGCAATGATTCCTTTAATTTTCTGTATAATGATCAGCAAATCATTTAACCTCTCCGCATCCCTTTCCCTCATCTGCAAAATGGGGCAAAGCGGGTCTTTAGAAATCTATTTTACAGAGCAGCGGTGAGACTCAGAGGAGCCAACTTGTGCAAAAGTGCTTTGGAAACAAACAAAGCGGTCTGCAAGACTACAGCCTTATTAATATTGCACAGCCATTGATAATGCGCCCTCCTTCAGGAAGCTTTTTAGAAATATCATTTCATTATACCTCCTCACCCTTTGAGTTACAGATGAGTTAGAGGTGAGGGGAAAATGAGACTCAGCAGGAAACAGAGAAGTGATTTGCCAAGGTCCCAGGGACTTGCTGTGAGCCCTGGAAAAAGAGATGGGACCTTTGTGGCCACAGCAGAAAATTCTATCGAACGCCTTCCCTAGCCGATTGTGACAACACCGTGCAAACCGCATGGCACATTTCACGAGCAGTTCTGAAGTACACTCGGAGTTGAGGATTGGTGTTTGATTTTCCTTTTGTTTCATCACTCGGGCACATTTTTTCCTCCAGATATCTGGCTTCCCTTAGAGAAGTATTTTAAGCACATTCTATATTACGCATATGTGCTGCTTACAGCCCAGACATAGGTCCATTTTATTTGGTTAAAGTCCACAAATTCAGCCAGCAGTGTGCAGTTCCCAGTCAGAGGAGCCGAGTGCCAGCGTTTCCCCTGCATTTATAGACTGTTCAGAGGGCTGAGAGCTGAAGAGCTTCAAGATCTGTTCCCTCCCACGCTTTATAATTTAAGAACCCCAGGCTATCAGCGTGGGGGTGACAAATGGCGGTGGCTTTACTGAAGTTGGTATTCTGAGGTCAGTATGTGGTTGGAGCCAGAAGCCCAGGGATGAAGTATAGCATTAAAAATAATAAAGATTAAAAATATGTACCCTCCCAAGTCAGCAGAGCAGAGCTAACAACCCCATATAAAGAAGCTTCGTGTGGGATGACTCTGTGCTGGGAGGCAGGAGCAGTGCATGCAGTTACTATAAATCTTCATCCTGCACTTGACTGCAGAGAAAGGGCCGGAAGGGAGCACAAAGCAAAGAGCTGAGGGCACGCTTGAGGTGGGAGTAGAGAGTGTGTGTGTGTGCACATATGTGTGCATGCATGAGAGAGACAGACAGACTATGGGAGGGAAGGCAAGGTTGCTGCAGACTGAACGGATGGGGAATGGAAGTGTTCCTCTCATATAACCTAAAATGGCAGCTCTACCTTCCTGAATCCAATCTGTACATTAATCTTTTAAAATCGCATTTTGCTGTGGATAAGGTTTCCACACATGGTGTGTATTTTTTCTTCATGTTTGCAATCCCTAGCAAACCTCAGTCTCACTCTCTCTTTCCTTCTCCCTTCTTGTCTCTCTCTGTCCCTCATTCTCTTTTTCTCCCCCACTTCCCTCTCCTCCCTCTTCTTCTCCATCTCTCCTGTTGCCTTCCACAGTTTTTGTTCATGGATCATACCCAGCAGCCTCCTTTCTCATCTATTCCTGCCATGAACGGTAATTTTTCAGATGACAACTTGCTTTCTTACAGGTAGAAATCAATCATTTATTTCACAAACATTTATTAAACACCTGTTATGTCTGTGTGTTAGGTGCTGTGTGTATGTGTGTGTAGGGGTTGGGTGGGTACTGCGGGGTAAGAGTATTTGGCTTGTAAACTTGGTGCTCTAGGAGTCCATAATCCAATGGGGTTGGGTAGGACTTGGGGGTAAGGAGTTAGGGCAGGAAGTATATATTAATAAGCACAATACAGTTTGAATAGAATAACTGTCTCAAAAATGTCTAAAACAAGCATCTATAGGAGAGGGGGATATTATGTGGAGTTGGGAGATGCAGGAAAGTCAGCAAGGAATCAAGTAGCTTTATCTCCACACATAGCACATTTTTTTTCCTACAAAGACAAACAGTCTCTAAGCTCAGGGCTTGGAATTCTACAGACTCTCACTAGTGTGTACCATAACAATGTCTGTGATGAATGGTTGTTGAATCCATTCATTCATTCATTCATTCATTCATTCATTGCAGAGTCAAGTAACCTAATAAAAGAACAAGATTTTACTTTTCCTATTGTCAGTGAGACAAAGGTGAGAGTGTTACCTTCATCATAATGAATTCAGTGGGGGCGGGGAAGCCCCCTGCCTTAAAGGAGATGTTCGCAGAGCTAGTCTTCTGCATATTTACTACTTTGGGACTTGCCTTTGATGAGCAAAAGATACATCTTCTTTACTCTGCAGTGTCTGCCTGCAAAGGGAGGGAGCCAGGAGTGGCCACATAACCTAGGGGCTAGGAAGGCAAGGAGAACGGGACCTCTTTGGAAAGCCTGGTGCTGGAATCCAGCCCTCCACAGCCCAGCTGAGGAAACTTAAACCAGTTGTTTGGCACCTCTCCTTCTCCATTTCCTCATCTGTAAAGTGGGGATAATAAAAAGAACTTTCAGGGTGCACTGGTGGTCTAGGCTCGCCTTCCACGTGGGAGACCCGGGTTTGATTTCCAGGCCATGCACACTCCCACCCCCGCCCTCCCCAAAAAAGGACCTTTCGGGTGGGTTTTTGTGAGGATTACATAAAATGATGAACTACATATGTTAGAAGAAGACAACACAGTCAGTGCTCGGTATTGTCACTAAATGAACATAAGGATGCCTTCTAATCCTATTTTTAAAATTCCATGATTAATGTATTATTTTAAATTTATCTGCTCGTGGAGCTAACCATTTGTCTCAGAATTTAAGCTTCCCAAAGGCAGAGAGGGGGTATACAGTGTTCTTTAGCAGGCAGGGCACTGCTACCAGTTACTGTTTTTTTCACAAATGCTTTTTGACGAGGATTATTAAGGCATTATGAAACATCCAAGCTGAAAGTGGCATTAGAGCTCACCAATCACAGCTTTTCCTTTTACAGAGGCAGATGTGAGGGGCAGAGAAGTTTCGTGTTTTGTCTTGTCTAACTTTGAATCCTTCATAATGGCTGGCATAGGGTTGGGGACTTGAATAGTCCCCAGTACAAGACAGTTGGAAGAAGAAACACCTGGGTGCACGGATGAATGGACGGATGGATACTTTAATTTTTATTTATTACGATTCAAAAATATGCAAAAACGTTAGTCCATGCCTTCTTTGGCACATGACTTCCAAGGAGGAAATCCAGGCAATATTTTTATGCAAATCATCATAGAGATGGGAAATGAGAGGTCCAGAGAGTTATTTACAGAACAGCAGAGCCTTCAGAGAAGGACCAGGAAAAAGAGACACTTGAGGAGCTGGGGAAGGAATGCGAGAGGGACGGAGAACACTAAACACTATCTCCTCCATTCAAATGTTGCAGGACAGCCTGCAGCACACATTCTATATGTTATCTCTGCTAATCCTCCCCGTCATCTCACAGGAAATATTGTGTGACTTTTTAAAGAAACAAATAAAATAATAAAGGCAAAGCAAAAGCTCACAGAGGTTGATCAATTTGTTCAAAAGCACTACTTCTCCAGCCAGGATTCAAACCCAAGACCATGTATGTTTCCTAGGGCAACACCGGCTCGTTCAGCTACCCGCCTCTGCCTCCTGCCAGTGCAGCTTTGTGTCTAGGCACGTTCCAAGGCAAAGCCAGGCGCACCCTCGCAGGCCACAGTGCCACCCAGTGAGAGAAACGGAATGGCTCTCCTGGGAAGAGGGGCAGGTGGTGTACTGGGGTGGAGGCAGGGGTGCTGCAGGGTTGCAAGTTTGGAGCTGGAGGACGGCCGCGCGTGTGGGATTTGAAAGGGTGAAAGCTCTGAAGCCGGCTACAAAACTCCCTCCGGCTTTTCTTCTAAGAAGAAAGATCGTCGCTGTCTGCCAAGGAGCAAGCCTCGTCCAGCTCAGTCCCAAACGCCCCCGCAGGCCGTTCGTTCATTATCCTCTGAGTGCCCTGCCCTTGGCCAGCCAGCCCGGAACGGGCAGGCACCGCGTGTAGGAGCGCGCCGAGGGCTGGCAGAGGGCAGCAGCCCAGACCCACCCTCCTCGGAAAGAGGA
Source organism: Tamandua tetradactyla (assembly GCF_023851605.1). NCBI lineage: Eukaryota > Metazoa > Chordata > Mammalia > Pilosa > Myrmecophagidae > Tamandua > Tamandua tetradactyla. The sequence goes on along the minus strand of NC_135329.1, from coordinate 46,782,817 downwards.
CAAAGGAGCAGCCGCCCCTTCCCTTCACCCGGATCTGCCAGCCCTGCCTCCCTGCGCTCGCGGGCTGAGCGGCTGCGGGAAGGAAATGCAAGCCCCGCGCCAGATTATGCGGCTCAGTACCTGGCAATTTGCACAGGGGGGAGTTCAGATATTTCAGACACCTGAGGCGCTTGTAATATCTGAGCAGAGGGTAAAAAATATACATGCCTTCATCTCCTCCTCCCACACCGCCCTCAGAATCTAGTGCAAGGCAGGGTGAACTTTCCATCAAGGTGACATTGGTTTAAAATAGAAAAACGGTGCTAATTTTTTTTCTTTTTTTCTTTTTTTTTTTTTAAGTCTGGACAGAGAACTGCGGCGCAACTAAAAGACAAATCAAATCCCCAATCAAGCCGGCCCTTTCCGGAGGGAGGGCAATGGCAAATCTTCCAGGTCAGTGCTTCTCAAACTTTGATGTGCACACAAATCACCTGAGGATCTCGTTAAACCGCTGGCTCGCCTTCCATAGAACCCAGGTGGGGCCTGAGATTCTGCATTGCTAACCAACTTCCCAGGGATCCCCCGTTGCTTGTCCCTGAAACATATTTTGAGTCGAAAGGAGGCTACCTTCCTGCAGGGCAGTTTCCCTCCCCACAGCTGAGGGGCAGCTGTCCCGGGAGCCCCAGCTGTTCTTTCTGGCAAGGCCAGTGAGGACAGTGCTCCATGGGCAAGGTGAGCAGCTGCCTGTCCATAGTTTCCAACCCGCCCTCTCCTGCCCGGTGAGCAGATGCAGACCCGGGAGCTGGTCAGTGGCAGAAGGAACCCATATATTCCTTCCAGAAAGAGGGCCCTCCACAGGCAGCGTGCGTCTGGGCTTCCCTGGGCCTCCAGAGAAAGGGTTCCCATTTGCCCAACACTCTGCCATCTCTCACATCCTCCACCGCCTCCCAGACTGGCTGCAGCAGGGGCTGTTTCTACTCAGTGAACACTCGGCAGGGATTGTCAGAGGGAATTTGACCTCTGCAGAAGACAGCTCCTTGGACACAGCTCATTTCCTAAGCAAACCATTCAGAATGAACAGTTCTGCCTCATCTGAAGGAATCTCATTCTGCGCGGAGCTTAATTAGGGCTCCTGGGTGGTAGAGCCCGGCTGGGTCCTGGGAGGCGGCGGTAACCTCACCAGTCTGCCACCATACATGGATGAAGACACCAGTCTTTCACCCACCTGGACACAGGCTTTCTCATTATTTTTTCTAATAATTTTCAGGGAGATTCTATCACAAGCCTGCTTGGGAACAGCTGCCATCGTGAGTGACTGTGTACACTCTCCAGAAAATCCCACGGGCACTAAATTTCATCACTTAAAGGAAATGTTCTGCTGCATTTTATTTCCTCTGTGAAATATTTCTGTTCCGGGATCCTGAAAGGGAAGATAGAAAATCTTAGTTCCCAGCAAAATGCCACGTCCTCAAAAGCATGAAAATCAGAAAGTTCGGAGTCTCCTGACTTCCGAGGGCCATTCCTTCTGGGATGCCGCCTGGTCCAGAGCCCAGCAGGATTGGATCCAGGGTTCGAGAACCAAGGTCTGAGGTTCTAATCTGTGAACAAGATGAGACAGCCTCCACAGCCAGGCGAATGCGGCCAGTGATCAGCGGATTCTCTCCCTTCACAATGACCTGCTGTTTTGTTGCTTGTCCAGAGCTGTTATATGCACCATCACCTTAACCCTTCACAAAATTTACAGCAATAGACACTGTGCTTACTTCTATTTTCTGTATGAAATCCATGAATAGAAACAGTCTCAACGACTTGCCCAAGAGCATATTATTAGTAAGTAGTCGAGTTGGCACATGAATCAAGCTATCCTATGTTTCAATCCCATTCACTTTTTACTGTGCTACACATCCAATCTCAATTGGGTATCATGGAATACTCTCACATGCATTGCCTTGTATGATTCTCATAACAACACTATCATTTTCATGCCCATCCTATGGATTAAGGGTCTCACACTGTTGGCAAGTAGCAAAGAGGTCTTTGATTTCAGGTTTCTTGAATTCACATCTTGTACTTGCTTAGGAGTTTCCAATAAGGAGAGAACCTCTACTGACACTTAAATGTCACAATCATGAGTTTATTTTTTATGATGCCAATATCTCCTGGTCTAAGTGTTCACTTAAAATGCAAAATGTTCTTAGAGAGGGTAAACTACCAAGTCACTAGCACTGTGCAGTGAATTCATTCATTAGATCTGGTTTTAGAAATGATGTATTGTGAGGTTGTGGTCCACATTGAGCTAAAAGAAGCAAATCAAGAGCTCAGGGAGCTTGAGCAACGTGCCCTTCCAACTCCTTGGTGCTGATGAGTCTTATTCTCCCAGAGAGTGCCATAGTGTAATATCTCATGCATGCTAGGATTCAACAAATGTTCACAACTATAAACTGTGTTAACTCAGATCAGAAATTAAGTATCCCCTAATGTATGTGAAAGTACTTCAAAAGCTTTGTGTTAAGTGTGGATCTTTAAAAGTTATATTGATATGCCTGATACCAATTTTAGCTGTCTAGACCAAAGAGAAGGTATTATTGTCTACTTCTAGATAGGGGAATTAATGTACACAATTAGTTAATATGTGATTAAAATATAATTTATCTACTATATAGTGACAGAAAGAGTCATAGAAATTTATCCCTCTGAATAAGAGGTATAAGCATGTCTACTACTCATTATCACCTATGAACAGAATCCCCTTATTGTTAGAAGTGGCAATGTACTCAGCCTGTAATTGCAGATTGGAATTGCCAATGACGTGCAAAGAAAAGTCACTAGTTAGGTAAGCATTTCACCCTCCCACTTCTTCATGCTGCATCAACACAGATGAGATGGATGGAGCTCCAGAGACATTTTGACACCATGAAGGAAAGCCCACAAGACTTATCACAGATACTCTGACCTCAATGTCTCTGAGTCCCCAGACCAAGGTCAGTCATTACCCATCTGAGGACTTCTCAGTCTGCAAAAATAAACAAAGAAACATATAAATAAATATATGCACCTTTAAGCTGCTATGGTCATGTCTCTGTAACTAACAGCTAAACCAGTTCCTCGTGAGTCCTTGTTTCTGTATCTCGCATTGTTCCAGAAGTGGGCCCAGGATACTACTTAACAAAACAAAGCAGCAAACACTGCCCCTACAAGGAGATCAGAGCATGGTGAGACACAGCATTCTTTTGACACAGGCATTCCACCTTTCTTGGTCCTCTGGGGACATTGCATGATTGCTGTCCGCTTCCCTAAGAATTCCTGTGTTGAGTGCTTCAGAGGCCTTAAAAATTATATTCCAGGCTTCCGATATGCATACAGTGTTAACCCATTTCTTGGTCCCCTGGGGACACAAAATGAAGGCCTACTGGGTGTCAGGGATGAGTCTTTCTTTGCATTATCCAAGAATGGATCAAGAGGGACATTGACACTTTAAAGAATTGGTGAAGAAGCCGCTATTCCAGAAACCTCTTGAGCAATAACCCAGGCAAAGTGAATGATTTTTAATTAAAGTCTCAGAACAATCAAAGACAATCAGGTGTTTCTCCCTCAGATTGCCGACAGTTCCCAATGGCTCCAATGCATCTCTCACAGCAGAGGCTGGTCGGAGATGCCGGGAGAAGCGTGCATGCCTCCAATTGGCCAGGACAGGTGTGTGCCCTTGAACGCCCTCCTTACCTGACCCTTTTCAGCTGCCTATTCCCTGTGTTTCTCTATCTTGGCCTGGCCCGCTCCCTTTTTTCTGGATCTCGTGTCTCTGCTCCCTCAGAATCAGAGCTGTTCTCTTAACACTTTCCATTTGTCTGAAAATGTCTAACTTCCTCCAAGCTCAGGAAAAGAATAGAGCATGTGTAAGTGGATAAAAGTCCCTGAAAAACAGGTTACTGGAGGGACTTATGGCCATTGGAACTGGATTTTAGTTTGGTTTTACACAGAAGCTTTAGAAAAAACACAAAGTATCTCTATTCCTCCGTTTACTGCTACAAGAATGGGGATGATATTAACTTTTTCTGCCTCATAATTATTAGGATCAAATGAGATAAGCAGATTTAAAGCATTATGGATCAATGTGAAATTCTGTGAAACGTAAAGGGCTATTCCGGAATGGATGTGCTTTTCTTATGTTAACACTGCATGCATAGAGGAAGCCTGGAATATAATTTTTAAGGCCTCTGCAGCACTCAACAGAGGTACTCTTAGGGAAGCTGACAGCAATCGTGCAATGTCAGGATGTTAAGGGACATTGGAGAGATCCCAATTCAATGCCTTCATTTCATAGATGAAGAAACAGAGACCCAGAGGGAGAAAGACTTATCCAGGGTCACACAGCTGATGAGTGGCATCTTTGGTTCTACATCGAATCTTCTTTCCTCTCTGGAGCTCTTTCCACAAAGCTGTGGTGGTGACAGTAAATTCAGTGAAGTACCATGCTCTCCTACACTGCTCAGACTGTCTTTCTGGCATCCTCTGGAGTAGTCCATCTATTGTCCAGAAAAAGTTACTGTCATAAATAGGAATAACCATTTTTAAACAAGCAAATGTCTGTAGGCATTATATTCAGGATGAAAATCCTGAGTGACTTGGAGCCAGAAGGGGATGATCATGGAGAGGTACACTGCTTTAAAATAGGTGTGAGGAAAAAAATATATGTTCATGGTCAGAAGCTGGAACTGAAGTTTTCCCTTTTCATGCTACAGAGCCACATCTCTCTTCTCCCTCAGCTGGAGGGGACTGTGCTGATAATCACCTCCAGTTATGCAGATGCTCTATTTATATCCCCATTTGGCTTAGATAAAAGTTATCTTCAAAGTGATAAGTTCACGTATCTCGATAATGTTAATTTTTAAGTACTAATGGTTGGTGCACATAAGCAGAATAAGGGAGACAATGTCTTGAGGCAAGAGACAGAGGGCTTCAGGAAAGGAGATCTAAACCAACCCAAGGCATGATCTATTTTGATTGGGAAGAAGGAAGGGTGTTGCATAAGAGAAAGGAGGCTTAGGAGAAAAGCCCTCCAGCTGGGGAGTCAGGCCAGCAGGGCTGAGAGCAGTTCTTGATCAAATTTTCCCACGTCTCCAGGCTGAGGAGAGAGGTTGATGGTGGTTTGACCTAATTCGAAACACCCAGTTTGGAGAAGACCTTAGGAAAAGGAGGTGACTGCAGGATCTGAGCTGTAGACTCAGAGCAACTAACTTGGGCAGAAGGGGGGAAAAAAGCAATTCTAAAGAGCAGTGAGAGAGTGCCTGGGATTTAAATGGGAAGGATGTAGGTTTTAGGCTATGAAAATTTTGTTTAAATTGGTTGGAACAAGACGTTGGACTTGTTAAAATATGGAACTTTGGGCTAAACGTAAAACCTCCATTGTATGTATCTTCATGCAATTTCCTAACTGAACTAAGTATATTATTTTATTGTCAATTACTGGCTGAAGAAATTATAATTTAGATGGTGCTTCAAAGGAAAGGTAACACTGATGACATTTTATTTTTGAATTTATAGAATTTATGAAGCAATTTCATTTATGTCATTTTATGTCATGGTCACAACAACCTTTCCAGGTGAATATTACTCTCATCCTTTAATAAATGAGAAAATTGAGATGATGAGAGGTTAAGTGATTTTCCCAAACTAATGCTGCTGGCAGTAGACTGAACCACATTAATACCTGATCTTCATTACAAATCCAATGTATGGTCTTCTACCCCAGTTACCTATAAGAAGCCAGAATGCGATATCAAGGAAGTCCTGAATTTTGGGGTTATGGCAACAACAGAAGTGAAGGTTTTCCTAGTCACAGAAATGATTATTCTTCTATCATAAGGCCATGCAGACCTAAGGTTCCAGGAAACAAATGGCAGGTGTACTGGTATAGGCAAGTGCATTACAAAGGATAAAGAAGACTTGGGAAAAATGATAGAGACTTTGGTAAGAACTTCTATTAGACTCAAACACTGTTATAATTAGGCATTCATCACCACCCCTCTGGATATTTGAGCAGAATTCCTTTTGGAAGCAAGTCTTAAAAATAATGACTCTCAGGAAATTGTCAATCCATAAGAAATAATGACTAAATTTTCTCATGGCTAGGCCTTGTCTTCTCTTCTGCAAGCTCCTTGTAGGTAGGGGACATACCTAATTTTTATAGCCCCTAGAGTGCCTATATTTGTGCTATAATAACAATCACTCCTCACCAACTGCCCAACCCATTAAAGTCGATTTCACCTAGCCAAGAGTAAGCAAAATGACTTCTATGAAAACCCGAAGCTTGGCATCAAACCGATTGTACTCAACTGCTTATTCTGTCATTTCCTACCTATACAAGATCAATCTATCCAAGATTCAGTTCTCACATCTAATGTGAAATAATATCCTCTATAGTTATGATGACTTCTGCATGTGTATAATTCATCTAACAAAATATTTAACACAAAATAAGTGCTGAGTAAAGAGTAGATAAAATTATAGTATTAGTCATTAGTCATACTATTAGTCATAGTAATAATAAGCTTTACAGTATTGGACAAGGAAGGAAAAATAACATCTCAATAGACAACACAATCATGATCTGAAGGAAAGTAACTGTACTGCTAAAATAAAAGTAAACAAAAATCAAAGGTGTGACAAAAGCAATTAAATTGTAGAACTTTTGGAGTAGATGAACTTTTAGTCGTGATCAAAGTTCCATGAGAGTAAAAATCAGGTCTTATTTATTTCAGTATCAAACTCATTGTAAGTATGTAATGATGGTTTATTGAATGACTGAGTAAACAAATAAGGTGATGTTTCTGGCAACCGGTGGCAGAGGATTCTGAGCTATATCACTGGGTTCAGTTTGAATGACACACCATCCATGATGAAGCTCTGCCATTAGCTAAGGTATTAGCATGTAATAGTGATTATATATTACCTCTCTTCATAAAATGTTAGTGCTAAAAATTCCCTAGGATATGCATAATTATTATTTTTATTTATTTATTTTTTTGTTATGGGCAGACTCCAAGAATTGAACCCAAGTCTCTGGCATGGCAGGCAAGAATTCTGCCACTGAAACACCATTGCCCCTCCCTTGCATTACTTATTTTGAATGTTTATGTTCGATATTAGCATCTTGTCTCAATGACCATTCTTCAAAATTCTAGGCATAAATATCCATAACATGTATTCTTCTATTCATCCCTGTAAAGTTTATTGGGCGCTTACATATGCTGAGCTATCTACGAGGTGTGGGGGATACAAGGTAAACAAGACAGCCTGATTTTGACCCTCCAAAACTACCTGGTAATCGAGTTGGTAGCTAATGTCAAAGGACAATAAACCATACACATAGACTCTGTGCAGCAAGGAAAAACTTTCCTAAAAATAGTTGTTTCAATAATCCAACTGAACATTTACAATAACTTCTACTTTCATTTAAATTCCCAATAATATAAAACTTTCCAAGGCCCTAGTTTATCCATTTATCATTAATTTATATCATTGTTGGTCAATACTTCCAGAGTGAGAGATGTTTATGATGCTTTTCGTATTATTAAAGGACTTTTATCAATTCCTAATTGCTTACTGATTATTCTAGATTTCACTCTTAGATCATTTACTTGAAGGCATCTCAAGATCCAAAGCTTTCACTTTACCAGGCAGATTGATAATCTCCCTTCATTTCATTGTGGCACGTTCAAAAAATCATTCGCGTGATTTTTTTTTCAGCCATCATGGATCAAAACTGCATATGTAGTGGAATGTCATTAATTCAGCAACAATTTTTATCTTGATGAGTCAGTGCTGCAAGATGGTCATAAATGAAGCTGTGTGTATTCAGTGAGGGGTAATTTCCATGATAGGGGTTGTAAAGGAGGTGAGATAGCCTGTTGGAGAAGCACCGAGTCAACTTTCATCTGTGCCTGCTTCCTTGGGGTAGTGAGAGCTAGGTAGGAACCTGAAGGTGATAGAGGAAACAGCCTAACCTGGTGAAACAGGTTCGGTTACCTTGAACACAGATTTTGAGATGGAGTGATGATGTCGGGATCAATACTTGTGGGAGAATTGAGGAAGCAGGATTGAGCAAAGAAAGAAACTGGGCTGCAAGGCAGTTGCCACAGAGGACGCAACCCACCCCTGGGGAGCTCTGGGGGTGGGATGGCCCTTCAGAACTTTTTTGCATTGAAGAAACAGCTCTCTTCAGTCAAGGGCAATGCCTAGGCAGTGACTCAGATGAGAACACTGTCAGCTACCAATACTCTCTGCAGGAGGGATAATAGGTGCTTAGTTCTTGAGAGGTGGTTACCACAATATCTACTAAATATTATAACAGCATTCTTAAAAAAACAAGTAAATAAAATAGCTAACACCATTCTCCTTTGACTCCACATCTACCTCCAGTTTTCATTATATTCCTCTTTACTTTGTCAAAAGCATCTTCTTGGAAGAGGTCTCCATATGTGCTATTTCCATTTCTTCACCTCCCATTCATTCCTTAGTATATTCCAATCTAGCTTTCCCTGCATCATGACTCAGTGCCTGCTCTTACCAAAACAAACAAAATTCTCCATGTTGCTAAATACAATCAGAGTTTTCAATCCTCAGCAGACACAGTTGACCACATTTTTTAAATCTTCTATAACAGTAAACTCCTGTGTTATCCTTCTAATACAGAATGTGCCTTCAGAATTTCCTTTGGTGCCTCGTACTCCTTTAAGAGCCTCAGCATTGGAGCTCCTTGGATCTCGGGTCTGCATCCTTTCCTCTTCTCACTGCATTTTCTCTCCCTGGACAATCTCTTACAGACATGACTAAAAAATACTATCAGGTGGCATTTCCTCACCAATTTAGATCTCCAACCCAGGCCTTGTTCCTAGGTCTAAGCTGTATGTTAGTTTTCCTTGACATCCCCTCCAGTATGTCTCAGCTACAAGGCAAACTCTCTCCCAAACTCTTCCATTGTATCATTGTAAAAGCCAGAAATTCAGGAATCACTTTGACATCTTTTTCTTTCTTCCATTGTAGAAGAAAGAAAGTCTTCTACTGTCAAGACTTCCCACCTATCTCTCAAACTTATGTCCATCTCTTCATTTGCACCACCATCACTCTATTCAAAACCGCCATCATTGCTCACTTGGACCATTGCAGTATCATAAAGGTTTACCTGCATTTCTTTTGTGTGTCCTCGCTAATGCATTACCATAAGACAGAATGATTTATCATTCAAAAAAAATCTTATAATTCCACCCCATTACTTAAAGTCTTTCAGTGGAATCCTACTAGTTTTCACACAAAGAAAATAATATCCTCACCAAGTCTGACAATACCCTGTGTGTTTTGGCCTCTACTTGCTTGTGCAACCCATATTATCATGAACTCTCACCATGATCTGTCACATGCTCTTTCCTCTGGTAGAACATTGTTTTCTCCCTTCCATGCCCACTTACCTCTTCATCAGCAGTGAAGACTATTGGTCACTTCTTCATAGAAACTCCCCCTTTCCATTGTGACATAATCAAACCTCCTTGATATATGCTTTCATATGCCTGTCTATTTCTTCTTCTAATTACTTACTATAGATGCAATTTTCCATTTGTACATGAAATTATTTCATTAAAATCAGACAGGCCCACTCCACTGTGAACTCTATGAGGATAAGAACAGTTCAGATACAGTGCTCAATAAATATTTTTTGGCCGGTGGTTATGGGTAGAGAATGGATAGAAAAATGAACTCCTAAGATGTGGAACACAAAATAAACAACAGATAACAGATTTTGGGGAGCAATGTTAACTTTAGTGCTTTAAATTTTGAGTTTAAGCAGATATCCAAGAACTATGCCTACCATGCATTTGGATATATGGTTACGAAATTCACGGAAGGGATCAAAACGACCAAAAGCTACATATAGTGAGCAGAAAAGAGAGCCCAAAACATGACCCTGAAGAATACCAAGGCAGGGAAACAGGTTAACAAAGAAGACTGACCACAGCTAAAAGCAGAGGCATTTGGAGTCAAGGAATCCTAGGGAAGAGATTGTTTATGAAAGACAGAGGGATCAATATTCCTGCGTTGCTAAAAGGTTAAGTAAAATAAGAACTGGATATTTTCCATGGGCTAGCGATAAAGTGAGTTTGATGGGAAAATTTTCAGTGGACTTCCCATGAAGACTTAGCAGGAACTGAGGAAATGGAAATACCATGTGAGGACAAATTTCTTGAGAAGTTTTGTGAAAAAGGGAAGGAACAAGATAGGAAAGGAGCTGCAAATAAATGTGGAGTTGAGAAAATTTTTGTTGTTTTTAAAGTTGTGTGAGACGTGAGGAGGTATGAGTACTCATGGGTGCTTATAGAGAGGGGGGCTGAAAATCTAGGATAGTGTGAGCTACTTACAGAGGACAGTTCCTGAGAAGGCGGGCACCACCCAGCACCAAACACAGGTGGTAAGATAGCTGAGACCAAAGGAAGGAAAGACATCTGGATAAATCTGGAGATCAGAAAGTGAAAGAGGTCTTAAATGAAGACTTTTATTTCTCTGTGATGGTCAAAGGAATTCCATTTGTTGGTATGTTCATTCTGGATAGCTCCCAAGGATACAACAAAGATGGATTGGTGAAAATTCAGTAATGCCGATTTCATTTCAATAAGAACATTTTGATAATAATAATTACTTCCTAAAATAATAATAATAGCTAACTTTAGTGAACATCATCATGTGCTGGATACTGTACTAAGTACTTTGAATTGATTACCTCATTTATTATTATCATTTATTATTTATCTCAGTAGCCCAATGAGGTCTGTATTGTTATCCTTATTATTTGACAATTAAAAAAAGTTAAGATTCAGAAACGTGAACCAACTCCTCAAGGTCACACAATCAGAGTCCAATCTAAGTATTAAAAGGAATAGTTTTTGACAGTGCCAGGTCTCCATCTATGATCATATTGATGCCTCAAATGTGTGATTACTGTGTAGATCAAAAGTACATTTCTTTTAGAAGTAGGAGATAAAATATATTTTTATGGGAAGCTGGGTCATTTTAACCTCTAAATACTTAAAATGATCACTTGCTGGCTATGTTATAAAGAATAATTTAAGCAATAAAGGTGGGATTACAGTAACATGGTGCTTATAATATTCTATAACTTATAATTCTGGGCTTCCATGAAAATACCACAGGTGTCGTGCAAGGAGTTCTGATTTTTGTTTCCTCCCTTTCCTGCATTGCCTCCATTGCAACTAGCACAACTTCCATCTGTTCTCATGCATACTGAGGTCACACATAAAATTCCATGCATTGTGTAAAAGACAATGGAATAGAAAACCTTTCTTTTGCTGCCTTTCTAACCCTGTGATTCTGTGAATCTTGTTTACATAAAGCCTCAGATTCCCTGATAGAAAGTTGTGTCCTGGTGGCTGGAACAGCTGGTCTTTCAGCGCAGATTTATCAGTATATGTCCCATGCCATTTGGACCCCTGCCTGCTGTTGAATCCACTCGCTTAACTCCTTTGGGAGGTGTGGTGGGCGTGCCGGAACATTCAGCGCTTCTCAAACTTGAGCAACCAACCCACGGCTCACCTGAGGGGCTTGTTAAAACCCACGTGGCTGAGCCCCATTTCAAGAGTGTCTGATTCTGTAGGTGTTTGGTGGGCCCGATCATCTGAATTTTTAACAGGCTCCCAGGAGATGCTGAGTGACACTGGTTCCTATAGCTGCCCAGGTCATTGGAAGGCACTCTCCACCGCTCTGCCGTTTGGACTCCGCCTTCCCAACCTCTGAAAATGTCTCCTTTGAAAACAGAACTGGCAGGCTCGCTCTCTGCTCACACAGAAAGCTCCTGACTTAGCTGTTTCTCACTGACTCAGTCTCTAGGGAAGAGGTGGGCAGGCAAGTGGGCAAACCTCTGTACCGGATGAGGCTCTGGCCAGCTGGATGACCTGTAGAGCTATTTATCACAGATCACTCTGGTTCTTTGGTCTAATGAGTGATGTGATACCTGGACCATGCACCTCCTTGGAAATGGGATTCCGGGGGGTGGGGGTGGGGGTGGGTGGGCTCTGGGTTGTTAATCACCAATTGGTGATCAAGCTGCTGTTTCCATGGTGATTTCACACACAGCCCCACATCCCATGGCTTTCACCTCCTCCCATTCACTGTAACCTCCATTAAGTAGAAACAAAAAGATTAATACGGCAGTAGCCATTTAATGAACTCAGGGATGGTACAGAAGCTTTTAGCTTTTTCCTGGTAGTAGGTTCCTGGAACAGCAACACAGCTGCCTTTCAGCCTCTTACAGGAGAGTGCAGAAAGCCTTTCCTGGTGTTTTTAATCTCTCCCTTATTGGCAGACAGCAATTGCAGCAAATGCTTGGCTAGACAGTTTCCGGGTTTGGGGAAAGGCCCCTTTTTTTTACCTCTGTGTGTAATTCATTTTATCTCTCCACACCAGGAAAGAGAGAGAATAGGATATCAAAGAAAATGAAAAATGGAAGACAAACCTCCTCTCCCAACAGGGGAGAGGAGAGAAAAAAAAACAACAACAAAGAGCGTGAGCACTGTATCAGTAGTAGAAGCAGCAAATTGGGTGCCTGGAGCCCTATCTGTCATTCATGACTTGGAATGTGATAGCAGGGCAAATCATGTACTGTCTTCCACCTGTAAAATGGGAATAATCCCTCATGCCATGGAAGTAGCTGTGGAGGGCTTATGAGCATTGTAAATAGCCATCTGTAGATGCCCTCATTTGAAAGGGAAATGTGAGGAGGATTTAATTCCTTCTATTTTATAGGTTCCCCCGCCTACTTTCCTCTCTGAACCCTTTTCCCCTTTCATGTTTCCTTCCCCACCCAGCAGTGTGTGATGTGAGTACAGCTCTGAGCCAGAGCTGCTCCAGAGAGGCTTCCCTTTGGCATTTGTGCTCCTTCTTTCTTTCCCATTCTCTGTTTTTTATGACCTGCACCTGTCTACCTATGCACAAGGCGACTGCAGCGTGAGATTGTGGTGCCAAACACACAAACTCCAGCTCTTAAAAAGAAAGTTTCTGGGGAGATGCTCACTCTGGGGCGTCCTCATCAGGTCCATCACCAAAGCACCTCCTGCGGTGAATCTCACTTGAGACGATTTACAGAGAATCTCTTTTCCCAGAATGATCGTGAGGCTCTTCAGGGAATTTTCTCAGCAGTGAATAACAGCAATAAAAACAAATAAAAAGCCATTGTCAAGGCGAAAGAGAAGGAACAGGGAAATCTTATTACAAAAGGACAGACAGCAAACAAGCGCAGGATCACCAGGGGACATTCCCAGATCCCTTGGGGAGATTGATTTTCATGGGAGGGGCTCTCGGTGACAGATGTTCTCTGATTTAGGTCTGTCTTCTGGTACTTGCCAACCACGTAAACCTAACCCAGTTCTTTAACCTCAACTCAAAACCATTTTGGACTAAGGATTATATGCACCCACCCTGGCACCTTGTAGGCATTCCATAAAATATTATTATCAGTTGCTCTATCTTGTCTTTCTCTCCATATTCATCTCACCTTGCTAAGATAGTTTTGGAGGGAAAAGGGCAAATTCTGGTTCTTCTCCTCAGGCTGGCCAAGTAATCCTCAGCTCGAGCAAGGCAGTCATTTTTCTTTCTTGGATTTTACCTGGTTTTCCTTCAAAATACTGGCCATGAGGCCGGGGGCAAGGGAAGGTCCTGGAGCTGTGTACTGAGCTTGGTGGCCTATTTCCCAGAACAAGAAAGGTAGTCATTTCCCCAGTAATAACTATAAATTGCAGCTGAATAAGGCAAGCACGTTCAGAGTCAGAGAAGCAATATCTGGCATCAGGTTCAAGGGGGGTGAATGTAAGGTGCTGGACAGGGCACAGGCAGGAGCTGAAGGGGAAAATAAAGGTGAGTGTAGGGTGCAACCAGAGAGAGGCCCATGCTGGGTTCTGGTCTCGCTTCACGGTGTGGATTTGAGCGCTGAAGGTTTTGATTCGAATTGGAGGTGGCAGATCCCAGCACAGCAGAAGCTGGGGAGGTGAGAAGCAGGAGCTGAGAACCGACTCAGGGCCTGGTCTCAGCTCTCTGGCCCATTATGCTGAAGAGGGTCTTCTGAAGACAGTCTTTCCCAGCCCACACAGGGTCAGAGACTATGTCAGAAAGGGGCACAGACTAGCTCCAAAGGTGCCCTGGAGAAGGTATGAGGAAGGGTGCCAAGAGCTCCTCTGATGGCTTCCCCAGGCTGAGCTGCCCTGGCCTGCCCATCACATAGAGCCCTTCAACCAGCTGTCTCCCACACCCCTGAGGAAGTGCAACGTCTTCACGTCTCCATCACCACTGCCCTGTCCAGGGTGATTTGAAACAATGGCCACCCTCAAAACCGGCCATTGTTTCCTAGTCATCTGAAGTCACTAACCAAAGCCGCGATCCATGATCAGCCATGACCACCCCAGGATTTGGGGAAGAGCATTTTTACATCTCTTTCTGTCACTAGCAGCTAAACAGGGGCTGGACCCCAAGGTGGCCTACTGTGAAAATGAGGGATGGGTGCTGGTACCCACCTCCCGGGGAGGACAATTTACAATTCTTTACAATAATGTATCAGCCTTTTCCTCCCTTTTCTTCCTGTGCTCTTCTTCTGGCTTCCAGAGTTTCAAAATAGTTGGTTCAGACAAATCCTGACTTTTTTTTTTTACATGGGCAGGCACCAGGAATCAAACCCGAGTCCTCAGGCATGGCAGGCAAGCATTCTTGCCTGCTGAGCCACCATGGCCCGCCCAACTCCTGCCTTTTTAATAGTTGTTTTAGAGGAAGTGCTGCATCCTGAAGTTCCCTACTCTGTAATCTGCCCTTATTGAGTGGTTTTAATGTATGTATTTCATTGTGAGAAATCTACTAGGTCATTCACATGATCAATAATCCAATCAGGGAACATGGGTCCAAAGTGAAAACTGGGGAATCACGTATACAGTGGAGTTCTGTAAATCCTAAATTTGGTGTTTCTGGAATTCACTTGCATCGCTGTCTTTTGTCTCAAAGTCTTCCTACTAATGTGGCCTATTTAAAGGCAAACACCTGGCTAATGGGGGCAACGCTTGAAGCTCTCAGCCACTTAGACTCTGTTATTACTTAAATCCTATAAACCTGTTTTTACAGAAAGGTGAGAGAGACCGTCAAATTATTCCTGGGCAGAGGATGTTTAGAGATGAGGATGGGGTCAGAATTGCACAGGGCAGAGATAAATCTCATTGCCTGCACAGCTGTGCCAGCCGTCCCTGTTTGGAACGTGTGGCACCTCTCTTAGCATAATGTTCTGTAAATCAAGCACAGGTTTCGCTCTCTCAAGTTTTGATTCCTTAGACAAAGGACCAGGTGAAAGTCACCAGGTCTAGGTGAAAACAGGGAACTGAAGACACTCTTGAGGAAGTTTCAGAATTTCTCCACATGGTGATTGTATAGAGACACAAAATATTCTATCCTCCAGACTAAACACATCTCATGGAGTTACTCAACAAAATATCCAGGGCTGGTTTTAGTTATATGAAAGGTTCAGGTACCACTTGTCTTTCTTGCTAGGTAGGGGTCCCTATTTCTGTGATTGAACTGGAAATTGACTTTTCTAAATTTAGATTGAAACTTAAATGTGTTACTAACGAAAATAAGAATATTCAGAGCTATCTGTACATAACATGTAGTAATTAGAAATGTAGCAGTGGTGGAGTTTCCTATTTGGGTGCTTTTTTTTTTTTTTGCATTCTTTAGAAAAGGATATCTGAATGAATTCAGGTTCCAGGGGAAAAAATGCAGAAATTGCAGTAGAATTTATCTTTCTCAGACTTCTTCGTGTGACTATGGGATGTTAAGTGTATAATACACCAATTTTATGTCTCACACAATGCCTCTTCAGAAGTTCTTTCCTGGGGAATTTTAAATGATCCATGTCATTAAGCATCTTCGGTTATGAAGAATAAAATGCCTTGTGTACAGAATGATGAGAAATTCATTAAAAGTGTTCACTGTGGTAGAATGTTGGCCTTCTATGTGGAGTCTATCAAACAGCCTTTCTCTTACTCTCATTGCTTTCAACTCAACAAATGACCATACTCCATGATACAAAATGTGACTTTTTGTACTTTTTATAATAAGGAGTTGGGTTTGATCTAAAACCAAACAAATCAGCAAGTAATCACAGCTACCTAACTGTATCTATTCTAGGTCACTGATTTAATGGGCCAGAGAGCTAAGGCCAGGCACTGAGTTGGGTCCAGCTCCAGCTTTTACCTCCCCAACTTCTGCTGTGATGTCATCTGCCACCTTCAAGCTAGACGGACAAAGTAATAAGAGGGAGGACACAAATAATGAAAATCAGAATTGAAAAAGGATAATATTACTACCAATCCTGGTGAAATAAAAATGACTCTAAGAGGATGTTCTGAAACAACTGTATGCCAATAAATTAGATAATCAAGATGAAATTGACAAATTATTCAAAACAAACTACCTACGATTGACTCAAAAAGAAATAGAACTTCCAAGGAAGGTGTTGGAATAGGGGATTGCAGGACACACTCTTCCTGCAAAAGCAGCTAGTGGGTGGGCAGAAATTGTCTGAAACAATGGTTCTGGGGCTCTGGAGGCCAGGGAATCACTGTAAGGTCTTCAGGAAAGAGTGGGCCAGGGAGACTGAGATGCTGTGGCCAGGAAACTGAGCAAATCACAAGCAACCTCAGTAAGGGCTGTGGCTGGCTACTGCAGACAGGGAGGGATGTGAGGGTCTTTCTCCCAAGGAGCAGGGATTGCCCAGAGTTTGGAAATTTTAATTGAGCCTTGGCTCTGAATCACAGTTTCCCAGGGACATCGTCTCAACACTTCCCCCAAACATGGGGCAAAAGAGCATAATCTGTGAACTCAAAAATACCTGTTGGGTTCTAGCCTTGCCATTTATTATCTGAAAGGCCATTGGCAAATTACACAGTCTTTCTGAGCCTCAGTTTTCTCACCTGCAAATTGGGGGTAATATTACTCTTCTCACAGGGCTGTTGTGAAGATAAAATGAGGGGATGTAAAGAAAGCCTTCAGCGCAAGGCCTGATCCGCAGTGATTTAAATACAGAGAAGTTCTTATTGTTATATTAATACAGAAGGCACCAAGTCATGCTTCAAGACCAGGAAATGAGTGTGAATGTAAATTCTGCATTCCTGGTGCTCTGAAGAAAGCATTCTATTTATATGGGTTCCCAATAATAAATGGGAGGTGAGAATGTAAATTTGAGAGTGTGGTGTGGGGAAAGAAATATCACATGTGGAGTGAAAAGGGTTCCTTGTTAGATGTGCAGCATTGAATAAATAGCTTAATTGCCGTGAATCTCTATTTCCTAATTAATAAAATGGGGATAGCATTTCCTATGTGACAGGGCTGTTATGAGAATTTATTGAGATAGCGCATGTGAAGGCATCTAGCAGAAACTGCATTCTGTCGTAGCTTCTCGCACACTGCCGAGGGGTTGAAAGCAGTCATCTGTCACTGTCTGTGCGTCTGGCCCCAGGTGAAGCACCCACGGCATGATGGTGACGCAGAGTAAACATAATCCTTGACTACCTGAGAAGGACGGCCTAGCGAGACAATGGGATGAAAGGATTGTCATATATTTTTCATTATAATTCTAGTATCTTGTAAAATGAAGAATTTAAACAGAATTACAAAGACTTCTTGATGTGACTACATATGTAAGAATTCTGAAAGCAACAAAGTTTGCGTTCGAAAAGGTAGCCTGACATGATAGCAAAGGTAGGAGTTTGGGCAAGAGGCAAATCTGTGGCACTTGGGGCAAGTTCATTTCTCTGAGCCTCCATCTCCTCCTCCATAAAATTGAATTAAATGATATTGGCCTCACAATTTCATTTTGAAAATTAGAGATAGCGTCTGTAGGGGAGCCAGCTCCTGCAAAGCACTAAATTATTATTGTAACCTGAATAAAACTGAGTGTCTTGCTCCAGCCTTAGGACCTGACTCAACAAAGTAGCATCTAAAAGAAGTAAAACACACCTCTGCAAACTCTGAAAAGCAATGTAAACCTTTACTGCCTTCTTTCTTGAGGGAGCAATGAAGAGAGGCAGGTCAGAGAGTACAATACACAGAAAGGATCCCTAGTCTCCCTTTTACCCCATTCTCTCTCCTGAAGTCCCACTCCTCATAGCAGCTGTTTATCTCATCAAACAGCTCCTGCCACTCATAAAACAACATGCCCTTGTTTCTTTATCACCACTTGCCTCTAGCATCCTTTTGTTTGTAACACAGTTTGGTCTGCTCTCATCTTCTGCCATTCCCCTCTCCTACTCCTTATCCACTCAGCATAACAAAGTCCTAACCAAGTCCTGACCAAGCAAGTGAGGGATCTGAATACCTTAGAAGCTGGGAGGTCAGGGGAGCTCACCACAAATAGTGTATATGTACGTGTATATGCATAATCCGTGTGTATGTGTATATGTATACATGTGTATGTATAACTATGTATGCACGTGTATATGTATTGGGTATATATATGTGTATAGTGTACACATCTGTGTTCTTGCGTTCTTGTGTGTATATATATAAGTATATGTGTATATGTAATAGGTATATTCATATGTATGTTGGTATATGTCTGCATACATAATCATTCCCAACTTCTGTCATTAAGATGCTCTATCTCCATCCGTCACTTAAATATCACTCCCTCTGCTGCCATTCCCTGATGTTCTGCCTGATAATCTCCTTCTTCTTGGCCTCTCTACTGCTCTGCTGGTCCTCAGATGCAGCATTCAGTGCAGTTGCTGTCATTGTCTATTTAAATATTTGACTTCTTGACTAGAAAGTGAGTTTCAAAGACTGGAATCAGGTCTCAGTAATTTTATTCATCTATAGCCATTACTACTATATCTGGGCATAGTAGGCTCTTTTATATGAATAAATGAAGTTAATAAAATTGCTATATAAATAATAGATGGAAGCAAGAACATTACTGGAAAACTAGTGTTGATGCATATAATTAACCCAGAGAAATAATTACTATATGTTCACACAAGGTATTATGTAAATCAGAGAATGATGTGGTTCAATGTCAAATGGGGGTATTTATGAATTTCTGTCATATACAGGTGGCAGAAAATATATGCTAAACTTGGCCCAGAATCATTTTTAAAGCATCATTGAGATGTAGTTGACATACAGTAAAATATTCAATCTTAAGTGTATAGCTTGAGGGATTTTTATGTATGTGGACACCCCTGTAACCACCATTTAGGTAAGACATAGAACATATTCACCTCCAAAAGTCCCCTGTGAACAAGGCTAGCACCCATAACCAGTGCCTACAACCACTCCCTTTCTTTTATTTCTTGAGAATTGTCTCACAAACATTTACTTTGCTCAAACTTGTGAGCATTGAAATATTCAATATTAATGAAACTAAGAACTTCAAGTCAACCTTATGCTGTTTTTCCAATATTCCAATGCCCCATGAATATCCTACTTGCTGTAGGACTCAGAGCATTTTTTGCTGCTGCTCTATCGCAGCCAGGATTTGTTCATAACAAAAGTAAGGACATTCTACAGTGCTCCTATTCATTGGGCATACAAAAGAAAAGGGAAGAATGTGAAATTTAAATTGCCAGTGTCACCTTCTTAGGCCACTTAGCTACATTATTGCTATAACATTATTTCTAGCCATAGATACTAATATTGGATAAGTTCCACTGAAAATTCTTTTCCTCACTTAAATATATTTTCTCTTATAAGGGTGATCACACTCCTATTATTTTTCATAATCTAATGACAAAAATTCATTCTCCTTATAAGACACATCCTGTAAAACTCATTGGCCATGGGTACATGCATGACTTATTCATTAATTAATTTAGGAAATAGTTATTAGACATCTACTAAAACCCTAGAGCAGTACTCAGCTATAGAAAAAACATCAAGGAGTATATATGACACTTAACCTTAGAAATCCCATGATATAGTTCAAATGAGACAAACTATAAGGCATATACAGAGAGAATTTTAAGCAACAGTATAGAATTTCCTCAGGATTTCTGAAGCTCTTTGAAATGTCTTCTCATACTACTCAACTGACAATTTTATTCCTTGAAAAGAAATCTCTACTGGAAATTCCCATTGCCTATAGGAAAGAAGCATTTCCATAGAGTTGAAGTCACCACTAGCTAAAGGTTGCAATTCACAGTATTGCAGTGTGGATGTCTTTGTAATAATTATGACATTTTAAAGATCAGACTGATTAATATACTAATAAGTGTATACATGGCTTTGGGACCATACATAGCCTAAAAAATGTTGACTTACACTGAGGCGCTGAGAACATATTAGTCAGGCAAACATTTATCCAATAAAATCTGTATAACTAGTAAAGGAGCTCTTGTTCTAATCTCAAGTGTCAAGATGTTCCTTAATTTTTCCAGCCATGACTTACAGTGTATACTGCTCACAGCCCTCCTTGGCAACATTTTTCGAAGCATAAGACTACACCATCTTTAGGTCATCAAGAATGCAATGCATACTATCTCCAATGGAAAACATTTTGATTAGTGGAAATTTCCAAACCTCCCCTTCATGTGGAACAAAATCTCAATTAACTGTACATAACCCATAACTGACAGTCACTCCTTAATTATGTGCTTTTAAATGATATTTCTTATGGGATATCAATGATATTTCAGAAGATAAAAATGTCACATTGGTCATAGCACACTCAAGCACCTAGAAATTTTCATCTGAGAACAATGAATAGAAATTACATCTATTTGCCTGACATTGATTCTCATATTTCAAAGGATGCACAAAATCAAGTTTTTAAACTTTACGCAACAAAAAGGTTCTTTCCTATGGTTAATCCAAAAAGTATTTTAAAACTGTAGGAAGCTTGCAAGGAAAGCCCATTGCATGTTTAACCCTTTGCTATGCTACTTATTTCGCTTGAAATGATTTTTCTCCTCCCATGTGTGCTTCTACAGTTGTTAACCCATACACACTTTTAACTGATGCTCCTGTCCATCACCAAGTCCTCACTGTATTCACATTCCATTCTTTTATTTTTCCCCATCATAATACTTGATTAAGAATATCTACTCACACATCTATATTTTCTTTTGGTACCCTAAAACCGTATCATAATTGTGTGCATAACTCCAAACTCTACTATGATTTCTGACACATTGTAGGAACATGGATATTTCCTCAGCAAATTAATGGATAAATGAATGAACTGTATAGACTCCCCAAAATGTCTTGCAATACGTGTAGCAATAGTTGGGAATTTACAAGTCTTAATTACAGGTAAATTGATAACGACCACTGACAATATCAGCATGTAATTGACACTTCAGTTAACATATTTGACCATTTTCTTCCTCTAAGTTTAAAAAATAAGTGAGCATAAACTACACCTTTGCTTTCACCATTGTGTTCAATTATTTTCACTTATATGATCATAAGGCAGAAAGAAAAAAATTGTTCAGATTTTCAATTATGTTCTAAATTTTGTGGTTGCCATTCCCAGGTTTTAGTCTTTCGATATATCTTTTTGTCTTTAGCCACAGAAATTCATCTCCAGATAAATTTATGTGTGGGTGTGTGCTGCTTTGAAGCTGTTGTGTACTCCAGAAATCCATGTTTTTTCATCTTCATTTAATATTGTTGGGTAGGATTTTTTTGATTAAGTTGTTTCCAAGGAGAAGTTACCCACCCAATTGTGGGTGGGACCTTTTGTTTAGGTGGTTTTCATGTGATGTATCTCTACCCATTCAAGGTGGCGTTGCTTACTGGAGCCCTTTAAGAGAAAAAACATTTTGGAAAAACCTTCAAAGCTGACACAGAGAGACACATTTGGAGACGCAGAAGGGAAATGCTCCCAGGGAAGCCATTTGGAAATGAGAAGGCAGGAGAGAAAGCCAGCAGATGCTGCCATGTGCCTTTCCAGCTGACAGTGAAAGCCCTAAAGTTGTCAGTCTTTTCTTGAGTCAAGGTATCTTTTTCTGGATACCATAGTTCGGACATTTTAAGGCCTTAGAACTGTAAACTTGTAATGTAATAAATTCCCTCTTTAAAAGCCTTTTAAAAGCCATTGCATTTCATTATATTGCATCTGGCATCTTTAGCAAACCAAAACAGGATGTGTTCTACAACTCTCCTAATCATCTCTATCTAGAATTAGGTGGAGATTTATAAAACAGACAAGATTGTTTTCTCTTTGTTGCTCTGTTCCAACTTATTTTTCAATCAGCTTTACTATAAGGATGAGATTAATGACATACTGTAGAGCTGGGTCCCAGTGAGTTCTTACCTGTAAAGCTGTGTTATAAAGCATCTGGGTCCAGAGAGCAATATTAATGTTATGGGACTGCCATGCTGATAAACTTCAAATGCATTCATTTGGGTGGCTTGACAATAGCCAGTATGATAGAAGCATGTTCTCTGAAGTTTTAATATTTATCTGGCATGGAATTTTTGCAGGATTAACTAAGCACCAATCATAACAATATAGTGAAATATGAAAGCATTTCTTTTTGTTGTTATTGTTCCTAAGCAAAAATAAAGGACTCCCCTTGTATCTCCTCATTAAGCAGTAAAACTGGAGAAAGTTTAGTATAACATTGCTTTTGCCCAGTGGAAAGGATGCTGTGTATACAGTCAGTCCTAGAGTTTTAGTAAGTTGTATGCTGTAATGATGAAAAGATATTTTGGCCAGGATAATAATTAGGTAATGAAGCATTATCAAGTGTAGCCCCACTGATCTCTTCTACTTTCTCCACTACTACAACATACCAAGCAAATGATAATGTCTAGAAATTTGGAGTCAGAATACCTTTAAAGTCTCTGAACCAGACAGGAATTGATATTTCATTTAGTTTCTGTCTTTCAGAATAATAACTGGAAAGTTGAAAGAAAATACTAATCTTCAAAATTTCAAGAAATTATGAAGGAAATTGTATAGATAAAATATCAGGATCATAACACCTGACATATACTCATCAATCATCTCTTCATTATACCAGTCTCCTCATTAGATAAAACATCTAGAAAGAGAATCATAAGGACACAGAGAACTTGAATAAAGTGATAAATTAATTAGAGAAGTGAATAAAGTGATAAATGGATAAATACATATACAGTACACTGCACCCCAAAACAGTAGGATACACATTCTTCTCAAGTGCTCATGAACCATTCTCCAGGATAGACCATATACTCAGGCACAAAATAGGTCTCAATAAATGTAAAAATATTGAGGGTTTACAAAGCAGTTTCTCTGACCATAATGGAATGAAGCTGGAAATCAGTAACAGACAGATAACTGGAAAATTCACAAATATATGAAGGTTAAACAATACAATCTTAAACAATCAGTGAATTTAAAAAATTGCAAAATAAATCAGTGACTATTTAGATATGAATGAAAATAAGAATACAACACATCAAAACTTATGGGATGCAGTGAAGGCAGTGCTGAGAGGGAAATTTATAGCCCTAAACACCTGCTTTAAAAAAGGTTAAAGAGATAAAATGAAAGACCTAACTGCACACCTGGAGAAACCAGGAAAAGAACATCAAACTAATCCCAGAACAAGCAGAAGGAAATAAATAATGGAGATTAGAGCACAAATAAATAAAATTGAGAATAAAAATACAATAGAATAAACAAAACCAAAAGTTGGTTCTATAAGAAGACCAATAAAATACACAAACTCTTAACTATACTGGAAAAGGAAAAAGAGAGAAGATCAAGTAAATCGAGTCAGAAACGAGAAGGGGGACTTTCCTACTGACTCTACTGAAATAAAAAAAATCACATGAAGATAGTATGAATAACTATATGCCAATAATTTAGAGGACTTAGATGAAATGAGCAAATTCCTAGAAATACACAAACAACCAGCACTAACTCAAGAGGAAATAGACACCATGACCAAGTGGGATTTATTCCAGGTATGCAAGGCTAGTTCAACACAAGAAGATCAATTAACATAATATACCATATCAATAAGTCAAAGCAGAAAAACCACATGATCATCTCGATTGATGCAGAAAAGGCATTTGACAAAATTCAACATTCTTTCTTGATGAAAACACTTCAAAGAATAGGAATAGAAGGGAACTTCCTGAACATGATAAGGGGAATATAAGAAAACCCCACAGCTCACCATCCTCAATGGGGAAAGACTGAAAGCTCTCCCTCCAAGATCAGGAACAAGACAAGGATACACACTGTCACCATTGTTATTCCACATTGTGCTGTAAGTTCTACCCAGAGCAATTAGACAAGCAAAAGAAATAAAAGGCATCTAAAGAGGCATCTAAAAGGAAGAAGTAAAACTCTCACTGTTAGCAGATAACATGATACTATATGTCAAAAATCCTGAAAAATCTAAAGCAAAGCTACTAGAGCTAGAAATGAGTACAACAAAGTGGCAGGGACCAAGATCAACAACCATAATCAGTTGTGTTCCTGTCACGAGCAATCTGAGGAGGAAATCAAGAAAAACATTCCATTTACAATAGCAACCAAAAGAATAAAATATTTGGGAATAAATTTAACTAAGGATACAAAAGACATATACACACAAAACTACAAGAAATTGCTAAAAGAAATCATGGAAGACCTAAATAAATTGAAGGGCATACTGTTTATATGGATTGGAAGACTACATATAATTAAGATGTCATTTTTACCCAAATGGATTTATAGATTTAATGCAATGCCAATTAAAATCCCAATGACTTACTTTGCAGAAATAGAAAAGCCAGTAGCCAAATTTATTTGGAAGGGCAGCATGCCTGGAATAGCAAAAAAAAAAATCTTGAGAAAGAAAAATGAAGTGGGAGGTCTCACACTACCTAACTTTAAAGCATATCATGAATACAGTGGTCAAAAGAGCATGATATTGCACTAGTCAAAATATAACTTTTGTACCAAATAAACATTTTTTTGCTTTAGTCTCACACATAAGTTGAAATTTTAAAATATTAATTACCATCTATTTTCCACACCCTGCAGTAATGACATTCCTTTGCTCTTCCTCATGCAAAAACATTTTTAAAATTTGTACATTTCCTAATATAACTTACATAGATAGCTTGGTTGAACACCATAAGTACATGGAACCTTGAGTAGGACATGAGATTTTGTTGGTTTGTCCAGAGTGATGCCCTGATGAATCCCAGAGTGATTCGATTGGTGAGTGGAAAAGTATTTGCAAAGTCCCTTTTGGGGAATGGTGAGAACAGGGAAAAATTCAACCTCCCCAAGTTGAATTCTGGATATTCTCACAAGCAGTGTGGACAACCGAAGCTTTAGGCTGAGCCCCCAGTCTTGGGGTTTGGTCATATGAAATTTAACCCCACAAAGGATACGTTAAGCCTACTTAAAATTAGGCCTAAGCATCACCCCCAAGAGAGCATCTTTTGTTGCTCAGATGTGGCCTCTCTCTCCAGCCAACACAGCAAGCAAACTCACCACCCTCCCCCTGTCTACGTGGGACATGACTCCCAAGGGTGTGGACCTTCCTGGCAATGTGGGACAGAAATCCTAGAATGAGCTGAGACTCAGTATTAAGGGATTGAGAAAACCTTCTCGACCAAAAGGGGGAAGAGTAAAATGAGACAAAATGTCAATGGCTGAGAAATTCCAAACAGAGTCAAGAGGTTATTCTGGAGGTTATTCTTATGCATTAAGTAGATATCACCTTGTTATTCAAGATGTAATGGAGAGGCTGGAGGGAACTGCCTGAAAATGTAGAGCTGTGTAGCCATGTTTCTTGATGATGATTGTATAATGATATAGCTTTCACAATGTGACTGTGTGATTGTGAAAACCTTGTGTCTGATGCTCCTTTTATCTACCTTGTCAACAGATGAGTAGAACATATGGAATAAGAATAAATAATAGAGGAACAAACGTTAAAATAAATTTAGTTTCAAATGCTAGTGATCAATGAAAGGGAGGGGTAAGGGATATGGTATGTATAATTTTTTTTTTTCTGTTTTTGTTTTATTTCTTTTTCTGTTGTCTTTTTATTTCTTTTTCTGAATTAATGCAAATGTTCCAAGAAATGATCATGATGGTGAATATGCAACCATGTGATGATATTGTGAATTATTAATTATATATGTAGAATGGAATGATTAAAATAAGAATATTTGCATTTATTTGATTTTTTTTGTATTTAAAAAATAAAATTAAAATATTAAAAAAATAGAGCATGGTACTGGCATAAAGATAGATACACTAACCAATGTAATCAAATTGAAGTACGGAAACAGATTCTCTCATCCATAGACAATTGATCTTTGATAGAGTTATCTAGTCAACCCACCTGAGACAGAGCAGTCTTCAATAAATGATGCTTGGAGAACTGGTTATTCATATGCAAAAGAATGAAAATGAATCCATATCTCATACCTTATACAAAACTATCTCAAAACCTAAACATTAGAATTAAGACCATAAAACTTTTAGAAGAAAATGCAGAGAAATATCTTATAACTTTTGTAATAGGAGGTGGTTTACTAGACCTTATACCCAAAGCATGAACAATGAAAAAAGAAATAGATAAATGGGATGTCCTCAACATTAAGCACACTTATGCATCAAAGAACTTTGTCAGAAAAGTAAAAAGGCAATCTATGCAATGGGAGACAATATTTGGAACCACGGATCAGATAAGGGTTTAGTGTCAAGAATATAAAAAGATTCTACAACTCAACAACAAAGACACAAACAACCCAATTTAAAAATGAGCAAAAGACATGAATAGATGCCTCTCAGAAGAGGAAATACAAATGGCCAGAAAGCACATGAATAGATGTTCAACTTCACTGGTTATTAGGAAAATGCAAATTAGAACCACAATGAAACATCTTTTCACACTCACTAGAATGGCCATTATAAAAAAAAAAACAAAACAGAAAACAACAAGTGTTAAAGAGGATGTGGATAAGAGCACACTTATCCACTGTTGGTGAAATTGTAAAAAGTTACAATTTTTTATTAAAAAAATAGAATTAAAATTAAAATATTTAAAAAAAATAAATGCTCTCAAAGGCAGTTTGATGATTCCAGGAAACTAACATAGAATTGCCATATTATTCAACCATCCATTACTAGGTATATATTCAGAGGAACCGAAGGTGGGGACACAAACGGACATTTGCACACCAATGTTTATAGCAGCATTATTTACGAATGCCAATAGGTGGAAATAGCCCAAATGTCTATCAATGGCCGAGAGGTTAAATAAGCTGTCAAGCACATATGGTGGAATACTATGCAGCTGTAAAAACAGAATAAAGTCATGAATATAACAATGTGTATGAACCTTGAGGACATTATGTTGAGTGAAATTAGCCAGAAACAAAAGGAAAACTACTGTAGTGTCTCACTAATGTTAACTAATATTAATGGATGAACTTTAAAGAGTTACACTTAAGAACACAGGTTATCAGGAGATAGAAAGAGAGTAGGGATTGAGTATATGGTGCTGAAGGAATACAGACTGTGCAACAGGACTGATTATAAACATTCATAAATGGTTAGCACAATACTATCTGATGGTAGCATAAAATCATAAGTACACTGAATGAAGCTGAATGTGAGCATGGTTGAGGGAGAAAGATTAAGGGCACATATGAAACCAGAAGGAAAGATAGAGGATAGAAACTGAGATGGTATAACAGGAATACCTAGAGGTATAACTTAGGAATGCCTAGAGTGGGTAATGATAGTGACTAAGTGTTCAAACATAAAAACATTTTTGCATGAGGGAGAACAAGGGAATGTCAAGGTGCTGAAAATGGGAGGGTATACAGCAAAAAGTAAAATCAATTCAAGCTAGGGTCTACAGTCAACAATAAACATTGTAATTGCTTTCACTGAATATAGCAAAGGCATTATGCCAAAAACTAAATGTCAACAGGTGTGGGGTATGGGAGAGGGGTGTGGATTTTATGCAGAAGAAAAGGAAATGTCTTCATATAGATTATGGTGGTGAAGTCATGTCTACTTACTTAGGTTGAATTGTATAATGTGCAAATAAAACCTTAAAAATGAACAGAGGGGCTTTCCAGTCAAGATGGCAGCTTAACAATGTGCTCATTTTAGTTCGTCCTCCAGAACAACTACTAAATAACCAGAAACAGTACAGAACAGCTCCTGGGGCCACGTCAGTGACCGGACACACAGTGTACCCCAGTCTGGACCAGCTGGACCGGCTGAGAGCCTCCCCAGAACCATGAGTTCCCCAAGCCATGGTGGCCGGTGCCCCTCCCCCACAGGCTGCTTCCCAGAGGGTAAAGGAAAGAGACTTTACCAGCAGCAGGACTGAGCACAATCAATCACCAATTGTGGAATTAATTAACAAATTCTGACTACTAAAAATAGGCCCCCAGCTTAGGTGAACTTGGTCAAAGCAGAGGTTGCTCATTTTTGCCCCAGCACCAAGGGGGCAGGGCTAACAGAAAAAGGGGGAAAAAAAGAAGGAAACAGAGGTTTTTGTGACTGTGTTTCTACAAAGCCTTGACTGCATTTGGATATAGCGGCAGGACTTCTCAGGCTGCAACTGCCCCAGGCATAGGCAGAAGTGAGCTCCTTTAGGGGCTCATCTGGAGCCTGTGCCTTCCCCAGGGGAGGGGTGAAGCCCAACTCAGGTGGAATCCCTCCCTCAAGGAATTCAGACACCAGGACTAGGTAATCTGAAGCCATTAAAACCAGTCTACAACCTTTCCTCAGTCTCCACCACACCCCCAGCAGGGAGAGTCCACTAAAGTTAAAGGTCCTGCATCATCTTATGCTGGTGGGAACTGCAGTCAGACAAGCACAACACACTGGGCAGGAAGTCTTTCAACCTGCTGGGTCTCACCCTCAGGGAAAACCGATGTAGGAGACTCTTTCCTCCTGATAGAAGGCCAGTTTGGCCTGGGAAAATCTGGCTGGGGTTTATAACATCTAAGTAGACCCTCCTAAGGGGCAGGGGGTGGGGGAAGGCATCATACAAGCAGGGCAAGAAACAAGAAAACAAGAACTGAAAAAGTCTCCTCTGTTAAACAAAATTTAAGCTAGAGGTCCAGATAAAGCTGAATTGAATGTCAAAGTACAGATAGACAACAAATTCATCCAGCAAGAAAACCCTAGGTAAAAAGAAGTGAAGTGAAGGCAAGCTCCAGCATAAACTAATTAAGGTAATTAAATGCCTAGATGCCAGCAAAAAATAACAAATCACACTAGGAAAATTGAAGATATGGTTCAGTCAAAGGAACAAACCAACAATTCAAATGACATACAGGAGCTAAAACAATTAATTCAGAATATATGAACAGACATGGAAAACCTCATCAAAAACCAAATCAATGAATTGAGGGAGGATATGAAGAAGGCAAGGAATGAACAAAAAGAAGAAATTGGAAGTCTGAGAAAATAAATCACAGAACTTATGGGAATGAAAGGCAAGGTAAAAGAGATGAAAAAAACAATGGAAACCTACAATGGTAGATTTTGAGAGACAGAACGTAGGATTAGTGAACTGGAGGATGGAAATCTGAAATCCAGCAAGAAAAAGAAAATATAGGGAAAAACATGAGCAGGGACTCAGGGAATTGAAAGATAATATGAAATGCACAAATATACGTGTTGTGGGTATCTCAAAAGGAGAGGAGAAGGAAAAAGGAGGAGAAAAACTAATGGAGGAAATTATCACTGAAAATTTCCCAACGCTTATGAAAGACTTAAAATTACAGATCCAAGAAGTGCAGCGTACCCCAAAGAGAATAGATCCAAATAGACGTACTCCAAGACATTTACTAATCAGAATGTCAGAGGTTAAAGAGAAAGAGAGAATCTTGAAAGCAGCAAGAGAAAAGCAATCCATCACGTACAAGGGAAGCCCAGTAAGACTATGCATAGATTTCTCAGCAGAAATTATGGAGGCAAGAAGACAGTGGGATGATATATTTAAATTATTAAAAGAGAAAAACTGCCAACCAAGAATTCTATATCCAGCAAAATTGTCCTTCAAAAATGAGGGAGAAATTAAAACATTTTCAGACAAAAAATCACTTAGAGAATTTGTGACCAAGAGACCAGCTCTGCAAGAAATACTAAAGGGAGCACTAGAGACAGATATGAAAAGACAGAAGAGAGAGGTGTGTAGAAGAGTGTAGAAAGGAAGACTATGAATAAAGGTAAAAAGAAGGAAAATTAAATGTGACAGATAAAATCCAGGAGGCAAAATAGTAAAAGAATGTACTACTCATGCAATAATAACACTGAATGTTAATGGATTAAACTCCTCAATTCAAAAGACATAGTCTGGCAGAATGGATTAAAAAACAGGACCCATCTATATGCTGTCTCTGCTCATAGGACATGAGGGCAAAGACACAAATGGACATTTGCACACCAATGTTTATAGCAGCATTATTTACAATTACCAAGAGATGGAAACAGCCAAAATGTGCACCAACAGACGATTGGCTAAACAAACTGTGGCATATACATAAGATGCAATATTATGCAGCTGTAAGACAGAATAAAGTTATGAAGTACGTAACAACATGAATGGACCTTAAGGGCATTATGCTGAGTGTGATTAGCCAGAAATAAAAGGACAAATACTGTATGGTCTCACTGATATGAAATGACATTAGTGAATAAACTTGGAATATTTCCTTGGTAACAGAGACCATCAGGAGGTAGAAATAGGGTAAGATATTGGGTAATTGGAGCTGAAGGGATACAGACTGTGCAACAGGACTGATATAAAAACTCAGAAATGGACAGCACAATATTACCTAACTGTAATACAATTATGTTAAAACCCTGAATGAAGCTGCATGTGAGAATGATAGAGGGAGGAGGGCTGGGGGCATAAATGAAATCACAAAGAAAGATAGACGATAAAGATTGAGATGGCATAATCTAGGGATGCCTAGAGTGTATAATGATAGTGACTCAATGTACAAATTTTAAAAATGTTTTCGCATGAGGAAGAACAAAAGAATGTCATTACTTCAGTGTGCTAAAAATAGATGGTAATTAATATTTAAAAATTTCACCTTATGCGTGAGACTAAAGCAAAAAATGTTTATTTGGTACAAAGTTATATTTTGACTAGTGCATCTCCTAATATAACTTATGTAGATAGTTGGTTAAACACCTTGAGTACATGGAACTTTGGATAGGACATGAGATTTTATTGGTTTGTCCAGGTGATGCTCTGATGAATCCCAGAGTGATTTGATCAGTGAGTGGAAAAGTATTTACAAAGTCCCCTTTGGGGAATGGTGAGAATGGGGGAAAACTCAACTTCCCCAAGTTGAATTCTTGATATTCTCACAAGCAGTGTGGACAACCAAAGCTATAGGCTGAGCCCCCAGTCTTGGGGTTTGTTCATATGAAACTTAACCCCACAGGAAATAGGTCAAGCCTACTTAAAATTAGGCCTAAGAGTCACCCCCAAGAGAGCATCTTTTGTTGCTTCGATGTGGCCTCTCTCCAGCCAAAACTACAAGCAAACTCACCACCCTCCCCCTGTCTACGTGGGACATGACTCCCAGGGGTGTGGATCTTCCTTGGCAACATGGGGCAGAAATCCTAGAATGAGCTGAGATTCTGCATCAAGGGATTGAGAAAAACTCTAGAATGAGCTGAGACCCAGCATTGAGGGATTGAGAAAACCTTCTCGACCACAAGGGGGAAGAGTGAAATGAGACAAAGTGTCAATGGCTGAGAAATTCCAAACAGAGTCAAGGGGTTATCCTGGAGGTTATTCTTATGCATTAAGTAGAGATCACCTTGTTATTCAAGATGTAGTGGAGAGGCTGGAAGGAACTGCCTAAAAATGTAGAGCTGTGTTCCAGTAGCCATGTTTCTTGATGATGTATGTGTACAGTGGAATGAGCATGTGTTGGGAATGTTTGTGTTTCTTTCTTGTAATTTTTTTTAATTAATAAAAATTTTTAAAAAAATGAATAGAGAGAAACAAGTGCTAGAGAAAATGTGGAGAAAGAGATGTACCTATTCACTCTCTTTTTTTTTTTTTACATGGGCAGGCACCAGGAATCGAACCCGGGTCCTCGCGCATGGCAGGCAAGCATTCTTACCTGTTGAGCCACCGTGGCCTGCCCTACCTATTCACTCTTGGTAGGGAAGTGTGGGCAGTGTGGTGGTTCCACAGGAGACTAAGAGTGAGATTGCCATATGATCATGCAACCCCATTGCTCTGTATGTACCTAGAGGAGCAGAGAGTGTGGACAGGAATGGACATTTGCACACTGGTGTTTATGGTGGCAGTGTTGGAAATTCACAAGGATGGAGGTAGCCTAAGGGTACAATGACTGAGGGAAAGAAGGAGGAAATGTGGTATAGACATACAATGGACTACTAAGAGGCTGCAAGAAAGAATGAAGTTGTGAGGCATGCAACTAGGTATGTGAAACTTAAGAACATGGCAGAAGCAAAAAGACAAATTATCAGTCCTCACTCATATGGGCTCACTATAATATACAAACTCTGAGAATTTTCAGCAATCTGTGTGTGTGGCATGACTGACACAGGAAGTACAGAAAGGAGGCACTGAGCGATGTGATTGGGGCATTTGGATCATGGATGGCCTGATATACTCTGTGAAGACACTAGTAGTTGATCTTCTAAGGGATGGACAGTTATTGAAGGATTTAACAAGAGAATAACATTATCAGGTTTGCACATGTACAAGCTGACATTTGCTGTTCTGAAGAAAATGGAATGGATATAAATGTACAAAATGAGCAAGAGACAATAAAGATCAATATAAGAAAAAACCCACTGGAATACCTTAATCTGACATCCACATCTGTACTACTAACATTTTGTGAGATAATTACATTGGTTTCATAACTTTAGTGTTCTTTATTAGGGGTGAAGAAGTTAGGAGGCAAAACTGAGAAATTCAAAGAGTTAAGGGTATAAAGCAATAAAGATGAAGAAGAACTGGTATAAGAAATAAACAAAGCAAATAAACAAATAATAAATAAAACTCACACATATTTATGCATATAAATACACATAGATACATAGAGTTAGATATATATCTATGCACTGCAATTTCTTCAGTCCTCCTTACTGTCAAAGAATATGTACAACTACGTCTATGCTAAAAGAATGCTGCTATTGATGAGTTTTTTATTCCTTTTGAACATATATTCTATAAGAAAGAACTCCTTATAACTATGGGCTTTGCTCTTTCTCTTTTAGTTAATCCTCACATCAAATGTTGGAAGTAAATTATTCTCTCTTAATATTTGAGGATACTGAGATTCGTCTGAGATTGAATCATTTTTCCAAGGTAACATAAACGTGAAAACGACTGCAGGGTGGGGACCAGGTTGAAGCTGAACTCTAGGAAGCCCTAGTATTCATGTCAGCAAGCACTTAGGATGATAAAGTCTTCTAAATTCAGATTTAGGTAGTATAACACAGAACATTTAGGACAGATTCAAAACTTATGGTGAAGAAACTGGGTCCTAAAAGAGAAAGTGACTCCCCCCTGGTTATACATATCATTAGGGTTAGACCTGGAGCTGGAATCCAGGTGAACTGCTTCCCTGACCACTGTCCTTTTCAAGCCTCTACAATAGTCTTTAGTATAGGAAATATTTAAAAATGAGTACATTGCTGCCTAGAAATAGTGTATAAAAACAGTTTTCAGTAAAATAGAAAAGTAGCTAATTCAAATGTCAGTTTACACAAAATATGGATCCCATAGAAGTTTTATTAAATCACATTTGTGTCAATGAATTTATTTGCCCTTCACTTGAGGACTGAATTTTGGTTGGTGGCAAATTTCTTTGTCTCTTCACTCTTCTCAGAATACTCTTGATTTACAAGTCTCAAAACACCCTGAAACAGGGTTCTGAACTTTGGTTCCTCACTATCTCAGAAGACTGTCAGCCAGCTGCAACTTTTATAAAATTATGTTGCATGTACACTTCTGTTGTGTGTTTATAAGTGCATTTTACTAGGGAAATAATGTACATATTTTATCATTTTCAAAAACAGTAGGAAACATTAAATCATAGATGTTTTCAGGTCAATAATGAGATGAAATAATGTGTATAACTTTAGATAGTTAAGGTTTTAATAAACATGCTGGGGTTCTAATATATACGGAGAAAAAAATGTAGAAGAAAAATGAAAATAGTAATTTAAGTGCATTCCATGCAGTAGTAAAGCAGCCTTAGAAAAGTTTCTAGGTTTAGGACACTAAAAGCCCAATTCACCCTTTCATAGCACACCGAGAGTGATGGGGTTTTGGTTATGGTAGAACTTAACACTTATCTATCCCAGTTGTCTATTTGATGCCTGGATTTTTGTTACAACTTCATGTACTTCTATACTCATTTCCTCATAAGTTGCTCATATCAACTTTGGAAGGCTTTGATTATTAGATTGACTTTTTTTTGAAATACACACTGCTACTACATTTTAGCTATTTTTCATTGTTCTCTACTCCAGGGTTATACATATACATCTACTCCCCTTTCCTCATGGAAGCCACTATAGTCGGAGCCTACCCTGCTCAAGACTGTTGTCCTCAATTTCCTTGTCTGATCTTCAAGTGCAATGTTTTCCAGCTTTCCGTCATTGATCTATAAACAGCTGGATATTGAACCTTGAGATGGTCTCAACATTTTCATTGAGCCTGACCAGTCCAGAGTCGATAGTGGGAGATATCATTCTTCTTTCCCTGTAACTACACTTTCATTAAAAAGACATCCTAAAAACAAGTAATTTATTTGGCACTCATATCACACTACAGGCTCATAGTAGTGTGATATGAGTGCAAAGACAAAATCTTTTTTTACATGCTTTAATCCAGATCTTTTACCCTATGTTTCATATGCCCAGTCATTTTGAGAATGCAAATATAACATCTCTATTTGTCCATAATAGATTTTAATATTTAAGATCACATAGCCTTCTGGGACAATTCCCAGGGAACATCTGCTGGAAAATGGCAGAAAGGTAATTTATAAGGCAGGTAGAGTAGCCCTCGCTGTGCCTCACTGCTGCCACAAATTTTGCCTATTTCTCACTTCCTCTGTCTATACTTAACTAAGTTATATCTTTCATTGTTTTGAGCTGTCTTACATTTTCTTTCATTTACCACCTTTTTGTTAGTTGTGGTATAAGACATATTTAAGCATGAAAAGTGTAGAGAAAAATCAATTTCCTCATTCTTTTGAAGAAGCCATAGCATCATCCACCTGATTCTGAGCAGATATAATCCCTGACTTTCTCCTATTATCCATGTTTTCTCACTCCTATACACCTTAATTTTTCTCTTTCTTTCTTCTTAACTTTCTTCTACCTACTTCCCTTGAAAAAGATGGGTCAGGAACATGGACAGAGGTGAAATGGCCCATCCCAAGTCATTTTGCTCCTTCCCAAAGCCCAAAGCCCTGACTAAGAAGTAAATGGGAATTGATTCTCTCTACTAATGTTCTTGGGAAATAACATTTTATTGGACACTGAGTAAACAGAATGATTTTTAATATATATGTTTAACCAAAATAACTCCAAAGGTTACTAGAGTGTTAATCTATTTGAATATTCTCATTTCATGACAGAAACCTGAATTTTAATAGTTACTTGGAAATAGAGGTCTTTATTTAAGTTCACCATTTTGCATCTTCTGTGACTGTAAGACTGTAACATATTACTAGGCTTCAAATATAAGTTGAATTCAACCATTTCATGAGGATAGCAACACAATATTGCTTTTAATTTTAAATAAAGTCTTATTTTTATTGCATTTTTCTTCATGTTTCTTTGCCATGAAAAGGCAAAAATACATTTAAACACTCCCAGAGTGAGTTGCAAACCATGGCATATATTTATTGTAAATCTGGTTTCACTTTGGTCTTTGTAGATGACCTGTCTCAATACCAATTGAAGAGGAAATTCATCAACACCATCTTGGAAAAGTGGAGTTAATAAAAATATGAGGAGGATACTTACCTGGCAGGGGAGACACCATGATCACGAAGGTGGTTTTCCCAGGGCGAGGTTTGTCCATTGCACTGCGGGCATGGTGACCCCTGTGATTTCCCCACATGCGGGAAACTCGACTGCATAATTTGTGATAGTGGGGACTGCGTGCACGCTCTCCCCTGTAAAAAATAATAATAATAAAATAAAATAAAATAAAATAAAAATATGAGGAAATATGAAATTTTCCTAAATAGGAAACTCTCCCTGCCAGTAGTTGCAAATCTGCTTTTGATTATATGACAAAATACAGAACACGTTGCTGTTTACACACATTTCCTTTCTCCACTATCACAAACAGGGTGCGGCTTGGGAAAGGCTACATCCTCTCACCCTTCCTTGATTGGAGGAGTTGTGCCCTGACAAGGGCAACTGGTCTACGTGGCAAATGGGGCTTGAAACCAGCCTGCCTGGTGCTTGCAGAGCCTTGTGTCCTTGTGTGAGGCTGCATCTGCTCCAAAAGAGAGGTGAATTTTCTTACTGGCAAAAAGGTATGGTGAAGGGTAGCCAGATTGTATTACCTATTTCTGAGATCTTCTCTCTTCAATTTCTCACTTTCCTTTTTGTATTGTTAAACCAATAATTCCAAGATATTTTAAAAACATAAATTTCTCAACACCCCCCCCCATTTAAAAAGGATTATATGGGTCTAGCCTAAAATGTCTTTATTACCTATAAATATCTTACTTTGATCATGCATCAAATATGATGACAAATGTACAGATTTTCTTATTTTCTCATTCTACTATATAATTTTAATGGCTCAAACGGTAAATAGTTACATCTTCCAAACCCTTTTATTCCTTTCTTTCTTATTTTAGTGTGTTGCTCTTTTTACCTGTTCTCTCAATTCTCCTCTGCCTCAACAGTGTGCACACCACACACTCACACACAAACACACTGCTCCCACCCCAAGTGTTCTATAAACCTTTCTATTCTTGAGGTTTTTCTGAGACTCACACTCATGATTTCTTGTAATCTAGTTTTTTGTTATGTTTCCTGTACGCAAACTGCTGAATTCTCTTTGTACTCCAGGCTTAGCTATGCATATACACCTATCCTGGCAAAAAGTAAACATAACAAGCTGTGTGGCATTGAGGCAAAGCAACTGATAACCTCTTGTTCTTGGAAGGTATGTTATTTTAATGCTGTGGTAATTACGTGAACTTGAAGCAGTACTTGGGTTGAGAATTGTCCTTGAGTATATTCTGCAATAAATTATTTAAGCAAGACGTGGAGGAACTAATTGGTTAATAACCATAATTGGGATTAAAGAGTAATTTTGATTTTAAAAAGATGCTTAAAACGATAAATATTCAGTTGTCTCGATTTGCTATTAAAAAGAAATAAACCTCCTTAAATGATTTCACATAATGGAAAACATAGGTGGGTTAAATACAACCCTCAATGCTCAGGTGACAAGCCATTGTCAAAGCCCCTGCTGATAGCCCAGGCGACGTGTAGCAAGCCATTTTCTTATGCATTACCCTGAAGATATCAACTATTATTTATGTTTTATGTTGCTCAGTAAATGTACATTGTACAGAGCAGTTGATTGAATTGTGCTGTACAAAGAACACGATTCCAGCCCCCAGGAGGGGACTTCAATTTTAAACACTTGGTGACACAGTTTCAGACTTGCACAGAGTGGGTAGGTGTAGGGCATTGTAAGTGCAATGGATTTAGGAGGGGCTTGGGCTTTATTAAGGAGAGAAAAAAGGCCAGCAGACTGGTCTGAGTAAAGCAATGCATACAAAAGTAAGCACAATTCTGTCTTTAAGAGAAGAAAACAAGGCAATGAGAAGAAAAAGAAATCGGACATAAAGGAAAGTGGAAAAGCACAGGAATTTGCTCCATAGATGTAATAGGTCAAGTTCAATCCTTCTGAAGCCTGTTCAAACCCATCTAAGAATTGTAATCAATTATTTTTTTTAAGTAAAGCATTCTTATGGATGTTACCTATGTAGGGCTTGTATAATTTTCCCCATCAGTGATTTATATAATGTTACAGAATTACATAGCAATTAGATTATCATTTAGATTTGCTTATGTTTTGGTCTGTGTGATTCCTAGGACCACAGTGTTTGTTTTTTTTTTCCTATATCCCATGGTAGCTAACACAGGTCTTTGGACACAGTAACTGTTCAGTGCACGTTTATAGATTGCCTGAGGATAGGATTCAAGTTTCCTCCCCTTTGAACACAAAAGGAAATGCAGA
Source organism: Tamandua tetradactyla (assembly GCF_023851605.1). Taxonomy (NCBI): domain Eukaryota; kingdom Metazoa; phylum Chordata; class Mammalia; order Pilosa; family Myrmecophagidae; genus Tamandua; species Tamandua tetradactyla. The sequence goes on along the minus strand of NC_135329.1, from coordinate 46,744,538 downwards.
AGTATTTTAAATTTAGATGTCTTGGATGTCTTTTTCTTTTCACATTATGTAGTCCATCCCTTTAGGACTGCAGTGTTGTGGCTAACATAGGGCATTGTGAACGCAGAGCACATTGGGTTAAATGCAAAGTTTTAATTCAGGAGAATACTTGGAAATTATAACCATAAATTCAGGACACGTGCATATTCTATTTCTAGAAATTCTGGTAATTGACATTCTTTTTAAGCTGTGATGATAAATAGTACCTCTTTAAGATCAAAAGCTAGGAGTGGTGCTTCCTTATTCCTTTTTATAACTGAAGTCTTACTTCCAAACATGCTATTTCTCCAAGAAAGTTGTAATCTGAAGGGAAGTCCAGATTGGCACGGAGCCTGGCAACTTTCCAAACTCAAGAGACTATTTGGAAAATGGCCTTCTGAATCTTCTGTAGGAATAGTCTGAATAAAGGATGATCATATATAGTTTTGACAGCAGTTTTGCTGTCAAGCAAAAACTAATGATACTTCATCAGCTCCCTTCCTTATCTTATATGTCAGCTTCTGCCTCTCAACTACTTCTTCCCCCTCTATTTAAAACAAGCTTAAATCTTTCCCTATGCAAGAAAACAACTTTATCTTCCTGCCTCTAAGAAAAGCAAAAACAACCAAACTCCTTAATTTTGGCAAGGTCCTGAACTATTGGATCTAATCCACCACATGGCTTTGAGTTTCATGCCATTTAGAAAATCTATGCTTCAGACATACCAGCCCTTTCCAACTCTGCAATCACTCCTTCTCTACCCAGAAGGTAATTCCTAGACTTTTTCATTCTGCAAATGCTGAATGACTGTTACATTTAGTAAATTCAATAGCAGATCAGAAAAATGGTGATTCTTATAGAAGGCTTTATAAAAAAAAAAAGATGTGAACTGAATTCATTTAAAAATAATTATCAGTCAATAGGTCGCCTTAAATTTCTTTTTTTCTTTTGAAGTATTGGTACAAGGTATCAGAGCATTAAAGAATATTGTAAATGATTTATAATTCATCACCACAACCAACATAACTGAATTTATTTCTATTTTTCTTTCTAGTCTTTAACTCAATTCCTACATGTTGTTACATAGGTTTAACAACAGTACATATACAATTTTCTTGTTACATTTTCTTTACATTGTTATGTTTATTTCCTTTCCAAGTTTTTCATAAGTATAATTTTAATGGCTCTCCTGTAGCGTAAAGTTTCTTTACCATAAATTTTTATCCATTCTTTTATTTCTGGATATTTAAAGTGTTTCTAAACTTCCTGCAATTAATGAGTGGAAAAAAGTTGAATGAATACCTTTAGGCATTGTGACATTTTGATTTGTATTTATTATTTTCTTAAATAAGTGCAAGCGATTTATTGACTCAAAGAATAAGAATAGAATTAAAAGAATTACCCAAGATGATTTATAAAAATACAAACCACCCAGGTTGTACATATAGATATGTATTATACCAGAAATAAAGATAGATACTACAGATATATAGTATATAGAGATATATACTGCTATAATATAATTGAAATGGGACCTAGGGATGTGATTTTTTAATCATCCCTTCAGGTGATTATAATTCAGATATTTAAATTATTAAATGAAAACCAAAATCAGATAGAAACAAAGAGATAAAAGTTTGAGTGTAAAAGCAACAAGAAATGTAATGAGGATATTCAGGACAGGAGAGAGTTGGAGGGGCAACGTATAAGCTCTTTCTGCATCCTGGTTTATGGCTATCCTACAGATATGTATGGAAGTCTCCAGGGAGCCCAATGGCAACTTTTTGATAACTTTCAATGCATTCTTCAATATGCATAAGACCTGAGCAGAAGCCTTATTAGCTTGAGATGTATGGACATCACCTCTGACCAAATCATTGGTTGAACATTAAACTATATATACGCAAAACAGGTTCTAGATAGACTTTTCAAAAATGAGCAGAAACATCAGCCACTGCGTGCTAAAAGGAAGATAGATTTTGCAATTTAAGTATAGGCGAATTGTCTACTAATACAAACAAGAAAAACCTAGTAATGCGACAAAGAAAAAACAACTCAGAGTTTCCACAATACATTATCTAAAATCCCAGTTTTCTACCAAATATTATTGTACATGTAAATAAAGATGAATGTGTAACTCATACTCAGGAAAATTTGTCTTGGAATGAGCTGTGATGTTTGATTTAGTAGGTAATTAATAAAAAAAACCTACTATAAATATGTTCAAAGAATTAGTCACATGTGGTTAAATAATGCAAAAAACATGCCATTAATGAGTGGACAGACAGGAAATTTCGGTGGTGAAATGGAAATTATTTTTAAAAACAGTGGAAATACTAGAGATTAAGAGTGATATATCTAAAATGAAATTAATCAGGTGAGTTCATCAGTAGCATTGGGATGGAAGAAAAATAAAATACAAAAGGAAAACAAAAAATGCACTTGAAGACAGATCAGTAAAAAGTATCCAGTATGAAGAGCAAAGCTAGAAATATTTGAATAAAATGAACATAGACTCAAAGGTCTGTAGAACAGTATTAAGCTTTCCAACATCTGTGTGGTTGGAGTACCTGAAGGAGAGAAAGAGTAAGTTATAAAAAATAGTTAAAGCTATAATGGCTGAAAATTTACCAAAATGCAATAAAAGTATTAATTTACCAGCACAAGAAACTTACAGGCCCCAAGTAAGATATTGTATTGATCAGTATTCTCCAGAGAAAGAGAATCTACGGACTGTAGATCCTGTGAACTATAGATACAATCAGTTTACTGCAGATACAAATCCATCCACAAAGTATCTTCACAGATACCTTTAGGACAGAGCTTGCTTGACCAAAAAACCTGAACACCATAATCTAACCAAATTGGCATGTAGAAATTAATTATCACAGATACACACTGAAAACTGTGCCTAGATACATCATATTCAAACTGCTAAAAACCCATAGACAACGCAAACTCTTTTTTTTTTTCTCTTTTACATGGGCAGGCACCAGGAATCGAACCCGGGTCCTCTGGCATGACAGGCAAACATTCTTGCCTGCTGAGCCACCATGGCTCACCCGACAACGCAAACTCTTGAAAGTGAGAGAAAACTGACAATTCACTCCTGAAAGACAATAATATAATCAATAGTTGACTTCTCATCCAGAACAATGGAGTCCATAACCATTGGAATGACATGTCCAAGTACTGAAATAAACAGAAAACAAGCACTTTATATCTATATCTTCATTTATTAATGAAGGTCGAACCAAGACATTTTTATAAACAAGAGTATTTATTGCCAGCAAAAAAAATCTTTCAGATTGAAGGTAAATTATGCTAGATGAAATCTCAGGTCCATGTTAGAAAACAAGAAATGGTAAACAGATGAGTCAAAATACAAAAGTTTATATTTCTTTTTTCTTAAAATAAAAAATATATACATATACATTACTCTTTGATACTTTTGATTTTATTAAAAGACATGACTATTTATAGCCAAATTTATAAAAAACTGCATTTTTTGGTTTATAATGTATAACATTATCAATGCAATGTAGAGTGTACATATATATATATAACAGACAAAGTTGTGAGAGGAAACTGAGTTATACTGGCATGAAATTTTTATGTTATATTGGATGTATGTCAGTATTAACTTGAAACAGATTTTGTAATGTCACAGATAAATATTTTAATAGCCAGAACAACCAAAAAATACCCCGAAAGGAATAATAATGCAAAATACAGTAGTGAAATTAAAACGGCATACAGAATATACTTACCACAAAAAAGAAAACATTAATTGAGAAAGAGAGATACAACAAAGAGATGATTCAATACAAAGCAAAAAGCAAAATTTCAGATCTATATCCAACCACCTAAATAATTCTATTACATGTGATTACACTTACCCAGGGAGCAGCAAACTAGAGTCTGTGGAGAAATATATAGTCTACAGCCAGTTTTTATATGGTCTGTTAGAGTTGCTTTTACATATTTAACAGCTTGAGAAGAAGGAGGAGGAAGAGGAGAATAAGAAGGAGAATGAAAGTAAGAAAGAGGAGAAAAGGTGGGAAAGGAAGAGAGGGAGAAGGAAGAGGAAGAAGGAGAAGAAAAAGAAAGAAGAAAGAGAGATGGAGACTGTATATGGCCATTTGTCGAAAATTTCTGCTGACCTTTTAGTAAATAAAAGACAAAGGTTATCAGGCAGGATAAGCATGGAAAAATCACATGAAACCCTATCAGACATCAATACAGGTCCTACAGATATTAAATAGATAATAAGTAAATTTTATGAAAAACTTTATGCCAGGAAGTTTGACAATTGAGATGCAATAGAAAAAAATCATTTAAATATATAAATTGAGAGAAGGCATAATTTAAACTAAGTGAAAGTGTATGAGATTCTTAAAGGGGTCCTTCAATAGTTGACCACTTCTCCATCATATAATAGTTCCAAAAGTGGTGTTGCCATATTGTGAAGGGAGTCCTCTCTGTTGGCTCTGAAGCCTTTGGGTCCTCAAAAGTTTATTCCAGAGGATCTTAATGATTTAGATAAATGCCCCTGTGTCAAATTTCCAATAAGTAAATCTTTCCCATATTCGGAAAGTATCTATCTATGAGGAGCTGGATAAGGGAGGACAGTTTTAAGGTCTTGGTGAGGTGGAATGGATCATTCTTTAATAAGATAACAAATCTCGAGAACTCCCCAAAGGAGAAAGAGAACTGTGGGAGAAGAGTCCCACAATCATCTCCAGGCTTCCTGGATCACAGGATTTTTTTGTTTGTTTGTTTGTTTGTTTGTTTTGTTTTGTTTTGTTTCAGAAATGGAGATAAATCCCTTGAGGTTAACAAGCCTCACCCTTTTCTATTCACTTTTACTGAGAGTTTCAGGTAATACCTTTTTTTCTGCTTCAACAGTATAGCCTGGGGACACTAATTGTTCCACTAGCTACTAAATTCAGAGTTGCAAGGCATGCACATATTTATGCATTCATTCCACAATCTTCTTCTTTTTTTTTTTTTTTTTGACAGGGGCAGGCACTGGATATCAAACCAGGGTCACGAGAACTCTGCCTGCTGCACCTCCATGGCCCGCCCTCATTCTACAAACTTTTGTTGCATACTTTCCATAGCATTTGCTCTAAGCTAGGTGTGGAGATCATAGTGATGAATGGCTTTCAGATCTTTTCTTCTCAGACCTACCAGAAGAAGAAGATATATATACATGGCAATACATAATTAAGTGGTGCGTGTGTGCACTCTATAAATTAAACATTTTAAAAATGGTGTCCTTATTTGAATGGTCAGGAGATTTTTTCCTGAAGAAAATAGGACCTCAGCTGAGACTTATAAGATAGGTAAAATTTACCCAGAGAGGATGGGCAAAGCTCTCCAGTTGAGTAATAACCTGAGTCACAGTTTAGTGGTACAGAAGCAATAGGCTGGGGATGATGAGTAAAAGAGTCTGATTCAACTTGAGTGCAGGGGTGGGTAGCGTCGGGGGTGGGGGGTGGATTTTCTGGGAAAGCAGAGGAAAGAAGAGGATCATACAGCCAGACTGTGGATAGCATTGACTAAAAGGAAAAATGTGAGACTACCCTGAAAGAGATGAGGGAAGTTCAATAAGAAAAGCAATGGCTTAAGAAACACTTGAAGATAAAGCAGGGAGATACATAAATACAGAAAGGAGACAGGTCCTAATCAAGGGGAAACGTCATAGAAATGGGAAAATATGAGTAGATAAAAGAGATGTAGAGGTTATATTTCTTTTTTAAAAAAAATATAATCCATAGTTTACACTAGGGTTCAGTCTTCGTGTTGTACAGCTCTACGTGTTTTTTCGTTATTTTAATTTTTATTCTGGCAACATATGTCCAAACCTAAAATTTTCCTGGCTGTCCATTTTAAAATATACAATTTAACTGTGTCAACTGCCTTCACAATATTATGCCACCCTCGCCACTAACCAAAACTTTTCCATCATCATAAACATAAACTCCGTATCAAGTAAGCCCTAATTCCACATTCACCCCACCCACATCCAGTCCCTGTTAAACTGTATACTCATTTCTGACTCTGAATTTTCATATTCTAATCACTTCATATAAGTGAAATGTACATTTTCACTTTTTGTGAAATGTATATTTGTCTTTTTGTATCCAGCTTATTTCATTCACATGATGTCATTTAGTTTCATCTATATCGTCTCATGTATCAGAACTTCATTCCTTTTTATGTCTGAGTAATATTCCATAGCATGTACATACCCCATTTTATTTATCCATTCATCTGTTGTTGTTGTTGGACACTTGGTGGCTTCCATTTATTGGCAATTTTGAATGATTTTGCTATGAACATCAGCATGCAAATACCTGTCCTAGTCCCTGTTTTCTCTTCTTTTGAGTATATACCAAAAAGTTAGATTACTGAGGTATGTGGTAATTCCATACATAGCTTTTTGAAGAACCACCAAACTATTTTCCACAGCAGTGGTGCCATTTTACATTCCTACAAACAATGAACGAATGTTCCTATTTCTCCATATCTTCTCTAATGCTTGTTCTTCTTCTTTTTTTTTTTTTTTTGAGATTAACCATTCTAGTGGGTGTAAAATGATATCTCATTATGGTTTTTAATTTGCATTTCTCTAATGGCTAATGATGCTGAGTATATTTTCATGTGCTTATTTGCCCTTTGTATGTCTTCTTTTGAGAAATGTCTATTCAAGTATTTTTCCTTTTTTAAAAAAAATGGGTTTTCTTTTTGTTGTTGAATTGTAGAATTTCTTTATATATTCTGGTTATTAAACCCTTTTCAGGTATATGGTACAAATATTTTCTCTCATTTTGTAGGCTGTCTTTTTACTTCAATGATAATGTTCTTTGTGCCCCAAAGTTTTTAATTTTGATGACGTCTCATTTACCTATTTTTTCTCTTGTTGCTCATGTTATGTGATAAAGTTTAAGAAACCATTGCTTACCACAATTTTCTGAAGATATTTCCTTATGTTTTCTTCTAAGAATTTTTTGGTTTTGGCTCTTATATTTAGATAATGATGCAATCTGAATATTTCTTATACAATGTGAAGTAGAGGTCCACATTCATTCCTTTGATTATGGCTACCCAGTTTACCCATGACAGTTTGCTAAAGAGACTATCTTTTCTCATTGAGCAGACATAGCACCCTTGTAAAAAAAAAGTTGGCCATAGAATTCTTTTTTCCACTTTAAATAATCAATAGATCTTGGTGGCAGACTGAATTGGGTAATATAACAGAATGAGAAAAATAATGGGGACACTGTAAAAGGATTGAAATCCTGAAAATTTAGTGAACAATAGAATCACAAACGCAAAGAAAGTGCATAAATAAGAGAAGCTAAATAAACAGGAAGATTGACTGTGTTAGTTATGCTGAGACTTAGGTTTATGTGAAACATACAACTGGAAATTACTAATAGGAAATGAGATATTAGTGTTTAGAACTTTTAAGAAAAGACAGCAAATTAAATTTTGTAGTGAGCAACTATATTGGAAATCCAAGATGGCTGATGTATCTGAGAAGAATTGAGTTAAATATCTCATGAGGCACAGGGAGGATAAACTGGAAACTCATTTGAAATGATGCTTTTTTCAAGTATGTTGGCATCTTTACTTCTCTGTTGAGTAAAGCAAATTTGTGTTTCACCCTTATTCTTGCCATTCATCCTTCTTGCTGAAAGTTTAGGTATTGCAGTATGGACATCAATAGCTACTATAGATCCCAATTCAAGTGATCCTTATGTATTTATTGTCTTCCTTGTTCACTTGCAAATATGTGAAAATTTGTTCTATATGTAAGATTCCATTCTTTCCAAATCATTACTGCTACACAAATTGATATTTCATTCATTAAGCATCTTTGAGATGCTTTGAATGCAAAGACTATTAAGTCAACACTCATTTAATGATCTCTAACTATATGCCAAGCACACTGATAGATACTGGGGATATAAAATAAAAGTCAGAGCCCCTGCTCATAATTTATTCAGAGGAAGGACACATGGTCTGTTAACTATTAGAAAAATAGTAATGAGTACACTGATAGAGTTTTCCATTAATAAACTACTATGGAAGTGTAGATGACGGGAAGGAAAGCTTTCCACAGGAAATGCCACTGGATCTGAGTCTTAAAGGATGAATATGAGTGATGGCAGCACATTGTAGGGTTATAGAAACACATGAACAGAGTATAGAAACATGGACTTACATGTCATGTTTGCCTTTGTCATTCACATAAAAATGTCTCTGGTTGATTCTTCAGAGGCCAAATCATCTTTCACTATACAAAGCTATGTGATACACGGGTGTATTTATGTGTGGGTGCTCAGTGCTCATTTTTAATCCCTCAACAGCAGACGACTCATTTGATTCCTTCAACCTGCTAAGCAGATCAATCCAACATTTCTAGAATGATCTGTATACACAAATCATATGTCACCCTTAAAGCCTATTATCTCTAGTTTTCTTTGTGTAAATAAACATATAATATGTTACAATGTTGGAAACTTGTTGAAAACCTAATTAACAGTGGAAGACTCTTTTACTTTCAAGTTCTCTGAACACTTGAGAACTTTTGTTGCCCAAAATGGAGGAACCTGAAAGCTAAACATTATGTTGTTCAACTGTTTTGCATACTGACAAGAACAATTGTATTCATTGTGATCTCTTGAAAACAGAATGAATGTTGAACTAGCTTTTGTGTCCCTTAACTCTTGACTTGCCAAAATTTTCCAGTTCATTTCCTACAAGTAATTGAGACTATTGAGCACCAGACACCAGTATTTTTTTTTTAATACTATGACTCTTTGAACACAAGATTAATCTGTCTTTCTTGACTTCACTGTGGCTACCCTTGCACAAGAGATGAAGGCAATTTGGGAGCTGCAGCTGTTAATCTACTGTTTGTACTCATGGTCGACATGGATCTTATAGAAATGTACAGGAGATGGTGCCTCTATTACAAACTTCCACCTCAACATCTGGTTCAACTTAAAGCAGCTGAAGTTATTCCCCTGTTCTGACTTTCCTTATTACCTGAAAATCTACCTGAACTTTTATTTCCAACCTGCTAATTCTCTCAAAACTTTTGGACATAGTCTTCAGACTGCAGTTTCAGCATCTCCTCTCCTTTAAATGTTGCATGTGCATCAATAGATACGATCATTGTCAAAGGGAAGAGGACGATTGGATATGCTATATACTCTCAGGGCACTGTGACTAGAGAAAGGATACTGCTGTCAATGGATAACTTGAGAGCATCATAGCCCCAGTGTACAGTTAAGAAAATTTGTTATGAGCCAGCAGTAGTGGTCTTTGGCACTGGATTGGAAAGCACAAGGAGAATTGGCCTCACAATATTTTTATGTGCTATGGTATTCTGTCTTTCTTCTTACAATTTTTCCCAAGAACCATGAAGTTCACATTTGAAAGAGGTTGTCAGTGCTTTCGAATTCTTTACAATCTCTTTCCCTCATTTAGAGATATGAGGAACTTTCCTTGAACTCAGATATTGTTGGACTAAGGATTTATAGGCAGTTCAAGCAAACCAAGGACAAGATGTTACATGAATTTATTAAACTCCCCTCTAGCCCAAACTGTTACAGACAAGGTGGGTTGGTATAGTGGAAAGATCACCAGTGCTAAGGGCAGAAGCCTCAGCATTTGCTCTCTGCCTCTTTTTCATTTACTGTTCAACCCAGGAAAGTCACTAACATAACTTGTCTCTTCTGTAAAAAGGTCTAAAATTGTCTTCCAACCGCACCTATCTCTTGAGTTAAAGAAGACAATATGTATGAAAATGTTTCAGATAGTACAAAATAAATATAACACGTATTGTAAACTAATGATAATGTGTTATTAAAGGCATGGTCTTTGCCAGCAGGGAGTTAACAACCAACTGTAAGAGAAAACATGAGTAATCTGATTAAGTTATCTCTGTAGAATATTATTTATCAGTGCAGGAGATGTTCAGTAAGGGGACACTTAAAAATTCAATGTCATATTTAGCTTTACTTTAAAAGTTTGTCTTTACATTGTTATTTATTGTAAGAAAACAGAAAGTGATTAAGAAGAAGGACAAAAGCTAGTGACACAAACTCAAATCCTTGGAATACAGCTTTTAATACCATAGCCTTTGTTTTTAGACTTAAATTGTTAATCAGAAAGCCTAAACTCCTTCAATATTTTGGCTTTATTAAGGTTTTACAGGGGGCATTGTGCCTGTCCTGAATCATGATGAAACAGCTTATGAAAGTTTTGCATTAATTTCAGACCCCATTTACTTTCCTTTCCTATGTCCCTCTACCACCACTTTCTCCCTTTGGGTGGCCATGGCAATTTGCATGCATTTATCTTAATATTATCATATTGGACTGTAGTTGTCTTTTCATAGGCTTGGTTCCCTAACTGAAATCTACTTGACATGAGGTCAAGAAAACTGTGTATTATTTCTTAATCTGTATTTCCAATGCCTAATACTGTTTTGCACATAACAGGCAATTAATAAATAGAGGGGGAAAAAACGAAAGGGAGGAGAAAAATACTTGTAGGAAATGAATAAATTGACAAGAGCCAGAGGAAATTTTGAAAAAAGATGCAATAAAATAAAAAATTAAGAACCAGATGTAGGGAGTACGTAAGTAGTTCAGTGCTTAGAATGCCTGCCTTCCATGTGGGAGACCCGGGTTCTATTCCTGGACCATGTACCCCACCCCCCAAAAAAAAAAAACAGATTAGGACTAAAAGAGTTTGACCACTAGTAGGAATATTTGAGAGAACATCATAATAAACTTCAAATTGTCTATTCTCTCAAAAATATTAATTTTTAAGTTTTCATTTTGAAACATTTTCAGACTTAACAGATTTAAAAAGTAGTACAAGGTGGAAATTAGACTTATCCATCCAGATTTTTAAAATAATGGCTAGGCTTTTTTAAAATATGAGCTTAATTCAATAGATTTCAGATTTCTTTAAATCACTTATTTCTGAAATTAAACTCAAACCTGTGGTCAGATCATGAGTGCTTTTTAACCAATCAAGCAATCAAAACTGTATATAAGATCCTTGCTTTGCTATAAAATTTAAAGTGAAAATTTAAGTTGATTTTATGATCATAAATATAAGTCAAAAAGAAAGAAAAGTAGCTTGAATCAAAATTATAATGTCTATTAACTACAATGTCACTCACTATATTCACCATTATCCTCTTTCTACTCCTGTCATATATCCCTTACAAGGCTTATTTCAAATATTTCCTTATTATATTCCTCAAGTGGGCAAGATGATTGTAATCAATTCAGAAGTTATACTAAAGCCAGATTTGCAGTTATATATGAGAAGAAACCTCTCTAGTATTCCAAGATACATTAGACAGATGGTATGCAAAACCAAGAACATCACTCTTTCTTTTTTTGCTTTGTCCCTCTGCCTCCTTGTATTCGCTACGCTAATTCATTCACTCATTCAGTAAATGTTTAAGCACATACGAGGCATGGAGACATAGCAGCTATTGAGATTGACATGCTCCCTGCTCCCATGGAGCTTACGTTCTAATGGAGGAAAAATAAATTAGATAACTAACTACACTTTAAATTATTTCATTTCCATCCTACAAAGGTTGAATAAAAAGGACTATGAGAATGTTTTAACAGGAAACTTAACCTGATCTATTGGAAATGGGAAAGCTTCATAAATGACTTTTTACTTGAACATGAAAAGATAACTAGACGTCACCTAGGATGGAGGGGGTGATGAGAGGTAATCAATCAAGGAGCCACCAAATGTGAATGCCCAGAGGTAAGAAATGCAAAGCAAATTCAAGGAACCTGCAGAAGCTTGATGAAGCTGAAAAATGCTTTACCCAATTAAGAACAACAAACAAAACACTTTAGAGATACAATCAACTTTCACTCTCCTTTATTACTCCTATCTCACTTCTCTTCGTTTCCACTTTAGATATGCCTCTTGTATCACTATGGTTACCAGTTAGAGCAGGCTTGTCTTAAGTCTCAGGCTTATCATTTACCTCCTGTACCTAGCACAACGAAGAGATATGAAATCTGAGTCTCAATCAAATTAATTTCTTTGCCTGCCTTTGAACTTATTGAGCTTACCACATTCATTCTGCCCCTGTGCCTTTGCTCACACCATTGCATTTCTAAATTATTTAAATGGAAACTTCAATATCTATCTGAAAATACACCTCTGTCAAGCTTTCCCTGACTATGACAGCCGTTAGTGTTTATAGAGCCATAGCAACCATTTGACACTGCCTGGTGCTGTCAGCATTAGTAGATTATGGATTGGATTCTCTCCTCAATTAGATAATACATTTCACAAGAAAAGGATCAAGACTTAGTCTTTGTTGCATTCCTCCTTTTAATGTGTAGACACTGTGTCTGACTTAAATAACAGAGTTTCATAAGCAGTGAGGAGAAATGATTGACCTTTGGTATTTAGCAGAGTGGTAAGGGACACACAAAGAAATTAAAGTGGAGAACTACATCATTTATGTAAATAGATAAGTCCTCAAAATGCATTTTCCTGAGGAAAAAAAACAGGTATTTTCACAAATGGTTGAATTGTGCAGATGGGTACCCCTTTCACTTTTTGACCGTCCTGTGAGAGGCTGCTCTAATAACTCATATGCTTAAGGACTGTGATCATCTCAATGGTGTAGTGAAAAAACAATTTCAACAGGTTCCTTAAGCTGATTGATATCTGGTGGTCCCCAAAGCTGTCCTTGGGCCTGATCCTAAAAGGGCCAAATCAGATGCTTCCAAAAGAGGTACTTATAACTGATCTTAAAGGAATGCAGGAAACCTGAGAGGCAGACGTTGGGTATAGGCCCATTGGCAGACTCTGTAATTTCAGACTATGAGGTGAATGTTGGAAGCATGAGAGGGGCACAGATGAAAGAACAGAGCCCTATATTGTTAGGGAGGCAAGTCAGTTTGAATCATTTGACTGATGGAAAATTAGGAAATATCTTGAAATCAAGGAAAACAAAAACACAATGCACCAAAACTATGGGATATAGCAAATACCATTAACTTTGATGAGAGGGTAATTTACAGCTCTAAATGCATACATTATAAATTGAGAAATACCTCAAATCGGAGTCCCAACCTTGTAACTGGACAATCTAGAAAGAGAAGGGAAAGCTCTACCCAAAGCAAACAGAAGGAAGGAAATAACAAGGATTAAAGTATAGATAAATGGAATGAGGATTAAAAAGAGCAATAGAGAAAATAAAGGAAACCAGAAGTTGGTTCTTTGAAAAGATTAGTAAAATTTAAAAACCTACAACCAGAAAGACAAAGAAAAAAAAAGAGAGAAAACACAAATAGCTAAAATCATAAATGAGAGGGAGGACTAAACTGCTGACTCCACAGAAAATAAAAAGGTAATAAGAAGTCGAGATGCAAGGGTAGTTCAGTGGTAGAATTCTTGCCTGCCATGCCAGAGACCTAGGTTCGATTCCCAGTCTATGCACTCCCCAAAACAAACAAACAAAAATTCAACAAATAGTACTGCAATAATGGGATACTCACATGGAAAATGTACCATGTATATCCACCATACAGCATACCAAAAAAAAAGAAAAAAGATAATAAGAGGATACCATGAACAATGAACAATTGTAGGCCATAAAATGGATAACTTAGATGAGGTGGAAAAATTCTTAGAAACACACAAGAATGCCTAAATGGGCTCAAGAAGAAATCTAAGATTTCAACTGACCAATAACAAGTAAAGAGATTAAATCAGTAATCAGGGAAAAAAAAATAAAAAGCAAAAACTCCAGTAAAGAAAAGTCCAGGACTACATGGCTTCAGGGGATAATTGTACCAAACATTGCAAGGAGAATTAACATCAATTCTGCTCAACTCTTCCAAAAATTTGTAGAGGAGAAAACACTTTCTAATTCACTGTATGAGGCCAACATTAATCTAATAACAAAACCAAATAAACATATTATTAGAAAAGAAAATTATCAATCAATATCCTTTATGAATATAGATGCAAAGATCCTCAACAAAATATAAACAAACTGAGTACAACAGCACATTAAAATAGTTATACAACATGATCATGTGGGACTTATCCTATTTGTGCAAGGATGGAAAACATAAGAAAATTATAATTATAACCAATTATAATTTATCAATTATTATAGTACAGCACATTACTAGAATGAGAGGGAAACCTACATCATCTCAATTAGTGCAAAAAGAGGCATTTAGCAAAATACACATACCTTTTGTAAAAACACTTAGAATAGTAAGAATATAAGGAAACTTCCTCACATGATAAAGGAAATATATGAAAAGCCAACAGCCAACATTATACTCTATGGTGAAAGACTGAACACTTTCCCTCTAAGATCACAAACAAAACAAGGATTTCCACAGCCACCAAGAGTCCAAGGAGACTTAATATCAATCTTGCTCAATTCAACAAAGTTGAAGAACTAATATTTCCCAATATTAAAACTTATTACAAAGCTCTAGTAATCAAAAGAGCATGATAATGGCTCTTGGGTAGCCATCTAAACCAATGGAATTAGATTGAGAGTTCAGAAGTAAATCCTAACATCTATGGCCAATTGATACTTGACAAGGGTATTAAGTTCATTCAATGGGAGAAAATAGTCTCCTCAACCAATGATGCTGGGGAAACTGAAGGGCCCTATGAAAAAGAATGAAGGTGGACCCTTCCCTCACACCATATACAAAAACTGATCCAAAATTGGTCAAAGACGTAAGAACCAAAACTATAAAACTCTTAAAAGAAAACATAGGGAAACATCTTCAGGAACTTGTGTTAGGCAATAGTTTCCTACATGAGAAACAAAAAAAGAAACAGATAAATGGGACTTCATCAAAACTGAAAACTTTCTGCATCAAAGAACTTTCTCTAAAAATAAAAAGACAATATACATAATGGGGGAAAATATTTGGAAATCACATTTGTCATATGGGTTTGTCTGGAATATATGAAGAAAACTATAACTTAAGAACAGAAAGAAAAACAACCTAATTTAAAAATAAGTAAAAGAATTGAATAGACATTTCTTCAAAGAATATATATATAATGGCCAAAAGCACATGAAAAGATGGACATTATCATTAAGTTTCAGGGAAAGGCAAATCAAAATCACAATAAGATGCCATTTCATAACCACTAGAGGGGCTAATATTTTTAAAAATGTCAAATAACAAGTGTTGGAAAGGATGTGGAGAGACAGGAACTCTCATACATTGTTGATGAGAATGTAAAATGGTGCAGCCACCATGGAGAACAGCTTGGTGTTTCCTCAGAAAACTAAGTATAGAATTTCATGTAACTAGGCAATCCTGAAAGTAGGGAATTAAATAGATATCTGCACACTGATATTCATAGCAACATGATTCACTATTGCCAAAATATGGTAATAACCGAACTGTCCATCAATGGATAAATGGATAAACAAAATGTGGTATATGCATACAGTGAATATTATTCTCTTGTAAAAGGAAATGAAGTTCTGATACATGCAACAACATGGATGAACCATGAAGATATCATGTTGAGTGATATAAACCAGATAGCAAAGATAGCAAATAATGTATGATCTCACTGATATGAAATGATCAGAATAAGCAAATTCATGTAGTCAGAAACTAGAATACTGGTTATGATGGGTCAGGGTTGGGGTAGGGAATGGAATATAATGTTTAATTGGCATGAAGCTTTTGTTTGAAGTGCTGGAAAAATTTGGATAATGAATGGTGGTAACAGTAGCACAACATTTTGAATATAAGTTATAGCACTGAGTTTTGTATTTTAATGTGATTAAAGGAAACAATTAGATTATATATATATATATATATATATATATATATATATATATTTTATGTATATAAAATCAGTATAGAAATTGATAAAACAGACCTAAGCAACCCAATCAGTGAACTCTAATGTAAACTATGGACTCTAGTTAATACTATAATTATAATAAAATTGTTTTATCAATTATAATAAGGATACCACACTAAAGCAAGTGTTAATAATAGGAAAATGTGGGGAGCACATAAGAAATCTATATTTTCTGCATGACTTTTCTACAGACCTACAATTTATTTTAAAAAGAAGTAAAAGAAATAATAAATAAAAATAAAATATTTTCATTAAAAATAATCTGCTGGAGTTTGGGTTAGAATTGCCTTGAATCTAGAAATCTTTTGAGGCAGAAATAATATCATAAAATTGAGTTTTATAATCTATACATAATTGTGTCTTCTTAAAATTCTTTCTATAATGCTTTGTGGTTTCCCTATAGAGATATTATACATATTTTGCTAGATTTATTTCTAAGTATTTTATATATATGTTATTTTAAGCTACGTTGTTTTAAATTTTCATTTTCTACCCATTTCTTATAGGTATAAATAAATATTGCTGTATTTGTTGTGCTCATATTTTGTTTAATAGTTTTGCCCTTATATTCATGACTGGTAGTGACCTGTAACTCCTTTCTATTAATACTCTTAATTGATTTTTGTATCAAGGAAATCCTGGACTTATAAAATGAATTGGTATATTCTCCCCTTTTTAAAAATGCAAACATTTCTGACCAAATTTTAAATGAGAACGATTAAAGCAGATGGTGACTCTCTAGCAGAGATCCCTGCCCCATGGACAGGAGAGTGGCTGTAGGATAGAGCAATTTAGGCAGCAGATTTATTTTTGGTCTTGGATTGCAAAACGTGATTGGTTGGTGAAGCAGTGTGATCTGCGGCCATGAAACTATAACTGGTGGTCGAGCCCATAATCTGGGTTTTCTTAAAAGGATTCGCATAATCAATTGAATAATCCTCGCACGGTTGGCAAGTCATAGCTTTTTCTGTAGTTTCTCTTGACATATCCTATCTCACACCCAAATATGGAAAAATATATATAATTTCTCTCTCTAGGACTACCATTGATCCTAGACCAAAATATGGAATTTAGAAGGCAGAGCCATTTCTGTAAAACTGGTTTTTTTTGCAAGGGAAGGTACCGGAAAGTGATCTGGGGTCGCTGGCATGGCAGGCAAGAACTCTGCCTACTGAGCCACCATGGCCTGCCCCAGAGCTACTTTTATATAAAGTTTTTGGAATGAATTCTTGTATAACTGTCTGGTGTAGCATACAATTTATTAAAATAGTGACACTTCTTGGGTGGCCAGGCTTTAAATTCTGGTTTGACCATAAAAGAAGACACTATTATATAAACATTTTATTTAAAATTGGACCTCATTTTTTTAACTTAAAGCAATTATATGGGTTTTATTATGATTGTATGATTGCATGATTTCTTAAAATATAATTTTGAACTTATTTAGATGTACTTATTATGATTATAAATCCAAATCTCTTGTGGTCCAGGCTCTCTTTTAGAGCAGAGTATAATAGCTAAAAATAATTATTCAGGAATTCCAACACTAAAAGGGTCTAGTTCACAATATTCAGCACTTTTTACATCCTTTTCCTTTCCACCCTAATTCTTCCACATTCCTTAGCACTTTACTTCAGCTCTTAAGGGATAATTTTTCCTCTCTCTTTATTTTTTTATTTCTTTCTTCCATGGCTTTTAATACAGAATGCTTTAGCACCTCTCTTTCTTTTTCCCAATTCATCTCTCTCCAGTACCTTCCTTTCTCCCAGTTCTAGTTCCAGAAAAATAGGAGGCACTTCTCTTGCCATAGCAGAAAACATAGCACTTTCTTTATGAGGTGGGGTATAAATGGCAGGAAATATTTGCGTTAAAAAATTTGTATTCAGTCCCTGTTAGGATTTTTGTTTATATCCTCTTAGTCACTCAAAGCCCATTTCAAGCACCTACCCCCCTAACTCTAAAGTGAGACTTAGCTACTTCATTTGTGCTTTAAGTAAATGAAGACTCTTATTTCATTTACTTTGTATTATGGCTAGTAATATTCAGCCTTTCTCTTTCAACGGATCCTTCCCATTGACTATTAGATATTGATAAGAATTTTTCCACATAAACAAAAACTTTATTTAATCCTACAATGCCTCCAAATCCTGTCCTGGATTTCCTAAACTACTGTCAAATTTTCCAACTCACTTTTAAAAAATCATTAGCTCCTTTTTAAATAGCTTTAATTTTGACTCATCTCAAATTGACTTTCACATTCATAATATTACTGAAAAGGTCATGAAAGTGTAGGCAATGACCTTTGTATTTACTTAATCCAGGGAATTTTTTTTTTTTTATGTTTATAGTAGCTTTATTTATAACAGCCAAAAAGTAGAAACCCAAATGTTCATCAACTGATGAATGTATAAACAAATGTGGTATAGCTATACAATGCAATATTATTTGGTCATAAAGAGAAATGAAGTACTTCATATGTGCTACCAAATGGATGGAACTTGAAAACATTATGTTAATCAGTCCAGTCACCAAAAGATCACATATTATTTGATTCTACTTACATGAAATGTCCAGACTTGGCTGATTTACAGAGACAGAAAGCAGATTGGTGGTTACTTTGGGGTTGGAGTTAGAGAAGATAATGAAGTGATACCTAAAATGTGTGAGGTTTCTTTAAGATATGATGAAAATATTCTAAAATTGATTTTGGTGATTTTGTTTGTTCATATCTGAGTATATTAAAACCATCTAACTGTACGGTTTACATGGGTGAATTGTATGATATGCAAACTATGTATTACTAACTCTGTTAAATGAAAAAAAGAAAGTAAAACAAAAATAGATTGTCTTATTTTGTCTCCACCCAACCAAGCACATTTTAATTCATCATCCCTTAACCCATCACAGAAGCAATATTTTCTCTACTTTTCTAACCACTTCTTCTTTGTAGACTTCTTTTATAACTAAACGTTTAAGCTGACTTTTTGCAAGACTTAATCAGCCCTAGACTCAGAAATTTATTACACATAACTGCTTTGAGTATCAGACCTGTATTCCCAAACACCTACTTGGCATATTCACTTGAACATTTTATAACTCCTCATTTCCTCATTGGAAATCATGATCTTCCCACCAGAATGACCCTTTTCAACTGTTTCTTGTCTCAATGAATGATCCCACCAAATACTTTGCTACACAAGTCAGGAATCAATATTCCTCTTAAAATTTATTTATTTCTCATCAACTTTATTGATGTATAATTTACATAAAGTAAAATGGATATATTTTAAGTATACATTTCAATGAGTTATGACAATTGCATATTCCTATGTAACCACCACTCCAGGCAAGATACAAAGCATTCCTTAGAGGGTCTTTGCAGTGAATCTCTTCTCCGTCCTCTTCCTCCCACCAGCCTACACCAACCCAGCCCCAAGCATTTAATGATCAATTTTGTCTATCTACAACTTTGCCTGTTGTAAAATTCACATAAATGGAATTACATAACATGATCTTTTTATGTCTGGCATAAAACAAATTTTCTTGAGATTCATCTATGTATTGTATTTATCAATTGTTTTTTATTCTGTTTTCTTTTTTTTTATGCTGAGCGATATGCTACTGAATGAACATACCACAATTAGTTTATCTATTCACCTGCTAAAATACATTTGAATTGATTCCAGCTTTTGTTTTGGTATTATAAATAAAGCTTCTATGAACATTTGTGTACAAGTCCTTGTGTGGACATATGTTTTCATTCTTCTTGGATAAATGCCTATATTTACTCAAGTGTAAAATGGCTGGGTAAGTGTATGGCTAACTTTATGCATAACTTCCAAACCATTTTCCAATGTAGTTGAGCCATTTTACATTCTCACCAGCAATGTATAATATTCCAGTTGCTCCACTTACTTGTTAACTCTTGGCATTATTGCATCTTTGAATTTTAGCCATTGTAGTAGGTATTTATTGGTATTTCGTCATGGTTTTATTTTGCATTTGCCTGATGACCTATGTTGTTAAGATCATTTCATATGTTTATTTGTTATTTACATATATTCTTTTGTTAAGTACGAGTTACTCTGTAATATTTGGAAACAGAAATCTTGTAATCATTTGGGATACCTCCCTCTTTTCACAACATCATTTCTCCAATAACAGATCACCAATTCCTGCCTCTTTCACCCAACAAATGGCTTTCAAATCTACCCTGTATTCCCCTTGGCCTCTGCCACCTCCTTAAATAAAACTTCTGTCACACTAGGCTGGACTGTAGCTTCCTGACTACTGTCTTTGCATTCCTTTTTACACCTTTCTGTATAATCTCAAATATTCTATATAAATGACCTATTTAAAATAAACATTTGATTGTTCAAAGCCTCTATTTTAAACTCTAGAAGCACTTTTCTTTGCTCATAAAAGAAAGTTTAGTCCATGTAACTATATTGGTTCATAAAGACCAATATAATTTATAAGTTCCAAGTAAGTCTGCATAGTCTGGCCATTTCTTTCTGTTTTATCCTCATCTGTCACTATGTGACACATCCTTTTTTTTCAACCCAATCATGCTGGTCTTTCAGTACCTCATACATGCCATGCTCCTTCCAGTCACTTGACTTTTAAATAAGCAATTCTGTCTGCCTGATTCTTTTTCTCTCTCATCCCTTCTTTTGGTTGGCTCTTTCTCATGCTTCAGCTGTGACTATGTATAATTACATTCTTAAGAAATTCTTTCCAGAACTCTCTTAACGAATCAATGCTCCTGCCATATTCTTTCATTAGTCCATGTAACTTTCACTTATAGAACTTTTCACTATCAGAATTTTATATCTGTTATGGTATTCTTCGATGAATATCTCTTATCTCCACTCTATCATTATCAGTTACCTCTGCTCCATGAGTGCAGTGAACATGTCTATTCTTTTTCACTTTATACTGTCTGACCCTCAGTAAGTACTCAATAAATAGATATTAATTGAATGAGCAAATGAATAAACAAATGGATGTGCTTATTCTTCAAAGAGAAATGTGAAGTTTTGTGTAGGGGTTAGAGAAACACAGATAGCTCTTATAATAAAGTGAGGGGATTTTTTGAAGTTGTCAAGAGCAGGTGGAGGTGGGAAACAACAAAGAGAGAGCAATATAGCATTGCAGGATTCTGGGCCAGGAGTTGAATAAAATGGTCAATAGACTTATAAAACCTGGGATATGAGTCTGTTAGAATTTTTAAATGTAATTCACTTCATCTTTCTTCATCTTTGTGAAAGCGTGCTACTATGGAAAAGTCTTTGTATGAGCTTATCTGTATGTGTATGTGTGTGTGTGTGTGTGTGCATGACGTTCTAGAAGACAGAGATGTGATTCATGAACTTGTTTCTACCAAGCAGTGTTCAAGAGTTCAGTTGAGGCAGGGAACTGAAAGTGACATGTGAACGTAAATTTTTCATCCCCTCTCCCATCACAGAAATTTGCAGAAATACTGAGAAAGACATTGTAATTTCCTTGATGAGATGGAACTGAACTTTGAGACAATTGCATGTAAATCTTAAGGGTCAGGGTATCTCAGTTGACAACTCTCTCCCCACTAGACTGTGAAATCCTAGAGGGCAGAGAAGATATCTTATTCATATTTATCTCACTCCCTATAAGGCGCACAATGCTTTGCAAATAAATGTGTCCAATCGAATTGAAATTCTTTAATTTATTTTCTTGTTATAGTTTGCATCAAGGAGTTCTGCTTTTGCCTTTTCAAAATGGAAATAAGGGAGTAATAGGTATTACTTTTTGATTAGTTTTCCATGGGAAAATATCAGGTTTTATTTCAAAATTGCCATAAGCAACCTTTCCAGACATGAAAGTAGCTTCCCTACGGTGAAAAAGAATTATAGCTTATCACATTTGAATCATAGCATTCAAGGGGCATTGGGATTTAAAAAAAAGAAAATTTTGCCATTTTCCAGACTCCCTTTTAACTAGGATGTCCTTGTGACACGTTCTGACCAATGAAACCCAAATCATAGTATTGCAGGAATTTGTGTATGTATATGTGTGTGTGTGAGGAAGGGAAGGTGGATGAAGATGCAATGCCATTCTTTGTCACTTTATTCTCCTTTCTTCAAATATGAAGGTGATGCTTGAAGTATGACAGACTTCTCACGACTGAGAATGAAAGTTCTATGAGAACTTCTGGATGATGGAGCATGTGTTATTATCAATGAAAGGACACGTGTCCACAGTTTTATTTATTCTGCTCAAAATTTATTCCTTAATTAGAAGCAACGTTGAGTGCGTAACATGGTAGTCTATACAGTGCTCTGAAAATCCATGCATGGTGGGATTGGCAGAAAGGATATTAGTCAGGGAAGGTCAATCCAAATGCAAGTAAATGAGGACAGATTGTTCCTTGCTCCATGATGGAAATGCTTCAGTGTAATTAACCTGCCAGCAGATGGCTGCTTGGAGTCCCTTCTCACTTGGAAATAGTGCTATATCAGGGATTCAGCAATGGCCTCTTCCTACACGAGGGTACGTTGCAGTGGCAGTAATCTCTTGGTGAGAAAACAAAAAAGTCCATTTTTTTTGAGCTCCTGCATAGCTTCCACAACTGCTGCTGTGCTCACTTTGTAGGTGTGCCCACTAAAAGATTACCAGCTGTTGGGGAAGGAGATGGACTGATTCCAAACAACATGTTATATTGGTCTCCCGTTTATTGAAAGTCCCCTCTGTGGAGTGCATTATTGATTTTTACAGGACGCAAATATCCTCGTACACTTTTTCTATTCTGAATAATTCATCTGTGTACATTTTCTACAGATTTTGCTACCAATCCTCCAAACTTATTCTTTCAGTGTTCTGAACATCAGGCCAATGATTGACCACTTCCCATAAGTCCATGTACATCCATATTTCTAATCATTTCTCTTTTCAGGAAAAGTAGAAAACCAGCATTTCAATTTCTATTCTCTGGAAGAATTTTCTTTCCCCTTTAATTTCTGGGGATACTCCTAGGTGGATTTAGAAGTTCACTTTTGCCTAGTGTCATTATATCATACAGAGCCATCTGTGAACCAGGTTCAAGTATTTTTTTCACTGAATCAACTTTTTATAGGGAGCTCCTCATGTGGCCTTGGGTGTGGGATGAGGGAAAGGTAGCAAGCAGTACAGCATAAGTAGATTCTGTAGGCATGTGAACCATGTGCTGGTGAAACTTATTAGTATTTTCTAGGAATTGCTTGAGCCCAAATATGCTCACACACATACACATATATGTACATATTTTTTTCAGATTGCTTGTCACTTGGTGGCCTATGGGCAAGTGTTCTGTCTCCCTCATGGCCCAGTTGGAAGACAGGAGCTATTTTTTCATGAGGACAATAGTTATTTGTGGAAGAGTGAATGGCTTTCCTCAAAGCCCTAGACATCCATTTGATTTTCCTATGGGAGTTTGTCAGATGTTCAGTAGAATATCTTCATCTGTCACAGATAGTTGGAGCTCCACTATATCTCATAAACCATATAAGGCCCCAGTAATGTGGCAGCATGCATTATGTGGTTTGAATCTGCTACATCTCAATCTGGGTCCAACACAAAACTGACAGCCTTATGGGTTGCTCAGTAAATGTATCAGGCAACACACTCCAAACTGTATGTGTTGCCTCCAAAATTCAAAGAGGCCCTAATAAGTTCGTCTTTTTTTGTGTTAGGTTGTATAAAGTGCAATAATGGGTCTTAATCTTTCAGGGGATAGCCTAACATGTCTCAGGTCACTATAAGCTAGACTCATCGATAAATTTCAAGTTCCTGTTTCTAAGGAGTTTATTACTCATTATCTGACTTGGTCTGTTTGGGTAACACATAAGTACATCTGAACTTTATAATTCATACTGGAAATTTATAAAATAATCTATATCTATATGTAACTGCACATATAAGCAAAGTATAAAACATCAAGAGTATTGCATTACTGCATGCTATGCTAATAAACTTTTTTTTGGTATCAGAAAAGATTATTAGAAAATGTTCACCCTGAACTGGCAGTGTTAGCACATGATTCGTTAAAACTGACTGGAGGAAATAGACTTATTTAGAAAGTGGTCCATGTATAAAATGTACAAAAAGCAGTTTCTAGTGTGACTTGTGCTCTGGCCTCTTTCCCTTGACATCCCAAAGCATTCGTCAATGGCTATGGGGACCCATTTTATAGCTGAGGAAACTGAGGCACCATAGTAGCTATTGTACCAATGGTTACACAGTGCAGTGGTTATTGGGAATTGCCAGTCTTTGCCTGACCCAAAGGCTCCAGGAAGGGAGAGAGGGGCTAAAGAGTTTGGAATATATCTTGTGAGTGGAAAACTGCTAAGAATTTTTAAATAGGAAGTTGCATTATCAGATTTGTGCTTTAAAAATATTTCTGGCCACAGTGTGGGGAATGGATGAGACAGTGCTAAGGCTAAAGGCAAGGAGAGCAGATGGTAGTCTACTGTGGTCATCTAGTGAGAGTTGACGGGGACATGAATCAAAGCAGTGTCATTGCAATGAAGACAAATGGATGGTTTCAAGAAATATTTGTTATTATTTATTACCAAGAATTATTCTAAGTGCTTGGAGTAGTATGATGAGGGGAGAGGAAAATATCTTTTTATGACACCATCAATGTGAATAAAATGATTGTATAAAATCTGGTAAAATGACAAATATATAAAGGACTGCCAAGGAAAGGAACATGATACTCTGGACATGTGCAAGAGGAAGGAGGTCATTCTTTGTGGAGATCATGGAAGGGATTCTAGATGAAGCTGTGCTTGTGTTCAGTGCACATACATGGCACTGAACAAGACCAGTGGCACTGGAGCTAGAAGAGGCAGTGAAGAATCAAGTTAATGGACTGGTGAGGGAAGCAGGACTGGGTCACACAGGACAACCAAGGGAAAGTTAAAGCCTTGTTATTTACCTAATCGGAAGTCTCTGAAGGATTTTAAGGAGAAGTATGTCTTGGTTTGCATTGAAACCTGGTACTGTTACTCTCATTGTAAAATGGAAAACTGACTGTTGGGGGACAAAAGTGAATGCCAGGAGACAGCCAGGAGAGGTGATAGACCAGACAACAGTGGAAAGATGGAGAGTCAGATTACACTCAAAAGAAGGACACTCAGATTAATGTTCAAACCAGAGTTTGAAGTGGTAGAAAGTTTCTTTGCAGGGAAGGGGAATGAAATAGTGGGAAAAAATGAGTAAAGGGAATGAATGATAAGGAGTTAGGATAAGGTGCAGGAAGCAAAAAATAACATAAGAATAAAAATGTGATACTGGGGATTTAGGAGGAGAAGGTTAACGTTTTAAGGTGTGATCATTTTTAACTGCAAGACAGGTCATGTAGAGAAGCTTCTAAAAAGCTAATCCCCAAGGTTTCTGTTTGCAGTGAGTTAGAGGAAATTTTGAGGCTTCCAACCTCTCACTACAAAAGATGGCATGCTTATTGTTTAGGTATTGGAGTTTGTTTTCTCTCAACAACATTAACATCAACAAAATCACCACATGGAAATAAACTGTGAAGTATGTATAAATCATAGTTATACAATAGGTGAAATGTGGTCACAATAATTAAGATAATCTTCTTTTGAAAATAAATATAATCTAAATTTGTTTCTTTTTGTGTTATGAGAAATGATATCACAGGATTTAAAAGCCAAGATATTTTGAGTCCTTAGCTCTATTTCTAACATTCTGGTAATTAAAACAAATGAATAGGATCTTTTTAATATCATAATTGTAATTTTAAATGCTTTAAGTTATTTATTTAAAAAGAGTTTCTATCCAATGTTGTTATCTTATTTTATGTCACTTTTGACAAAATTGAAAATGGGCAAATGTATGTGTAACTTTTTAGTGGCAAAGTCAACACTAGTTATGAATATATATCATCTTTTGTTACTGTTTTGATACATAGATATTAATGTATTATTTTTGTTATTGTTAGTGTTTAATATATCTTTTTTCTGAGATATGAGTCACTCTTTTTATCTTAATTATCCAATGCCTCAAATCCTTGTGACCTAAAGGGATATGGTGTATTGAATTTAATTGATTTGTACCTGTTTTCTGCTCTATACAGCCTATTTTAACATCATGTCACTTGCTGTTTAGTTACAGAGTTAGTTTGTAATAATAAATGATTAAGAAATCATTAAGAAAATTCATATTTTCACATTTCTGACTTAAACATGGATATCTTGTGTTTTGAGTCAGAACCATGATATATAATAGGAAATAATTCTTGCATTTATGATATATAGTCCTCTTCTTTTTCAAGCCTATCACAATCCCAGGTAAAGGTCTGCATGGCTTTTCCATTAGATGGTTGTGGGGCTCACTACCTCCCAACATTCAGGTCTCTACTAAGATATTTCTGCAAAGAATCTTTCCCTCATGATCATGTGTAAAATGTCTCCCATTATCTAGCACATTCCCTGATTTTTTCCTTCATGCCATGTATGACTATTCAAAATCTCATTATTTGTCCGTGTGTTTGCTCATTGCCTGCCTCTTCCAGTAAAATACAATCTCCAAGAGGGCAGGGTTTTTGCCTGCCTGGAACAGCTACTTAGTTTGTGCATGACAAGTATTTGTTCATGTTTCAGTAAGCTATTTGTAAAATATTTTGCCAAATTCCTTTTACTGTTCAATTAAGCATATTTGCGACAAAAGCTGTGTGAGATTATGGTAAAAAAAATTCTTATACTTTCTATTTGATTCTAGTATTGAAAGATCTTGGATGGCAGGTAGATTTGATGGCTCATTGTCCATTTTACGGAAAATAGTCTGTTTCCGAAGGCCCCAAGGTCAGGCAGCTGGTTAGAATTATTCCAAAATCCAGAGCCCAAAGTCTCCTTTTGGATTCAGTGTAATCCTCTAATACTATGCTATCCCTTTCTGAGCAAATATGAATGCGAAAAAGAGAAGGAAAAAAAACATGAATCTAGGAAAATCTACACCATTATTTTCCAAAGTGTGTCCTGTATAGCATCAGCCATGTGAGATGTCTGCTGCAAGAACAGCCATTTCTACCACCAAAGTAGCTTGAAAATGCTTGATATCATGTTTATGGTATGTAAATTTTCAAAGAAATTGGCATATTAAAGGTTCTGAAATGTCCTGCATGCGGAGAAAAACTGTTCAACCTTGTCTGAGTCAGACTTTCACAAATTTATTTAAACTGTTTTACTTTAAAAATTTACCATTCCTTAGATCTAGTATTCCAAAGATATACTTTGGAAATTGCTGATTTTTGCATTTTTTGTTAGTTTATTCAAAAAGGAAATGGGAGAAGCTAATATCAGTTCAGGTAGCTTTCCAGGCTGATTGCAATAAAGGTATAGTTAGTGCTCTTTTGTTATTTGATGTGGTTAGCAAGAATTTATTATAAAATGTCTGGTTATGACTTACTGCAAAGAAGGCACTTTCTTAGCATGTTTAACAAAAGCAAAAACTCAGCATAGGACATAATTTAAATTATTAATTTTCCTTGTTATTTCCCCTATCACAATGTGAATTGGAGTGAATCTTAATTAGATGCAATATTTACCAGGAAGCTATTCTGGAATACATGCAGTCTGCCTGTATAAAAATTCTTTCCTAACATTGTCTGTCATGTAAAAATATCACCCCTTTGGAGGGGTCTTTCCTGATCTCTCACCCCTAAACAGACACCCCCTACCAAGGCACTTTCTAAACCTTTACCCTATTTTATTGTATTCATAGCATATCTCAACGAGTACTTTTGTACAGTTATTTGATTGTTCACTCTCTGTTTCTCTGATGCCCCTCCACTTCCACAGAAGCTTTAGCAGAGCAGGGATTTGTCTTGTTTTGTTCACTCCTTTATTTTCAGCACCTGGCAAGCGGCCCTGAGCATGGCAAGGGCTCAGTAAATATCTGTTGTGTGTAAACATGAGCACTAAGTTATTAGGTCATGATGCAGTTAAATCACAGCTATCATACAGCAAATTAAAATATGCTCATATTCATTTTAATTGGGCAAAGCGTGGAGTGAATATACAAAACTGATTATAGGCATGGCTTAATGACTAAGTCCTATGTCACTGATGTTAGCTGACTGGCAATGAGAAAACTTAGAGCACAAAATAGTTAATATCTAACACTTTTTAACAATATAAGATATGTTTCATATGTTAAGGCATTTTGGTCCTCAAGTGCATCACCCATCACCCCATCAACCCAGTGAGATCTATTTTGAGGTGATTAATTTTGAATACATTCACTTAGGGAAATTTGCATTAATTTTAATGAACTTGAGAGATGGTTGCCTGGTTTAAGTAGATTGAATAAAATAGGATTTTTAAAATCAAATTAATAGCCCCAATCTAGATTATCTATTTAAATGAAAGGAATTAAAACAATAGCTAACTTTTCTACAACTATTTTGAATCGGTTAGTTACAAACACATTTATCAGACTGTACAAATGTTATCAATTTTTAATCAACCAGACAATGTCAAAAATCAAGAAGAAAATGACCCCTCTCCTGGTTCAAATAGGAGCATGTCTGACTCAATAAGACAGCTTATAGCATGCTTCTGTTTTTGTGGTAGGCACTCTCATGTGTGAGTACAACTGTATGTACGTGGAATGTGTGTCAAAAGGACAGGTATGGATGTGTAGCATTTTTTAAAATCACTGGACGAAGCAGTGCAAAATATGATTATGTTAAATATTCAAGCTAAGGAGTCTTATAGGAAAAGCTGAATATTTAACTGTGTTGTATATTAACCTATGTACCAGCTTCATTAAGAATAAATAAGCCCATAAAAAACTGTATGGACATTTAAGCAGCTGTCATAGTGGGCTTGCTTTCTGTATCTTTCTTAATTACTTCACCAACACATCAACACATATTCATAAGAACAAGGATGTACGCTAGATGCAGTAGGTCTTCAAGGCTGGCTGTGGTAAGGTGCCTTCAACCTCTTCAGGAGTTGATACTAAGTGTGCCAGTTTGAAACTGTTGTGACTCTTGTATACCCCCAAAAAGCTATGTTATTTAATCCTGATTCAATATTGTTGGGTGGATCTTTTCTGATTGAGTTGTTTCCATGAATATGTGACTCACCCAATTGTGTGTGGGATCTTTTGATTGGGTGGGTTGCATGGAGATGTGTGTCCGCCCATTCAAGGTGGGTCACTTACTGGAGTTCTTTAAGGGGGAACCATTTTGGGAAAACCTTCAGAGCTGACACAAAGGTGTTTGGAGATGCAGAAAGAAAATACTCCCAGGGAAGCTATTTGAAACAGAAGCCAGGAGAGAAAGCTGACAGACAGCACCATGTGCCTTCCCAGCTGACAAAGAAATCTCTAACATCATCGGTCCTTTCTTGAGTCAGGGTGTCTTTATCTGGATGCCTTAGTTTGGATATTTTTATGGCCTTAGAACTGTAAACTTGTAACTTAATAAGCTCCCTTTATAAAAGTCAGCTCATTTCTGGTATTGCATTTCCGGTAGCATTAAAAAATGAACCCTCTAAGAAACCCCAAGAGAAACTTTTATTGTAATTCTAAGTTTAACTGATTATCTGGCTGACAGCTTAACCTCAAAACAACATTTCTATAGAAAATAACTACGGATTAACCAGGGGCTGATGCAAAGATGGTGACCTAGAATTCTGATGTGTGCAGCTCACCCCTGTAGCTCTTGATTAGTTTTCTCTTGTTTGAAATTTATAATCTTTAAAAGAAATAGGAATAGAGTACAGTTTGAGAAAAATCAAAGAAAATAAGGGTAAATTCAATTTCAGTAAGAGGCAGGGAATTAAAAGCCAGACATTTATTAAATCATCAGTACTTTAACTATTCTCTAATAAAAGGTTTAAATAAAGATGTGAAAGATGAAAACCTAAATTGAGGTAATGTACATACTGACCCCAACTGGGGACACCAGATTTGGAAAGTGTTTTCCTTGAGAGTGATGAGCCTGGCTGTACGAACAGGCCTCCATTTGCCTTGACACCTCAGAAAATAAAATAACAAAGGAAATTTGTGGAGTGTTGAATCTATTGGGCACATCTTTCCTTAAGAAAAGGAATATATACTACAACTGTAATTAGTGAAACCCTGGTTATTGGGTATTTATATATGAAAATTACCTGATTAAACTAGAGTTATCAAGAAGGTTTTGATGTTAGATATTCTAAAAGCCTTTAAAAAAATCAAACATATTTATGAGAATATGACTTATTTTTTCTTCAAGATTGAATGTACGGCAACTTTTAGTCATGATATCAATTTTGGGAAAATATTTGGAGTAACTGAAGCACTCACATGGGGCTGATAGGAATATAACCCCATGTGCTGGTTTGAAAGGATGTATGTCCCCTAGAAAAGCCATGCTTTAATCAAAATCCCATTTCGTAAAGGCAGAATAATCCCTATGCAAAACTGTATGTTTGAAACTATAATCAGAGCATCTCCCTGAAGATGTGATTTAATCAAGGGTGGTTGTTAAGCTGGACTAGGTGATGACATGTCTCCACCCATTTGGGTGGGTCTTGATAAGTTTCTGGAGTCCTATAAAAGAAGAAACATTTTGGAGAATGAAGGAGATTCGGAGAGAGCAGAGAATGCTTCAGCACCATGAAGCAGAGAGTCTATGAGCCAGTGACCTTTGGGAATGAAGAAGGAAAATGCCTTCCGGGGAGCTTCATGAAACCAGAAGCCAGGAGAGAAAGCTAGCAGATGACACCGTGTTCACCTGGTGCCCTTCCAGCTGAGAGAGAAGCCCTGACTGTGTTCACCATGTGCCTTCTCACTTGAGAGAGAAACCCTGAACTTCATCCGCCTTCTTGAACCAAGGTATCTTAGCCTGGATGGATGCCTTTGATTGGACATTTCTATACACTTGTTTTAATTGGGACATTTTCTCGGCCGTAGAACTGTAAACTAGCAACTCATTAAATTTCCCTTTTTAAAAGCCTATCTGTATCTGGTATATTGCATTCCGGCAGCTAGCAAACTAGAACAGCACTTTCAGAAATTATTTAGCCTTATGCATTGATGTTGCTCATATGCATATATTTTATGATATATGCATATGAGCATATATCATAAACAGCTCTACTCTTAGATATATAAACAACAGAAATGTATAAAGGAAATACACAGAAATGTTCATAGTGTCATTATTTATAATCCCAAGCTGGAAACTATCTAAGAATCTATCAACCCTAGGAAGGACAAATGCTTTTATAACATGATATGATATACATAATATAATACAGTGATATAGCAGTGAGAATGGACAGACTATACCCCATTTAATATAAGAAAAACTCACAAACATAATGTTAAGCATAAAGAAAATCAGACATAAATATTCTATTTATATTAAGTTCAAAATGAGACTATGCTAATCTGTGATATTAGGAGTCAGGATAGCAATTTCCTTTGCAATAAGTAGGAGGGGCAGAGAGGAGGCTGGTTTAGAGTTATCTGTAAAATCTGATTTCATAACTTGGATGGTAATTGCAGGGTGTGTTCATTTTGAGATTATTAATATAATTCATCAAGCTGTAAGTTTTTATGATCTTTACACATTTACATGCTATATTTTGCTTCTTTAAACATTAAAAAATGGGAGATTAGCCCTGCTCCACGGAAAAGTTAGAGAAAGGACAGGAAGGTGACTGAGGTGGCAATTTGGGACCTGGGAGAGCCTTCTGCACTACATGTGGCAGCCCTGGTTGCTCAGCAGAGGCCAAGGAACTGAGAGGAAGAAGGCTGGAGCCTAGCCTGGTGTGGAGGCGCAGAGCGGTGTAGCTTGCAGGAGTACATGGAATAAAAGTAAGCCAGACTGTGTTCCCTGGATGTGCTACCCTCACCTACACAGCCCCGTGATGGGCGACTCACCCCACACTCCATGCACCTGAGCCCCCTCACCTGCTCCCATTCCCTGCACTCCAGGTGCCCCCACCCCACCAGCCCCCAGCACATGTACCTGCTCCAAATCCCCACCCCAAGTGCACCCCAACCCACTTGTGCTGCACCCCTCCCGAGCACTACCTTCCCCTCCCTGTTCCCTGCAGGCTGTTACCAGTGCATAAATGTGGCAGGCACTAACCCCCATATGTAGGCTACCCCTGCCCCCCACCCATAGTGTCGCACGGCCTCACCCCACCCTTCCTGAACTCAGTGCATCCATTTACAGCACTCCCAAGCCTACGCATGCACACAGGCCCCCATTCATGTCATTCAGTTCTGCAAATAACACTTCATAGCTGGCCTAGAACCATGAATGCACAGCCCTCAGCCTCACTTTCCAGCTCTGAGAAAGTGCCGACCTGCATAGCCAGGTTAAATCTGCCCCCAATCCATGAAGATATAATGCCAACCTGCTGCCACAGCTCTATGCACACTCACAAAGGGCCCTGTACCTTAGGCCAGTGCACACCACTATGTCCCCCAGTCTGGTGTACCCACTCAGCTACATCCTCCCTGGCCTCTGGGCCCCCAAGTCCACAAGCACCAGTGAAAGATCCCCAACCTGTGCCCATACCTGCCCTGAAACAAATCACCATACTGAGTGCTCTACCCCATGCCCTGCTCCCTGCTGTACAACCATCCCATAAACACAGGGCCTTAGACTACTGAAAGAAATCAACTCCCAAAGTAAATCAATCAAGATATCTATGTGTGACAAAGACAGCAGAAGGTCACTAAGCATATCACAATGCAGACATATATAGCCTTGCCTAATGACCAGATTAAAACACCTGAGGAGACATTGGAACAAGTAATCAAAAATATTCATACAACTCTACTTAATAAAATAAGTGGGATAGCAAATAACATAAAGGAGTTCAAAAAGACAATAGAAGAGCACAAAGAGGAATTTGAAAGAATAAATAGAAAAATAGCAGAAATCACAGAGATTAAAGACTCTGTTGACCAAATAAAAAATATACTAGAGGCATAAAAAGCCAGATTTGAGGAGAGAGAAGAAAGAATAAGTGATATAGAGGACAGGATAACTGACTTCAAAGACTCAAAACAGCAAATGGAAAAAAAAAAAGGAAAAAATTCAATGGTAACTCAGGAAAATGACAGATGAAGCAAAGCACACAAACATAAGAATCATTGGTGTCCCAGAAGGAGAAGAGAGGAGTAAAGGGCTAGGAAGCGTAGTTGAGGATATAATGAGGGAAAACTTTCCAACCCTCATAAAGGACATAGATGCACAAGTCAAAGAAACCCAAAGAACTCCAAACAGAATAAATGCAAATAGGCATTCCCTAAGGCACATACTAATCAGTCTGTCAAATGTTGAAGAGAAACATAAAATCTTGAAATGGCAAGAGAAAAACAATCTACTACATATAAGGGAAATCAAATAAGACAGTTCAGACTACTCAACTAGCACCCTGGAGGCATGAATGCAGTGGTATGATGTATTCAAGACCTTGAGAGAGAAAGACTTTCAGCCAAGAATTCTGTACCAAGCCAAATCATCCTTTAAAATTGAGGGAGAGATTCAAGCTCTCTAGACAGAAGTCCTGAAAGAATCTGTCAACAAGAGACTAGCACTACAAGAAATCCTAAAAGGAGTTCTGCCAGTAGGGAAAAAAAAAAAAAAGACAGGAGAGGGAGGTGCGGAGGAGGGCACAGAATTGAACACTACCACTAGGGGTAATTTTAAAAATACAAAGAGAAAGAAGAAAAGAATATATAGATCTGACAAATACAATAAATAAGATAAAATGATAGAATCAAGAAATGCCTTTTCAGTAATAACTTTGAATGTTAACGGACCAAGCTTACCAAAAAGATACAGATTGGCAGAATGGATTAAGAAACATAATCCAACTATATGCTGTTTACAAGAGATTCATCTTAGACACAAGGATACAAATAGATTGAAAGTGAAAGGACGGAAAAAGATCTTCCACACAAGTTGTAACCAAAAGAAAGCAAGAGTAGCTATACTAATATTGGACAAAATAGACTTTAAATGTAAAGACATCATAAGAGACAAAGAATGACATTATATACTAATTAAAGTGTCAATTCACCAAGAAGACGTAACAATCATAAATATTTATGCTCCCAATCAAGGACCTGCAAAATACATGAGACAGACATTGGCAAAATTGAAGAGAGTGATAGATGTTTCAACAATAATAGCAGGAGACTTCAACACACGATTCTCATCTATAAATAGAACAGCCAGACAGAAGATCAACAAGAAAACAGAGAAGTTAAATAACTTGATAAATGAATTAGACCTAACAAACATATATAGGTCATTGTGCGCCAAAGCACAAGTTTATACATTCTTCTCTAGTGCTCATGGAACATTCTCCAGGATAGATCATATGCTGAGGCACAAAACAGGTCTTTATAAATTTTAAAATATTAAAATTATTCAAACCACTTTCTCTGATCACAATGAGATGAAGCTAGATTTCAATAATCACCAAAGAATGAGAACATTCACAAATATATGGAGATTAAATAATACACTCTTAAACAACCAGCGGGTCAAAGAAGAAATTGCTAGAGAAATCACCAGCTATCTGGAGATGAATGAAAACGAGAATACAATTTATCAGAACTTATGGGATGCAGCAAAGGTTGTGCTGAGAGGGAAATTTATTGCCTTAAATGCCTATATTAAAAAAACATGAAAAAAATTGAGAAAAACAGCAAATTTGGAGGAACTTGAGGAAGAACAGCAAACCAACCCCAAAGCAAATAGGAGAAGAGAAATAACAAAGATTAAAGCAGAGATAAATGAATGGGAGAACAAAAGAACAATAAAAGAATCAATAAAACCAAAAGATGGTTCTTTGAGAAAATCAATAAAATTGATGGGCCACTAGCAAGACTGACAAAGAAAAAAAGAGAGAGGATGCAAATAGACAAAATCAGAAATGAGAAGGAGTGCATTACCACAGACCCTGAAGCAATAAAAGAAATCATCAGCAGACACTATGAGCAACTATACACCAACAAACTAGACAACTTAGATGAAATGGACAAATCCCTAGAGACACACAAACAAACTACACTGACTCAGAAAGAAATAGAAGATCTCAACAAACCAATCACATGTAAAGAGATTCAATCAGTCATCAAAAATCTTTCTACAAAGAAAAGCCCAGGGCCAGATGGCTTCATGGGGGGATTTTATCAAACATTTCAGAAAGAACTAACACCAATCCTGCTCAAACTTTTCCAAACAATTGAGGAAAAAGGAAGTCTACCTAACTCATTTTATGAAGCTAATATTTTAATATCAAAACTGGGTAAAGACGCTATCAGAAAGGAAAACTACAGGCCAATCTCCCTAGTGAACATAGATGCAAAAATTCTCAAAAAATATTAGCAACTTGAATCCAACAACATATTAAAAG
The DNA here is from genome assembly GCF_023851605.1 of Tamandua tetradactyla. Classification (NCBI taxonomy): domain Eukaryota; kingdom Metazoa; phylum Chordata; class Mammalia; order Pilosa; family Myrmecophagidae; genus Tamandua; species Tamandua tetradactyla. Next base: position 46,709,151 of record NC_135329.1, on the reverse strand, counting down.
AATTATACACCAGGACCAAGTGGGGTTTATACCAGGAATGCAAAGATGTTTCAACACAAGAAAATCAATGTAATACAGCACATTAACAAATCAAACGGGAAAAATCACATGATCATTTTGATTGATTCTGAAAAAGCATTTAACAAAATTCATCATCCTTTTCTGATAAAAGCACTCCAAAAGATAGGAATCAAAGCTAACGACCTCAATATGATAAAGGTAATATATGAAAAACTGATAGCCAGCACCATACTCAATGGAGACAGACTGAAAGCCTTCCCCCTACGATCAGGTACAAGACAAGGATGCCCACTGTCACCACTATTATTCTACATTGTGCTACATGTTCTACCTAGAGTAATCAGGCAGTGCAAAGAAATAAAAGGCATCCAAAATGGAAAGGAAGAAGTAAAATTGTCATTATTTACAGATGGTATGATACTTTACTTGGAAGATCCTGAGAAATCTACAGCAAAGTTACTTGAGCTAATAAATTCAGCAAGGCAACGGGATATAAAATTAATGTGCAAAAATCAGCAATATTTCTATGCACAAGCAATGAGCTAGTTGAGGAGTCAGTTAAGGAAAAAATTCCATTCAAAATAGCAAATAAAAGAATTAAATACTTAGGAATGAACTTAAGCAGGGATGTAAAGGACTTGTACACAGAAAACTACATAACATTGCTGAAAGAAATCAAAGGAGATCTAAATAGGTGGAAAAACATTGCCTATTCATGGATAGGAAGGCTAAATATAGTCAAGATGTCAATTCTCCCCAAACTGATCCACAGATTCAACACAATACCAATAACAATTCCAACAATCTACTTGAAGATTTGGAAAAGCTAACTACCAAATTCATCTGGAGAGGAAAGAGACCCTGAATAGCTAAAAGCATCCTAAATAAGAAGAACAAACTGGGAGGATTAACACTCCCTAACCTTAAGACCTATTATAAAGCCACAGTGGTCAAAACAGCATGGTACTGGCACAAAGACAGAAGGATTGACCAATGGAATCGAATTAAGAGTGCAGAAATAGACCACAGAAGTTATGGTTAACTGATTTTTTACAAGGCCCCCAAATCCTCCGAATTGGGATAAAATAGTCTTTTCAATAATTGGGCATGGAAGAACTGGATATCAATAGCCAAGAAAATTAAAGAGGACCCTATATTACACCCTACACAAAAATTAACTCAAAGTGGAACACCTAAATAAAAGAACTAGCACCATAAACCTTCTAGGAGAAAATGTAGGGAAACATCTTCAAGACCTAGTAATAGGAGGTAGCTTCCTAAACTTTACACCCAAAGCACAAGCAACAACAGAAAAAATAGATAAGTGGGAACTCCGCAAAATCAAATGCTTCTGCACCTCAAAAGACTTTGTCAAAAAAGTGAAGAGGCAGCCAACTAAATGGGAGAAAAATATTTGGAAATTACATATCAGACAAAGGTTTGATTTCCTGTATATTCAAAGAAATCATACGACTCAAAAACAAAAGATTAAACAGTCCAATTATAAAATGGGCCAAAGATATGAACAGGCATTTTTCTGAAAATCAAACACAGATGGCTCAAAAGCACATGAATAGATGCTCATTTTCACTGGCTATAAGGGAAATACAGATCAAGACTACAATGAGATACCACCTCACACCTATAAGAATGGCTGCTTTTAAACGATCAGGAAACTGTAAATGTTGAAGAGGTTGTGGAGAAACTGGGACACTTATGCACTGCTGATGAGAATGTACAATGGTGCAGCCACTACGAAAGACTTTTGGTGGTTTCTTAGGAAACTAAATATTGAACTGCCCTATGACCCAGCAAAAGCACTATTTGGTATATACCCAGAAGAGCTGAAAGCAATGACACAAACAGACATTTGCACCCCGATGTTCATAGCAGCATTATTCACAATCGCCAAAAGATGGAAACAAACTAAAAGCCCATCAACAGATGAGTGGATCAACAAAATGTGGTATATACATATGATGGAATATTATGCAGCAGTAAGACAAAATGACGTCCTGAAGTATATGACAAGATGGATGAGCCTTGAGGCCATAATGCTGAGTGAAATTAACCAGACACAAAAGGGCAGATACTGTATGATTCCACTTTTATGACCATCATGAAGGTATAACCAGAGACTTATAATACAGAATACAAGGAACTTAGAGATACATAGAAGCTAGAGATGGGTAAACCATTAGCTAATGAGGTTGAACTCCAATGTAAGGGAATAGAAAGGAGCAAAGGTGATTCTCTAGTAGGTCTAAAAGTAACATTACCATATTGAGGATGAACAAGATTGAAAGGGGTTGTATAGACCTATGTGTCCCACTGACTCACACTAGAAATACGAATGAGTTCTTGTAAGAATTACTTCAAAGATAAGAGTCTTGCATAATGAGTGTTTAAATCCGGGGTGTAGGGGGGAAACTGCTATTGCATGCTATGAGCTATGTTCTAAAAGAAACCATCAGCACTACCACAGCAACAACAGACGTAAATAATGGGGTGAGAGACAAGAGTTAAGAGAGGTTTAGATTTCCTAGTTGGTGATGGTATGTTTATTGTTTTTCTTTCTCTTGGGACCAATGAAATTATCTAAACTTGAGAATGTTGATGGACTGTGAACTTTGGGCCCACTACATGATGCCCAATGAATGCAGGTGGCTGAAGGATGCACTGATGGAGAAGTAGAATGGTGAAAGATGATGCGGTACTTATAAATGAAGGTTGTGCTGCTACAAAAAGGAACACTGTTGTGAGGTAGGGAGCAATGTGAATTAACATTGGGACATGTGGTGAAATAAAATAAGCCAAAAACAACAATGGTATGGTCACCTTTAGAAAATGCTTATAAGAAAACAGGGGCCTAGATTGTAAGCTTTTAGAGCAGACACATTAAGTCCAGAGTGGTGATTATTATTTCTAGATTCTGAGAGGCTGTTTTATATATATAACCTGATATTCAGAGATAAGAATGAATCAGAACAGGTTGGGGTTAAAGTAATTTAGAACATAGGCGTAAGGAAGACAGGGTCTATATTTTAGAACCACACATACTCTTTGAGACCAATGGAAGAAAGGTTTATTTCATCTGGAACTGAAATTTCTGTAGTGCATAATCTAATTCAACCTATCAGAATATCTCATTTGAACAACTGAAAAACAGGAAGCACAGAATAAGAGGTCCTTCAATACTTTATAGATAATTGTAATGCCTGGAAGCATCTTAGAGAATATCAACTAGATAATCAGAAAGTATTGGCAAAGTACCCTGAGGGAGGGGAGAAGGACTGTGGCACTATTAAACCTTACCATCAAGGAATCCCCTGACACTGTGTCAAACTTTAGGGACACCCAAATCAATAGGCCATGCCCTTTATCTTGAGGCTTACTCTTGTGAAGCTTATGTAGGTAACATAGAAGCTTAGACTACCTATAGGCATGCCTAAGAGTTGCTTCTGGAGGAATTCTGTTGTTGTTCAAATGTGGCCTCAGTCTCTCTAAGCCCAACTTTCCAAGTAAAGTCATTGCCCTCCCCTCTCCACGGAACATGACATCCAGGGGTGAAAGTCTCCCTGGCAAATGCAACAGGACTCCCAGGGATGAATCCAGACCTGGCACCGTGGGGTCAACAATTACATCCTGACCAAATGGGGGAAAAGACATGTAATTAATAAAGTATCAGTGGCAGAGAGAGTTCAAATAGAGTCAAGAGGTTACTCTGAAGGTTGCTCTTATGAAAGCTTCAGGTAGACCTTGCTGCCTATCATAACCTGCCAAGCCCCAACCAAGACCATTACAGCCAATCCTAAAGAACACTTAGGGCATTTTATAAGATTCCACAAGGGTTTCATGCACTAGAGTAACTTGCCAGAAACCTACATCCTCCAGATGGGTCCCTGATCCAGATAAGTCCTGAAACCTAGCCCAGCCTCTCCAGAACATCTGGAGTTTCAGATAGTTTCATCTCCCTATCCCATACCATTGACAGACCCCTCCAACATCAAAACTTTAGGATGGCCATAGCCCAAAAAACCCCAATGAGAGGTATGGAAAGATCAAAGGTGATGGCTGAATTATACATAGAAGATAGGACTTAACAAATGAATACAAATGCTGAATAATTAAATTGATATCTTTTAGTCTCCAGTATTTCAGAGCAGCTAGAAGTAAAAACCTAAAATTGTGAAATTGTAGCCCATGTCAGTCTGAAATATGTTCTACAACTAATTGTGGTGCTGTGCTTGGAAATTTATAGCTTTTTTGTTTATATGTTATTGTTCACAAGAAAAAGAAGGAAAAAAATGTCAATTGTGATGTAAAAAAAGTATTTAAGCCCTCTAGCCTCCTGTATTCTGGAGAAGCTAGAAGAAAAAATATGAAGAGCTTGTATGGTAGCCCATGACAAACTCTGAGATCTAACCCGTAACCACTTTCTGAAACTTTGAAAACTACAGCTTTTTTATTTCTTTGCTTTGTATATATGTTATACTATAGAATTAAAAAAAAGTTTTAAAAAATTTAAAAATGGGTGAGAAGATTCAATACATTTGGAAAAAGTTATGAGTGTCTCATCTTAAAATTCTGAATAAAATGACCTGACTTTAAAAGTGCATATCTAGGATATGGTGGGTTGTCGGTGTAAACTTCAGATTTTACACCCTTTACTTTTAAGAGTTCATGGTATATAATGGAAATGTCGCTAAATGATATTTGGTTAAAAAAACAATATTCCATCTACCCAGCTTTCCTCCCCAGTGCTAACAATTGTTGCTAGCTTCTACTTGAAGTTTTCCGGAACATTTAAAAGTATGTATGTGTCAGACATATATGGAAGCATACTACATTGTTTTGCACACTTGTGTGCTTGTTTTTTTTAGCAGTAATTTAACCTGAAAATCATCACTTTTTTTAATGGATACCGAGTAACTCATTCCATTATATGAATGTGCCAAAATGCATTTTACAATACCCTATTGAGAAAATTTAGGGTGATTCCTGTCTTTTGCTACTACAGATAATGTTATTTTGGAACACTGGTTACACAGGTATTCTCTAGGATAAATCTCTAAAATTGGAAATCAGTCAACAAATGTTTTTGAGAACTTAACTATACGTCAAGCACTTTTATGGGTACTAGAGACTCATCAGAAAATAGACCAAAATCTTTTCTTTGGAAATTACATGCCCCTCTATTTCTCCTCATTCCCTCCCTACTTGCTGCTGTGATTTTGGCAGTGCCTGAATCTTTCTGGGGTTGAGCCCTCCACTGGGTAGCGTCTCCTCTGGCTCCAGGCTCTGGTAACCGTATTTCTCCTTCAGTCCTAGAAATTGTAACAACTTCTCCTTCTTCGTTATGACTTAATGTTCCTTGTTGATTAACTCGACCTAAAGTCCTATTGGTTGTGTCTTCTTTTTCCTGTTAGTACTTTGAAAGTTTTCTCATCACAGCAAGATTTTCTGATCACATTATCTACGCAAATTTTTGTGTATAAAACAGTAACTGTAAGTTAACTTCAAATTTACCTCCCTCTTTGAATTTTCTTTTTATTTAAATGTTTTATTCTGTTGATCCTCCTTCGTTTTCCTGATAGTTATAGCATTAGCAAATAATGATGATTTCACTTCCTTCTTTCACTTATATCTTTTCTTTCTTTCTTTCCTTCCCAATCCCACTGGCTAATATCTCCAGATAAAAGTTAGATAATAGTAGAAATAAAGACCATCCTATCTAATTCCTAATTTCACTGAGGAAAGAAGGATTAAGCAGAAGAAGTCAGTCTGCAATGTCTCCCCAGAAGTCAGCATTGGTCAACTTCACAGGGAGCTCAGGAGCTAAAATATCCCATCATGTTGACCCACAGTAAACTGAACTGTTTGGGCCTTTAGAATAGTCACTGCATATGAGTCATCACAGGAAGAGTGTACCTTTGGGCAAGGCATCTTGCTTCAACTGAGGGAATCCTCAAAGGGGCCAAGAGCTAAAAGCTGTCTGTGGACAGTATTCCTAGAAGCTGGACAACAAGAACCTTCTTGAAGGAAAATCTAGTCTGCATATCTGTGTGTTCATCACAGTTCATCCCTTGCACTGCTGGAAACTACATCTTTATAAATGTTTTGGACTAGTCCTCTAGGTTTTTGGTGGGCTTCTTTTCCTGAAGGAGCCAAAGAACATAAATATTAGTGGGAACTAACCAGAGCTCTCCCCCTACAGCTGGTCTTGGTGCTACAGCTGAAACTTATCATCTTTCTGCTCTACCATCCTGTTCAAGATTCCCCTTACTTTCAGTCAGCATCTGTTCTGGTTTAAGTGGCATTTCTGGTAACACAGCCTAGATCCTCATTCCTCACATCTAAACACTTGGTCACTTTGCCATTCCCAGCCTGGCATTGCTGTACTTGTTCATTTACTCCCAAATGGGCAAGGGAGTTCCAAGGAGCTTCCAGTTGGATTTAAAACATAATTGTTTTTCACTTAAGGGTAGCTCTATCTTCCCCCGATGATGAGGATCCATTACCCCTTATAGAATGTTAAAGCTTCTTCGTGCCGGTTGGTCTGGCATCCAAGAAAATCAATGTACCCAGGCAAGAGTAATAGTTGATGTAAGTTTAATAGAACATTTACTTTTCCCTTCTTGCCTGCATTCTCCCTTTGAAACCAGGACCACTATCCCTGCAAAGTGCAGAGTTGAGGAAACGGGGGGCACTAATTTCCCATATAGGTCACTGGAAGTGGTGGTAAGTGAGGCCATTCCTGTTTTTATCCCATGATTCTCAAGCCCAACTATCCTTCCTGTTGGAGAAATGGCATCACATAAAGGTTTTGGTTCAAGGTGTATACTGCATCAATATCACAACCTTGAAAAGCATTGTTTCCAATCTGGGCCTACATCTGTGCCTTTAGCACATCATTCTAATCCTCTGTCAGACCAGCAGTAGTTTCCACCTGGTGTGGCATGTAATACAATAAGTATATCTCACAGTCACAAGCCCACTCCCAGACTTCCTTTTTGTGAAAGAGGTACTCTGGTCCAATACAATATAAACTGTAATTCCATACCTTTGGAAAAAAACAGCCCATAAGTTTTTGGGTAGTGTATTGGCTAAGGCAGATAGGAAAGAAAAACCTATACATGGAATATGTGTCTATTCCTGTAAGAATAGATTGTATTGCTTCTAGGGTATATGGGAACCAATTTACTCCATGTGCACCCAAGTGTCTGGTTAGTCATCTTAAGAAATAATGCCATACTGGGGACTCAACAGAGGTTTCAGTGGAGGGTAGATTGGACAATTGGTAGCAACAGTAGCTAGAAAAGTCTTGGTAAGTGTGAACCTGTGCTTTGGACCTGGTTGCCTGACTCTTTGCCACCATGGGCATTTCATTCATGTAGTCATCATGTCATCACAGGGATGGGCCATGTCAAAGATGGGCTAATGTCAACTGGCAGGATTACATTATTTGTGGCCATCCCTACTGTTGCATTAACCAATTCCTATAATAAATCTCATAACATTTATATTACATATATTGCAATATATATGTTGCATTATATGATGTATCCTGTAGATTCTCCATTTCTTTGGATAACCCTGACTAATACAAAGTTCACAGGTTGGGTTTTCTAATAGGAAGTCTATGATATGGAGTTTAGCATCTATTATGTTTATTCAGTAAGTGATTTTGTACCAGCACCTGTATAATAGAGAGGAAGGAAGCAGGATAGTCAGAGACAACAGTCAAGCTATAGTACAAGGTGTACACCTGCTTCAGCAAGCCAGTGAGGAAATATATTGTTGACCTACATTGGACTGAAGAAGCCTTTATGTTTCTTAAAACTACCTCAAGAATTATGGGAGATATCTTCTCCTCTTCTCCAGCTCTGAAGGGTTGGAATTGGCCAACTTGACTCTCTCCAACAAAGGAAATTCTGGAGAGGAACCTGTAGTGAAAGTGTTCTTGCACAGAAAACTGAGGCAGCTAGTCCATTCCTGGAGCAGCTGGAACAAGTCCATTCCTGAAGGGGGATATAAGGGGTACATCTCTGTGTCCAGCACACTATATTTGAGATTGAAATATTTTCTCTTCTTGTGGAATTTTCCATTTAGTCTTATCAAAAATTTTCCTCTCAAGGACATTGAAGTTGCACAATTTTTTCAGACCTAATCAACAAAAAGTCGATTTCCAAACATTATGGTAACATATCATCAAAATACTCAGAGAAAATAATTGTCTACTTAAAATTTTGTATTTTTCAAAAGGTTAAGTGAGAAATTCTGATACATACTACAATGTTGATGAACCACAAAAACATTATGCCGAGTTAAATAGGCCAAACACAAAAGGACAATATTGTATGATGCTATTCATATGATATATCTAAAATAAGCAAATTTGTAGAGGTAGAAAGTAGAATACAGGCTATCAGGACCATTTGGAAGGATATAACTTAATTGATACAGGATCTCTGTTTGGGGTCATGAAAAAGTCTTGGTAATGGATGGTGGTGATGGTAGTAGAATACAGTAGCTGTAATTAATGCCATTGAATTATACACTTAAACATGGTTAAAATGGGAAATTTTGTGCTTTATTTATAAAATGCAAAAGGAGAAAGATAAATAATTTTCCAGACAAATACTGACCCTGACCGAAAAAAACTGCTCAAGGATACACTTTGATAAATAAGTTTTGAACCCATTAGGAAGCACTGGGGCAAGAAGCAATGATGAACAGATAAATCACTAAATAATGCATGATTCTAGGAAAGAACACAAATATCCAAAGATTTGAAAATATTTAATGAAAGTACTAATAAACAATAAAACAGAAGACATAAGGAAATAGGATCAGAGTTAAATAGCTCAAAAGTACTTTGGTTCCTTGATAAGAAGATAAAACTGATTAAATTCTGACACTGTGAAGTAAGTATTTAAAATTTAATGGCAATAAATAAAAAACAGAAGAATGAAATATTTAACAAGCTAGTTAAACATTTAGAAAAAATAGGAAAAATGAATAAAGAAATCTCTATGTCACAGAAGACAAAGAGAAATAAGAGAAGGGGGAAAATCACAGTGAATAGAAAATAAAAACAATTGGCAAACACAAGGCAAAATACATTAATAATCACCACAAATGCAATGTTTTTTAAAATTTTTGTTATTGAAAGAGTCCCACATCAATTTTAAAAAAGATATTTACTATATACACTTTATAATTGACATATCTAAAACGTAACATAAAAGTTCAAAGAAAAGAGATGGAAAAAGCAACACGAAACAAATATAAACACAGAAATCAGAATTGGTAATATTAATATCAGACAAAGTAGACTAAAAAAGGCTGAGTATAAGAGCTTTATGAGGTATGAAGATAGTCATTAGAAAAAACTATCATCTGGAAGGTATAATAATCTTAAATTTTTAAATTCCTAACTGTATAATTGCAAAAATATGAAAGAAAAATTGACAAAATTATAAGGACAAATGGAAAAAGCCTAGAACCTTAGTTAAATATTTTTATCATGCGAGACTCAGAACTAGACAAATCTAGCAAATGGGAAAACAAAGAATAGTTTAAGCAAAATTAATACTACTGTTCCAATAGATGTATACCCAATAATTAAAGAATACACATTCTTTTCAATTATACATGGACTGTTCATAAGAAGAAAAACCAAAATTACGCACAAAGAGTGTTTCAACAAATACTCCATCCCCAAAATCAACATTCTACAGACCTCATACCTGGATCAAAATTTAATAAGTAGAGAAATCAACCACACACAACAAAACCGTAGAAAAAAAAACCTTCTATACATTTGAAAATTATAAAACATATTTCAAAGTGCCCATGCTTCAAATAAAAACAATTCGATGGAAATGAGAAAATATTTAAATTGGAACAACAGTGAAAACACTGTTTTTTCAATTGTGTGGTCTCCATCTGGGCTTGTTCTGTCCTCTGCAGTTTTACAGTCTTCTAAAATGATCTCCCAGTCACAATCTTTAATCTCAAAGTCCACACATAGAAGTCATTTTATTCTGTTTTTGTTTTCTTTTAGAAAGCATCACTTTCCACCAAACTCTTCCCGCTCCATCCCTCCAACACCATCTTCAATCATACTGACCCTTCTGAAATCCTCAAAAGGCTCACCCCTCTCCATCCTGTTGATTTCTCTACGAGCAACTCTCTTTTGCTTACTCCTGTTGCCTGAAGTTAAAGTCAACTTTTAGGTTTCTGTCTAGACTTCACTTCATTCTTCTGGAAACTATCCCCTGACCACTCCAGAGAGGGTTAGGACCCCTTCCTAAGTGATCTTAAGGACTCTAGAAGTTCCTAACATCATGTTTCATTGTCAGTGCTTATTTACAGCTTTTTCCCCAGTTGTTTAATTTTTGTTACAAGCCCTGTATTTTATACATTGATATGTTTCCAATACCTACCACAGGACCTGACACATGTATTAGGCATTCAATTAATGTTTGTTGATTGAATATATGACTTTGAAAAGAAGTTCTGGATCTAGAATTTTGCAGTACATCATAGAAGGTTCTAAAGAAATTGTTTGAATTGACTGGTTGTAGTAATCAAGAATATAATGAGTGGTGATCAACAAGCAGATGGTTGGAAAGGTCAGCTTCAGGCGTCTGAATCTTATGTGTAATGCTGAACCTGGAAAAACTCTGTAGAAGGGTTGTATCTGACAAAAGTGACCATCTTGTGGTCCTCTTTGATCCTCAGGCTCTAGAATGGAGAAGCCCAAAGCAACTAAAGTGCACTTTGCTGCTGAAACCACGCTCCAAAATCCAAAAGTGGGTGTGGGGGGGATGGGCAGGAAGTCAGGGTGGCATTAATTCTGCTTATAAGCTCACTTTTCTTTCATCTATTATATATTACTGTGAAGCATAATAATTATAAAAGGCAAAATGAGTCCTTTTGTTTTTATTCAAGACTTACTTAAACTTAGTACAAAGTGTTTGGAAAACTCATTAACATGATTCAGAACAATATTTTTTTCCCTCCACTTAGCTATCTCTTTTACATTGTCTGAAGAAAAGGACACCCAAAACAAAGTGACCAGGAGAGAGATTTTTAAAATACACTAAGTCATATGGCTCTCCTGAAAATGTCTGTAATGCTAAGAATCTATAGTGACAGATGACAGTACAGTCTGGTAAGCTGTTTTCGCAGATACAGTAATTTTCTTTGATGGCAGAAATTGAGACAAAGGAATAGTTGATGGGAGCACCTGGCTGCAAGTGGTGGCTATATGTACAAGAAAGAAATAGGCTCATGAGCATGGCGAAGAATTGCTGGTCGCACATCTTTGCAGTCATACTCATAGGCAGTGTCACTTACCAACTTGAAGGAGGAAGATAAATAGCTAAAAGATAATGACAGTAATTAGTTACTGTCATCTTTGTAGACTTTTTGTAAGGGAGGGAAAAGGCAATAGAAATGGCAAATTGGGCACTATCTGAATGTTTTTAGAGCATTCCCTTATGTTATACAATAATACTTTTTGATAATTATTTCCTTTCAATTAAGTATACTAAAATAGCATGTAGTGATTTGTAATCTTTACACTTCAATGTTCATATTGAAGTAACTGGAAAAACATTAAAATCTATTCCTTTTAGTAACTTAATATCTCAGTGCAGGAGTTTCTATATTTTTAAAAGTCTTTGTTGAGATACTTATTTTCTTATTTTGCACTCTTTCCCTTTCTTTTTGGAGGTATCTTTTATTTCTGAGTACCATGACTATTTTTCTGTTTTCAATTCATCTTTCATTAATTCAAATAAATCAAGCAATAATAGCAAATATTTATTGAAAGTCAATAAATGCTATTTCCATGTATCTTATAATTAATTTTCCTATTAGTAAGATTACTTCTCAAATCTGCAGTGTCATCCTTTTCAGATCTTTATGTGCTAACAGTTCTTTTTCCTGCCCCCTTTATAACTTTTTAGGTTATATTAGGCATATTATTTTTTTCAGTTCTATAAATAAACCCACTAAAATGAAGTTATCTGTCTCATTCTGTAAAGAATTATACAAATTGTACGCTTTCAAAGATTTGTTGGATTTAATTTGGCATACATAAAGTTCATTATAGAAAAAATGACATTTTAGAGATAGAAGAAATCTCAGGAGTCATGTAGAATAGTTCTTTATTTTTCTTTTTATTAAGGAAAATCAGTGACTTAGAAGGGTGGAGGTGAGAGGACAAACAGTGGGTTTTGGCTTAAACACCCAGGTTGATACTTTATGGTACAGTTTACTAAACATCCTGGTTAAAATTTGTCCTGGGAGAAACTGGTAAAGCATATACCTCTCAACCTTTGAAAAGGTGCTACTTGGCTATTTCTCACCCTCCACTCTGTACCTCTTTTCATTCTTTACTCATTAGTATCCCACACCTTTTTTCTCTTATTTCTTAAACCACATACAGACATACTTTCTTCAAGTAGTATCCTAAAATTTGAATTTAAGCCTTTTGCTTTCCCCCATCACTTTTTTAAATCTCATTTGAATCTTTCTGAAAAATAGGATTTTTAAATAACTGCTTTCTTTAAATCTACTATGCAATAACAGTAGCTGATTATTTAATATTTTATACATCATGATATTTTAAACAACTTTTTTTTCAGTGGACTAGATGAACTTTGATGAATTCAATTACATAACACGTGTTAAGAAGCAATGATGGAAAGAGAAGAAATTCTGCCTAAGACTACAACATCAGATCCCCTGGGAATTTCCAGCCTGCCTGACTCCCCTAGGATTTTGCACTTGAGAATTCAATATTCATTCTTTCTGGAATTTTCAGCCTGCTGGCTTCCCCTATAGCTTTTACACTCAAAACTACAATATTACTGTTTCCAGAATTTCCAGCCTGTTACCCTGCCTTATGGATCTCAAGCTTACCCACCCCAACCATCACAGTGTAAAGAGAAGTCCTCTCTGAAGAGCTGACATTGAACAAACCAATTGAATGAAAGAGCCACCTGAGACTCTGGTGCGTGAGCTGCAGGTGCATTCATTTTCCTAGCTCACACATGGATAGCCCAGACCATACAGCTGGGCAGAGAGTCATTAAGATCTGCCTTTCTGGCATGGCCTCCTTTGGAGCACCCTTCAGCCTCTTTGAACTCCTCTCTGGACAGTGGCTTGTCTTAGAAGAGAGGATGACTTATTCTTTTCTGATGCCAATGCACTACTTTGGAAGCCTGGGTTTACCTGCAGATCCTTCTCACTGTGATTGTTGAATAACTGCAGCACAAGTAAAGGAGTCCCCAGCCTGAGACTACATTTCACAGCCCCTTTTGCACCCAGGTATTATCATGTACCAGTTCTAGCCGATAGAATGTACACAGAAGTGAAGTTACTTCCAGACAAATACTTTTGAATGGGATGGATGTAGAGAAAGAAGAAAACCAAGGAGGGGATAAAGTTTCAAGGTAGAAGGAGCCTGTGTCTTTCAACTGCTGCCTGGAGGAGATCTACCTGCTGACCGGGAGCATTGAACTTCATGCAAAGAGAAGTAAAACCTCGAGTCAAAAAAAAAAAAGAATCAATGCTGATACCATATATTACCACCCTCAGGAGCATCTGCATGCTAAAAAGGGATTCTAGCAGGGATAATATTGAAAGCTATGTAAATTAAAATTTAATTGCTGAATGTATAGGTAAAAATCGAGAAAAAGATATTTGGGCAAGTTCTTATTCACTGGCAAGACTTAAGAATTTAAATGACTGTTCATAAGCTTGCTAGTACTAAATACCAAATGAAGCTTTAGAGTTTATGTGAGATTTGCCCTTCGTTCATAAGTAGCAGTTTTAAAGACTTGATGGCCTGACATCTCACCTTGGGGGCTCTGGTCATGCAGAAATGCAAACACAGCTTGGGAGATCAAATAAAAAAGACTTCTACTTGTAGACTTTTGAAAAATTAACCTTCAAATTTTAGTTTCTATTCTGCATCAATGAGATGACACATTGAATGAATCTTCTAGTTTTATCTTATGTGCCTATCTAGCATATACAAAAATTATAAACCCAGTACTTAGCTATTGATACAAAGGCCAGACACCACTGTGTTGTTGACTGATACTTCCCTCATTTGGTGGTCAATAGTGGAAAACTTTGTGAACCTAGAGATGAGGACTATATGGCTCCCTTCACAATATTTTATGTTTGATTTTAAGAAACAGAAAGTGATTGAAGTAAATTTAAAGTAATTTTATTTTCGTGAAAAAAAAATCTAGGAATGCTTTTATGTTCATGTCTGGAGATATTTAAATTTTAAATAACATTTTTAAACCTTAGGCTTGTTCGTTAACACAGAAGACACAGTAGGACTAATAGTCATATCTGTGTATTCCTTTTGTTATGAAATATGAAAATAGTAATATTTTATACTCAGGTGCTGGCTGTGACACTGGAGTTTTTTAATTAAATAAATAACATTTTTACAATAGGATGCTGTTCTCTTTGTCGTATTTTGGGTGCCAATCAAGGAATTTGTTTAAGTTTTCTTTTTTGATAGATATAAAATTAAGGGATCTTTGCTTAAGGTCCTCTGGGTTCTTATAATTGTGAATTGATTAAAAGCGCAAAAGAATAAAGGTGAGAAATTGGATTAAGATGACAAACTGAGCAAATGTACCTGTTTCCTCTCTTACTCCGAATCCCTAGAAATGATGAACGAAATTCATTATATGATGTAGAAGCATCCACACCCAGACCAGGTAGTCACATAGCTCTCATCTCACTACAGCATGTCCTGCCCCACCTTTTCAATCACTGGACATAGTGACAATAAGATAAATTACCTCAGCTGCAGAAGAATAGCGAATGAAAAATACATTCTAAGCAAACAAACAGGAATTACTGAGTATTTGATACAAATTAGTAACAGAAAAAAAGAAGCAAATGAAATCAACAAATAGGAAGGTGAAGGGTTAAATATCCTCATACAAACAGAAGACATTGCATTCATAAAACAAGAAATAGAAACACAATTATCAAAATAGGAAAATCTACAGAGGAACTTAAAATAAATGCAATTGGACAACAAAATTATAAGCAAATGATTAAGAAAATTTCAAAATCAGAACATATATTAAGCCATATAGTGAAAGTAACCTCAATAAATACTAAAAGGCAGAAAATGTTTATTTGTTACATTTTGTTGATCATGATGCTAAAGAAAATTCAATCACAAAAATAGAGCCAAAAAACAGTAAAAAGGAAATCAGTAAATATCTCTCTAAATAACATATGTACTAAAGAGTAAGTCAAAATAAAAGTCACACACTATGAAAGCACTACAAATCAAAATCTATATATTGCTGCTAAGGCAGCAGTAAAGTGAAAGATTTTAAGCTGAAATGCATTTATTAGAATATCAGAAAATGAAAATGAATTATCTATTCAATTCAATGAATAAAGAAAAAATAAAGAATGCTCAATAAACAAATGTATTATCCATTCAATTCAATGAACAAGATAAAAATAGAGAGTGCTCAATAAATTTACCAGCACAACATAACAAGCAAAACCAAAAAAATATATTAAAAGCCAGTAAATTTGATCAAAACATCAAAACCATATGTTATTATATGATAAAAAATAGATACGTTCCAAATCTAATAAAAGGACAGATTTTATAATAATGATATTAAAATACTATCAAAGAGATTATAACTCTAATATGGATTTTGAAAATATTTATAAGAAAATAGTATGCATATCTTAATAACAAATTAACTAGAAAATTTAGATGAGAAGGATGATTTTATAAGAAAAGACACAGTGCCAAAAGTGACCAAAGAATAAGTAGAAAGCAGAAATAAATCATTAATCACAAGGGAAAAATGAAATAGTGACTTATCATCATCTACATCATCACCATTATTTAAATAACTTTCCTTGTCTAAAAAGTCACAAGGCTGAGGTAGTTACTCATAACTCCAAAGGTCAATCAATTCACATTCTATCTAAAATCTCCTGGAGAATAGGAAGACCAAAAATTTCACAACTCATTGATGGAATTAAATATATTAATACCCAAATCAAACTATGATAACACAAAGTCAACTATAGGGTATTCACGCCACGGACCTTGGTTAAAAAAAACGAAAACGAAATAAAATGTTTGTAAATAAACTACTGAAGTGTATTAAATCACATTGTGACCAAGTACCATTTATTTTCAAGTTTTAAAGGGACTTAGAATTTTAAAGATCATGTTCAATAGTAGAAAAATTAGTTCTCTTTTTTCCTGTTAAAAAACAGAAACGTGGTAAATTACATTGAGATTCTAAAATAAGCCGATTTTATATAAATCAGTTTTGCACACTTCAAACGAATTTGATGCTAATGTATTATACTGTTTTTATAAATTACTTTGTTCAATTTGATAACAATTTCTTTAGAATTTTTGCATTTATATTTCTGACAGATTGTCTACAATTTCTGCATCTCTATTCATGAAAAAGGTTGCTCTGTACTTTTCCTTGAATCTAGTATCTTTGTCAAGTTTTTTTAATATAAAGTTTATGCAGACTTAATTTTTAAAAAGTGTTCCCTCTTTCTTTGTTCTCTGAAATATTTTGATCAAGATTGGTGTTATTTCTTCCCTAAATATTTTGAAGAATTCACCTATGAAGCTGTCTGGGCTTGGTGGTTTCTTGGTGAAAAGGTTTTAAAACACCTTATTCAAAAATTTTTAACAAGAGGAGGGGCCAAGATGGTGGCTTAGCAATGTGTGCGTTTTAGTTCATCCTCCAGAACAACTATTAAATAACCAGAAACAGTGCAGAACAGCTCCCGGAGCCACAATGGTGACCAGACACACAGCGTACCCCAGTCTGGACCAGCTGGACCGGCTGCAAGTCTCCCCAGAACTGTGAGTTCCCCAAGCCGTGGCAGCTGGCGCCTAACACCCCTCCCCCACAGGTGGCTTCCCAGAGGGAAAGGAAAGACACTCTAACAGTAGCAGGGACTGAGTCCAACCAAACACCAATTGTGGTATTAATAAACAAATTCTGACTACTAAAAATAGGCCCCCAGCTCAGGCGAACCTGGTCAAGGCGGAGGTCACTTATTGGGCTAACCGAAAAACAGGAAATGGGACAAAAGGGAGGTTTTGTGGCAGTTTCTATGGAGGCTCGGCTGCCTCTGGACTCAGTGGTGGGACTACTCGGGCTGCAACTGCCCCAGGCATAGGCAGAAACGAACTGCTTTCAGGGCTGTCTCCTGCCTGTGCCTTCCCCAGGCAAGGGGTGAAGCCCAACTCAGGTGGAATCCCTCTCTCAAGGAATTCAGAACCCAGGGCTTGGCAATTTGAAGCCATGAAAACCAGCCTACAGCCTCTCCTCCATCTCCAACACACTCCCAGTGGGGAGAGCCTTCCAAAGATAAAGGAGCCACAACATCTCTTGCTGGTGGGACCCGCAGGCAGACAAGCACCACATACTGGACAGCATAAGAAAAACAGAGCCAAGAGACTTCACAGCAAAGTCTTTAAACCTGCTGGGTCTCACCCTCAGGGAAAACTGACACAGGTGACTCCTTCCCCCTGGTAGGAGGCCAGTTTAATCTGGGAAAACCCGGTTGGAGACTATAATACCTATGTAGACCCTCCTGAGGGTGGGGAGGGAAAAGGCACCTTACAAGCAGGGCAAGAAACAAGAAAACAAGAACTGAAAAATTATCCTCTGTTAAACAAAACCTAAGCTAGAGGCCCAGAAAAAGCTGAACTGAAGGTCAAAGAACAGATAGACAACAAACTCATCTAGCAAGAAAACCCTAGGTAAGACAAGTGAAAGCAATCTCCAGAATAAACTAATTAAGATGCTGGCAAAAAATAACAAATCACACCAGGAAAATTGAAGATATGGCCCAGTCAAAGGAACAAACCAATAGTTCAAATGAGATACAGGAGCTGAAACAATTAACTCAGAACATATGAACAGATATGGAAAACCTCATCAGAAACCAAATCAATGAATTGAGGGAGAATACGAAGAAGGCAAAGAGTGAACAAAAAGAAGAAATGGAAAGTCTAAAAAAACAAATCACAGAACTTATGGGAATGAAAGTTACAGTAGAAGGGATGAAATAAACAATGGAAACCTACAAGGGTAGATTTCAAGAAACAGAGGTTAGGATTAGTGAACTGGAGGATGGAACATCTGAAATCTGACAAGAAACAGAAACTATAGGGAAAAAAATGGAAATATATGAGCAGGGACTCAGGGAATTAAATGATAATATGAAGCACACAAATATACGTGTTGTGGGTGTCCCAGAAGGTGAAGAGAAGGGAAAAGGAGAAGAAAAACTAATGGAAGAAATTATCACTGAAAATTTCCCAACTCTTATGAAAGACCTAAAATTGCAGATCCAAGAAGTGCAGCACACCCCAAAGAGAATAGATCCAAATAGATGTTCTCCAAGACACTTACTAGTCAGAATGTCAGAGGTCAAAGAGAAAGAGAGGATCTTGAAAGCAGGAAGAGAAAAGCAATCCATCACATACAAGGGAAACCCAATAAGACTATGTGTAGATTTCTCAGCAGAAACCATGGAGGTGAGAAGACAGTAGGATGATATATTTAAATTACTAAAAGAGAAAAACTGCCAACCAAGAATTCTATACCCAGCAAAATTGTCCTTCAAAAATAGGGGAGAAATTAAAACATTTTCAGATGAAAAAATCACTGAGAGAATTTGTGACCAAGAGACCAGCTCTGCAAGAAATACTAAAGGGAACACTAGAGACAGATACGAAAAGACAGAAGAGAGAGGTGTGGAGAAGAGTGTAGAAAGAAGGAAAATTAGATATGACATATAAAATAGAGAAGGCAAAATGGTAGAAGAAAGTACTACCCATACAATAATAACACTAAATGTTAATGGATTGAACTCCCCAATCAAAAGACATAGACTGGCAGAATGGATTAAAAAACAGGATCCTTCTATATGCTGTCTACAGGAAACACATCTTAGACCTAAAGATAAACATAGGTTGAAAGTGAAAGGTTGGGAAAAGATATTCCATGCAAATAACAACCAAAAAAGATCAGGAGTAGCTATACTAATATCCAACAAATTAGACTTCAAATGTAAAACAGTTAAAAGAGACAAAGAAAGATACTATGTACTAATAAAAGGAACAATTCAACAAGAATACATAACAATCATAAATATTTATGCACCGAACCAGAATGCCCCCAAAATACATAAGGCAAACACTGCAAATACTGAAAAGGGAAATAGACACATCTACCATAATAGTTGGAGACTTCAATTCCCCACTCTCATCAATGGACAGAACTTCTAGACAGAGGATCAATAAAGAAACAGAGAATTTGAATATTACGATAAATGAGCTAGACTTAACAGACATTTATAGGACATTACACCCCAAAACAGCAGGATACACCTTTTTCTCAAGTGTTCATGGATCATTCTCAAAGATAGACCATATGCTGGGTCACAAAGCAAGTCTCAACAAATTTAAAAAGATTGTAATCATACAAAACACTTTCTCAGATCATAAAGGAATGAAGTTGGAAATCAATAATAGGCAGAGCACCAGAAAAATTCACAAATACATGGAGGTGCAACAGCACACTCTTAAACACAGTGGGTCAAGGAAGAAATTACAAGAGAAATCACTAAATATCTCGAGACGAATGAAAATGAAAACACAACATATCAAAACTTATGGGATGCAGCAAAGGCAGTGCTAAGAGGGAAATTTATTGCCCTAAATGCCTATATCAAAAAAGAAGAAAGGGCAAAAATTCGGGAATTAACTGTCCACTTGGAAGAACTGGAGAAAGAACAGCAAACTAACTCAAAGCAAGCAAAGGGAAAGAAATAACAAAGATTAGAGCAGAAATAAATGAAATTGAGAACATGAAAACAATAGAGAAAATCAATAAGACCAGAAGTTGGTTCTATGAGAAAATCAACAAGATTGATGGGCCCTTAGCAAGATTGACAAAAAGAAGAAGAGAGAGGACGCAAATAAATAAGATCAGAAATGGAAGAGCAGACATAACCACTGACCCCACAGAAATAAAAGAGGTAATAACAGGATACTATGAACAACTTTACGCTAATAAATACAACAACTTAGATGAAATGGACAGGTTCCTGGAAAGACATGAACAACCAACTTTGACTCAAGAAGAAATAGATGACCTCAACAAACCAATCACAAGCAAAGAAATTGAATCAGTCATTCAAAAGCTTCCCAAAAAGAAAAGTCCAGGACCAGATGGCTTCACATGTGAATTCTACCAAACATTCCAGAAAGAATTAGTATCAACCCTGCTCAAACTCTTCAAAAAATTGAAGTGGATGGAAAGCTATCTAATTCATTCTATGAAGCCATCATCACCCTCATACCAAAACCAGGCAAAGATATTACAAAAAAAGAAAACTACAGACCAAGCTCTCTAATGAATATAGATGCAAAAATCCTCAACAAAATTCTAGCAAATCGAATCCAGCAACACATTAAAAGAATTATACATCATGACCAAGTAGGATTCATCCAAGGTATGCAAGGATGGTTCAACATAAGAAAATCAATTAATGTAATATACCATATCAACGAATCAAAGCAGAAAAACCACGTGATCATCTCAATTGATGCAGAGAAGGCATTTGATAAAATTCAGCATCCTTTCATGTTGAAAACACTTCAAAGGATAGGAATACAAGGGAACTTCCTTAAAATGATAAAGGGAATATATGAAAAACCCATAGCTAAGATCATCCTCAATGGGGAAAAACTGAAAACTTTCCCCCTAAGATCAGGAACAAAACAAGGATGTCCACTATCACCACTGTTATTCAACATTGTGTTGGAAGTTCTAGCCAGAGCAATTAGACAAGAAAAAGAAATACAAGGCATCAAAATTGGAAAGGAAGAAGTAAAACTATCACTGTTTGCAGATGATATGATAAGATATGTTGAAAACCCTGAAAAATCCACAGCAAAACTACTAGAGCTAATAAACGAGTACAGCAAAGTGGCAGGGTATAAGATCAACATTCAAAAATCTGTAGTGTTTCTATACACTAATAATGAACAATCTGAGGGGGAAATCAAGAAATGAATTCCATTTACAATTGCAACTAAAAGAACAAAATACTTAGGAATAAATTTAACTGAAAAGATAAAAGACCTATACAAAGAAAACTATAAGAAACTGTTAAAAGAACTCACAGAAGATCTAAAGAGATGGAAGGGCATATCATGTTCATGGATTGGAAGACTAAATATAGTTCAGATGTCAATTCTACCTAAACTGATTTACAGATTCAATGCAATACCAATCAGAATCCCAACAACCTACTTTTCAGAAATAGAAAAACCAATAAGCAAATTTATTTGGAAGGGCAGGGTGCCGCGAATTGCTAAAGTATCTTGAGGAAAAAAAACGAAGCTGGAGGTCTCACACTGCCTGACTTTAAGGCATATTATGAAGCCACAGTGGTCAAAGCAGCATGGTACTGACATAAAGATAGATATATTGACCAATGGAATCAAATAAAGTGCTCAGATATAGACCCTCTCATCTATGGACATTTGATTTTTAATATGGCAGTCAAGCCAACTCACCGGGGACAGAACAGTCTCTTCAATAAATGGTGCCTAGAGAACTGGATATCCATATGCAAAAGAATGAAAGAGGATCCGTATCTCACACCCTATACAAAAGTTAATTCAAAATGGATCAAAGATCTATACATTAGGTCTAAGACCATAAAACAGTTAGAGGAAAATGTAGGGAGATATCTTATAAATCTTATGATTGGAGGCAGATTTATAGACCTTACACCTAAAGCAAGAGCACTGAAGAAAGAAAGAAATAAATGGCTGCTCCTCAAAATTAAACACTTTTGTGCATCAAAGAACTTCATCAAGAAAGTAAAAAGACAGCTTACACAATGGGAGACAATATTTGGAAACGACATATCAGATAAAGGTCTAGTATCCAGAATTTATAAAGAGATTGTTCAACTCAACAACAAAAAAACAGCCAATCCAATTACAAAATGGGAAAAAGACTTGAACAGACATTTCTCAGAAGAGGAAAGACAAATGGCCAAAAGGCACATGAAGAGATACTCAACGTCCCTGGCCATTAGAGAAATGCAAATCGAAACCACAATGAGATATCATCTCACACCCACCAGAATGGCCATTATCAACAAAACAGAAAATGACAAGTGCTGGAGAGGATGTGGAGAAAGAGGCACACTTATTCACTGTTGGTGGGAATGTCAAATGGTGCAACTGCTGTGGAAGGCAGTTTGGCGATTCCTCAAAAAGCTGAATATAGAACTGCCATATGACCCAGCATTACCATTGCTAGGTATCTACTCAGAGGACTTAAGGGCAAAGACACAAATGAACACTAGCACACCAATGTTTATAGCAGCATTATTTACAATTGCAAAGAGATGGAAACAGTCAAAATGTCCATCAACAGATGAGTGACTAAACAAACTGTGGTATATACATACAATGGAATATTATGCAGCTGTAAGACAGAATAAACTTATGAAGTGTGTAACAACATGGATAGACATTGAGAACATTATGCTGAGTGAGACTAGCCAAAAACTAAAGGACAAATACTATGGTCTCACTGATATGAACTGAGATTAGTGAATAAACTTTGAATATGTCGTTGGTAACAGAGACCATCAGGAGATAGAAATAAGGTAAGATATTGGGTAATTGGAGCTGAAGAGATACAGGTTGTGCAACAGGACTGATATAAAAACTCAGAAATGGACAGCACAATACTACCTAACTGTAATATAATTATGTTAAAACACTGAATGAAGCTGCATGTGAGAATGATAGAGGGAGAAGGGCTGGGGACAAAAATGAAATCAGAAAGAAAGATAGATAAAGATTGAGATGGTACAATCTAGGAATGCCTAGAGTGTATAATAATAGTGAAATGTACAATGTACAAATTTTTAAAATGTTTTTGCATGAGGATGAACAAAAGAATGTCATTATTGCAAGGTGCTGAAAATAGATGGTAATTAATATTTTAAAATGTCACCTTATGTGTGAGACTAAAGCAAAAAATGTTTATTTGTTACAAAATTTATATTTTGACTAGAGCATTTCCTAATATAACTTATGTAGATAGTTTGATTGAACGTCATAAGTACTTGGAATCTCAGGTAGGACATGAGATTTTGTTGGTTTGTCCAGAGTGATGCCCCGATGAATCCCAGAGTGATTTGATCAGTGACTAGAAAAGTATTTGCAAGCCCCCTTCGGGGAATGGTGAGAGCAGGGAGAAATTTAACTTCCCCAAGTTGAATTCTTGATATTCTCACAAGCAGTGTGGACAACCAAAGCTATAGGCTGAGCCCCCAGTCTTGGGGTTTGTTCATATGAAACTTAACCCCACAGGAAATAGGTCAAGCCTACTTAAAATTAGGCCTAAGAGTCACCCCCAAGAGAGCCTCTTTTGTTGCTCAGATGTGGCCTCTCTCTCCAGCCAACATGACGAGCAGTCTCACCACCCTCCCCCTCTCTGCGTGGGACATGACTCCCAGGGGTATGGACCTTCCTGGCAACGTGGGACAGATCCTGCAATGAGCTGAGACTCAGCATCAAGGGACTGAGAAAAACCTTAGAATGAGCTGAGAGTTAACATCAAGGGATTGAGAGAACCTTCTCAACCAAAGGGGGAAGAGTGAAATGAGACTAAGTGTCAGTGGCTGAGAGATTCCAAACAGAGTCGAGAGGTTATCCTGGATGTTATTCTTATGCGTTAAGTAGATATCACCTTGTTGTTCAAGATGTAATGGAGAGGCTGGAGGGAACTGCCTGAAAATGTAGAGCTGTGTTCCAGTAGCCATGTTTCTTGAGGATGATTGAGCAATGATATAGCTTTCACAATGAGACTCTGTGAATGTGAAAACCTTGTGTCTGATGCTCCTTTTATCTACTTTATCAACAGAAGAGTAGAACATATGGAATAAAAATAAATAATAGGGGGAACAAGTTGTAAAATAAATTTAGTTTGAAATGCCAGTGGTAAATGAAAGCGAGTGGTAAGAGGTATGGTATGTATAATCTTTTTTTTCTCTGTTACCGTTTTATTTCTTTTTCTGTTGTCTTTTTATTTCTTTTTCTAAATCGATGCAAATGTTCTAAGAAATGATGATTATGCGACTATGTGATGATATTAAGAATTACTGATTGTATGTGTAGAATGGAATGATATCTTAATGTTTTGTTTGTTATTAATTAAAAAATTTTTAACGAGTGTAAAATTATTCAGACATTGTGTTTATTCTTTAGCCAGTTTGGTAGCTATTACTTTTGAGAATTTTTTACTTTTTATTCAATGTTGCCAGTGATATAATCTCACTATATTTTTAAATATTTAAGATTGGTAATGATGCCCTTATTTATTTCACATATTGATATTTATGTTTTATCTTCTTTTCTGAATCATTCTGACTAAATTTTTATTATTCATCTTTTCAAAGATCAGCTTTTCACTTTCCAATATTTTCTTTTGTTCCTTTGCATTATATTTCATTGATTTCCACTTTTACTTTCCTCCTTTCTTTCTTTCTACTTTGCATAGGTGGGTTTGCTATTCTTTAGTTTCTTTAAGTAGAAATTTAAGTGATGAATTCCAGTTTTGGTTCTTTTATAATATGTGCATTGAATAATATAGATGCCCCTTTAAGAACTACATCCCACTAATTGTGCTTCTTACTAGTTCTAATAGGACAGATCATTATTTATGTGAAGTTTTTTTCGAATTATCTGTTTGTTATTTATTTCTAATTTAATACTACTGTGATGAGAGAAAATACTCCATATTATTTCAAAGGCTTGAAATTTCTTAAGGCTTTCTTTATGGCCCTGAATATCATAATTTTTGATAAGTATTCCATGTCTTTGAAAAGTTGGATCCAAACGATGTTGGGTGCAGTGTTCCACAGAGCAGAAGGTCAAGTTTAGTAATGGCACAGTTCGAATTAGAGTTTTGTCTCTTCTAGCAGCTACTGAGAGAATATGCCAGAGGCACTCACATTGATTATGAATTTGTCCATTTCTCCTTTTAGTTCTGTCAATTTTTTCTTTAATTTTGTTTAAGCTCTGTAGATTGGCACATATAGATTGAAGATACTTATACTTTCCTATTCGATTGACCATTTTTGTTTTGTTTTGTTTTGTTTTTTTGTTTTGCATGCTGTATAGTGGGGCTCACATTTCATTCTTTTTCCATATGATTTTCCCATTATTGCAGCACCATTTGTTGATTTGGGGGAGAGGGCGGGGGGTGGGGGATAGTGTATGGGCCGGGAATCGAACCCAGGCCTCCTACATGGCAGGCGAGAATTCTACCACTGAGCTACCCTTGCACCCCTAGATTGACCTGTTTTTTATGAAGTTACTATTTTTATTCCTAATAATGTATATTGCTTTAAAGGTTAGTTTGCCTGATATTAGTATAGTAGGACCTCATTTTACACGAATCAACGCACATGAATTCGGGTATATGTGATTGGCAGTCAAACAAATAAATAAACAAAGGCAGAGAAAGAATTACAATTTTTAAAAATTATTTCTATGATTAATTTTGCTTATTTATTGCTGCTAGAGTTTTTATTTGCCTTGTTTATAAAACAGCTGTGATAGGTATTTTCATATAAGAAATATTCATTAAACAGTGGGGTTCATTATTATTTATGATTTTTAACCAATGGGAAGGGTCTTAGAACATATTGGTCATGTAAAATGAGGTAAACCAGCTCTCCTTTAGTTAGTGTGCTCATATATATACATTTTTCAATTATTTTATTTTCAACCTAAGTCTTTAATCATAAAGTATAAGAAGCATACAGTTTTTAAAATGGAATATGACAATCTCAGTCTTTTGCTTTGAGCATTCAGTCAATATGCTACCAACATAACTGAATTAGTTGCCTTTATAAATACTATCCATTGTTCATGTTCTATTGGACCACCTGTTTGTGTTTCTTTTTTCCTTCTTTGTTGGCTTCTTTTAATGAAATGTTTGGGTTTTTTTACTTCTATCAGTTTTTAGTTATATATTATTTTACTCTTCCTTTAATGGTTTTTCTGGAGTTTTCAAAATAAAGGCTTGACACTGTGATATTAATTAGTGTTTTTACCATGTCCATGTGTTGCTATCTTCTTTGGACCTCCATTGGATATCTGTTAACATTATAAATGTTAAATTATCAACAGTTTAGTTTTCATGTATTCCTTTAAAGAATGTCGGGTACTTTAGGTAGATGGTTAAGTTTTAATGGCACTTATTAATCTCTTTAAGATGTTTTTAAACATTGCTAGGGCAGGTCTCCGTGGCTCTACCTCAGGGATGGTACAAGCCTACTAATAAGACTTGACCTCCTGAAGTCTCAACTGAACACCCTGCGAGATTGCAGAAAACTCTCCGTTTTGCCTGTTTGGATCTTGCTTGTCCCTGTGACATCAAGGGGCAAGCAAGCTTCCTTGGTTGTTCTGCTTACAACATTCTGGTTGTCATTTGTCTGGTTTGTGGAGATTCATTTTATATATGCAAAACCTATCACTCAAGAAATGCTCCAGAGAAAATCTAAGCAGATTTGTGGAGCTCTGTTTCTGAGTAACCTCTTCTTTTCTTGATATCTGCCTTGTAATTTTCAACCATCCCAGCCTCCCCAAATTCTGATTTCCATGTCCTCACTTTGGTAAAGCTGCTAGACACTTCAGGTGTTTCTTCCCTGTGCCTCTGATGCAGATACTGCTTTGGGTCCGTTGCTAATTTTATTTTTCAAAATTAGAGTTAGCCATTTGATTCATTTTTTTTATAAATTAATGAAAAAAAAAGAAATTAACCCAACATTTAGAAATCATACCATTCTACATATGCAATCAGTAATTCTTAACATCATCACATAGATGCATGATCATCGTTTGTTAGTACATTTGCATCGGTTTAGAGGAACTAGCAACACAACAGAAAAAGATATAGAATGTTAATATAGAGAAAAGAAATAAAAGTAATAATAACAGTAAAAAAAACAAAACAAAAAAAAACCTATAGCTCAGATGCAGCTTCATTCAGTGTTTTAACATGATTACTTTACACTTAGGTATTATTGTGCTGTCCATTTTTGAGTTTTTGTATCTAGTCCTGTTGCACAGTCTGTATCCTTTCAGCTCCAATTACCCATTATCTTACCCTGTTTCTAACTCTTGCTGGACTCTGTTACCAATGACATATTCCAAGTTCATTCTCGAACGTCCGTTCACATCAGTGGGACCATACAGTATTTGTCCTTTAGTTTTTGGCTGGACCCACTCAGCATAATGTTCTCTAGGTCCATCCATGTTATTACATGCTTCATAAGTTTATCTTGTCTTAAAGCTGCATAATATTCCATCGTATGTATATACCACAGTTTGTTTAGCCATTCTTCTGTTGATGGACATTTTGGCTGTTTCCATCTCTTTGCAATTGTAAATAACGCTGCTATAAACATTGGTGTGCAAATGTCTGTTTGTGTCTTTGCCCTTAAGTCCTTTGAGTAGATACCTAGCAATGGTATTGCTGGGTCGTATGGCAATTCTGTATTCATTTTTAATAGATGCAACACTGGTGAAACTATCTATTTTCATCTATTCTATATGTTTTTTCTCTATTTTCTTTGACATATTAACCTCAGATCATTTAAAATCATGACCTATTAAACCCAATATCAGTATAATTTGTGGTCACACATTAATTTTCTACATATTTCTTTTCATTAGCTACCATAACTTCTTGCATCTTCATATGCAAGTTTTTTTTCTCTTATTGTATGTTGAATGGAAAACAATTTTAGAAGTTCATGATGATGTTAGCCTCAGTTAAAAAGAGTTCCACCTTTCTTCTTTGAAGCAGATACAGTGAAGGACTTTCTCCAAATTCAACCAGAAATTCACCAGGGTTGGAGCTGTGCTGCACTTTTAGTAAGACTCAGTCTGACTCTACTTTTTTTCCTTTTTCTTGGTAGACCTTCTGGACTTTATTTATAGTTTTTAAATTTCTTATTGTGATACGATATGCACACAGTGAAATGCAAAGATTATAAGTGCTAGATTTTGATAAGCTTTGGCAATGAATAAACCCATGAAAATCCAAATATATCTCATGACCCTCCCAGGTGATACCTATCCCTCCCTCTTCCACGGCGACCAATGTCTCCATTTCTTTCACTTTAGAGTAGTTACCCTTACTTTAGCACTGCATATAAATGGAATCAAACAGCATATACCCTCTGGTGTCAGGCTTCTTTCACTCAACATAATATCTGTGGAGATCTTGCTTGTTTCAGAAGTTTGTTCCTTCTCATTACTGTGTAATATCCATTACAGAAATAATTATGCTTTTTAAGTCCATTTTCTATTTATGGACATTTGGATTGTATCCAGTTTGGGATATTGTGATTAAAACTGTAATGAACAATCTTGCAAAAGACTTCTTTGGACATATGCTTTCATTTCCACAGGGTAAATACGTAAAAGAGAAATTTCTGGGACATTGGGTAAGTGCATGTTTAATATTAAAAGTAATTCATTAACTCTTTTCCAAAGTCTTCAGATTTTATCAAACTCTCCCCAGAAATATATAAGAGTTCTGGTTTCTCCACATCTTCACCAAAATTTGGTGTCAATTATTTTAATTTTAGCCATTCATTTAGTAGTGAATACAAAGTGATAAATCATTGGGATTTCAATTTGCATTTTTATTTTCATCACATCTGTATGTGCTTTTTGGCATTTTAAATCTCTTCCTGTGTGAAATATACAAGTTTTTGTTCATTTTTTAAATTGGGTTAGTCATTTTTTATTACTGAGTTGTATGAATCTAGACACAACTCCTCAGTTATATATATATATATATATATATATATATATATATATATATATATATATATATATATATGCTACCTGTATGTACCTTACCTATTTATTTTATTTAATGCAATCTTTGATGTTATGAAGTTAAGTCTAATTGAACATTTTTTTCTTTTATGTTTATTTCTTCCTGTGTTCTGCCTCAGATTATTTTCTACCCTGAAATTTCAAAAATTTCTATGTTCTATTCTATAACATTTACAGTTTTAGCTTTAAGCTTTGGTATATGATACACTTCAAACCAAGTGTTTGGTGAAATGTAGAAGTGATTGGAGGTCTATTTGTTTTACATATGGATAATCGGTTGTTTCGGCACTATTTTGTGAAAAGTTTCCTTTTCCCATTGGTTATCTTAGCAATTTTATTTAAAATCAATTGGCAATATACTCTAATTCTGAATTCTCTATTCTGATCCACTGATCAATTTCTTTTCTTCTATGCCCTGTCCTTACACAGTGTCTTGATCACTATAGCATCTTCAATCTGAAAACAGTGAGTCACACCACCTTGTTCTTTTTCAAAGCTGTTTTGGCTGTTCTAGGTCTCTGTTAATTTCAGAATCAGCTTAAAGAATTCCATAATAAAAGCTTGCTGGTATTTTGATTGGGATAATGTTGAAGACACAGCCTAATTTGAACACTTTAACAATATTGAGGCTTCAATTCACTACCATGAAATAGCTTTCCATTTATTGAATTCTCCTTTAATTTCTCTCAAATGTTTTGCATTTTCCACTGTAGAGCATCTTTTGTTATATTATTTCTAAATATATGTTTTGTTACTGCAAATGCTAAAGTTTCAATTTTCTTTTCTGTTTGTTCATAGTTTGTATTTGGAAATAAAATTAATTTTTTTCATGTTGACGTTAAATTCCATGACATTTCTAAATTATACTTCTAAAATATTGTAGTTGTTTTGTAGAGATCTTGGGATTTTCTATGTACACCAACAAGATTTAATAAAGACAGCTTTCCTATTTCTTTTCTAACATTTTGGGCATTTAATTCTTTTCTTTGCCTCAGTGTCCTATCTACACCATTGTTGAATATAGGAGTGTGAGTGGACATTCTTGTCTTATTTCCAATAATAGGAAAGACCACGTTAGTATACCAATATTTGTATGTTTTTCATAGATTCACTTTAACAAATTGAAGAATATACTTTTGGCTGACTTGAGAAATTTTCTCCCCTCTTTGGTTTTTTAGGCCATCTAATCATTTGTGCTTTCTCTGGGTAAAAGATGAGTTTTGCAATATAATGATATTTTTTTGAAACTGTTGCAATAAGGCATAATACAAGTGATATACATAAATTTACAAATATAAACTGCGGAATGTAATTTCGGCCCCGTTCCTCTAGCTCTCTGCCTAGCAACATATTCAAGCTATTCCATTGGACCTTTCTGCTCTCAGCTCACCCAATCCCTCGCTGCCACCCCTTAGCCTCCTCACCAATCACGCAGCGCGCCTCCCCTGCCCCCCCATTTCCGCCACACCACTATATAAAGCTCTGTACTTCCTCTAATAAACGTTCTGGTGCACACCCCTTGCCAGCTCCTCCAGTTCCCGTGAGTCGTTCTTCGTCTCGCGCGCCCTCCAGACCTTCAAGCCCCCCGGGACCGGTCGGCTACCGAGTTCCCCCGTCTCGCTGCGAGGAAGACCCCAGGCGGGAGCTAGGGAAAGTTCCTGCAATAAACACATATATGTATGTATATATGTCCCTTGTAATTATCTTTTCACCATTTCAGAATAAGGTTGCTACCGTAGAAGACAAAGAAATAAAACTAAGACCTTTTCCCTCAAATTTTTAGTTTTCAAATAGACTTGAAACTCAAAATCCAGGCAGACACTAGTTTTTAAGATTATAAAAACAAGACTCTGATATGTCCTCAACAATGGATTGGAGAGAGAATAGGTGTGTTCAACCATTTCTACGTTAGATTAGATAAAGTAGAACAAGACTAGAAAACAAGTAGATTCAAAGGGAGAGAGAAAATGTAGACATCTGAATTCATGTGAACTATCTGTATAGAATCCTTTTGCTCTACTAGAGGAGATGCAGCACCTACCTTCTTGACATAACCACAGTGAATATTACCGTTAAAGAGGGTCTGAAAGGACCCCCTTGCTTTTCTTGGCACCAAAATGGTAAAATATATCAGATGAAATGTTCCTATAGGCCAGAGAAGGGCTTGGGAGCTGCTGATCTTGGACTGACAGACTTGCAAGAACCTAGTAGAAAAAGTGAAGGCCACCCAACGTGAACCATGTGGACTTGGTGGTTATCTCTGGCTTCTCACAAGATGTCAAAGACAAAGAGATGTTATATCCTAGCACAGTTCAGCAGAAGATAAATGCCATCCTTGAACCAGAAATCTCCTCAACATTTCTAGATACTAGTCTAAATTGTTCTAGACTTCTCTACATCATTGGAAAGATTTAAGGATAAGGAAAATGAGGAGATGACTCCATTTAAATGTACACTAAAGTGTCCATTAAGTTTTGTGCATTGAGATAGAATGGTAATTTAAGATGAGGACTAAGTTAATTTATAGAGTAATAAGATTATTCTTTTTGTTTGACCCACCTGAGTTTTGTGACTTTTGAAATAAGCCCACCACATAGGTAAATCAAATATGCCTTAAAAGGAAGTATAGTAAAATAAATGCATTTTAGAAAATGGTAAAAGCATGAAGAAGGAATTGAACTCTGACTAGGAGACTGAATGTAGTCGTCAAATATTAGATGATATTTGATTTGGCCTTGAAAGATGAATAGATATTTTAATGGAAAATTTTCACATTGGCTTCACAAAGAATACATAGAAAGAACATGAATATGGAAAGGCATTCAGAGTTCATCCAATTGTATCTTTTAGTTTACAGTTTATAGTGATGATCCCCCTTTTCAAAACAGAACCTTGAAACTGAAGAGAAGGGTCTTTTGTCCATTTTTCCAACAAATAAAATGATAATATGGTGATTCTAAGTTATTGTAGAACAAATCTTGGATGTTTATATGATTTTTCTATTTTTCCTCTATTTTGATCTTTATTAACATTGTTAGCATAGGGGCCTCAATTACGAAAGTTGCTAAATGAACACTACACACCTTGATAATTTCAGAAGTGGAAAAGTGTAATCAAATTTCGCAGATGCTGTCAGAGCTTGGAAGGCCCATTGATATAACTTAAGCAATAGCTGACAGATATATTTGTCATGGTCAGGGACATGTGTCAACTTGGCCAAGTTGTGGTATTTGTTTATCTGGTTGGGCAAGTGCTGGCCTGTCTGTTGCAATGAGGACATTTCATAGAACTAGATCATGATCACGTTAACTGCATCCACAGCTGATTCCATTTGTAATCAGCCAAAGGGGAGTGTCTTCTACAATGAGTGATGCTTAATCTAATCACAGGAAGCCTTTTAAGGAGGACTCAGAGGAGACAGGTTCCATTCCTGCTTCGGCTGGTGAGCCCCTCCTGCAGAGTTCATCCAGACCATCCATTGGAGTCATCGGCTTCACAGCTTGGGCTGTGGGTTTTGGACTCTGCGTTCCTGCGATCACGTGAGACACTTTTATAAATTTTATATTTACAAGTGTTCCCTGTTGATTCTGTTTCTCTAGAGAACCCTAACTAATACAATATTTAAATGAGCACAATCTCAAAATCTATATCTAGTAGTTCAATATTGTTGTGTATAATAGAGTGAGGTCTTTGGAGACACACTCTTTTTGTTATAAACTTTTTCTTCAGAAGATATTTCATGTTATGTTAAATATGACAGGCAAAAAAATAAATATTAAAAAATCAAATGAATTCCACTATATCTGGTACTGATTTTTCACATAGTAGCTTTGCAATAACTCTTCTTTGCTTTATATTTGTATACTTCTGTTATTCATTGTCTCAAGTGGGAAAATTTGTTAAGTAAGACATAAGGGCTCATCTTAGTCTTGCCACTCACCAAATGTAAATTTTTACATTATATTTCTATTTTTTGATTTGGCATTTTGAAGAAAAAATAAGACTATGGAAATTATTTTGAGTTACAAAATAGGAAAAGCATACAATAGAATTATTGTTGTCCTTTTATTCACTGAAAAATTCTTTTAGCACCAATTATGGTCTGGACCTTAAATTATTCATGGATAACTTCACAACACTATTTTACTGAGTTATTCATATGTTTCTCATTTACAGCAAAATTTTTACATGAAATGTTTGGATACTTTGTTTCCCTTTATTCCCCTTCCTTTTCATTAGTAAACCTATTCTTATCTGTCACCTATCCTGACCACTGCATCTTTGCTTTCTAGACAAGGTCACCAATGATTTCGTATCTCTAAATTCAATGGTGATTTCTTTGTCCTCATCTTGCTCAACATTTAAGTCTCATCTAACAGAGATGAAAGTTCTTGAAACAGTAATTTCTTTTCTTTACTGACAACATGTTCTCTTAGATGTCTTCATACCTAATTGTCTATTTTCTAGCCTTCTTTATTAATTATCTCTATTGTTTTTGTTGTTGTTCTGTTTCATTTATCTCCACTCTAATCTTTGTCATCTCCTTCCTTCTGCTCACTTTGGGTTTACTTTTCCTTCTTTTTTCTAGTTCATCCAGATTTCAGATTAGGTCGCTGAGGCATTTTTTTTTTCCTTTTGAGCTATAAATTTCCCTCTTAGCACTGCCTTTTCTGCATTGCACACATTTTCAAATGTTCGATTTTGATTTCATTTCACCTCAAGATATTTCCTAATTTGCTTGTGATTTCCTCTTTAACTCATTAGTTGTTTATGTTGTTTAATTTCCATATATTTATAAACATCACATTTTCACCTCAGTTTTTTATTTCTAATTTCATTCTGTTGGGGTCTGAGAAGACACCTTGCAGGATTTCAATATTTTTATTTATTGATATTTGTTTTGTGACTGTGCTGGTTTAAAATGATGCATGAACCCTAGAAAAGCCATCTTTTAATCTTAATTCCATTTTGAAAAGGCAGCCATTTCTTCTCATCCATATTCAGTATTGCATGTTTGAAACTGTAATTAGATCCTCTCCCTAGAGATGTGATTTAATCAAGAGTGGTTGCTAAGCTGAATTAGGTGATGACATGTCTCTACCCATTTGGGTGGGTCTTGATAAGTTTCTGGAGTCATACAAAAGAAGAAATATTTTGGAGAATGAAGGAGATTCAGAGAGAGCAAAGAACGACATAGCCACGAGAAGCAGAAGTCCAATAGCCGGTGACCTTTGGAGATGAAGAAGGAAAATGCCTCCCAGGGAGCTTCATGAAACAGGAAGCCAGAAGAAGAAACTAGCAGATGAAGCAGTGTTCGCCATGTGCCCTTCCAGATGAGAGAGGAGCCCTGACTGTGTTCACCATTTGCCTTTCCAGATAAGAGAGAAACTGTGACTGTGTTCACCATGTGCCTTCTAGCTTGAGAGAGAAGCCCTGAACTTCATCGGACTTCTTGAACCAAGGCATCTTTTCCTGGATGCCTTAGATTGGACATTTTTATAGACTTGTTTTAGTTGGGATATTTTCTCAGCCTTAGAACTCTAAACTAGTAACTTATTAAAATCCCCTTTTTAAAGCCATTCTGTTTCTGGTATATTGCATTCTGGCAGCTAGCAAACTAGAACAGTGACCTGATGTATGGCATATACTGGGGAATTATCAATATGCACTCAGTATGAATGATTTTTTCTTATTGTTGAGTGAAATGTTCTATATATGTCTGTTTGGTCTAGTTGCTTTAGACAATCATTCAAGTCTTATATTCCTGTATTGATCTTCTGACTAAATATTCTATTATTAAGAGTAGTGTATTAAAATATCATCTTATTAATGTAGAACCATCAATTTCTCCCCTTAACTCTCTTAGTATTTGCTTCATATATTTTTGGGCTCTATTGTTAGGTGCACATATATTTGTAATTGTTAAATTTTCTTGTTGAATTTTCTGCTTTATCAGTATATAATGACCATCTTTGCAGATCTTTTTTGACTTAAAGTCTGTTTTATTTGATACTATATAACTATCCTACCTCTCTTTTGATTACTACTTGTATGGTTTATTTTATCCTCTTAATTTTCCACCTACTTGTAACTTTGATTTTAAAGATGAGTCTCTTGCTTAGCATAGAGTTGGGCCATACTTTTATCATCCCTTTTGCCAATCTCTGTCTTTTGACTAGAGACTCTAATCTATTAACATTCAAAGTCATTACTGATGATACAGGACTTTCTTCTGCCATTTTGCAATTTAACATTTGTAAATCATAACTTTTTTGTCCCCCCAAAATAAAAAATTATTTGGAATAATTTTTTTCCAAAAATAAAAATAAAAAATTATTTTGTTAAGGCTTACTTTTGTGATTATTTTTGGTTTCATACCATACTGATTACTTTCTCTTTTCTATATGGATATATTTTTTTCTATTTTCCTTGTGGTATCATGGAGTTAAAAGTTAACATCCTAAACATATAACAATCGTATTTGGTTTGGTACCAACTTAACCTCAGTAGAATGCACACATATTTTCCTATACTCCTCCATACCCCCACATTAGTTTTGCACTTGTTGCCACTTCATCTTTGTACATTGTATATCCCAAAATATAGATGTATGTAGCATTACTTTTTTTATTAATTAAAAAAAATTAACTAAAAACAAACAAAACAATAAGATATCATTCCATTCTACATATATAATCAGTAATTCTTAATATCATCACATGGTTGCATATTCATCATTTCTTAGAACATTTGCATCGATTTAGAAAAAGAAATAAAAAGACAACAGAAAAAGAAATAAAACGGTAACAGAGAAAAAAAAGTTATACATACCACACCCCTTACCCCTCACTTTTATTTACCACTAGCATTTCAAACTAAATTTATTTTAACATTTGTTCCCCCTATTATTTATTTTTATTCCATATGTTCTACTCTTTTTGTTGATATGGTAGATAAAAGGAGCATCAGACACAATGTTTTCACATTCACAGAGTCTCATTGTGAAAGCTATATCATTGTTCAATCATCCTCAAGAAACATGGCTACTGGAACACAGCTCTACATTTTCAGGCAGTTCCCTCCAGCCTCTCCACTACATCTTGAACAACAAGGTGATATCGACTTAATGCATAAGAATAACTTCCAGGATAACCTCTCGACTCTGTTTGGAATCTCTCAGCCATTGACACTTAGTCTCATTTCACTCTTCTGCCTTTTGGTCGAGAACGTCCTCTCAATCCCTTGATGTTAATTCTCAGCTCATTCTAGGGTTTTTCTCAGTCCCTTGATGTTGAGTCTCAGCTCATTGCAGGATCTCTGTCCCACGTTGCCAGGAAGGTCCACACCCCTGGGAGTCATGTCCCACGCAGAGAGGGGGAGGGTGGTGAGACTGCTCATCATGTTGGCTGGAGGGAGAGGCCGATGTAGCATTATTTTCTATGTACTTCCTTTTTAGCACCTCTTGGAAGTAAGAAGTGGAAGTACATACCAAACAATAAACTACAATAATACTGGCATTTAGAATTGGCCACATGGTTATCTTTACCATGGATATTTATTTCTTTATGCTGCTTTGAACCACTGTCTAAGTGTCCTTTCCTTTCAGTCTGAAGAACTCCCTTTAGCATTGATTGTAGGGCAGGTATAATGGTGATTAATTCCCTCAGCCTTTGTTTATCTGCAAATATTTTGATCTCTCCCCCATTTTTGAAACTAAGCCTCACTAGATATAAAATTCTTGGTTTGCAATTGTTTTCTTTCATTACTTTAAGTATTTTGACTCATTACTTTCTTGCTTTTCTCTCTCAGTTTTGTTGAGAAATTGGAACTCAATATCATTGGATTCCCTTGTACAGAATATGGTACTTTACTTTTGCAAGTTTCAGAATACTCTCCTTGTCCTTCGTATTTGACAATGTGATCAATATATGACAGTGTATATTTTTCTTCATATTTACCCTGTTTGATGTCCTCTGGACTTCTCAGATGTACATGTTCATGTATTTTCCTAAGTTTGGAAAGTTTTCTGTCATTATATCTTCAAATACTCTTTCTGGCCCCTTTCTCTCTTTCTTCTGCTTCTGGGACTCCCATAAAGCAAATATTGGTATGCCTGATATTGTCCCAGAGATGTCTTAGCTATTTTCACTTTTTATATTGCCTTTTTCTCTCTGCTCCTCAGCCGACTCATTTCAAGTGTTTTGTCTTCAAATTCACTGATCCTTTCTTTGCCACCTCCAATCTGTTCTTGAAATTCTCCTGTGAATGCTTTTATTTGTTATTGTGGTCTTCATCTCCAGTAAACCTGTTTAGTTTCTTTTAAATTTCTACCTCTTTACAAGTAGATACTTAGTAAGACACTAATGCTTATTGATCGATTTTCCTGATACCATTTAGTTCTTTTTCTGTAGTTTGACTTCATGTTCTTAAGCATTTTGAGGTCATTTTCTTAATTGTTTCTTCCTACAATTTCCCTTTGCTCATTTTAAATTTTCATTTGTCCTTTCATTATGTTTGTGCTGGTTTGAAGGGATATATGGACCTTAGAAAAGCCATGTTTTAATCAAAATCCCATTTTGTAAAGGCAGAATAATCCCTATTCAATACTGTCTGTTTGAAACTGTAATCAGATCATCTCCCTGGAGATGTGACTTAATCAAGAGTGGTTGTTAAACTGGATTAGGTAACGACATGTCTCCACCCATTTGGGTTGTTCTTCATAAATTTCTGGAGTCCTATAAAAGAGGAAACATTTTGGAGAATGAGGGAGATTCAGAGAGAGCATAGAATGCTGCAGCACCATGAAGCAAAGAGTCCACTAGCCAGCGACCTTTGGAAATGAAGGAAAACACTTCCTGCAGAGCTTCATGAAACTGGAAGCCAGGAGCAAAAGCTAGCAGATGATGCCATGTTCGCCATGTGCCCTTCCAGCCGAGAAAGAAGCCTGATCTTGTTCGCCATGTGCCTTCTCATATGAGAGAGAAACCCTGAACTTCATCGGTCTTCTTGAACCAAGGCATCTTTCCCTGGATGCCTTTGATGGGACCTTTCTATAGACTTGCTTCAATTGGGTCATTTTCTTGGCATTAGAACTGTAAACTAGCAACTCATTAAATTCCTCTTTTTGAAAGCCATTCTGTTTCTGGTATATTGCATTCTGACAGCTAGCAAACTAGAACGATTGTGTTACTAGACTTTCTACATTCTAGTTATAATTCCTTTTCAAATACATGATTTGCAAATATTTTCTTTCATTCTATGGGTTGTCTTTTCATTTTCCTGGTGGTATGTTTTCACCAACATACTGTTTTAAAATGTTGAATAATTTCAATTTACCATTTTTTCTTTGGTTGTTTGTGCTTTTGATGTTTTAGACATATGAAACCATTCTTAATCCAACTTCACAAGATGTCACCCTTTGTGTCTAAGAGTTGTATGGTTTTATTTCTTATGATTAGATCATAGAACCATTTATATTTTATTTTCTGTATATTGAGTAAGGGATCCAAATTCATTCTTTTGCATGTAGATATTAAACAGTCCCAGCATCATCTGTTGTAAACACTATTCTTTCCCCCTGGATGGTCTTGGAACCTTGTCAAAAAGCATTTGGCTGGCAGACATCTGGGAAGATGGCAGAATAGGATAGATTGAGTTCACCCCGCTCCAAGGAACAACTACGGAAATGACAGAAAAATCATTTGGACTGTGGTTCCAGATGCGAATGACCTGAGTGGGTCTTCTATACTATTTAGGGAGGTCCTGGATGAAAAAGCTGAGGCATTAAAATACAGAGAACCAGATGAGAGGGATCCATTAGGACTTCACTGGGAATAAGAGGACATGTCCATGAAAGTTCTTGCCCCCTCAGCTAGCTTGGAATATCAGCACCCTCAGCTCTGCAGCCCAGAGCTCCCTTGCAGAACCCAGAAGCCAATAAACGTGATTTCCCTGCTCATAGAGACCATACTAATAGACTGAGCTTACCATGCATCTCCAAACAAAGGCCTGGAGGCCATAAGAGTGCACAGACATGGAGGCAGGGACAGGGAAGCAAGCCAAATCATCCTCATTGACCACGCCCTCCCATGAGCCCACATATGCCACTCTCCCCAACCGCACCTGTGCCCAATCCCTGCACACTGCTCCCACATATACCATGCCCACTGCCCTGAACTGCCATACCATTAGCACCCATGTCCTTCCACCCAATGCCCCAAGTACCTGGACCCTGCACACTTACTCCTGCCCACCACGCTCCTGCATCCAGCACATGTGTGCACCTGTGCCCCAATACAGTCTGGCACTCTGTGCACATACGCACATCCATCCCACCACAGTCCCCACCCCCACCCCCACACACAAACTGGTCCAGGCCTACTGCATCCTCCACACACATGCTCATCCCCATCCCACAACCCATGCATATGTGCAACCATGACCCTGAACTCCGTGACCTGTATACGTGCAAAACCCCACTCTACCTCAGACACCTGTGCCCCAACCCCCATTACGCACACACCTGTGATTGCCCCAACTCCTGTGCACTGCCCCCATGCGTGTGTAGATGTGCACCCACACTCTGACCCCTATCCCCGTGCACATGTGAACCCTTACCCTGCTCCACTGTATCCTGCATCCCCGCACACCCATTAAGGGTAATTTAAAGGATAAAAAGAGAAACAGGGAAAAAAATATACAGATCTGATAAATAAAAGCTAAGGATAAGATGGTAGATTCAAGAACTGTGTTTATAATAATAACTCTGATAATGTACTAAACTCACCAATGAAAAGGTACAGATTGGCAGAAAGGATCAAGAAATATGATCTATATTTATGCTGCTTATAAGAGACTCATCTTAGATCCAAGAAAACGAATAGATTGAAAGTGAAAGGATGGATAAAGATGTTCTATGTAAGCTGTAACCAAAAGAAAGTAGGCATAACTATAGTAACATCAGGTAAAATAGACTTTAAATACAAAGAAGTCATAAGAAGGACACTACATATTAATAAAAGGGACAATAAACAAGGAAGAAATAACATAAAGTACATGAGGCAAACATTAGCAAAACTAAAGGGAACACAAGATGCATCAACACAAATAGTGGGACACTTCAATATACTACTCTACTCTGTAGATAGAACAACCAGACAGAGAATCACTAAGGAAATAGAGAACTTAGAAATCTTGATATTAATGAATTAGACTTAACAGTTATATATATATATATATATATATATATATATATATATATATATATACACACAAACACAAGGATATACATTCTTCTCTGTGCTCATGAAAAATTCTCCAGAATAGGTCATATGCTGCGGCACAAAAAAATTCTTTATAAATTTAACAAGACTGAACTTATTCAAAGCACTTTCTCTGATCACAATGGAATAAAGCTGGAAGTTGATAACCACCAAAGAACCAAAACTTTCACAAATGTATAGAGATTAAATAATGCACTCTTAAATAACTAGTGGATCAAAGAAGAATTGCTAGAGAAATCAGTAAATATCAGAAGACAAATGAAAATGAGAATACAAGATATGATAACTTATGGGATGTGGCAAAGGAAGTGCTGAGAAGGAAACATATTGCTGAAAATGCCTATAGTAGAAAGAAGAAAGAGCAAAAATTGATAATTTAACTGCCAACCTGGAGGAACTGGAGAAAGAAAAGCATACTAACCCCAAAGAAAATAGAAGAGAAATATTAACGAAGATTAAAGCCAAATTAAATGAACTAGGGAACAAAAGAACAATCGAAATAGTCAATAAAAACAAAAATTGATTCTTGGAGAAAATCAATAAAATCAATGGATCTTTAGTGTGCTGGGTTGAAACTGTTGAATACCCCCAGAAAATCCATCTTCTTTAACCCTGATTCAGTATTGCTGGGTGGGATCTTTTGATTAAGTTGTTTCCATGGAATTGCAACCCATCCAGTTGTGGGTAGGACCATTTAATTAGGTGGTTTCCATGGAGACGTGTCTCTACCCATTCAAGTTGGGGTTGCTTTCCGGAATCCTTAAGGGAGAACCATTTTGGAAAACGCTTCAGAGCCCACACAGCCAAAGAACTTTGGATATTCCCTGGGGAAGCCATTTGAAGAGGTGGGTAGAGAATGCTAGCAGATGTCACCACATGCTCTCTGAGCTCACAGAGGTATTCAGAAGACAAAGACCCCAGCAGATGTCAGCCACCTTTCTTCCCAGCTGACAGAGGTGTTCCAGATGGCATCACTATCTTGAGTGAAGGTAGCCTCTTCTTGGTGCCTTACTTTGGACATTTTCATGACTTTAGACCTGTAAACTTCAACTTAATAATTTCTCTTTTTAAAAGCCATTTCATTTCTGGTATATTGCATTCAGGTAACTTTAAAAAACTAACCCCAAAGCAAATACAAGAGAAACAACAAAGATTAAAGCAGAAGTAATGAATTGGAGACAAATGAACAATAGAAAGTATCAATAAAACCAAAAGCTGATTCTTTGAGAAAATCAGTAAAAAATGATGGATTCCTAGCCAGGCTGAAAAGTAAAAAACAGAGAGGATGCAAATAAACAAAATCAGAAATGAGAGGAGGTTGTTACCACACTACCTGAAGAAATAAAAACAATCTTAAAGAAATACTATGAACAACCATACACCAACAAAGTAGGCAACTTAGAGGAAATGGACAAATTCCTAGAAACATATGATCAAGCTACACTGATTCGAGAAGAAATAGATCTCAATGAACCAATCACAAGGAAAGAGATTCAGTCAGTTATCAAAAATCTTCCTACAAAGAAAAACTCAGGGCCAGATGACCTCTCAGGAGAAATTTATCAAATATTCCAAAAAGAACTAACAGCAATCTTGCTCAAACTCTTCCAAAAAATTGAGGAAAGAGGAACACTACCTAAACTCATTTTATGAAGCTAACATCACTCTAATACCAAAACCAGATAAAGATGGTATAAAAATGAAAACTATGGGCCAATCTCCCCAATGAACATAGAGGCAAAAATCTTCAACAAAATGTAGTATATCAAATCCAATGATACATTAAAAGAATTATACACCACAACAAGCGGGGTTTATGTCAGAAATGCAAGGGTAGTTTAACACAAGAAAATCAATCAACATAATACAGCAGATTAACAGATCAAAAGGGAAAAATCACATGATCATCTCAATTGATGGTGAAAAAGCATTTGACAAAATTCAGCATCCTTTTCTGAATTCTTACCAAAAGGTAAGAATTGAAGGAAATTTCCTCAATATGATAAAGGGCATTTATGAAAAACCCATAGTCAGCATCATTCTCAGTGGTGAGAGACTGAAAGTTTTCCTCATAAGA
The DNA here is from genome assembly GCF_023851605.1 of Tamandua tetradactyla. NCBI lineage: Eukaryota > Metazoa > Chordata > Mammalia > Pilosa > Myrmecophagidae > Tamandua > Tamandua tetradactyla. The sequence continues at coordinate 46,666,739 of NC_135329.1, read as the reverse complement.
TCAGTAACAAGACAAGGATAAAACCCTGTGTCACCACTACTATTCAACACTGTACTAGAAGCTCTAACTAGAGGCAGGAAAAAAAAAGTCATCCAAATTGGAAAGGAAGTAGTGAAACTTTCATTATTTCTGAAGAACAAATACAGATGGGTAAAAAACACATGAAGAAATGCTCATTTACATTAGCTATAAGGGAAATGCAGATCAAGACTACAATGAGATATCACTTTCTGCCGATAAGAATGGCTGCTGTTAAACAACCAGGAAATTACAAATGTTGGAGAGAATGTGGAGAAATTGGGATACTTATACACTGCTGGTGAGAATGTATAATACTACAGCCACTATGGAAGACAGTTTGGCAGTTCCTTAGAAAACTAAATATCTAGTTGCCTTATAACCCAGCAATACCACTACTCAATATATACCCAGAAGAGATGAAAGTAGTGACACAAACAGACATTTGCAAACCAATGCTCATAGTAGTATTATTCACAATTGCCAAAAGATGGAAACAATCCAAGTGCCCATAAACAAGCAAGTGGATAAAGAAAATGTGGTATATACATACAATGGAATATTATGCAGCAGTAAAGCAAAATGAGGTCCTGAAGCATACGAAAACATGGATGAACCTTGAAGACATAACACTGAGTGAGATAAACCAAACACAAAAGGATAGTATGATACTATGTGATTTCACTTTTATGAGACTGGTAAATGTAAACTCAGAGGCTTGTAATATAGAATGTCGGGGACATAGAGATACATGGAAGCTAGTGATGAGTGAATGGTTAGTTAATGAGGTTGAATTTAAATGTAAGGAAATGGAGAGAAGTGAAGGCAATTCAGTAATAGGTCTATAAGCAACATTTCCATATGAAAAGTAAACATGATTGAAAGGGGTTATATAGATCCATGTATCCCATCAATTAACACTACAAGTATTAATAAGTTCTTCATGAACTACTTCAAAGGTATGAATCTTGTACAAAGAGTAAACAATAGAGGAATATAGGGGAGCAAACTACTATTGCATGCCATGGTCTATGTTTAATAGGAAGACATCAGCAGTACCACAGGAATACCTTGGGTAAATAATTGGGGGGAGGACAAAAGTTAAGGGGAGGTTTGGATTTTCCATTTGGTGAGCATATGTTTATCAGTTATTTTTCATGAAAATTGACAGTCTCGATTGTGCAACTAAGCGAGGATAATGTGAGGAATGAACTTTGGACATTACACATGATGCCCAATGGGTACAGGTTACTGAAGTGTACACTGACTGAGAAGTAGAATGGTGCATTGCGGTGTATACATATGATCAAATATTGTGAGGCTACAGAAAGTGTCATGAGACATGCAATGAAGTGAATGAACACAGGGGGCATTATGTGATGCAAAATACGCCAGAAATAAAAGAACAAATATTGTATGGTCTCTTTTAGAACATAATTATAAGAAAATTGGGGCCCAGATTGTGAGCTTTTATAACAGTCACACCTAATATGGAACTGTAAATATTATTTCTAGATTTTGAGAAGTATACCATATATATATATATATATATTTTATTTTCTTGGAAATTTGGGTACTTGTGAGATACCTAAGATTCAAAGTAAGAGTTCTGCAGGTCTGAAAGTCAGCATTGCCACCTACAACAACTGTTAAAGAAATCAAAAAAGAGATCAGGCTTCAATTAGAGAAAAGAATGAAGCTGATTGGGTCAGGACTAATGTAAATCAGAGTACAGGGGTAAAGAGAACATCATCTGTATTTTAGAACTTTTCCTACCTAAAAGAGACCAAAGGAAGAGACGTTCATTTTGCCCGGAACCTAAGTTTTCTGTAGCACATAATCGAACTCAACTGGTTTGGATAGATCATTTAAACAACCCTGACACATGGAGCCCAGAATGGGAATGAGTGCTTGTAATTCTGTCCAATATAATACAATGTCCGATTACAACCCAGAGTATGTTAAGCAGATAATGAAAAAGTATCGGCAAAGTCCCTTGAGAGACAAGAGAAAAATATGGAACTATTAAGTTTTACCACCAGGAAAACTCTTGATACTGTCTCAAATATCAGAAACTTGCAAGTCAATAGGCCAAGCCCTTGATCTTGAGGCTTGCTCTTGTGAAGCTTATTAATGTAGCAGAGAAGCTAAGCCTACCTATAGTTATGCCTAAGCCTTACATGCAGAGGACCTCTTTTGTTACTCAGAAGTAGTTTTTCTCTTAAGCCCAACTCTGCAAGCAAAATCATTCCCTCCCCCCTACCTGGGACATGACATCCAGGAGTGAAATCTCCCAGAAAACATGAGATATGAATTCCAGGGATGAGCCTGTCCATGACACAGAGGCATTGACAATGCCTGCTTGACCAAATGGGGGAAAATAATTGTAACAAAATAAGGTATTAGTGGCTGAGACGATTCAAATAACGTTTATTAGCTATTCCGGAGGCTACTCTTACACAAACTTCAGCTAGATATCGCTATTTACCATGGTTTTTCCAGATCCCAGCCAAAGTCATTCCTGTCAACCCTGTGGAACATCTAGGTCTCCATCTGAGATTCTACAAAATTTCCATGTATTATAATTACTTTCCAGAAACCTATAACTTCTAGATGGGTTCCTAGGCCAGATAAGTCCTGAAACCCAGAAGGGCCAGACTTTCCAACACATCAACTAGTTCCATTCCCTTATCCCATATTATCAACTGTGCTTTCCACCATGAAAAAGCTAGAATGGGCATTATCCAAATATCCGTAAATATACTGGGGAAAGTATCAGAGGAGAAGGAGGAATTGTAACAGAGAAGATAGGATTTAATAAATGAGTATGACTGTTGAATCATTGTATCGGTATTTCTTTTAGTCTCCAGTGTCTTGAGAGCAGCTAGAAGGAAAAACCTAAAATTGTGGAATTGTAACCCATACTAAACTCTTTTATCTGAAATCTGTTCTATAACTACTTGTTACAATGTATTTTGAAATTCATTTCATTTTTTTATATATGTTATCTTTCACAATAGAAATAAGTACATTTTTTTAAAAAAGTAATTAATCTGGCAATGTTTAAGATTATGTCACATGTATAAAATAGGTATGTCTACATAATAATTATAACCTATTTCATTTAATGACACCTCATAATAATGAAATCTATTAATTTGGGCTTTTAGGACAGTGCCATGAACCACATGTAGAAAAATAATATTTGTTTACCTTTGTCAATATTACTGTCAAGCTAGCACATGGAGAGTGGCTGGAATATGTTCCAGCATTATTCATATTTGATTTTAGATATAACTTTTCAATAAAACTTTTGTTTGGCATAATTTCACTTATCCAAGCCAGTTTTGTATTTTTCTTGAATTCCCTAAGCATCTGGTTCAGTGTTGGGTATATGTTAAGCTGACTAAAATGGAAAAGCATGTAAAATTGCTTTATGATTGCCAAAATGCTATATAAATATGAGGTGTTAGCAATGGTGAAAATGATAGTAGGCACTCAGTAAATACATGCTAAATTTACTGACTTGTTTATAATCATTTTTATCTTGCCAATTCTTATAATCTAAGCATCATATTTGTATACATATTAGAATTTACAATTGGATTCTCAATCTTTTATTGAAGATCATGATGATGAAGTTTAAAGGAGACATCCAGATGCCTGTTGACGTGAAAATACAAGGTTGTGTATAAAATTACATATTGAGCTCATATAAAATACTCTGGTATTTTATATTTATATTAAAATATTTTATATTTTAATACTCAGGAATGGCTTTGGCTGGGATCTGGAAAAACCATGGTAAATAGTGATATCTAGCTGAAGTTTGTGTAAGAGTAGCCTCCAGAATAACTAATAAACGTTATTTGAATTGTCTCAGCCACTGATACCTTATTTTGTTACAATTATTTCCCCCCATTTGGTCAAGGAAGACTATTACTGATACTGAGAAATTGTATGTGTATCTTCTGAAGATGATATTTGAATAACATTGAAATGAAGTTTAAAAGGAAAAATCATCATCATCAAGTTAAATATATTGAGTAATACTTTACATTTCAAAGATTCTATGACATAAAAGCAAAGTTCAGCTTGTTCAAAGTCACCTACATTTTAAGTGGTAGAAACTCAATCAAAGTCAGGTGGTCTTCCAAATGAAATGTTTTTGACACACAAACAGTGCTGGATGACCAATTTTCCTTTCTCACTAATATTTGGTTGCTAAACCTTGTTTTTGTTTTTTTTTTTTTTTTGGAAAAGAAAATGTTGAGTCTTCTGCAGCAAATATTATTATTTCATCAGAATTTTTGGAAGCAAAAAAAAGGAAAATTCAACTCAAAGCAACTTAAACAACATCTGCACAAACAAGAAGTCCAGAAGTAGGATGCCTTTGCTGTTAGTTAATTCAGTGGCTCAACCCTCTTCTAAAGGACCCAGTCTCTACCTCAGACTGTGAGCTTACCACTTGGTTCAATGGTCTGCATGTTTACAAGATGACTGTCACCTAGACATTATGTCATGGAACTTTCTCAGGAAGAGTGGGTCTCTTAATAAAAGTAAGGCTAAATTTCTTTTCAAAAACATCCAGTAGACTTCTTTTGCATCTAATTGGCCAGCCTTGTGCCAGATGCTCATGCCTAAACTCGTTACTGGCAGGAGAACTGAGAACACTGTGATTGGGTTAACCACGTAGGTAAATAGAAAATTCAATCTCACAGGGTAAGGACTATCTATCTCTCTCCCCCCCCCCCAAAAAAAATAAGTACCGATGTGACATTTTACATGTATTTCCTTTTCACCTGGAATTTTACTGTTGATTTATGATTTTTCTGACCCTTAAGAATGTGGGTAATATAAGCCTTTGGGGAAAATAATGCAAGTCCCATAAAAACTGGAGTTTTGTAATAAGAGTAATCTCATCTACGAATTAGAGTCTCAGTTAACATGTGTGACTGCTATCCAAACTACTCTTTTCACATGTCTCCCCCTGGGGCCTTTTCTGATTGCTAAGCAGTTGTTTTTCATATTATGCCTGCATTAAACATGAAATTTCAGCTGCCAGAATTGAACCTTCCTTCTTCTGACAAGATTGCAAACAGCTTAGCTGCAGCTATTAGGATCAACATAAACAATTTCATGAAATGGGTAAATGAGTTCAAAGCACAGGACAGAAATCTCTTAAAATCTGGAGACCACTAAAAGAGGTAGAACTACTAGAGAGTGTCATTGTCAGACACAACAAAGAATGCCCAAGAAATCTTAGGTCTTCTTAACAGGGGTGAGGAAAACAATCAGTCACAAACACTGGCCATATCACTGGGGCTGGCATTGGCTTCTATGGGCTTCTCTAGGCTTACACAGAATGACAGAATGTGGAACTAGTGCCACATATGAGGCTTTCTGATCTTCTCTTAAAGCTTATCTCAATACATACCTAATATATAGCCAAAAGAACTAGCAGAGAAAATGTATAATATGGCACCACTTCTTCAAGATCCTCTTTAGAAACCTCTATCTTATTTCACTCTACTTGGAAATTACTGCAATCTGATTCTTCTGACAATTAAAACTTATTAAAATTGGATTCAGACACAAGCTTTTTTTGAAAAACCTCAAAATCTCCATACCCTTCACCCAATTCTCCAGGAACAGAGTTTCTGAAACTCACCACTTTTGACATTTTGAGCTGGATAATTCTTCATTGTTAGAGGTGATCCCATCAACAGTGGCCTCTACCTACAAGAAGCCAGTAGCACTGTCATGATATCTATAAACATGTGCAAACACTTCCAATATCCTCTGGCAGACAAAATTGCTCCTGATTGAGAATCACAATTTTATATAATTCATTCCTCCTCTCAGGTGTCTGGATCTATCCCTTTTCCTAACCTATCTGATTTTTATTTCCATTTCTCACAACCTCTAGGCAAAATGTTAATTTTTCATCAAATCCGTCCTATTTAGGAAACCATAGGGGAATATTTCTATCCTTTTCACATGGAGGGTCAATAGAAAATCAAGAGAAGGAAGGAACCCAGTATTGATACTGGAGGTGTGTTATGTCTTGGGCATGTAAATCAAAGGGAAAAAGTAAAAATATATGATATAAAACAGTACAGGAAATTAGGAAAGGAAGAGCAAGATGGAATGAGCCAAAAAAATTCTGCTGTAAGATTTGGGGAAAAATAAAAGTGGCAGTTGCATACTTTTTTAGAATGTTAATAATAAAAATTTAGTGCCATTTAGTCAGTTTGGAGAAGATCTAGTAGAACAAAAAGGAGAGTAGGCAAAAAAGAAAAGTTAATAGAGTTAAGCCATGAGAAAAGCAGCAGGGAAGAAGAACCAACAAGCTGGATTAAAAATCACACCAGCTAAAATGCATTAGGCACCTCAAGAATAGAACTTACTAAGTGTTGTCAATGATATAAAAAATGTATACTAATAACCCTCTATACTTTTTGGATGCTTTATAGTTTAAAAAAACACTATTATTCATCACATTTTTGAGAGATAAAAGCTTATGAGAATAGAAAAATGTCTAGCCTCAAGAATCTCAAATCCTAATTCACTTAGAAAAACCAAATAGAGAGTTTAAGAAAATTTTAAACACATATACACACAATAGAATATAGATCAGAAAACAGTGAAGGCTTTGCAGCAATTGCCAAGAAAAAGGGGCATCTTACTGAAGGGGGAAATGGTCACTACCACCTGGCTTGACATAAAGGTTTCCTAGAAAAAAGGGGGCACCAGTTGAGAACCCATTCTGCTAGGCCCTTGGTGAGCATGTTACTTTTGTTAGCTCATTTAATACTCATAAACCCTATGAGATATTATCTTCCACAAATTAAAGAACAGAAAACTATTGAGATTAATAAGTTGAAGTAAGTGATGCAAATATAACCTAGCAGAGCCAAAATTCAAATCTTTGTTCCTTGGTCTTCAAAGACAAAGACAATAGCTAGCCCTATTCATTTCAAGAGGTTTTGTTGTTGACAAATACATCTGTATTTCAATATTGCATAAAACTCTACTTCAGGTGGCAAGGATGATGTAGCTGCTAGCCATACTATTTTTAACTGCAGTTTAACACATATATAAAAAAGTTTACAAACCCTAAGTACACAGCTCAATGAATAATGTCTAAGTGATTACACCTATGTAATTACCACCAACCTCAAGGAATATGAATGCTGTCAGTACACTGAAATCCCCCATATTGTCATGCCTTTTTTCTACATCTTCTCTTCTCCTGGAAGGTAATCTTTATTCTTATTTCTAAGATCATAGATGAGTTTTTATTTAATTTTTGAACTTCATAGAGAAGGAGTCATGCGTAATCTATTCTTTTGTGCTTGGCTTCATTTGCTGAAAATTTTCTTTGTAAGATTCATCCATGTTGTTGTGTATGTCAGCTATATAGTTTTCCATCATGTGAATATACCATGATTTAAGTATCCATTTATTTTCTTTGGAAAGGTATTTTGGTGGAATCCAATTTTGGCCTAATAGATATAGTTCTATGAACATTTTTATAACTATTTTTTTATGAACATATGAACCCATTTCTGTTTGGAAATGCTACTGTTGAGCATTTTTAAATACAGTCAAATATAGATACTGTTAATTTTCCAAAGAATTTCCAAAGTACACCAATATGACTGCTGTTATATTTTATTTGTACACTTCCTCATTTTGAATATATATATATATTAAATGAAGTATTAAATATTAAATTAAATTTTCTATTTAAACTACCCTGATCGTTATTACACATAAATAGAAGCAATATTATGTAGTAGATACCCAATAAATTTGTATTTATGAGTAAACAGCTATTTGTTTATTTTTCATTTTTAGCATTAAAAGTTTATTTTATAATTAATAAAGATAGAGTATTCTTGCACATTGCCTTCCTAATATCTCTCTTCAAATATAGTTGTATCATAATTTTATTTAAATTGCTAACTACTGATTACCTTGTTAGGTAAATGGTATTCATAGCAACAGCAATAGAAATCTAGGCCTACATTACTTCTTCTATATATTTTCTTTGATTTTCCCCCAATGATCCAACAGTTGTGCCATACTAGTTATCACTTTACTCTAAGTGATCTGTTATATCAAATAAACTGTCCCTTCACTTATATAAATACTTCCTTCACAGAGCTTTCTTTTCTTCTTTTGAAATCTGTGCTGATTTTTGTCAGATTTGGTACACAATTGCATTACATAAACTTAGCTTAATTCTCCTGTGTTAGTCAGTTTCCTGGATTCTATGTTTTTCTTTTTCTTGATTTACACCTTTCTCTAAAATATGCTCTCCGTGATCTTCATATGAAAAACACATAATCACCAAATATCCTGAATTCTTGAATTTTTGAAAATGTTTTCAGTCTCTTTTCACAGTCATTTGATAACTTGGCTAGGTATAAAATCCTCGAAGGAAGTATAGTTTTCTTCAAAATTTGAAATTAAAGCTCAAATATTGTGCTAACTTTATCAGCACACATACTATTTGAAATGATATAGAGAAGATTAGCATGGCCTCTGCACAAGGATAACATGCTAATCATGAAGCATTCCATATTTTTTTCTATTTGTTCACATGTGTACATTTTCAAAAACATTGCACTGAAGATCTAGTAGCCAAGCAAGAAAATGAAAATTATTGATGTAGGGTGAATTGTTCTTTTTTACAATCACTTTGTCCCCATCACATAAATCTTTTGTAGCATTTCCTCTTTTGCAATCACCCATTTGCTCACTCATTAATTCTAAAATATCCTGTAGGTACTTGGATATACAGACAGATGTGTAAGATAGTATCCTTAGGGTGTTGAGGTACACCCTATCCAAAGGGGAGAAAACTGTACATCTAAATCAAGACTCAACAAACTATGGTCTGCAGACCAAATCCAGCCACCACTTATTTTTGTAAATAAAGTTTTATTGGACACAGCTACACTCATTAATTTTTCTAAAAAATAAAGCTCTATTATTGTATTGTCTAGGGTTCTCTAGAGAAGCAGAATCAGCAGGAGATCTCTGTAGATATCAAGTTTATAAAAGTGTCTCACATAACCATGGGAATGTAGAGTTCAAGGTCTGTAAGGCAGGCTGCTTAGCTAGTAACTCTGATGAAGCTCCTCAATGAACTCTCAGGAGAGGTTGGCTGGACAATCATGGGAATGGAAAAGTCCAAAATCTGCAGGGCAGGCTGTGAAGCTGGTGACTCTGATGAAGGGTCTGGATGAACTCCACAGGAGAGGCTTCGCTGGCTGAATCAGGAAGAGTGACTGTCTCTTCTGAATCCTCCTTAAAAGCCTTCCAGTGATTAGATTAAACATCACTCATTGCAGAAGACACTCCCCTTAGCTGATTACAAACACAATCAGCTGTGGATAGAGCCAACATAATCATGATTTGAGTCCATGAAATGTCCTCATAGCAACAGACAGGCCAGTGCTTGCCCTACCAGACGACTGGGCACCACCACCTGGCCAAGTTGGTGATTAGATTAAACATCACTCATTGCAGAAGACACTCCCCTTAGCTGATTACAAACACAATCAGCTGTGGATAGAGCCAACATAATCATGATTTGAGTCCATGAAATGTCCTCATAGCAACAGACAGGCCAGTGCTTGCCCTACCAGACGACTGGGCACCACCACCTGGCCAAGTTGACATACAAACCTGACCATGACAATTATCATCTCGCATAAAATGTTTTCCTTAAAATGGCTACTAGAATCTATATTTAATATTGACTCTCTGTTTTAGTTTCCTGGGCTCCTCAAGCAAATGCCACAAAATGGATCCAACAAAACAGTGGTAATTTTATTCTTTCTGTTTTGAACCAGGAAAATGTACAAATCAGGCAGCATTAAGGCTGTGCCTTTTTCCCAAAAACGGTGGTTCCTCTGTCACATGGCAAATCACATGGTAGCATCTCTTGGTTTTTCCCTTCTCTTCCAGGATCTGTTTCAGCTTCTTGCCTCCACAGCTTTCTTTCTTTGTGTCTGAATTTCATTCTCTCATAAAGGACTCCAGTAACATGATTAAGAGCCATCTGATTGAGGTGGGTCACACCTTGACTGAAGTAACCTCATCAAAAGGTCCTCCTTACAAAGGATTCACACACAGGAATGGATTACACACAGCTTCAAAACACCACACTCTCATATTTCAAAGATCAATTATTTTCTTGTCTTCTGATTTTTCCCTTTTCACAGCAACTTGTTCTTGTTTTATAGATACTATGTCTTTGTCTTACTTCTCTACCTTTAGAATTTTAATTTTTTCTTCTCCTCACATTGTCTCTTTTTCCTCTAAACTCCTTTATTCTATTTACTTGAATTGCATTTTTTCCTTTCATGTTGCAAACCATGGGCAAATATTAAGTGATAACTTACTTATATTTGAGAACAATGTAGTAATAAACTGATTGGAATTTCTGACTGCTTTGATTAAGAATTTTTGACTTAATCAAGACTTTTGACATTATAGAATTCTATTAAACAGAGAGGCTGCCATTTCATTATGTGATACATAATGTGTGGAATTTGGCTATTTAGTTTCTCCAGGGAATAATTCACTAACATCTCACCTGTATGTATAATCCTGGGGTATGTGTTCAAGGAGCCTAATAGCAAATTGTCATAGGGGCTTTATGTGAAATGATTTCTAAAAGACCACCTATTCTTAGCCTCTGATTTTACTCTCTTATACTATAAAATAAATTTATATCCCACTCTCTAAAGGTATGGATGGGATAAAGGGCAAAGCCAATTAGTATTTTCCTAAATGCATAAGGTTGGGGCATAAAATTAGGAATATGACTTTTTCATACATAAATGTTCAACCGATATACCTGTTTTCAGCCTTTTCCCTCACGTTCTCACTTCCATGTAACTGGTGCCAACAATTCCAGGGATTTTTAAATGTTTTGCTGGGAAAATCAGCTAGCTCCTCTTTCATATCAAACTATTGAGATATTTTATTTGTATCTTTCCCCCATTTTTGCTAAATAAATTATGACATACATTTATATTTTGTAATTTTCCATTCATACATTAGGTTGCTATGGATTTACTTTTTTTTATTTCTCACTATTTTAATAGAGTCTTAGAAAGAATATGTATGCATAGGTGGTCAACTTTCCATACCTATTAGAAGACTCATATAAAGGTTTTTAAACTTTATTTTCTGTAAATTTTATTTTTTTCTACCAATTTAATAATACTGATAATGTGCTTTTGGTGGATGGTGTGAGGGACAGATCTATATATAATTTATTTATTCAATTTCAAATAGGCAATTTTACCATCACTGTTTGCTGGATAATGTTTTTCTTACTCTCTATTATGCAAGATTTCCCTTAAAATTTCATTTAATATATGTTAGTCTATTTCAGCACTTTCTCTATTTCTTTTTAATAGCATTCTTTTCTTTCTTGGTATTATAATTGTACCTATTCATTTTAGAAAATTTACAGAATGTGAAAACACACCAGAACGTATAAAAAGTACCGTATTCCTACTCCAGTGTGTTTATTTTTGTAAGCATTATAATATATTTATGCATATTTTAAACATAAAATCGGAAATCTCTTCTGTATATTATTGTATAGTCTTCTTTAGTCACTTAACATTAAATAGTAAACACATTTTAGCATTAATTATTCCTTTTTAACATGATACATTGTTGCTTTGTAGTGTTTTATCTTTCATATATATCATAATTCCTTTCCTTAAATAATTTGCCAACACTGGATAGTACATGAATTTTAAGTCACCTATTTCTTGTTCAAAACCAATTCCTCTTTTTAATTTGCAGCTTTTGGATGGGTTGAGAACAAACGCTTTTCCTCTCTATTGACTTTTTTTTTTTGTTATTCATGTAAACTCTCTAATCTTTGCAACTGATTGACCTGCACATTTTATGTCAGAGGCATTCCTCTTTAGTTTTGTAGCTTTATAAAGGCCTGTCAGTATTTTTTAAGTAGCTGGTCATTATGGCTTTCTTGCTATTCTTAGAAACTGACAAGCAATTTTTAGCCCTTGACTTTTGTAGTGACTTTTCTGTCCGTTTGGCATGCTCTTCCTCCACTGCAGCTCCCTCCCTCACACTTTTCAGTCTTTTTGAATAAGATCTGTCCTGCCCTGACTCAGGTGAAAATTACAGCCTCTCCTCTTGGCACGGTTAATCTCCCTCTACTATGCTCAACTCTTGCTTCCATAACATTTGTCACCCTAGAATGTCCAATATATTTATAATCTCTTCTTGTTTTTCATCCTCTCTGCACAGGAATGTAATCTTCATGAAGACAGGGATCCTTGCCTCCCTTGATCATTGATACATTTGAGTACCTAGAAGAGCATCTAACATAAAAATAGTTCAATAAACCTCTTTTGAATATTTTTCATTCTTTATTTTTGTTCTTTTATTCAATAAGTAATTATTGTGCTGAGCCTTAGGTGCTGTGCTGGATATGAATTAATGTACACTGCCAATCATTACTGTCAAGGAGATTACACTTGAGTGGAGGAGAGATAAACAAGAAAGCAACAATTACAGTAGGGTTCCCAAAGTGTCATGACACAAGTACACAGGCTATTGTGGCATCTCAGGGAATTATTCAGTGAGAGAAAATGCTTAAGATGTGTGCAAAATATATGCAGAAGGAGGAGCATGTTTAAATAATAGCGCTTGTTCTAGAACATACTAACAACTGAGACTTGCTGGAGTGGAGGCTGTGTTTCCTGGTAGGGTGGCAGGAGAAGTGAAGCAGGAAGACACACACTCTATCCTAAATCCCTTCACATAAGGAATTTCTGCTTCGTCTTGGAAGGTAATTGGGAAGCGTTGAGAGATATGAAGTCACATGATCAAATATGCATTTTAAAAGGTCACTTTGAAGCTCTCTGAAGAATAAATTGGAAAAAAGGCAGACTGGAGACAGGAGATCATTTTGTGAGGTATTGCTGTAACCACAGTGAGAAATGATAAGGTCCAAGCCAAAATCATAGCAGAGAATGTTGAGGAAGAGAATATTTCATAAAAAGTTAAACAGCATAGCTGACAATACTTGATGACCAAGTGCCTAGAAAACAGTTTAGGATAGAAAAGAAGGAAAACCCTGGCTTTCTGAAATTAGTGTCTATTTGGACAGTGGTATTTCTTATTTTCAGGGAGGAGGTCAGGGATAGGGAAATAATGATGGACATTTGCTTACCTGAGTGCATCTAGTATATATTCAGATGATGCTGTCTTGTAGGCAGCTAGATGCTATGTCTACATTTTAATAGAGCAATACGAAATAAAAATAAATATTTGGTATTCACAGTCTGTAGGTGGTAGCTGAAGATATGGATGTGAATGAAATTACCTAAGAAGTACATAAATAGTCAGAAAATATAAGAACTCAGAATGAAATCTCAGGAAGTACTGGTAATTAATTGGTGAGTGTCGAGTATGGGAGAGAGAGGAAACAAAGGAGCATCACATGAGAACGAAGATCTAGAAATGAAAAAGGAAAACCAAGGAAAAGAGAAATCAAGAGACCATCAGAGAAGACATTCATAGGAAGGGGTGGGAAGTTGGCTCCCAGTAGGGTTATTATTACTTAGGTCACCGTGACCTTGGTGAGGATAATTTCAATGAAATGGTGGAACAGATGCCACATTGCCATGAGTGTCCTTATTTTATTTTAAATTTAAGTGGCCTTGGCGTTTTTTTTTTTATAATGGGGAAGAGAAAATTAAGTGGGAGAAGTTTATGTCCTATCTAGTCTCAAATTTTAGGAAAAAATGAAGTTTCTGCAGTCTACAGTGACTAGGCTAAGGCCATACAGTCAGGTTTAGCTTCGTGTCACCTACTTGCTTACCTCCTATTTGATTTGCTTATCTAATTGGGATTCTGAGAATCAAATGCAGCTCACTGGATTTTCTTACTTATTCACATCTTTATACTTTATAAATTAATTGTATCAAGATTAGAGTGAGCATATATTATTTGAAAGGATTGTTTTGAGACTAAACATTTTTCCTGGGATCCTAAAATTTCCTCGGGATCATCCACAAAGCTGTGGTACCTAGATTTTAACCAAGTGGCAAAGATGAATGGACATTTTCCTTCCAATCTGTTGTTTGGTGATGAGCTGCTTCAGACTACCAAGTAAAACAGAAATAATGCAAAATGAGTTGGTTCTGTGGTTGCTGCCAGGCATGACCTAAATCCAGTTTTAGATAAGTTTAAAAAGAAGCTACTTTTCTAAAGTTCTTGACAACTGGTGTAATACTCACCACCTCTTCTCTTATAGATCAATGTCACAATAATGATGTTTTTGACAGTACTGGTATCAGCTGCCTGAAGAAACATGAGTGCCAGTGCTGAGTTCAGTTTTCTTTCTTCATTAAATGTGTAAGTCCCCTCACATTCTTTCCTTTTAAGCCCCATTATTCACTTTCATAATAGGTCTTTGTTACTTTTCTCGCTGTCAGGTCCCATGGCATATGCAACCATGGTTAAGCTGAGTATCTGATTTTCTAAAATTTGAACTCGTAACACAAGCATCTCTGCAGTTAACTGTGAATAATGCCATTAGGTTTACCTTAGTGAAGAGGGGACGGCATGGAGCTATAAGAAATAACCGAAAGCAAAATATTTAACAAACATATAGCAAGTATTAGGCAAAATTCGAAGTGACTTACAAATATTAACTCATGTATCCTCAGAAAATCAATATTGGTTTTATCATCCATATTTTACACAAGAGAAAAGAATGGCAAGGAGAGATTAACAACCTCTTCAAGTTTGCTATATGTGGTGCAGCTGGGAATCACATCCAGGCAGTCTGTCCCTGAAGTCTTGACTCTTGATCTGCACACCCAGCTGCTTTGTAACTTTTGAAAGAGAACGAATGAATATGCTGTGTTTATTTATCTGTTGCCAGATCACTCACCTCTCACAAGACGTTTTCTTTCTACTTCTGTAGAAAAGTCGTGTCTTTTTTTTCACATTATTGATTAAAATCATCTTTATGGCCCCAACTCCAACTAATTTTAGAATTTCCACATGGTGAGTGGCATTAATAGCTTTTTAGTGATGGATCTAGATTATGATTAACAGAAGCTTCCAAAAGCGCAATACTCATCTGAACAATGCAGAAGGTGTGAGGAATTTCAAATTCAAAATGACAAAACATCCTGCATGCTTAGGTGCTCCTATATTTTTACTACATGACTGGAGTGTCAAAATCCCAGCTTCGTGTCTGAATATTAATTAGCATTTAAGACTCATTAAGCTGGCTTTAGTGATTTCCTTCATTTTTAAAATTAGTATAATTAGATTATCTCTATCAGATTTCAGCTGTCTTTTAATAAGAAAATGTTCAATAAATACAGATACAAATTTATCAAATGATAACATTTGAGCTAGTTATATATCTTGTTAAATCACTGGACATTAATCTAATGGTGGCATGACATTTTTGTTTTTCTATTAATACATATTTTCTAGGTGGTTAACAGATCCCAGTGGTATTTTAGGACCTATGTTAGGTGACATAAATACCTCATGATATTAAATTTTGACCTTCAGAACTCAGAATAAAATTTATAGAATGGTACTATATAACTCCATGCTATGTCATTTATAGCTGTTCTGAAGAATAGTTCCTTGCTATGAAGAAATAACTCCTTATGGAAGATGGCATAAAAGAAGATATATAATAAATTAGGAAAAGAACTAATTAATTATTTCCTATTTCTTATCCATTATTTTATGTTAGTGTACAATAATGTGTATATATGTGCATAAACCAGCCCAAAAGACAGGAAAATATACCCAAAATTTGCAAGAATATCTGAAGATACTCAGATAATTCTGCTTAAGAAGAGATTGAATTTACCCAACTTGTTACAAATTAATTCAATATTTGTAACCTGAACCGTGTAAAAAAGATTTGGGAAATGGAGGCAGTAATTAAAATTATTTGTGTGGCTCCCAGAATGGCTAGTGCAGAGTCATTGCTTCTTCACCCCACCTGGTGCATGCACCTCATTTAGCTGCGGGATGACCTTGGTCCCAGTTCACACAGATGCTGCTGTCTCAGTTGACCCCTAAGAGAACAAGGAGCATTTGCCTTCAATCTTTAGAGGGGAGGGAGAGAATTAGAGTTTAGATTTAGAAGGGCTTCCAAGTGATTTGGGTCTACTTTCTTATTAAAGATATGAGTGCCATATTTTCTTAAACATAAATGTGGACATATGGTCTGACAAATGGTCTGAAAATGGGACAGAATATTTGATATTAGGTCTGTCCCAGACAATCTGGGACATATGGGCACTGTAAATAGTGATTATGAATCTGAATTTTTTATTAAGTTTCTGAAATCCAATAGCCACTTAATCATTGGCCCTACATACTTGTGCTCATTTTTCACAAATATTTGTTGAGGGACCACCTTACTATTGAACTATTTGCTAAACACTGCTCTCCATACCAGTGAACAAAGTAAATTAAAAAATCAACCCTGTAAATTCTTGTTTAGTCCTTTCTGGAATATGAAAATATATTGAATTTGGTTGAAATAATATTTTTCTTTTCCATGATCTTAGAGGAACCTTGTGGGGTTTTAATGTAGATTAACATTCTTAGACTTGGGAATTTGACCAAGAAGTTACCAATGAAAATGTATACTGATCTTCATTTCATATTAGAGGAAGTCAAAAGGAAGTGGCAGGAACCAACCAGAGAGAATGAGGCTTAGAAGGAATGCTCTGATCTATAGGAAAACGTTGAATCAGTTTCCAGTTCCTGGAAATGTGATATGAGAAATGGGATGGGCGAATCTAACTAAAGATAAAATGTCCAGCTATCTGGAACCAAGGAAACAATCAAAGCAAGGCTAACTTGATAATAACACTACAAGGTCTTTACCTAGAATTTATATGCATTTTACCTAGGTAGAATATTTGCCCTAATACATGGAGAATAAAGCAAAAGACAGATGAGGCTAAGGACATTTAATTTATCCTCAAGGACAATTAAAAGGGTTACTAGACTAAACAGATCATTAAAATATCAATAAGAAGATGTGTGTTCTTTCACACATTAGTTGCTTACTTGAAACAGTGTCATTGACTTTGTTGACCCACTTTAGGGAAGTGTTGCTGTCAGACTAGATATATTCTGCACAGGATTGGACAGGACTAGACTTCTCTATGCCACTACACCTGGGTCCATTGCATCCAGGAAACGGATTTAGATGAATACAGACTCTATAGCTCCTTCAGTTGGGTTTCAAGGACATCCTCATAATTGATATTTTTAAGCTTATGCATTGTTTCCTGTAGGTTAATGAAGTATGATAAATCTTTTATACCCAGTTTAGCCTATGATTTTCTTCAAAACTTTTGTAAAACCTGCAAAGCAACTGTCCCAAGAACTGCATTCCTGAACAATTCTCTTGAGGTAACATCACTCACACCTGTGGCTTCAATTACCATCTGCCTAAATGTCAGTACAAGTTCAGCCCAGCCCTCTCCTCTGAGATTCATTCCCACAGAGCAGTCATCTATTCTATTTCTTAAAAAACATTTTTTATGGCAAAATATAACATACATACAAAAAAGCAAAAATTTCAAAATACATCATAACAAATAGTTATAGAACAGATTTCAGAATTTGGTAGAGGTTACAGTTCCACAATTTTAGTCTTTTCCTTCTAGATGCTCCAAGACACCAGAGACTAAAAGAAATATTAATATAATGATTCAGCAGTCATACTCATTTGTTAAATCCCATTTTCTCTGTTATCATCCCTCCTTCTCTTTTGATCCTTCTCCCAATCTTTAGGTGTATTTGGGTTTTGCCCTTTAAACTTTTTCATGTTGGAAAATGGTGTTGATAACACAGGATAAGGGGATGAAACTAGCTGATATTTTAGCCCCTCTGGGTTTCAGGACTTATCTGTCCTAGAAGCCCATCTGGAGGTTGTAAGTTTCTGGAAATTACTCTTAGTACATGAAACTTTTGCAGAATCTCAGATAAAGCCCTGGGTGTTCTTTAGGGTTAACAGGAATGGTTTTGGTTGGGATTTGGCAAACCATGGTAAATAGCAATATCCAGCTAAGCTTGTATAAGAGTAGCCTCCAGAATAGCCTCCTGACTTTACTTAAACTCTCTTAGCCACTGATACCTTATTTTGCTACATTTCTTTTCCCCCTTTTGGTCAAGATGGCATTGTTGATCATATGGTGCCAGAGTCAGGCTGGTCCCTGGGAGTCATGTCCAACATTGCCAAGACGACTTTCACCCCTAGATGTCATGTCCCACATGTGGAGTAGGGTAATGATTTTCCTTGCAGAACTGGGCTTAGAGAGAGAAAGGCCATACCTATTGTATTTTACATTTCACTTGGATGTCTAAAAGACACCTCATTCTTATTTTTAAATATTTGCATAATACTCATATCATGACAAGTAGTGTTCTAAGTGCTATGTCTCTGCAGTCATTTAGCTTGCACTCTGTGGAAGAGACCACATGAATCACGAAGCAAAAAATATTCACTTATTATGAAATGGCTAGATAAGTGCCATGAAGAAAGAACATAGTGCTGAATAAATAGTGACAGAGAAAAGCCTCTTAGTTTGGGTGGTCAGGAAAGGTCTCAGTGAACAGGTGACCATGAAACTGCAGTGTAAAGAAGGAGATAGAGAAAAACATTCAAAGGGTACATAGAGGAAGAATATTCTGGGCATAGGAAAGATGTTGTGCAAATACCTTGAGAACAAGGGGGTAAAAAAAAAATTTCAGAATTTAGGAATCTCTTAGAAAGGAGAAAAATGACTAGAGCTAAGGTTAGAAGGATGCACAGAGACCTGCCATCCTAAAGACAGTATAGTCTTGGGTAAGACTTCTTGTGCTTCAAAACCAACCCTGCAACTTATGATTTAAAGCTCTTGGGAAATTGTTTAAATCCTCATGATCTGTGCTGTCCAATATAGCAGTCCACTAGCCACATGTAACTATTGAGCATTTTAAATGTGACCAATGCCACTGAGGAACTAAATTTTTAGTTATATTTAATTATAATTAATTTAAATTTATAAATTGATACTCGAGTTAGTTATTAGAAAACTTTGAAGTGTGTTTGCAGCAATGTGGGTATGTGAATCTACTTTTTCAACTGTGAATTTTATGAAATCTAATTATAGATAAACTATTTCTGATAAAAAATTGGCATCTGAAGTGTCATGTACTGTAAGTGCAGAATACACATTGAGTTTTGGAGACTTAGTAGGAGAAAAGAAAGTAAATATCTCATTAATACCTTTTTATGGATTATATGTTGAAATGAGGTTTTAGATATAAATACAATATACTCTCAAAGTAATTTTCACTGATTTCTCTTTACTTACATTAATATGACTACTAGAAAATAAAAAATTACTTCTGTGGTTCACATATTTCTAACAGACAGTGGTGACCTATACCTCAGTTTCCTCATCTCTAAAAATGAGGATAGTCATAGTGTTCAAGATGAAATGGGAAAATGCATGTAATTAAACCTTTTGGCACAGTGTCTAGCACATAGAAAATGTCCGGTAAATATTCGCATCATCATCATTATTGTTATTATAATGATGATTCTTATCTTTGAGATCATAATTATCCTGCTCCTATCCCATCTCTCACCCTCCATATTCATTTCAACTCCAAGACTCATCAACTTTTCCTCATAAACATTTCTCAAATCTCCCCACCTTTTATCATCTCCACTACCTCCACTCTAGCCCAAGTAACCATTAACTCTCACTTGAACAACTCTAATTTCTTCCTAAATCGTTCTCCTCTTTCCTTGCCCAGATAATCAATTCTGAACATGACATCCAGAGTGCTTTGTTAAAAATATGAACTTTTAGACCATTCAGGGGCTTCTCATTGCTTTAGGACAAAGGCATACAATCCTTGATATAACCTGCCAGGTCTACAGGCTCTATTCTTTGCTAAGGTCCTAGCTTACCTCTTGCTACACTTACTCTTCGCCAAGCCACTGTCTTCCTTAAGTTACTCAGATGCCTTAACATTTGCTGATACTTTTGCCAAGAATGCTTTTCCCTGTCTTTCTCCACCAGGCTGACACCTGCTCATCCAGATCTCCAGTTAATCATAACATCCTCAAAGGTTTTTCCCTTGCTTTTCAGAGCGCTTGGGTCTTCCAAGCTGTTAAATGGTTTTCAAGTTCTGGGTTTTTCTTTCATTGCCCTTACAGAGTTGATAATGGCACCTGAAACCATTTAGCTGTTCCCTGAAAACTTAGAAATGTGGAAAGATACAACTTATTCCCAGAAATGAATTAGACGGCTTTAGTCTGGAGAAATTTTCAGAAAATCGGTTTTTCTGTTGCTGGGTACCAAACTTGCCAAAAGCTAATCAACTAAATAGCAGTTCAACAAATGACCAATTCACCAAACAGGTAATTAACCAAGGGTGCTATCTGCCCAAACACTGAAGGATCTCTCCAAGTGTCTATATAGCTTCTGTAATTGCCCCTGCTCCAATCTCTATCCTGAAAATGTGAGTTTGGTCTAGGTCAGTTTAGAGGCTATTTTTACCACCAGTCCTGATAGTAGGGACAGGGCAAAAAGCAGGTTTGGGGACAGAAGCTAGTGACATTGGCAAAGGAAAGAGCAAGGCAAATACTCTCTAACTAGAGAAGGAATTGAATTGAGGGAACTGAAGAGCACTCAGTCATATGCTTTTTAAAAATATATTTTTATTGACAAATAAATATTCACACACATACAGTCCATACATGAGGTACAATCAATGGCTCACAATATTATCATATAGTTGTGTATTCATCACCATGACTATTTTTTAGAACATTTGTATCACTTCAGAAAAAGAAATAAAAAGGAAAAACTCATACATAACATACCCCTTACCCCTCCCTCTCATTGACCACTAGTCTTTTCATCTCCCCAATTTATTATACCCATCAGCCCCCCTATTATTCATTTATTTGTATCCATATTTTGTTACTTATCTGCCCACACTCTGCATAAAAGGAGCAACAAACACAAGGTTTTCACATTACCACAGTCACATTGAAAAGTTATGCCTTTATACAATTTTCTTCAAGAATCTAGGCTACTGGAACAGAGATCAACAGTTTTGGGTACTTCCCTCCACCCACTCCAATACACTATAAACTGAAAAGGGATATCTTTATAATGCATAAGAATGACCTCCAGGATAACTTCTCAACTCTTTGAAATCTCTCAGCCACTGAAAATTTTTCTCATTTCTCTCTTCCCCCTTTTGTTCAAGAAGACTTTTTCAATCCCTTGATGCCAGGTTCCAGCTCATCCTGGGATTTCTGTCCCACATTGCCAGGAAATTTACACACCTGGAAGTCATGTCCCACATAGGGGGGAGGGCAGTGCGTTAACCTGCCGAGTTGGCTTACAGAGAGAGAGGCCACATCTGAACAACAAAAGAGGTTCTTTGGGGGGTGATTCTTAGGCATATTCTTAAGTAGGCTTAGCCTATCTTCCATAGCAATAGATTTCATAAGGGCGAACCCCAAGATCAAGAGCCTATTGATTTGGTTGTCTCCATTGCTTGTGAGAATATGAAGAATTCTCCAAATGGAGAAGTTGAATATTTCCTCCTTTCTCCCCAGTCCCCCAAGAGGACTTTGCAAATATTTCTTTATTCACTGCCCAAGTTACTCTGGGATATATCAGAGCATGTCACTAATCTGGACAACCAACAAGATTTCATGCCCTATTCAAGATTCTATGTACTTATGGTATTCAACTAAACTGACCACACAAGTTAAATTAGGTAACACGCTACCCAAAATACAAATTTTGCACCAACTAAATATCTCCCTTTGGTCTCACACAGAAGTTAAAGTTTTAAAATATGGATGATATCATCCTGTACCCTGTATTCTGATCTAACTTAGTCCTATCCAGATTATCTTCATTCATATTCCTAGTTGAAGTCTGATCCCTTTTTTAACTTTTTAAACAGTTCCTGTATGGGGTAATGCTGACCTCCATAGCTTCAGAGTTCTAATTCTGAGTCTCAGTTTTCAGAAATACCCTAACTTTCTGGAAAGGGCCAGGTTATCCACAAACAGCTCAGTATTTCAGATTTTAGAAATAACAGTTACAGCTCCTGAATATATGTGACTGATGTAAGAGCTTAGAATCTAGGACCCTTTATAATAGGCCCCAACCTGATAACTGATACTCTCAACTTCAGTTCATCAAGTTTTTATCTTATAGTTAGTCCATATGAGTGCAGATTGATAATATTTGTCTTTTTGTTTCTGACATTTCATTCAGCACACAGTCTTTAAGTTTCCTTCGCCTAGTTGCATGCCTCACAACTTCATTCCTTCTTGTGGCTGCTCAGTAGTCCACTGTATGTCTACACCATAGTCTCCCCATCCATTCCTGTACCTTCAGGCCACCTCCATCCATTGTGACTCACAAACACGGCCACCATAAAAGCCAGTGTGCAAATGTACATTTATGTCGCCCCGTTCAGTCCCTCCAGGTATGTAATGAGCAACAGGGTGGCAGGACCGTATGGCAATCCCACCCCTAGCCTTCCATGGAACCACCACATTGCCTTCCAAGGGGCTGCACCTCTCAGTTTTCCTACTGACATCTCTTTCTCTGCATTCTCTCTAACACTTGTTTCTCTCTGTTTATTTTTAAACAGTTTTATTCACACATCATACAATCCAGCCTAAGTATATAGACATGCCTTCACCACCATAATCTATATGAAGACATTTCTTTTTCTTCCACAAAGAATCCATACCTCTCCCGTGCCCCATACCTGTTGACATTAAGTTTTGGTGTAATGCCTTCGTTACATTCAGTGGAAGCGTATTACAATATTACTGTTGACTATAAACCCTAGCTTTCATTGATGGTACTTTTTTCCATATACCATCCACTTTCAACACCTTGCAATGTTCACATTCATTTGTTCTCCCTCATGCAAAACATTTTTTATTTGTACATTTAATCACCATCATTGTCCATTCGAGGCTTTCCTAAGTTACACCGTCTCAGTCTTTACCATCTATCCTTCCTTCTGGTTTCATACGTGCCCCCAGTCCTTTTCCCTCAATCACACTCACATTCAACTCCATTCAGTGTACTTACATTATTGTGCTACTATCAAGTAGCATTGTGCTCTCTGTTTCTGAATTTTTACAATCAATCCTTTTGCACAATCTGCATTTCTTATGCACCAAATCAGTCATTTGTTTCTGAAATGACAGGGGCTGCAGAAGTGGAAGAGACTGAAATAGGGTTTAGAGAGGGATGCCTGCGTGTGGATCGTCTGTGAAGTAAAACATTTACAACAATTCCTGTGTCATAGAGTCTTAATATTACCATTAGATTTAGTATTCCAGATTTTTAAAAAATTGTACAATTATATTTTTCTATTGAGTTGCTAATGACTTTGCTACTGAGAGACTGAGGTCAATAAGACTTGCTTTCCAGGTGAACTACTCTGTCTTCTCTAATTTTTCCTAATTCTCCTACTTTTAAATGCATGTTCTTAGACCTCACCGAATTAGTCTAGGGATGTGTTGTATGTATGTGTTTGAGTGTGTGTGTCTATGTGTGAGTTTTCTTTATCTACTCTGATAATCCTTAGTCTTTCAATCTTAGGTAGTTAATCCCTTCTGGTTTTGTTTTGTTTTTATTTTAGAAAATCTGGTTTTTTTTTAATTCTTCAAATTTTTTCCCTTCAACGTTTTCTTGTTCTCTTACTTTCTGAGACTTCTCTTAACTGGATATACATTCTTGTACTTCTATTTAAATCTCTTTACTTTTATACTGCCATTTACTTCAGACTTTCTAGCAGCCTTTGAGGAGAGTTCTTTAATTTTCCAGCTCAATAATTCCTTTTCTTCAGTGTATCTTCCTCCTATTTATACTATGTATTTTAAAACAAGTTTTATTAAATGTAATATCCATCTAGAAAACGGAACAAAACTCAAATAAGCATTTTAAAGAATAAGTAAAGCAAAAGCCCCATGTGCTCCTTCTCTCCGTGGTAACTGCCTCTTTCCCCTGTTAGTGGGAAACACTATTTCAATTTCTGTGGCAATCATTTCAACACCTCTATTTATAATTTCTCTCTTATTTTGCATCCCTAAGCAAATAATAATAACAACAAACTCTAGCTTAGAATTGCTAGACACCCTCATGAGCACTTTACATATATTAACCAAATTACCTCTACTATGAATCTGTAAGACACCCTCAGTCAGTAAATCAGTATCGATTTTTTCCAAAATTTCTTCTCATTCAATTATATGCTTATAAGGTGTGTCCATGTTTTGACATATAGGCATCATTTATCTTTCATTTTCCTATTAATGGACATTTGGGTTGTTTCCAGGGTTTGAGTGGTTTGAAAAATGCCACTATGAATATTTTGTACATGTGTTCTGGTGTACAACGGGTTTGTAACTGGAAGTTAGATTTATAAATTGCAAAAGATAGAGATTCATCAACTTTACTAGATAATTCCAGAGGTTTCCAATGTTCTTAAATGAACTCGTACACATACCAGCACTTTACGATAGTGCCCATTTCTACATCACGTTACGAACATTTGGAATCATTACATTCCAAAGGTTGGGTGTGTAAAGATTTCACAGTATCAGAAAAGATATTTTGTTCTGATTTTCCCATGGGCAGGGTCCAAGGTCTCGAGCATGGCAGGCAAGAATTCTGCCTCTTGAGCCACCGTTGCACCACCCTGACTTTGATTTTAATTTGAATTTCCATGATGACTAGTGTGGTTAAACTTTATTTTATATATTAATTAACTAGACACTCTTATTTTATGAAGTGTCCGTACAAATATTTTTTGTCCATTTCATTCTTTTGGATTGTCTATGTTTTTCTGATTGATTTTTTGGGTTGTATTTTTATGTTTTCTAGATGCTAATACTTTTCTTAGTTATATGTGTTGAAAATGCCTTCTCCATTTCTGTAAGTTATTTTTTCACCCTGTGAATGGTATCTTTTGATTAACGGAAATTTCTTAATTTTAATGCACTTGAATTTATCAATGTTGTCCATTAGAGATGGTGCTTTTATGGCTTATTTAAGAAGTTTTTGCTTCTGGGAAGTAATTACTATATTCTCCCATATATCAGTTTAGATTTCCTTTCTCATGTTTTTTTATTTTTCATTTACCTTGAATTATGGGATCATGATCAGGTTCATGTGTCAACTTGCCTGGGTGGTGGTGCCCAGTTATCTGTTCAAGGAAGTGCTGGCCTGTCTATTACTATGAGGACATTTCATGAACTTAAATCACAACACACTGGCAGCACACACAGATGACTGCATTTGTAATCAGCTAAGGGGAGTGTCTTCTGCAATGAGTGATGCTTAATCTAATCACCAGAAAGCTTTTGAGGAGGATTCAGAAGACACAACCACCCTTCCTGCTGGAGCCAGCCAGCCTCTCCTGAGAGTTCATTGAGGACTTTCATTGGAGCTGCCAGCTCATGGCCTGCCTTGCAGTTCTTGGCTTCTGCATCCCCATGGTTACAAAATTTTTATAAATTTTTATATTTACAGATATTACTTGCTGATCCTCTTTCTCTAGATAATCCTACCAAATCCATAAAGGGTTTGTGTGTGTGTGTGTATGTGTGTACATGTTTATGGTATGGTATAGAAGTCATACCATATGTTTTTTTTTTTTTTTTTTTTTAAAGGAAAGACAGAGAGAAGGAAGGAAGGATAGAAGGAAGGAAGGAAGGAAGAAAGGGAAACATCTTTAAACATTTTCTTGTTTTATTGTATTTTGTTTTTCCATTTTTTGTTACATGGGCTGGGGCCGGGAATCGAACCGAGGTCCTCCGGCATAGCAGGCAAGCACTTTGCCCGCTAAGCCACCGCGGCCCGCCCACCATATGTTTTTATATGTTTTTAAACTGTCCTATGAATATTTTTAGAAAGACTATTTTTTTCCACTACATTGAAAAATAATCCCCCTCAAAAATCATATCCATATTTGCATATATTTATTTCTGATCTCTCTATTCTCTTCCATTGCTCTATTTGTCTATCCTTGTGCTAATTTCAAGTTTTTTAATTATTTTAGCTTTAAAATAAGACTGGATATAGGTAGGCCAATTCTCTCTTTCTCCTTCAAGATTATATTACTTTTTCTTGGCCTTTCTCCATCCATATAAATGTTGCATTAAACATTTGAGGACACACACACAATTGTTGGTATTTTAATTGAGATAACCTCAAATATTTAAATAAATGTAGGAACTAATAATATCTTATGTACACTGAAGCTTCTGATCCTTGAAAATGGTACATATTCATATATTGGCATCTTCAGTAACGTTTCGCAATAAATTTTATAACTTTTCCTGTAGAATTCTCATACACCCTTAGTTAGATTTATTCTAGGAGCATGGTTAATATTGAAAGGCATGCCCATTTCCTGGTATAAAAACTATTTATCCCCCCAGGCTTTGCTGTTTTATACCAGATAATTAGCTTTCAATGACAAAAAAATTATGATATGATAAAAAGCAAAGAAAAAACTCTACAAAGTGTGAAGAGACAAAACAAGCAGCATAACTATACACAGATTTGTGGCAGATGCTGGAACTGTCAGTCCCAAGGATGTAAAATAATGGTGTTTAGTATATGAAAGGCTCTAGTCTAGAGGTGAACAATATACAAGACCAGGTGGGTTAATTCTAGCAGAGAGATGAAAGCTATAAGACAGCATTAAAGGAAAATTCCAGACAGAAAAATTCACTAACAGAGGTGAAGAATGTCTTCACTTGCCAGTAGGCTTGAACTAATTGAGGAAATAATTGGTGAACTCAAAAGCAGACAAATAGAAACTACTCAACTAAAAAACAGAATGAAAAAAGGAATGATGAAAATGAAACAGAGCATTCAAGAGCTGTGAGAATATTATCAAAGATCCAAATATGTAGTTGAGATCCAAAAAAGATAAAGGAATGAAAATAGGGCAGAAGTATTTTAAGAAATAATGGTTGAGAATTTTCTGATACAGGCTGCAAACCACAGATCCAAGAATCTAAGAGAACATCAGACAAGATAATTGTGCATGCAAAAAAAGAAAAGAAAAGAGAAATAGACAAAACAAAATCATATAGAATATTTAAATAGTAAATATTTATATTAATATTTAAATACCTTCCTGTCTGTCTCTCTCTCAATTATATTTAAAGAAGCAAACTTTTGTAAAATAGTATAAAGGAAATTATGCGTAAAAACTATAGAATAACCATTATTTTTAAGTGCTTATGGACATTTACCAAAGCATACCATTTGTTTGGGTAATAAGCAAGTCTCATCATATTTTATAAGACTAAAACCAAACAGATCACAGGTACTTACCACAGTAGAATTAACTTAGTGTACAATTTACTGATTATATTAGTGTATTTTTTCAGTATCCTGCAATTCCAAATGCATCTTAATGGTCATACATTTCTTAGTTAACCACAAAATCAGGGATGCATATGGAGCTGAATTTTTTTTTAATTTAAAAAGTTTCCATTAATTCTAAATATGGCCCCTTTAATTGTTAATCTGAGGGAACAATCCTTCCAGAACACTCTCTCCCCAAAATTTCAAATCCTGTTAACTTTATTTGGTTGTTTCCCTTTTCAAATAGCTCAATTTTCATTTAAGGAGGAACATCTCCTTAATTTTAGCTGATGACTTCCTTTGTAATCTTCCTTCTGGCACCAAGAAAGCACTGAAGTTAATATTATACTTAAATCTTTGTTTGGGGAGCTTAGAGGCTCAGGCAAGTCTGAAACTGCTTCCAGAGACTTTTAACTGATAGCTTACACCTGTTGAGCCTAAATCGTGAACTTGGTCAAACATTGGCCTTAGCCTGTGACAAAATAGTTGACTGATATACAAAGAATTGTGGAGATGATCTCAAAGGGCACAGTGAATTCCGCAGGGTCCAGGCTCACCATGTCAAGAATATAAACAAACTCTAACTGTAGTTCAGCGTTTCACAGTGAACTCCTCATCTAGGTCATCTTTGATACTTAGTCCTCACTAACTTTACTCAAAAAGCTTTTGTAGTTATAAGGGAGGCATGAACTTAGAATGCACTAACTTTATTCCAAAACATTTTGTAGGAATAAAGGGAGGAATGAACCAGGAGACATTCATAAGGTGATTTAAAACTATTAGTGATTGAGAATACACTTTCTGGAACCACTTACCAAGAACCTTCCTTCATTTCTATGATTTTCTTTCTTTCTTTCTTTCT
The DNA here is from genome assembly GCF_023851605.1 of Tamandua tetradactyla. NCBI lineage: Eukaryota > Metazoa > Chordata > Mammalia > Pilosa > Myrmecophagidae > Tamandua > Tamandua tetradactyla. The sequence continues at coordinate 46,638,350 of NC_135329.1, read as the reverse complement.
TTCTTTTTTTTTTTTTTTTTTTGCTGCCCATCCCCACACCCCAGACCCCCAGACTGATTTGGAGAAAATGATCCGACACTTTCATTCATCAATTCTGATAGGAAATGTACCTCTCACCTTTCAGGCATGGAGCTCTGACCTGGGGCTACAACTCCATTTCCTTAACACTTCCAGGGCATCCTTATCTTTTTGTATCATTAGGGAGTCTTTCCCTAGCTGGATGCATTCTATCAGTGCATGTCCAACCTACACACAATGGTAATAAAAGTGAGGATACCATGGCTGAAGAGAACCTTATTAGCTTAACCAGAATCTTCCTCTACATACCCTTCCCCTCCACTAATTTAAGATGATTACTTTTCTCTAACTACTGTATTTTGCTTTTTTTTTTTTATGAATGTGCTTGGTTCTCTATAGTCAAAGCTCATCACCTCTACTGCCCAAATTGGAGGGTCCCAATAACTTTCAAACCCATGTTCAGCTTGGATTGGCTAGTATAGGCTGACCATAAAATTGGGTCCTTTGGCTCTCTGCTTCCTTACCTGTCCTCTACATTAACCTACTTTCCCCACCCCCGTCCCATAATCTCATCTCTGAGTTGAAAGTCATATTATAGTCTCTTAGTCAATCACTGCTTGGTGTTTAAAAACATTATCATTGCTTCCTCTGCAGATTTGTTCTAAAACCTGAAGCCATTCAAACACTGGGCAAACCCTCCATTAACTTTGATCTCCCCATCATTTCTGGAATGGGTCCTCTTGGACTCTGCATAATCTATCTATCCTGCTCATTAAACAAGACTCTTTCATCCATGTTTTAAAGTCTTCCTCACCAACAGCTTCCACATTCTCCATCAAGCTTCCAAGCTTTCAGCACAAGGAATTGTCCATTAATTTCTTTTCCCCTTTTATTGCTAGCAGTGCTATTTCTAAGTCTGACTTGGGTCCTTTCATCATCACAGACCATCCTATCCCCCACCAAAACTATCTTAGTTTTGGTTAAAATTACATGTCAAGGGATTCAGATACATTTATGAACCACCAACAAATTATATTCCTTTCTGATTCCTATATGTGATTTCTGCTAATTCCCTGTTCTATATCCCAACTAATTCAATGGAGTTGTTTATACAGAACACAGTTTACACAACTTACACAGAGCACAGACAAATAGCTTCTGCCTTTCTACTGGATTTATGGGTGTCTCTGCTAAGAAGTATGTCAATGAGTCGAACAGTTGAGGTAATTTGGTTTTGTACTACATAAGTTTTTATTTTACCAGCAAAATCCAGAATATCTTTGGAGTTCACAAACTCAAATTAGTTCTTATTAAAAGGATAGGGTGAGGAAAATGATTCTTCTCAATCTACCCAGTAAATATATCTCCAAGAGTAACATTTACTGGTCCACTCTAGGTAGCTCATTTTTGATATATTATTATGTCAAGAGTCTTTTACTCTTGTCTTCTTTTTATTGACATCTTCCCTTCCTTGTATCCAATTTAATATGAGCCTGCAGGCCAGAAGGTGCTAAGGAGGAGATTAGAGAAGATAATCACTACAACCTGAGAAAGCCTTGGGAAGGGAGAACACCCCATTTTAAATATTAGTTTATTTTATTGATTAATGTCTACCTCCATCCTGGTCTATAAAATCCATGAGGACTGGCTCGTTGATTTTGTTTGCCATTAGTTTCTCATAATCTAATCTGTGTGACCACTGGAGAAGCTGAAAATATTTTTTGAATGAATGAGCCAATAAATCCAGAATTCTTCAGATAATGTTTGTTAATGATTCATTTTTGTCTCCATGGGGGCTAATCGTCTTTACTAAACACTCCTGTTCCTTCAATAGTAAATTTATAAGTACATTATCCAGAGTTTGGCTGTACTCTTATTAGTAGCTGAAGAAAATTTTCTAGTTAAATAATTCTCAAAAGTTGATGCAAAGGTTCCCTAGTTGTAAGAAATCTAGGGATACCATAACAATTTCTTTTCCCAGAAACAAACTAATGAAAGCATTTTATGGACATTGGATTATGATTCTTGGACACATACAGTATAACTGTTCTTCTCTGACAATGTATACTCTTAGTCTTAAAAAATATATATTTTAACTTTCTAAGAAAAGCAACCAGTTTTATTTTCTACAAAGAACCATTAGTATAAAAGCTAAAAAAAAAAGATCAACATTATTACTAATAAGATATACATGGTTTTGTGTCACGGATGTAGAACATTTTGCATTTAGTAATCATTCAATAAATGTTAAGTAGTTAGGATTTCTTGCCCTGTCTTATTGGAACCATTAGCTGTCTATGCTATTAGTATTAGCAATACTTCTGGGTATAGAGAGCTAGAGAATCAGGAAAAGAATCAGATGGTCTATCCATTTGAAGGAAATGGAAATGTTTTTATCATGAAGAGACCAGAACTACTGTCAGGCACTTTGCCTTAGATTTCAATCTCTGTGGACATCAGCTGATAAAATGTGTATTATGTGGCTCAAGGCAAGTTCACTGGCTAATAAAGGTTAATGATCTACCATCGCTGAATTAAATAAGGAATCCCTGAATGACAGATCAATTAGGTTGGGCCCAAAGAGTTGTCTTTGGAAAGTTCCCTATGGTAACCGCAAGTGTACCATATTTCAGCTTTTTTGACATACAATGTAAGTTCTACGGGAGCCAAAGTTTGCTGAGAGATCTTCTAATTCTGTCATGATGTGTTGCTTTTTCAGTAAACATAAACTTCATGCTAGAAGAAATGTTACGGACTGCCCAGTTCAACACTCTTTTCGTATATGGAGAAACTAGGCTAAGGAGTTCAACAACCTTGGTCTGGTCTATGCAGGTGATCACAGGCAATGGAGAGATAGAATAAAGATGACTCATAGCTGACTGCTATAGCCTTCACATTTGCTGTGTGACTTAGGATGAAGGTGAGGAACCCTATAATGGAGAACTTTTGGCATTTAGTAAGCATTCAATATAATATTCAGCCTGTTTCTGTTTGGAAGCTGAGTGCTTGGTATTTGGGAAAGTAAAGCAGGACAAAGGGAATAGGGGCTAGCAAAGGAAAAAGCATCATTTTAAATTAAATGATCAGTGAAGGCATCTTTAATTTCATAGACTGCTTAAAGCAGATACCATGAAATAGTTAAGGTTGAACAACGGGAATTTATTAGCTTACAATCTGAAGTCAAGAAAATGTCCAAATCAGAGCATCATCACGGCAATGCTTTCTTCCCAAAGACCAGTTGCCAACAATCCTTGGCTCTTCTGCCACATGACGGCATCCACCAGTTTCTCCTTTCCTTTCTGGGTTTCATTTGCTTTCAGCTTACTGTTTCTGTGGCTTTCTCCCTCTAGATATTCATTCCATTTATAAAGGACTCCAGTAATAAAACAGAATGAGATTAAATGATGTAGCCTCATCAACAGATCCTTCTTACAATGGGTTTACACCCACAGGAATGGATTGGATTTAAGAACATGTTTTGTTTTGTTTTCCTGTGGTTATATACAGCTTTAAATCACCACAACATCCCAAGAAGATATTTGAGCAAAGACATGAAGAAGGAGTGATTGAGTGTGTGTTTGTGTGTATGTGTGTGTATCAGGGGAAAAATCATTCCAGGCAGAGGAAACAGTAAATGCAAAAGTGCTGAGTTAGTGTTATGTCTGGCATGCTAGAGTAATAGCAAGGAGGTTAGTGAGGCTAGAGTTAATGGAGTGAGCATATTAGGATATGAAATCAACGATGAATGTAGAAGCCAGATCATGGAAGATCTTTGTAGATCTTTATGAGAACTTTGTCTATTATTTTGAGTGAAATGAGGTGTAATGCGTCTGATTAATGTTTAAAAGGGATCACTAAGGCATTATGTCCAGACAGGAAAGAACACAAGTGGCTGTATTATGCAGGGTGGTAGTTGTTGATGTGGAAATGAGGGATTTAAACGTTTGATATATTTTTAAAGTATATTTATTGATACAGATTTTGGGAGAAAAAGAAGGGTTTTGGTCTTTACAGTGAGAAAAATGACATTCCGATTAATACAGTTGGGAAGGACAATGGAAATAGCAAAGTTGTAGGAGAATATGAAAAGTACATTTCTGGAAATATACATCTCGTATGTTTATTATATATCCGATTGGTGATGTCAAGTATACCACTGGAAGAGATGGATAAGAATTGTGACCAATTAATACAAATATCTTTTGAAAACATAGTACAGATATTCTAATCTTTCTGAAAAGAATATGCTGGGGATATTCTAACTTTTTAATGAATGCTCAAGGTAACCATTATCCACATTGATTGCCTTATAATGTGTTGTAGAGCTTCAGAATCTCGTATGTTGAGAGCCCTTCATTTGAAAGACGGTGCACTACTATTGAAAACATGAATTGATTTTTTAATCGATTTTTATCTCTATTCTTCTTTGATGTTTATTGTCACATCTTGTTCCTGCTAGACTATCACCTCCTAGCTATCTAAGGCAGTGTTTTATAGTGAGGAAGAAGTCAAGGACTAAGTCCTCAGGCAGAGTGATATTTTAGGTATGGGCACAGAACAAGTAGCCCATAAGAGACTGAAAGAAATGACCATGGAGGTCACCTGAGAATAAGAAGAGTGTGTCATCACAAAATTTGAGAGAAGAAAAAGTTTATAAAAGAAGGAAGACAGAAGTTTTAAATGATGTAAAGAGTCCAAGTAAGATAAGAAATGAAAGGCCTTCATATTTGGACTTGGCAATTAGGAAGTCATCAGTGATCTTTTCCAGGAACACTTTCATTATTGGCTTATCTGAATGTAAATTTTCTTAAGAACTAGAAACCTCAAAGGGATTGTTTACTGGAGTTATAAGGATTTCCCCATGGAAACAGAGAACCCACTGTTCTATACTTGAAAAATTTTAAACATAAGCATTGCCCAAAATTCTACTATATGTAAGTGAAAGGCTACCTATACAAGGAAGAGAGCTAAGGGTGGTTAATATCAACTACATTAAGGGATTATTTGTTAATTTCAACTGCTATTTTAAAGGCCATTAGTGATCATTCTTTTCCTCACAGTCTTAGATACCCAGTACAATGTATAAAAGCACTCTTTTTATTCACTTTCCACTTCTGGATGTTTCAGATTCTCTTGGCATGGGCCTTTGGATATTACTAACAATAATAAAAATGGTAAGTTATCACTTGTGCTAGCCCAATGATTTCAAATGGTAAATTAATTTGCAGTTCATCTCCTTGAGGCAGGTCAGCATTATTAGCTCCATTTAACAAATTAGAATGTAAGGAGATTTTAAGTGTCTTGCTAGAAACTGTATATGCCAGACTGGTTATTTAAGGGCTCATGATCCTGTTGTGGCTTATTTGAGCCACTTTGCTTCTCATCTTCCTTCCTTTAGTCTATTTTAGCCATTTATCTATTTAATATTGCTGCTAGATATAGAGTCCTTCTTTTGTCCATTTCTTAGACATTTTTCTTACTTAATATCTTTAACTGAAGAAGAATAGATGAAACACAAATCAGATATTAATTATTAGATAGCCACTCTTTATCAATGGATTTTGTCTGTTTAGACTCTTCAATCTTCAAATGTTGGATTATTCAGACACTGTCGTTCATTTTCTAACCATCTATTAGACATTTCCTTTTAGGTTCTCAGAGTCGCTTCAAATCCATATCTGATAATGAACTCATCATCTTTTATGTTGACCAAACTTTTTCCACAGCATTCCCAATCTCAATAAATGGTACTTCCACCCTCACAATTGTGCAAGCTAGAAATTTAGTAGGAATCTCAATTTTAGCCCCTGCCCCCATATTACCATATCTACCCAATTTTTACATTTTTCTAATTTCACTTCCTTAATGTCCCCCTTCTCATGCATTTTTTCCACTTAAATTGCCACTATTCTAGGCAAAGAAATCATGTCTACCACCTAGATGTCTAAAATAGCCTCCTAATTGGTCACCGTACATATATCCTTTCTCGTCCCTCTAATCCAATCTGTACAGTACAAAGTGATATCAACAAGAAGAAAACCTGATGGCATTGCCCCCTTACTAAAAAATGTTCAGGGGCTCCCCTTTGCTCTTCGATAATGACAAGTATCCTTAATAAGCCCTTAATGGTTATTATAGTTTGACTACTTCTACATCCCCCATTTCTAGCTGCTTTCTATCTTTCTCTGTTATTCTACCCATTTGACCAGATTTCAGTTCATAGAACATGCCTTGTTCCATCCTATCTCTAGTATTAGGAATTATTAGTAGCCTTTCCACCACATGAAGGCTGCTCACTTCCTTACTAATAAGGATTCCCCACATGAGGATTCTTGACTCAACTGTCACTGTCTCAAGAATTCTTCCCATGTTCTCCCATAAGAAGTTAGGATCCTGATCTCATAGCAGCTGTTACATCTTACCCATGGAATTTGGAGCAATATTAATTTAAAATTAATTATATAATCAGTTGTTTAGCGTCCTTCTATCCTGCTAGAATGTGAACTTCTAATGTTTGCAATGGTTATCTCTTTCCCTAGCACCTAACACAGTATATTGCATAGACTAAGCACTCAATAGATATTTGTTAAATGAATGAGTGAATGAATGAGAAAGTTTAAATCATTAATTATAATTTCTTAGAAGTAATTTTTTCTCAGAAGTAATATTAATACATAACAATAATTATTCTCATGTGTGTGCTATGAGTCCTAAAATTAAGGCCCAATATTATGTGCTGCCTTTGTATTGGTGAAATTAAAAAGTCTGTGGATGGACAAATAGCAAGTTCCCTTCCAGCTCTGCTCTAGTGGATAAGGTCACTGAGCTACATAACCCTTCTTATCTAGAGAACCAGGTTAAGTTCCTGCTTATCCCTAAGTAAGAGTTTCAGTTCCTTGCAAGTCCATGGAATTATTCACACAAGGTTATAGCAGCCTTCCACAGGAAACAGGAAACACCCCACCCTCTCGATACTACAAACCCTGTCTCCTACAGTGCCTGCTTGCTTATGCTGTTCCTGAGTACAGCCCCCAAATGACCTGGTGTGTGTCCTCCTCTCCCAGTCTGTTAGTATATGGACTAATAAACTGCTGTCACATCTGTCCAGTGCCAGGTGTCATGTGTTTGGCTATACCTATAACAGCAGGATGGGAATCCATCCCTCACCATGTTGTGAATAGGAGAGGAAAGTGATTAAAACAATGTGCCTGGAGCCCAGTTGTCCCTGGATTCCACCAGGCTGTGAGAACAAAAATGCTCCCCTTTACATGAATCATTAAAACTCAGATTTTACTAGCCAATAGCTCTCTCCTCCCTTTCATGTTTTCTCTGTAACAACATGTTTCTGGAGTTCCTTAAGTGGATATCTAATATAAAACAGAATGAGCCACATCCCTGGGAAATATAGCCTTTGCCTTGCCCCACCATTCCTGCTAACAGACCCCCTTAATTTTATGTCTTCAAATTATATATTACATGGAGTTAAAATGATATTTGAAAAGCATGCAAAGAATAAAAAATTAGCTTCAATGAGCATCTAGTCACCCACCAACCAGTTGAAGAACATGACAATTACTTTTGAGGTTCTCCAAAAGCCCTTTTCCATCCCACCCTCCTTCTTTCCCCCTCAGAAGTGAATTGCTAATATACAGTATGCTATTGTGAATTTAGTTTTATCACTTCCTTGGTTTTCTTTATGCTTTTGTCATATATGCTTATATTGTCATGCAATGTATTTGTTAAGTTTTGCAAGCTTTTCAACTTTATAAAAAAGGGAAATCATAACATGAGAGTAGTAGACAAAATTCTAAGATTGGTTTCTTGATTTCTGCCCCCTGGAGTTCACACCCTGTATGCGTGGGCTAGAATCGTAAACATGATGGGATAACAGAAAGGAGAAAGAGTCTCCTGCTGGCCTTGAAAAAGCAAGCTACCATGCTGGGAGAGAGCCACATGGTTAGGACTCAAAGGCAGCCTCTCGGAGAGGAAGCCCAGGTGTCAGACAGCAAGAAAATAGGACGTCAGTTCTATAACCATGAGAACTAAATTACACTGACAACCTGAACGAGCTTGAAGACCTCCAGGCTCAGACATGAACGCAGCTTTAGAATGATCCCTTGATTTCAGTATGGTAAGGTCCTAAGCCAAGAAGCAGTTTAGCAATACCCAGAATCCTTACCTAGAGAAACTGTGAGATACTAAATTCATGTTGTTTTAAGCTGCTGAATTTGTGGCCATTTGTTATGCAGCAGTAGAGACCTAATTTGTGAGAGCTTCTGTTGGGCTATCTCAAGGAAACTAATTTCCAATCTTTGTCAGGGTTGAAAAGGAACAGTTTTGGGAAGGGATTCCTCAGGGTAGAAGGGGCAGAATAGGGAGATTAAGCTTTTTTCATATGCAGATTCCATTCATTCAAAACATATTCAAATATATTTATTGATCAGTTACTAAATATCAGACATCATTCTAGGCACTTGGGATTGAGCAGTGATTAAAACAAATCACTCCTCATTCCTCTCAGAACTTAATCATAGCCAGGGGAGACAAGTCACAAATGATAAACATTTTAAAAAATAAATTAGATGATAGGGTAGAAGGTAACAAGCTCTGTGGAAACAAAGATAGCAGGATAAGAGAGATTGAGAATGTGCAGGCTGGATAACTGAGGTCAGAAGAGGACTCTTTGAAAAGGTGACATTTCAGTAAATACTTAAAGGAGGTGAAGTTAGTTTAGTATGTGGATATCTGAGGAAAGAGCATTGCAACGAGGGAGAACAACATGAGAAAAAGATCTACGGCAGGAGCATGTCTGGTATGACAGAGAACAGCAAAGAGATCAGTGGAGCTGGAGTGAAGTTAACAAAGGTGATAGAGATAAAAGCCGTGTGAGGGCTGGGGAGGGGGCAGGTCATTATGAGGATTTTGACTCTCATTGTAAATGAAACAAAGAAACTTTAAGACTTTAAGAAGAGGCGTGGCATGATTTAACTTACATTTTATGAAGATCACTATGGTCTCTCTGTTGAGAAAAAGGCTCTAGAAGGAAAGGCAAGAGTTGGAAAACCAGTCTGGAAGCTAATGCAGCAATGCACAAAAGAGATGATGGAAGCTCCACTAGCTTGTTAGAAGTAAAGAAGTTGTTGCTTTACAGAGTTTCCAGGAATCCTACCACCCACTTCCAAAGTCAACTGGTGTCACCATTTCCCAAGACTTCTCGACACTCGGCAGTGTACAGTAAATTAGATTGATTTTCCTCTTTTCTCATTGCTGCTTGGAATTTAGTTTATTAAAATAAGCTTCTTACAAAATGGCATCCTGAAGCACATAAGATGGATAAGCCTTGAGGACATAATGCTGAGTGAAACAGTCCAGATAGAAAAGGTTATGGTAGGATTCCACTTTTATGATCATGTTAAAGGTAAAATCAGAGGCTTATGATACAGAATATAGGAGACCTAGAGAGAGATACACAGAAGCTAGAGATGGGTGAATGGTTAGCTAAGGAGGTTGAACTTAAATGTAAGGGAAAAGAAGTGAAAGTAGTTCACTAGTGGGTCGTAAGTAAAATTGCCATATTGAAATCGAATATGATTGAAAGGGGCTGTATAGTTCTACAACTAACTGTTGTACTGTGCTTTGAAATTCCTTTTTTGTATATATATTATTTATCACAAAAAAGAAAAAAAGGGCAATTTTGAGGATTAAAAAAAAATAAGCTGCTTCATTTACTTTTCTTGCATCTGTCTCCACCTAACACAAGTTTTCTTGCCAAAATAGAAATCTTTTAATTTGTCACCCAAACCAGGGTCCCTTGAATGTGAAATGGGAGGCTATCAGTGATTATAATAGGACTACATGCATAATTCTGAATGGTCCCAGGCAAATTGGGACAGTTGACACCCAACTGCTGTCTTCACTCTTATTCTCCCTGGTGTTTTCTACTTATGCTTTAAAAAAAAAAAGATGTCTTTATGCTTATTTTAATGAGGTTTCAAGCAAAAGCAAAAAGAAAAATAATAATGCATGTATTTGATGGTCCTTGTTTACTTGGCAAGAGGATTTTGTTGGTTGTAGTGGTTTCATTTATTAAAGGATAATTAGATAATACATTTAATCGAATGAATTTTTTCCATTTATACAGGTGACCATATGACTTTATACTTTAAACAATTAAAATGGCTAATTATTTTATTTGACTTTATAAATGTATAAACAAAATTGCACTCCTAGGAAAAGTCCAACTAGATTCTGTTTCTGATGCACACACACACACGGACATGCACATAAGTATATTGCTGCACTTTTTTCCTAATATTATTTTTTTAATTTCTTATCCATTTTCCTTAGCAGGATTGGATCTTCTCATACCGCACTTCTTGGGGTGTTATAGTTTTGTTTTAATCAAACATATGCTAACTTCATAAAATGACAAAATGATTCCTTCTTTTTCTTAGTTGTGGAATATTTGGGATAAGATTGAAATTATTTATTTTTACTTTCAAGATGAGTAGAACTCACCTATAAAAATATTTGAGTCTGGAGTTTCTGTTTGTGGGCAGATATTTATGCATTTTTAAATTGTTATCGGACTATTCCAGTTTTCTCTTTCTATTTGAGTCAATTTTGGGAAATTATATTTTTCTGGGAATATTTTTCTTGTCCCTAAAGTGGTTGAGGTTTTCATTTATTTTCATAAGAAGAACCTCATATCCCATGTAAATCAGTGGATACCAACTGAGGGGAGTTTAGCAGAAAAAAAAGCAGTTTTAGTTTCTGTTCTAGTTTGCTTGCTGCTGGAATGCAATATACCAGAAATGGAACAGCTTTTAAAAAGGAGGAATTTAATAAATTGCACGTTAACAGTTTTTAGGCTGTGAAAATGTCCCAATCAAAACAAGTCTATAGAAATGTCCTGTTGCTTCCTATGAAACGGAGCCTGAAGGATATTAAGGAATGACAAAAGAATGAAAGACAGACACAGATGGGTTCAGGGGGTCTGAAGGTCAGTGATAACAGACCAGGGAAACCAGACAACTTTATTCTTAATTGTTTCCTGCTTATATACTACAGGGTTCATGTGACAAAGAGTACGCATGCACCTGGTGAGAATACAGAGTGCTTACTTAAGATGACCACAAAGAACCTGGGGCTAAGACAAAACAAACATTCTCTCTCTCCCAGACTGTTCTCCATTAAGCAAATAACCATCTCCTCAATTTCTTGCTGCCACTTTAACGCCAGCTGCTCCCAACAAATTTTGCAGGTCTTGTTTTAACCCTTGGCTCCTACATGTCCACTCTAAGGTATCCTGGGAAAGATACTTTGATTCAAGAAGGCTGATAACATTCAGGGTTTCTCTCTCAAGTGGAAGGGGACATGGAGAACACAGTCAGCGTTTCTCTCTCAGCTGGAAGGGCACAGGAGGAAGACGGCATCATCTGCTAGCTTTCCTTCTTGGCTTCCTTTCATGAAGCTACCTTGGAGGTGTTTTCCTTCTCCATCTCCAAAGGTCCCTGACTGGTGGACTCTCTGCTTCTCGTGGCTATGTCATTCTCTGTTCTCTCAGAATTTCCCTCATTCTCCAAAATGTTTCCTCTTTTATAGGATTCCAGTAAACCAATCAAGGCCCACCCAGATGCATGGAGACACATCTCCACCTAGTCCAGCTGAACATCACTCTTGATTGAGTCACATCTCCAGGGAGATGATCCAATAACACTTTCAAACATGCAATATTGAATAGGGATTAGAAGAAACGACCGCCTTTACAAAATGGGGTTAGGATTAAACATGGCTTTTCAAATCATTTCAGGCCAGCACAGTTTCTTAACTCTATATTTCTTCATTCAAATTTATTGCCATTGAATTATTCATAATAATTTATTTTTCAGTCTCTTGAGATTTTGTTTTACATGCTTTCACTTTTTTTGCATGTTTTCACTTTTAATAGTATTTATCTATGTCTTATCTCTTTTTTAATCAATAATACAAGAAGCTCTCAATTTTTAAAAGCTTTTTAGCTTTCTAAATAAATAACTTTTTGGCTCTTAGTAATCTCATTGGTAGATTTTTAAATTTCATTAATATTTCTCTTATCTTTGCCTGTTTCCCTTTACAGTTCTGTGTTTCTACTTTTATTGGACTATTATATTTCTAGGTTTTCTTAAAACTCTAATTAATTTAGATGTTTAGCTCATATATTTCCAACTTTTCTTCTTTTACAAACCCACACCTGGACTTTGTTTCCTGCTCTCTTGGCCCAAAAATCCATCTCAATATCATTATATTCAGCAAATCAGAAAAGAGCCTGTTACAGAACTATGAATTCCCACTTTCACTTTGTTTGTAGTTTCTGAATATTTCTGACTTGCCACTTCATTGATAAAGTAAAAGATGTATTTCTAAAACATTTGCCAGTGTTCTCAGTTGATTTCAGTGAGAATCAAGTTGGTCAGAAATACAATCCCACTTTATTGATAAGAAATTGCTGAAAGTCACCTTGCCTGTTCCTTTGCTGTTTACAAAACTCATGTTAATTAGCATTCTTTGTTTTCAACTAAAAGGATAATGGTTGCCTTCTCTCTGTATTATATTCTTCCAGGGAAACCCCATAGCCCAATTATTATGAATCTAAAATTTTTTTATGTCCATAATAAAATATGAAGCCTAAGTGTTTGACATAAGATGCTTTCAAGGAGCAGAAGCTCTACTGTCCCCAGAATTATTACAAACTTCTGGCCCTCTGACCTTGTCATCAACTTTATTCAATTATAAGTTGGCTATGAGCCCTTAATATTTGCCACTGTGGCCACCCAGGCCACACCATGACCCCAGCTAGATGTAACTGTATATAATTAAAAACCCTAAAGTGGACAAGGTTTTAATTTTTTTTCATAAGAGGAACTTTATGTCTCATGTAAATCAGTGGATGCCAACAGATGGATGCTTAGCAGGAAAAAAATCAGTAGTTAGTTTCTTAACTCGATATTTCTTCATTCCAGATGTTTATGAATCTCAGTTTATATCCAACAAAGAAGGCAGGCTATATTTATATAACAAAATAACAGCAAAAACAACAATGACAATAGTGATTTCATTGAGTGCCCAAAATTGTCAAGTCTAGAGCAAGGTGTTTTGCATATATTACACCTACTTTTTACAACAAAGAGAGAAGATATTCTTTGCTTTTTACAGGAAAGAAAATTGAAGCTCAGAGAGTTTATGAAATACTTTATAGTTTTTCATGTGCTTTCTTAAATCTTTCTTCATCTTTAGAAAAACTCTGCATAGCAACCAGGACAATTAGAATTATTGATAGTCTGTCTATACATGAGAAAACCAAGGCTGAAAAATGAAAGAATTTATTCAAGATCACACAGCTCTAAATAATAAATATGACTCTCAAAAATCCTGATCATGCCCACTTTTCTATGTAGCATGTCATATCAAGGTTTGGTATTTGTAGTTTAATTTGTCTGTGGTCATAGCAGTAGGCATCTACCCACACTGTTATGCTTATATATTTGACAATGGGTTATTTGGTTACAGAACCAGTCATTTCATTGTGATTGGCAGACAAGTGGGAGAGAGCATGCACATGGAAAGCAGCCAGATTTGTAGACCATGTTAAAGCATTTCACCTTCATCCAAAGAGCAACAAGAAACCAGCAAAGGCCTTTGAGTTGGGTTTAATGTTGCTTGTGTTTGTTAGGAAGCTATTCTATTTAATGTGTGGAGAATGGCTTAGAGGAGATGAAGGGGAGTGGAGAGCAGACATAGGAAGACCTCAATCAGTAGCCCAGATAACGGACTTTGACCAGGGTACCACAGTGGAGATGGAGGAGAAAAGAAAGATTTGAGAAATATTTGTTGGAAAATAAGCATCATATGATGATTAAATCTTTACAAGGGCTGAAGAAGAGAAAAGAGTCCAGAAAGGCTCTTGGTTTTCAACTTTATGTAATTGGATGATGATGATGATGATGACAATTACTGAGTTGAAGAAAAGGCAAGCCAGGGCACAAAAACACCCGGAGTACTTCTTAAAGCACAATTTCATTCATTTCCTGGTGCCTGCCCATGCCAATAAAACCCACAATCTCAGGCAGAGCAAGATGATGATATAGGGAGATGTGGAATTTAGTTAGTCCCCTAGAGCAGCTAGTAAATAGCCATGAACTGTCTGGAACAACTGTTTGAGGGACATCTGTGACTGAACACACATTGTACACCAGTCTGGAATGGTTGGAAGGGCTCATATTGTAACATCATGGAATTTAGATTCTAAGTGGCTCATTAAAGAAAGCCTCAGACATTTTCAACTGGCAGCAGTGACCCAGGCAAAGGCAGAGTTAAAAGTAACAAGTCAAGTGAAGGAGATAGTTCCCTAAAGGGCATATCTTCCCCAAGAAAACGGAGAGTAGGTCACAGTTCAACTGGTGGCTAGGAATCTGAAACAGCTTAAGCTTGCCTCCCACCTCATTCTCTGTCTCAACCACTTCAAGGAAGGCTGAGAATTAAATAAACCACATCACTTTATACTGGTGGGAAACTGTGAGCTGACAAGCGTCACTTGCTGGGCAGGGTAGGAAAGGCACAGAGTCTAGAGCTCCACAGGAAAGTCAGACAACATGCTGGGTCTCATCCTCAGAAAAGCTAGATACTAATTACATCCTCCCCCTGAGATCAGGTCCTGCCTTGTCAGGGAAAATTTAAGAGGAGACAATCAAATCTGGGGAGACCCACCTCAAAAAAAGTTCCATATAGGCAGGATAAGAACCAGGAAAATAAGAATTGAAAAATTCTGAACAGTTAAATAGAAGCTGTGCTAGAAGTCTAGAATAAGTTGAACTAAGTGCCAAAGGCAGATAGAGAACAAAGCCAACTAACAAGAAAACAATAGGTAAAAGAACAAAATGACTTTCAGAACAAACTAATCAAGGAAATCAGCTGCCAATGTACAAAAAAAATCATGAGTCAGACTAGGGAAAACAAAGATATGGGCAAGTCAAGGGAACAAACTAATACTTCAAATGAGATACAGGAGATGAAACAACTAATTAGTGTTCAATCAAACATGTTAAATCTAATAAAAAATCAAATCAATGATGCTCACTTTGGCAGCACATATACAAAAACTGGAAAGATACAGAGAAGATTAGCATGGCCTCTGCACAAAGATGACATGCAATTTGTGTAACATTCTATATTTGAAAAAACAAATAAGAGAAAAAATTCCAGTGGGTTGAGGAAAGATATGGTAAAAGAGATGAAGGATATAAAGAAGACATTGGGCAAACATAAAGAACATGAATGCTTAAGAAAGTAAATGGCAGAACTTATGGAAATGAAAAACACAATGGAGTCTTGCAACAGCAGATTTAAAGAGGCACAAGAAAGGATTAGTGAATGAGAGAGCAGGACATCTGAAATCCTACACACAAAAGAACAGATAGTGAAAAGAATTGAAAAACATGAGTAAGGCCTCAGGGAAGTAAATGCCAACATGAAGCACATGAATATACATGTTGTGGGTGTCCCAGAAGAGGAAGATAAGGAAAATGGTACAGAAAGAATAATACAGAAAATTATCTTTGAAAATTTCCCATCTCTTATGAAAGACATAAACTTACAGATGCAAGAAGTACAGCATACCCCAAACAGAAGAGATCTAAATACACCTACTCCAAGACACTTACTAATCAGATTGTCAAATGCCAAAGGCAAAGAGAAAATTCTGAAAGCAGCAAGAGAAAAGCAATCCATAACATGTAAGGGCAAGTGTTTCTTCCCCAAGAAAAGGGAAGGTAGGGCACAGATAGGACTTTGTGCAGATTTCTCATCAGAAACCATGGAGATGAGAAGGCAGTGGTATGATATATTTAAGATCCTGAAAGGGAAGAACTGCCAACCAAGAATTCTATATCCAGCAAAAATGTCCCTCAAAAATGAGGGAGTTTAAAATGTTTTAAGACGAACAGTCACTGAAAGAGTTTGTGAACAAGAGACCAGCCCTATAAGAAATACTAAAGGGAGACTACAGGTAGACAGAAAAACACATAAAAGAGAGGTCTGGAGAAGAGTGTATAAATGAATATTATGGATAAAAGTAACAAGAGAAAAAATAAGACATGGCAAATAAAATCCAAAAGGAAACATGGTGGAAGAAGGTACTGCCTTTATAATAATAACATTTCATGTTAATGGGTTAAATTCTCCAATCAAAAGACATAGACTGGCAGAATGGATTTAAAAACAGGACCATCTATACGCTCTCTATAAGAAACTCAATTAGACTCAGGGACAAACTAGGTTGACAGTGAAAGGTTGGAAAAGATATTTCATGCAAACAACCAGAAAAGAGTGTGGTTAGCTATACTAATATCTGACAAATTAGACTTCAAATGTAAAACAATTAAAAGAGATAAAGAAAGACACTATACATTAATAAGAGTAACAATTCATCAAGAAGACATAATAATCATAAATATTTATGCATTGAGCCAGAGCTCCAAAACATGAGGCATGCACTGACAACACTGAAAAGAGAAGTAGGCACCCCTACAGTTATGGCTGTAGACTTTAATGTACCATTCTAATCAATGGATAGAACATACAGACAGATGATCAAACAGATCTTGAATAATAGGACAAAGAAACAAGACTTAACAGATATTTACAGAACATCACACCCCACAACAGCAAGACAAACTTTTTTCTCAAGTGTTCATGGATGATTCTCCAGGATAGATCACACCTTGGGTCCCAATGCATGCCTCAATAAATTTTAAAAGATTGAAATTATATGAAACAAATGGAATAAAGTTGGAAGTCAATAACTGGCAGAAGGTTGGAAAATTCACATAGACACATGATGGCTAAAATACATGTTCTTAAACAACCATGGGTTAAGGAAGAGATTGCAAGAGAAATCAGTAAATGTCTCAAGGCACATGAAAACACAACATGTTAAAACTTATGGGATGCTTCAAAGGGGATGCTAAGAGGGAAATTTATTGCCTTAAATGCATATATTTAAAAAAGAGCAAAATTCAAGAAATTAATTGCTCACCTGGAGGAACTAGAGAAGTAACAGCAAACTAACTCCAATGCAGACAAAATGAAAGAAATAAAAAGATTAGAGCAAAAATAAATGAAATTGAGAACATGAGAACAATAGAGATAATCAATAAAATCAGAAATTGGTTTTTTTTTGAGAAAATCAATAAAACTGATGGACCCTTAACTAGGCTGACAAAAGAGAGAGAGAGAGAGGATGCAAATAAATAAAATCAGAAATGGGAGAAAAGATAACTTTATCCACTGAGATAAAGGAGATAATGAAAGGATACTTTGAACAATTATATGCTAATAAACTAGACAAAATAGACAACTTCCTAGAAAAGCATGAACAATGAACATTGACTTGAGAAAAATAGATGAACTCAGACACAAATCACAAATAAAGAGATTGAGTCAGTCATCAAGAAGCACCCAAAAAATGAAAGTCCAGGACAAGATGACCTCACATGTGAATTTTACCAAACACACAAGAAAGAATTAGTACAAATCCTGCTCAAACTCTTCCAAAAAAAAGAAGAGGAAGGAAAGCTACCTTTTTAACTCATTCTATGAAACCAACATCACCCTAGTACTAAAGCTAGACAAAGATACTTAGAAGAAAAGAAAATTACAGACCAATCTCTTTAATGAATATAGATGAAAATCAAATCCAGCAGCACATTAAAAGAATTATACACCATAATCACATAGGATTTATTCCCAGTGTGCAAGGCTTATCCAAAACAAAAAACACAATTAAAGAAAACACCACATCAATAGATCAAAGCAGAAAAAAATGCATGAGCATCTCAATTGATGCCAAAAAGGCATTTGAAAAATTCAACATGCTTTCTTATTTGAAAACACTTCAAAGCATGAGAATATAAGGGAACTTCCTCATCATGATAAAGGGAATATATTAAAATCCCACAGCTAGCATCATACTTAATGGGGAAAGACAGAAAGATTTCCCTGTGAGATCAGGAAAAAGACAAGGATGTCCGCTGTCACCATTCTTATTCAACATTGTGTTGGAATTTCTAGCCTGAGCTATTAGACAAGAAACAGAAATAAAAGGCATTCAAATTTTAAAAGAAGTAAAACTTTCACTGTTTGCAGATGACGTGCAACTATGTGTCAAAAATCCTGAAAATCTACAGTAAAACTACTAGAGTTAATAAATGAGTACAGCAAAATGTCAAGATACAAGTCAACAACCAAAAATCAGTACTGTTTCTATACACTAGTTGTAAGCATTCTGATGAGGAAATCAAGAAATAATTCCATTTACAATAGCAACCAAAAGACAAATATTTAGAAATAAATTTTATCAAGGCCACAAAAGACCTATATGCATAAAACTACAAGAAATTGCTAAAAGAAATCAAAGACTTACATAAATAGATGGACATACCATGTTCATGGATTGGAAAGCTAAATATTGTTAAGATGTTGATTCTTCCCAAATTGATTTATAGATTCAATGCAATACCAAGTAAAATCCCAACAACTTAGTTTGCAGAAATAGAAAAAACAGTAGCCAAATTTATTTGGAAGTCAGGTGCCCTAAATGTCAAAAAATATCTTGAGAAAGAGGGATGAAGTGGAAGGTTTCACACTACCTGACTTTAGAGAGCATTACAAAGCTGCAGTGATCAAAACAACATGTTACTGGTATAAAGATAGATAGACTAACCAATGGAATCAAATTGAGAGTTTGGAAACAGACCCTTTCTCTACAGACAATTGATCTTTGATAAGGCAGTCAAGACAACTCCAATAGAACAGAGAAACCTCTTCAATAAATGATGCTTGGAGAACCGGATAGCTATATTCAAAAGAATGAAAGAGGACACCTATCTCACACCTTATACAAAAATTAACTCAAAATGGATCAAAAATCTAAATATTAGAGCTAAGATCATAAAACTTTTAGTAGAAAATATTTTATAGATCTTGTGATAGGAGATGGTTTCCTAGACTTTACACCCAAAGTATGAGGAATGAAAAAAGAAATAGATAAATTCAGCCTCCTCAAAATTAAACAGTTTTGTGCATCAAAAGACTTTGTCAGAAAACTAAAAAGGCAGCCTACCTAATACAAGAAAATATTTGGAAATCACATCACATAAGGGGTTTAATATCCAGAATTTATAACGAGATTCTACAACTCAACAGCAAAAAGACTTTAATATCCAGAATTTATAATGAGATTCTGCAACTCAACAACAAAAAGACAAACAACCCAATTAAAAATGGGCAAATGATATGGACAGACAGTTTTCAGAAGAGGAGTTACAAGTGGATCAAAAACATATGAAGTAATATTCAATCCTACAGGCTATTAAGGAAATGCAAATCAAAATTACTATGAGATATCGTCTCATACCCACTAGAATGACCATTATAAAAAAAAAATAAAAAAACAGTTAACTATAAGTGCTGGAGAGAATATAGAGGAAAAAGGCACACTTATTCACTGTTGGTGAATAATGAAGCCACTCTGGAAGGTAGTTTGCCAGTTCCACAGGAAGCTAAGTATAAAATTTCCATATGATCCAGCAATCCCATTACTAGGTATATATTTAGAAGAACTGAAGGCAAGGACACAAGCAGACATTTGTACACCAATGTTTATAGCAGCATTATTCATGATTGCCAAGAGATGGAAATAGCTCAAATGTCCATCAATGAATGAGTGGATAAACAAGCTGTGGTATATACATATGATGGACTATATTACAAACCTGTAAGGCAGAATAAAGTCATGAAGCATGTAACAACGTACATGAAACTTGGGGACATTACGCTGAGTGAAATTAGCCAGAAACAGAAAGACAAATTCTGTAATCTCACTAATATGAATGAACATTAATGAGTGAAGTTTGAGAGTTAAAGCTGAGAACACAGATTATCAGGAGATAGAAAGATATTTGTCATTTGGTGCTGAAAGAGTACAGAATGTTCAACAGGACTGATTGTAAAGATCCAGAAATGGATATCACAATACTCTCTGACAGTAGCACAATGTTGTATGTACACTGAATGAAGCTGAGTCCGAGTATGGTTGAGGGAGAAGGGCTGGGATCATGTATGACACTGAAGGAAAGATAGGGGATAAAGATTGGGATGGTATAACTTAGCAATGCCTAGCATGAACAGTGATAAAATGTATACATATAAGAATGTTTTTTCATGAAGGAGAACAAATGAATGCCAGCATTGCAAGGTGCTGAAAAAAGGACAGTATAGGAAAAAAATACAATCAATGCAAACTAGGGTCCATGGTTAACAGTTTGTAACATGCCTCCACTAAATGTAACAACAGCAATATGCCAAAGCTAAATGTCAATAAGTGGGGTATGAGATTCTCTGTGGAAGAAACAGAAAAGTCCTCATATAGATTGTGGTAATGAAGGAATGACTATGTGATTATACTGGAAACCATTGATTGTCTACTTAGATTTTTTACTTACTTGGATTGCATGATGTGAAAATAAAACTTTGAAACTGGACAGAGAGATACAAGTGTTGGGGAAAAGGTAGAGAGAAAGATGCACCTTGTCACCATTGGTAGGAAAGTAGAGTGGTGCAGCTCCTATGGAGGGCATCATAGTGTCTCCATAGAAGGCCATGTGTGGGATTGCCATATGATCCTGCAACCCCATAGTTAGGTATATACTTGGAGGAACTGAGATTGAAGATACAAGTGGACATTTGCATATTGGTGTTTATGGCGACCGTGCTCCTGATTTGAAATGGATGGAGGTAGCCTAAGGGTACAAAGACTGAGGAATGGAAGGGGGAACAGTGGTATATACAAACAATGGAATATTGAGCATCTGCAAGAGGGAATAAAATCATGATACATACAACAAGGTGAATGAAACTTGAGGACAGTATGTTGAGTGAAATAAGCTAGAAACGAAAAGACAACTATTATGATACCTCACCAACATAGACTAACTGCATTGTGCAAACTTTGAGAATTTAATTTGAGAGCGTAAGTTATCAAGTGAAGGCTTGTTGCAAAAGTTCCTGGATCGTAAGCTGTTTCAACAGTCACAACTATTCAGTGTTGTAATCAGTATTTCTAAATTCTGAGATGCTGAGCTCTTTGTATATAACCTGGTCATCACTTGGAAAATTCAGGAATTTGTGTGATACCTGAGGCTAAGACCTAGAGTTCTGCAGCTATAAAAGCCAGCATTACTCCTTACAGCTATTGTTAAAAACACTGAAAAAGTGGTCGGACTTCAATTAGAAATATGAATGAAATAGATGTGGGTATGACTAAGATAAATCAGACTAAAGGGTAAAGAATGATATTGACTGTATTTTTAAAACTTCAACCTCTGTGTGAGACCAAAGGAAGAGATGTTTATTTGGTGCAAAATTTATATTTTTGTTTGTACATTATTGAATTTAACCTGTATGGTCAGTTTATTTGAACACCATAATTACATAGAATTTTGAATAAGGAATGAGATCTTGTTGGTTTGCACAGATTGGTGTGATGCCCCCAGTACATCCCAGAGTAATTTGGGCAGATGATTAAAAAAGTGTTTGCAAAGTCCCCTTGAGGGAATAAGGTAAATACTGGGAATATTCAACTTCCTACCTGGGGAATTCCTGATATTCTCACAAGCATTCGGGGACTGCCAATGGATGGGCCACAGTCTCGATCTTGGGACTAGCCTGATGGAACTTATTCCTTTAGAGGAGAAGCTAAGCCTACTTAGGATTATGCCTAAGAGTCAGCCCAGAGTCTTTTCTTACTCAGATGTGGCCTCTCTCTAAGCCACCTCTGCCTTCCTCACAACATGAGACATGACTCTCAGAGATGTACATCTCCGTGGTAATGTAGGACATGACTCCTGGGGATGAGCCTGGCCCTGGCAATGTGGGAGTGAGACAGACTTCTTGTCCAAAAGGGGGAAGAGAAATAAAACAAAAAAGTTGCAGTGGTTGAAAAACTTCAAATAGAGTGAAGATGTCACACTGGAGGTTATTCTTTTGCAGTATAGAGACATCCCTTTTGGTATATTGGAGTAGTTCTAGGAAAATACCTGAAACTGTGGAACTGTAATCAATAGTCTTTATTCTTGAAGACAATTTAATAACTATAGAACTTTAAAAGTGTGTCTGTGGAATTGTGAAAAACTTATGACTGACACTCCCTTTATCCAGTATATGGACAGAAGAGTAAGAAAAAAAAGACAAAAAGTAAATAAACAATAAATAAACAATGGCAGTGGATAAGGATATAGGGTGTTTTGGATTTTCTTTTTTACTTTTATTTTTAATCTTTTTTTTGAAGTAATGAATATGTTCAAAAATCAATTGTGATGATGAATCACAGCTATATGATATTATTGTGAACCAGTGATTTTACACTTTGGATGATTTTATTTTTACATTTTGGATGATTATATATTTGTGAATATATAATATATCTCAAGAAAAAACCTTATGGACCCCCAAAATTTGAATTCATTTCACTCTGTGTATCACAAAATATTATTCTTCTTTCGATTTTTTCAACCATTTAAAAATTTAAAAACAACAGGAACAAAAACCATAATCTCTCCCCCACCCTTCCGCACCCAAATTTTCATTCAGTAGGTGAGGCTCCATGGGAGTCCAAGAATTTACATTTCTAAGATACTTCCAGGTGATACTAAATAGCTATTTTGCTGACCACATTTTGAGCAGTGTCAACGAAAAGGGCCTACTTTTAGGAGAAAGAACCTAAGCTCAATTCTGGTTATGTCAAGCAAATTTTAATTAAAATCCTTCCCTCTTGATTTTACTCTGAAATTATTTGGAGCATCCCAACACTCCTTTTCATTTTGGGGAGAGGCATCATAATGTAGTGCAAAGTGCTTGCTTCGGGGTGGGGGGGGTCAGAAATCCTGAATGCAAATCTCACCTTCTTGACTTCCTCTCAGGGTGATATCGTGCTAAGCATATAACCTTCGTAAGTGTCAATTTTCTGATGTATAAAATGGGGATACCAATCGTATCTACCTAACAGTGTGGTTAAGGGGAGGGTGGGGAGGAGAGAGTTGTATGTGGAGGAAGCACAATATAATTATTGGTCACCCTCCATCTACCTTCTCTCCCAAATGGAGAATACCATTAAGTACCTGCTAATTACTACTGTACATCTCTGGATTGTTTTCATCTTCTAAATTACAAGTCCCTTAAGGGCAGTTTACTTATCTTTATCCCCCAAGCAGCTGGTTCAGTCTTTACTCTTTTTAGGGGCTTGGTCAACAAATAGCAATCTAATTGACTTGAACATCAAGTTCTTTAATGCACTTAACTCAATGTTCTCATTTCTTCCTTATGACCTCTAACTAAGGCTTTAAAGAACAAAATGTTTCTTTCAGTTCTCAAACACAATGTTTATTTAGAATTATCCTTGTTTGAAAAGTATCATAGGGAAACCAGCCCTCTGCTGTCAATGCCACCTATTCTTAATGACCCTAAAATCTAACATTGAAAGTGTTACAAAAAGCAAATATTTAACCTTAATATTTATAAATTTGAGTGTGAAATATATATAAATCTATTGTACATATGTACATATACTTACATATATATATATATATGTCAGGTCCACTTGTGCAAAATTACATAAAAATCTGACTCTGGCTTTAGTGGTCTGATAAGCACTGAGTTTTGCCTTTTAGTATTTCATATTTTGTCTGGGTCTGGGGTACATCTGAAATATTTATGATAGTACTGGAGTCTTCCTAGTTATTCATATTTGATTTCTAAAATTGCAAACAATGCCTTCATTTGACCCGAGTCCTAACACAATAAAGTACTTATGAAAATTGGAAGACTTGGAAAAGGTCGAACAACCCATCTGGGTTTTCACTACATGTTGAAATTTAAGAAGCTGTGATAGTTGTTTACCCAGGAGTCAAAAGACTGTTCTTGATTCAAACACTGGGCTTTTAACCTCCAGGTCATGGTGCAAAGCCTTGTTGTTTACTTAGAAATTCACCTAAACCAAAACGAAAAGTGAAATTGAGAGAGAACAGGATGCCCTTTTGAAAGGGTGCATCTAACAGCCTATTGAGAACTGTACGTACAAGATAATTACAAATATGTCAAGTGACATTGAACTGTACATTTTACCAAATAGCACTATTTTTTTTCCTTTGTATGAATGACAGCACCTGAAAATTTCAAGTAAAAATTACATAAATATAAGTTGCAAATTATTCTAGAACATGCAGATCCTACAAACACGAGTATTGAGTCAGGGCAGTAATGAAAATGTCTTTGCCAATTAGTATCCTATGTAAAGTCAAGCAACACACGTTGTTTGTGTGTGCATGTGCCAATCCTCTACTTTTTTTTCTGACTTTCCTATGCATTTATGATGAGCACCTGCCTTTCTTTATGAGGAAGTAAATAAATGAATGCATTAATTCTACCACATTACCCCAGATGCCTGTTCTATCTCTCATACCTACCGGTCTGTATACACGTTTTTCATTCTTTTACAGTTTTTCCTTTTCATTTTGCCCCTTGGATTTTCCAGATGGTGTGTCTAGCACTTCTTTTAGTATTTTAAGCGGACCCTAGCTCGGCAACATTGCTTTTCAGTGCACTGTATTTTATAACAGAGTTAAAAATAGTTTAAAAACTGAGTGGAAGTCATGGTATTGGGCCAAAGCCAAGTTTAATTCAAAAATCTAACTCACGGGAGCTCAGTTATTGCTTTAAATTATCATTTTCTTGTTTGTACATGACTCGTGCCTCTATGAAATGACAACTCTGAAAACTGAACTTTTCTGTTAATGAGCGCCTCAGATATGGTGCTGTTGTAAGCCCGTTAAGCCTCTTCCATTTTAGAGTCCAGAATTTAAAAGGTCAATCAGTCTCATCAGATATTCCATCTACAGCATATTGTTTGATATCATTTAAGAATATTTTCTTTTATTTTCTTCTATTCTGTGGAATTTGGTCATTTGGGATTACCAAGTAAGCTGGTCCTTAAGAATCATTTTGATATAGAATTTGTTAATTTGATTCATCCCAAATCACTATTGTTTTACTGCCCATCCCACCTCAAAAATAAAATAATCTACATTTGAAATAGAAGAATGCTATCTGGTCCCAAAACTCTTTTTTTGTTTGTTAGCGTTGTTTTGGTTTAGTCTTTACTGATTTGATCTTGTGGCAACAGTTTCTATAACATATCAAAGTAACTCTAGCATCTATCTATGAAATTATGCTGTATTTAAAAATCCCCTTTTGTGGGATTGATTATTAAACTATTTTTTCTTTTGTTTAGCATCATTAACTTTGGTGAATAATCATATAATCTTCTTAGATACTCTTTATTCTTCTGAGAGGATGGTCATTAAGTTACTTTATGTTTATGTCTCATATATATTGGTACAACCAAAATCAAACTTATTTAGTTAAAACTTGCATTTTATGATTATTCAAAGTCAGAGAATTCGAATGCCATTCTTAAAATTGCTATAATTATTGTCCTTTGAATAATAGCCTTCATAGGCCCTATACTCAAAACATTATTCATGATTTCATTAATTTACTTCTTCTTCCCTAGAGCTGTTTTGGGAACTAAGTTTACTTAGCAAATAATATGTTCCCAAGCTTTTTGTCTCTAAATACTAATTTGATCTCCTCTCTCACTAGATAATCGTAGGTACAAGACCTGTATTCTGTTTGAGTGCCAAGGTGAAATAATCATCCCAACAAGTGCTGAACGTTCCGAGTATGAGACAAAAGTAGGGGGAAAAAGTTGTGACAAATGATTAGTTTCATTTGGATGTTGTTTCAGGATGACAGCTATAGGACTAGCTCTTTGTAACACTGTAAATACAAATACTTTATTCTGGTACCCTCCCATAAGTTCTCTTAGCAAACCTTACACATCCAGATCTTGCTTGCACAGTAATTAATATTTCTCAGTTAGTAGCTAACTAATCCCTATTAAGGTTTGTCCTATAGTAATTATGTTAGCTTGGGGTGAAACTCTATTCTAGGGTCATTTACACTGTAAAAGGTGACTCTAGGCAATTTAAAAATAAACTTCTCAAATAATGAATTCATAAAGAAAGAATGGCAAGCATTAGGGTAGATATTTTAAGGTGGAGCCCATCAAATGATAACCCTTCAAGTTATTCTTTTAGATATCGCATACTTCATTTATTCACCAGATTTCTCCTCTGTATTCTGGAAATAGATGTGAATATTAGTTGGCTCTGTTCATACAACGTGCCTTTTAAAAATATATGTGGAAGTCTATTTAGCTTTACTCTAATTGAATACTTTAAAAATTAAATGGGTGAAGAAACGTGGCTTATTGAAGAGGCAAATTTGCCCTAAAATCCCTAGGCTGAAGAAGATAGGACACAAACTATGTCCCAAGCTTAAAACATTATTCTAAAAATCCACCTTTCACAGAAGTACTGTCTTTGTGCTATTCCTAAGTTGTATAATTAGAGAAAGAGTGGGTGTATAATAGTCGCCCAGGTGAATATTTGATTTCTGTCACTTTTAATATTCATTTTCATTTGTCTTTCACATGCTAACAGTTTGCCATCTGTATAGTAATAGCTGTTGTCCAACCCAGTGCCAGAGTTCATTGACAAACTGGAGTGCCATCTCAAATTCTTGGGATGAAAATTACTTTGGACAATAAAAGGGCAAAAAGAATATACATGTAATAAAGAGCTTTGGATTAATAGATTTTAAAATTATATCCTTAAACATGCGTGGATATCTTAAAGGAGTTCCTTTTTATAATTATTTGTAAGTAGAATTTCCAATAATTGTAAAATACAAAAGAACATTTAATACCACTTTGCTTTAGTGATGACCTCTATGCAGCTATGAGAGCATTTTATACTTTGAATGCTTCAATCTATATATAATGGATTCATATCATATGCATGTTTTACTTGCATGCTTAACTTGTAGCATGCATTATTCAACAAAAGAGAAAGGCAGAAAAATATTTTAAATACTGTAAGCAATTCAACCATTCATTGTTCTCAAATAAAGCATTAGGACCATTCATTCAAATGAGTGACTGAATGGAAAAATCAACTCATATTGGCTATTCCTGTTACCAACAGTCTCTGATTCTAGAGCATCTGTTCTCCTAAAAAAGTGAGAGTATATCAATCTACTTTAAAATTAAGGTGGTGTAGAAAAAAGAAAGAGTATGTAATTTTGATCCAGAGACCAGAAATTGAATCCCAGTTTATGGTAGGCAGAATAATGCCTCTCAATCCCACCCCAGGGTGTCTATGTCCTAATCTCTGGAACATACATACACTATATTACATGGCAAATGATACTTTGCAGATTATTAGGTTAGGAACCTTAACATAGGCTGTGGTAGTTAGATTCAGTCATCAGCTTGGCCAGGTGAAGCAACAGACCTAGTTCTGTTACTGTGGACATGAGCCAATGATATGTGAACCTCATCTGTTGCTAATTACATCGGCAGTCAGCTAGGAGGTATGCCTGCTGCACTGAATGACATTTGAATTAATTGTTTGGTGCTTAAATGAGGGAGCGCTAAGTAGCACAGCCCAAGCAGCTCAGCATACCTCATCTCAGCACTCGCAGCTTAGCCCAGGCCTTTGGAGATGCAGAAAGAAGTCACCCCGGGGAAAGCTGTTGGAACCCAGAGGCCTGGAGAGAAGGCTAGCAGAGACCATCCTGTGCCTTCCCACGTAAGGAAAAATATCAGTTAAAAGTTAGCTGCCTTTCCTCTGTAGAACTAACAAAATAAATCCCCTTTTATTAAAAGCCAATCCATCTCTGGTTGTGTTGCATTCCAGCAGCTAGCAAACTAGAACATAGACCTACCCAAATCATATGAGCCTTTAAAAGCAGAGAACATTCTGTGGCTGGAAGTAGGCAGAGATGAAGCAGAAGAAGGAATGGGAGAAATTTGAAGCATGACCAAGATTTGACCCTCCTGGAGGGGAGTTGCATGGAAAGCTTGAAAAGGTAGGTGAGCCACATTTCAGAGCAAAAAACTACTGCCAGAAAGGAAACAGAGACCTAAGTCTTACAATGGCAGGTTTGAAAGTATTATGTACCCCCAGAAGAGCTATGTATTAATCCTGATCTGATCTTGTGGAGGCAACCATTTCTTTTAATCCTGATTCAATAATGCAGGTTGGAATCCCCTGATTTGATTATCTCCGTGGAAGTGTGGCACGTCCATTCCAGGTTGGTCTTGATTGTTTATGGGAATCCTTTAAAAGAGTAAACATTTTGGAGAGAGCTCAGAGTAGACAAGAGAAGTCTCATCGCCAGCAGAGAGAGCAGATGTGTAGCACTTAGAGAACAGTTGCTTCAGAGAACAGAGACACGGATATTCCGAGATGCTTGGAGCCCAGAAGACATCACCATGAGATGTTAAGCAAGCCAGAATCTGGATAGAGCCAAGGGAAGCCAAGAGATGCAAGCCAGCCCTCGAGAAACAAAGTGAGGAGCCCCTACAGGAACAGAGACTAAAAGCAACAGAGCCCAGGAGTAAGGGACCAGTAGATGCCACCACATGACTATGCAGCTGACACAGTTGTCCTGGACCCATTGGCCTTTCTTGCATGACGGTAACCTTTTCTTGGTGCCTTAATTTGGACACTTTCACTTCCTTGGAACTGTAAACTTGTAACTTCTTAAATTCCTCATTTTAAAAACTGTTTCAATTCTCGTATATCGCATTCTGGCAGTTAGGAAACTAACGCAGGAAGATAAGTAAATTTGGCAATCAACCTTGGAAATGAACTTGGATTTGGATTTGTCCCCACAGCCTCCAGAAATGAATGCTGCCCTGCCAACACCTTGATTTGGGTGTTGTGAAACTCATAGAATGAAGAAAACATTTTTTTTAAAAAGAGAGATTTGGAAAGAGAAGGTGGAGGTCCTCTCTGAAGTATTTACATTAAGAGCAATATTCAGGATTTCCACAATTGTTGCAATTCAATGGGACAGTTTCCTGTGAATAGGCCAACTGCCCCATAGTCATTTTACATAAAGGTGTTAATTGTACATCTTTATTATGTTTCAGACATTAGAAATATTTAGCTCAAAAAGTCATCCCAATGAAATCTGATATTTAACTTTGTCTTTTTTCTTTTATACTTATTGTTTATAATTAGACTAGAAATACTGTGCTAAAATGAAACAGTTGGACAATTAGATATTGGTCTAGGTGATGAAGTGGGAACCATCTTCCTCATTATAGAAAATTTGAGGTATTAACATAAATGTATTTGGCACTTCTTAAAATATTTTCCTTTTTAGAAATTATTTGTCTTTTCAAAATTATATATTTACTTAGATTTTTTAAAAATTAAATAGCTCTACAAGGTCTTGAGTAGCCACCAGTCATTTGCTCCATTTTCAAAGGTAGCCACTTTCAACATTTTTCTATTTATTTTGATATTTTACAATTATTCTATCTGCTGCCATATTTCTGTATAATATACTTTCTTTACTACTTCTTCTTGTTTTTTGTTGAGATACTATAATTTTGCTTTCCCTTTTGGAAGATGAGAATTTAGATTTCTTATCCCTAACTCCAAATACGCTAGCACTCCCCCTACACTCAATATGTAAAACCATCTAATATTGTTATTTTGAGGGAAAAAAAAACATTGTTTATCCTTATTACATAAATATTGCTCACAACTGAGACATATAGGATACAAAGATTACATTCTCTCCTTTTTTATTTTTATTCATTTTCCTGGAGGTAATAATTATCTTTGTCATTTATTTATTTATTTATTTACATAATTTTATTTGTTCTTTTTTAAAATTCAGGTTCAACTTTTCTACTAGATGAGTCACCTCTTCATCAGGCAACCTCTGAATTCCTTCCTTCTTTTGGAGGGATCGTTTCTAGAGACCTTCATTCTTCTGACTCAAGATAGGCTGGTTTCTCTCCAGGTTTCTTGCGTTACTTTACCTTTGCATTACTGTATTGAAGAACCCCTAAACTTGATTCCTACATGGATTCCACCACCCTTTTACCTCTCTTGCTTTACTTATTAAATTTGGGTGGAAAGCATCCTTTAAATATCTTCATAAGAGAGAATGCATAGCAGATAGATTATATATCAGGATTACATTTGGCTGCATTGTTGCTGCATAAAATTCTAGCAGTTTCTAATTATTTAGCCTTTTTATTTTACCTCTCCTCACCATGTTTTCTTTTGTGTTTTGAAATTTCAGGGAGTGTATGTGCTTTAGTGTGCCACCATTTTAGCTATTGAATTGGACCTTGAATAGGGCTGCTTAGCCTATATAACCATGTTTTTCAGTTATGGATGTATTTTTAAATTTAGTTCTTTGATAACTTTTTAATTCTCACTTCTTCACTCTCTCTTTCTGGTCTTTTTTTATTAGGACATTGCACCTTTTATATGGATTTGTTAATAGCCTTTTCTCCCCCTATTTCTTATCTCTTTTTTTGTTTTACTTTTTAGTAAATTTTATGAGTATTATCTTCCAATCCTTCCATTGAAACTTTTATATGTGCTGTCAGCTATTAATATGTAAGGGCTCTATGTGGCTCTTTGAATGTCCTGTCTTTTTATATAACTCCTGTTCTTACTTAACGTCTAAATTATCTTCTATCGTTGTCTTAAAAATATTATTTTTTGAAATGCTCTTCTACAATTTTTGTTTCCTCTATGTTTCTGAGTCTTTTTTATTTTTTGTTTGGTTTCATTTCTGTTTTTCATACCAGAGGCTATTCTTAGATGACTGGATATCCTTGTCCCCCAAAAGCTGATTTGAAGCTCTGTGTAATCATATAAACATGTCAACATGTGGTCTTTAATGTAGAGTGACATGACTGAGCTGTATTACTATATATGCAATATGAAGATATCTTTGTCTCAGACTTTTCAATCTTAAAGAAGAATCCTTCATAATCCTACTTCTGTGGGGTTCATGTCTGTCTGCCATATGGTTCCAAGAGTAGAATGGGGAACAGACATTGAGACCCACCTTTAATATACAGTTTTGTGAAGACCTCCTACATGCTTCTCAGATCTATAATCCCCACTAAGTATTGTGTCTGAATCCCTGAGTCCTATGACTTTGGTTCAAGCTCTTCTAAAAATAAATCTCTAATATTCTGATTTTTTGTGTGAAAAGGCCCATCATCGGGCAGGCAATGGTGGTGCAGTGGCAGAGTTCTCGCCTGCCATACAGAAGACGCAGGTTTGATTCCCAGTGCCTGCCCATGCAAAGAAAAATAAAAAAGGCCCATCATTAAATATTGTTCATCATACTGGCAAGGGAGCAAATGGATCTACAAAAACCCTCTAATTGCTGCTTTGACAGACTTGCAAGCAATGCTTGTGATTTCAACATACCTCCATCTCAATTGTCACTGTCATGTGATCTCTCCAGGTCCTCATTTTTTGGATACTGGAGAACACATCTGCCTGCTTCTAAACGTCTCCAAAGTGGCATAGGTTTTAACCTGTAAAGACAATTGTCATTTATCTATCTGGTTTCCTGATTCTAAAATGCTAATGCTGTTGTATTTCTTCTCTTTTACTAGTCCCCTTTTTTAAGCTTTATGCTTTTTGTTTTTTTTTATCCCTTTACTGAAAGGGATTTTAGTAAAAATAAGCTATGATATGAAGCTATGATATTTTAGTAAAATCCCTTTACTATTTTCTGGGTTTTGAGAGTAACTAGCAAAATGTATCTTGTTCAATGGTAAGTCTGAAGTCACTTACCAACTTTAAAATACACATTTTCTTATTTCCCCTTTTCCCCATTTCGTTTCACTCCTCCTTCCTACTCAACAGGTAAAATGTCAAATATTCAGCATTTTCTGAAGTAAAAAGAGCTATTTCATCCAAGTTCAGAATAAATGCAGGAGTTTTATTATGAGATCAGCCCATGGTGTTCATATAATATGAAACCCAAATCAGGATGCAATACTCAACAAGTACAGTGAAATAAGACAGAATGTTGAAAATACGAATGACCTGAAGAGTTCACAATCTATGCGAGTCTGACTAATACCATTTTATCTTGGAAATTAAGAAAATATGTCCTTTTCTAGGCTATATAAGTCCTTGGAACTCTATCCTACCTTCAGCTCTGAGAACTATAATACTTGTCTATGTCCTTGTTTTGTAAAAGTCACCTCTTTCCTTCCTAGATTACATTCCGTGCCACTCTTTAGGGTTCCAGATTTTCTTAGCTTCATATCATAGCTTATTTTTGCTCCAGACAATGATCTAGACACAATTAAGATACGTTTGAGATAATTTAGTAGATAATATATGAATAATGAAGTCCAACTGAAGTTCTAGACAAAGAGTTTGTGTAAGTACTCTCCAGTCTTAAAGTTTGCCTTAATACATACAACATATAAAATTTGTAAAGGCTGACCAAACATTTATTCACATCTATAATTTCTGAAGAATTCATTTTAAGTAGTACTAATGTGTGATAATCTCACTTTTAAGTAGAAAACACAAAATGATTTCTTGTAGGAAATAACTTACCATTATTAAAATCAAAATTTGTACAGTAGCAATAGTAGATTATCATCTATCCAATATATATTTTTAGATGGAAATACTAATGGTCAATGAGAGGGATGGGTAAAGGGTATGATATGTATGAGCTTTTTCTATTCATTTCTTTTTCTGGACTGATTCAAATGTTCTAAAAAATGATCATGGTGATAAATATGCAACTATGTGATGATATTGTGAGCCAGTGATTGTACACCCTGTATGGAATGTTTGTATGTTAAGAATGTATGTACACTGTATCAATTAAAATTTTAAAAATTAAAATAAAATAAACAATTAAAAAGTAAAATTAAAAAAAAAATAGTAAATTACCTAATGGCTTATTTGGAACTTTGCTGAGAACAAAAATTCAAACACTAAAGTTTTCCAAATGACTACATGTGACTGAAATTTTTATCTTGACGTTCTTAATCATAGACATCTTTAAAACTGTCACTGGGAGTCAAGCTACATAGTTTACAAAACTATCTTCCTCTAAAGACATAGTAAATGGAAAGAGAATAAAGAGAGCTGTTATAAGTATTCTAATAAGAGAAAAAGGATAACTAGCAAGAGAGAAAAAATATATCTTAAAATGAAACAGAGAAAACTAAAATGAACTATGTGCTAGAGTTAGATTTGAAGACATCATTTTGACCTTCTGTTTACCTTAATATAGAAACAGATGGCTAGACACAGAAATAATTATAGACATGGGTGCATTTGTGGGCTAATATGCATACATGTTCCCTAGCTCTGTCTGCTGAGTAAGCCTATAAGCAGAACCACCTCAGTAGCAGTGAGCACACACACAGCCAAGATCTTAGTTTCTAATACCATTCTCTTGAAAATATGAAGGCACTCAAAAAAAAAAAAAAAAAAAGTGTCCCTAACCACTAAAATTGGAAAACTCTGAACAAAAATACATATAAACTAATATTAGATTATAAGACAAATTGTAAAATAAATTTCCATGAATATATATAGAATGGAATATTGCAAAAATATAAATAATAAAAATCAGAGAAGAGACAAATCTCCCTTGCAGGAGAATTTCAAAAATTTTAGGTAGATTTTCATCTCCCCTCAAATATGCGGAGCATAACTCCCACCACTGAAATCCTGATTGTACGTAATGATTTGCTTCTAAACAGTACAGCATGGAAGGAGGGGGAAAGTAACTTTATAGAGGAGAAATCTTCCAAACACAACCTCAGCTAGTTGATCAAGTTCAACATCAACAATGATGAGTCTTGTTGATAGTATCTTTGATATGATAGGATGAGAAGGGCACTTGACCTCTGTGGTCTTCTAATAAACACATTACCCCAGTCTAATCAAGATAGCTCACATAAACCAAAATTGAGGGACATTTTATGAAATGTTCAACTAAGCGTTCCTCAAAACTGTCAAAGTCATCTAAAACCAAGAAAGTCTGAGAAACAGAGAACCTAAGGCAATCTGATGTTAAGTATGATGTGGCAATCTAGATGGTACCCTGGATTAAAAAAAAATTAGAAAAACACGAGTGACATCTAAGCAAACTGTGACATTAAGTTAATAATAATATACCAACGTTGGTTCCTTAAATGTGATAAATGTACTATAGACATGTAAAATGTTGAAAATAAGAGAGGAAGTATATACAAATTTTCTATAGTACCTTTGCAAATTTTCTTCAAATCTAAAAGTATTCTTATACTTTTAACAGAGGGACAAATGTGGCCAGCCTTGTGTAGACTAAGGCTGGCCACAACTAAGACTCAGTTTCTTGTCTGTAAATTGGAATAAGAGAAATACCTGCTTCATGGAGCTTTCTTAGAAATAAATTATTTAATTTATGTCAATCACTTAGCATAGTTATTGGCAGATAATAAGTATTCAATAAATGTTAGCTATTATTATCAAAGTACAATAGTGTTATGTCCATAATGATGGCCTAAGGCATTTATAAAAGGTTAAAGTCCTTACAAAATAATCTATTTAAGAAAGATGAAAAGCATTGTAGAAAGTTCCATCCAAAATGCTAAAAAATAAAATTGATTCACTTAATCATTGAAGAGAGATAAATGAGGATGTCACATGACAGTGTCAATATAACACAGGTCTGCATAGACCTCTACTCATGAGTGAGAATAGGCATACTAGGGAAAGGTAGTGGGCCGAAAAGGTAGAACGTGGTGTTAGAAATGTAGCTTTTGAAGTTAAAGGTTTAGGGAAGGTACAGTTACTGTACTGACATGGTCTGAATGTATGAGCATGGGAGATGATGTCTGAATAAGAAGCTCATTGCCTCAAAATGTCCTCCTCTGAAACTCTGAGATAACTAAAATATTTCTTTTTATGACAACTTTCTAATTAGAAGAAACAACAGTGTCAGAGGTAGTAACACGTGCTTCAGATCCCCATAATTCTCTGATATCAGATATCTTTGATAACCCAATCTCAAATATTCAAGAGATTGGATGATCGTTTCATGGCAAAATGTACATATAAACAGGGTAGACATCATTTATCTTTTAGTGAATTCACTCAGTATGGCTACCAGTGACTCCAAATGCAAACATGTGATCTGTTAGCACAACGTTGCAATTCCTAACATCTAAGGCCCTGAATGAATTTTGTAAAATCCCCTTCCAGATATGGCCCAGGGTTAGAGTTTGTCAAAAAAGCAACTCACATGAGATCTGGAAATGAAAGTGAAGTTCTCTAGATAGCCGCAATGAGATGTGTATGGCACATGAGAGATCCCAGGTTTTTGAGAACCTGCTTCAACTCAGCAGGTGTGGACAGTCAGGGAGCTGCTCATGAATTCTTGAGAACTGCAGCAGTTTCCAGACATGTGCTTTGGTACTGCAGGTTGATAACCTCAATGTCAACTTCTCTGATCTCTGCAGCTGCCCAACCTTTGTCAGCATCTTCCTTGACTTCTGCTTCCCTAGCTCTTCCAATAGTCATTCAAGCCTCCAATTCCATACATATCCATTATACTGAGAATATAAAGAATGACTCCCATTTCCCTGACCAAAATCTGACTGACAAATAAAACTGAATATCCAAGACTAAAGCCATTATATAAGAATGATCCTATAAGAACAGCTAGTAAATGCTTTGATACCTCTTTAAGGTCTTCTTTAACTATTCATCTACTTCTTGGTTTTCCTTTTCATTTTCTCATCCTTGCTTGACGTTTGTCTACAGGACAGATACCTCCAAAAGAAGTAAATATGGTAACTATTGCAATGTCTACTATCAGGAATTTAAAGCGCTTAGTATGCCTTAAAGATCTATGATCATATTTTGCAGTTTATGCAGGATAGTCTTGGTATGTGTCTGTTTTCCCAACATCCAACCCCTTTATTTTTTTGTCCTGGAATTTTTATTTTTTTCAGGAAGTGCTATTGCTCATATCTGAATTTATATGAGCAAGATGGATCTGAGACACTTCCACTTTGTCCTTTCAGCGTCTTTCATGACCTCATCAAGCAGTGTCTGGGGCCCATGTGCCATAAGCAGATCCCTCACGTGTGGTTAAACATAAGAGATGAACAGTTTTAATCCATTTCTTTGTTCTACACTTTCTAAATACAATGTAAGTAACAGCTCCTTTTCAGGGTCAGCATGCCCATGGATAAAAATATATATATGCTTTCAGACAGGAGCAGTTAGGAAGCACTCGTGTCTTTGGTCTGGGTAGTGGTTGGAGATGTATTTATTCAGTGCTGTGTCCCCTGCCATCCACTTGGTGTTCCAGCCTCTGCTGTGGCCTGTAGGATACATGAAGTCTGGTTTGTGAAATATGTACAAGAACACGTACAACAAATATTTACAACAAATAAAGTTAAGCCGACCTCAGTAGAAAATTTAGAGAGGGGTCTGGATGCACTTACTATAAAGGTTTTGGCATTCATTTAAAAATGTAAGTCTTGAACTATTTATTTTATTGTTTAATAATGCTTTTTAAATTTTGCAATAGACTTTTTGGTAGCTATTATTAGGAAGGTCAGAAGGGAGGCAGCGGGGGAAGGAAAGAAGAAGGAAGGGAGGAAAATATAAAGTGTATTTAATAAAAAAAAAAATTACCAATTTCTCAAGAAAGTGAATTGTGAAAGTGTAACTTATTCATTGTGCTTGTGAACATCTCTATTTAATAAGGGGGCCCTAGTGATGTCAATATATGAAGTCCATAAGACACATCTGCTGAAGAAACATCAGCATCTATTTTTAATGTTACTAGATTTTTAGACTTACCAAAATTTGCAAAATTTGTACAGAGAATTCTCATATACCCTTCACACAGTTTACTCAAATGGTCCAAATTTTAACAACTTATATGCTATGGAACAATTATCAAAACCAGGAAATTAATATTGGTTCATTACTATTGACTACAAATCTTATTCAAATTTTGCCAGTTTTCCTTTATGTCCTTTTTTGTTCTAGTACCAAATTGATATTATAGTTTTTGTGTATCCTAAGTTTCTTCCAATCTGTGTCATTTCCTCATTCTTTCTTTGTCTTTCATGGTCTCTATGAAAATGAAGACTGCCTGAAGACAATAGTGAATGTTATGCAGTTGCAGAAGGCATATCTTTATGTCACTCAATGAAGCAGAACATTTATTTTAGGTTAAAAAACTATTCTTATAAATTAATTCTCTCACTCATGATCAGAAACCGTCTTGTACATTTACAAGAAGGAAAACAGTAGTTGCTATTGTGCTGCTTCTTTAAGCTGAAGGGAAACTACCCAAACAGCTACATGAGACAAATTTCATTTCAGTGTCATTTGATACTTAAAATAGAGAAATCAGTTAATTCATAGAAACAAAATAACATTTTTGCATCAGAAGGTGAAAGACCTGACATCATTGTGGAGATTCTAGTAAATTTGGTTAAAGAATTCAACATTGAAGATAACACCGTTTACTTGTGCAGTAATATAAAGAGTACACATTTACATAGAGCCCTGCCTCATGCAAAACAATGTTTTTAATTAATTAAGAAACCTATGGGACAAAAATATATCTGGAATTGGTTGTGGTTCATATTTCTCTCCAAACGAGCTGTGATAGTTGTGGTTTTAAGCTATCTATCCCAGAAAAGCATACTCTTCATCTTAACCCATCCCTGAAGGTGTGAACTCTTATAAATAGTACCTTATGATGAGGTGACTTCAGTTCAAATGTGGCCCACCTGAGTCAGGTGGGTCTAAATCCTATTACTGAAGGCCTTATAGAGAAAGACACAAAGAGATTGGGAGGCAGACAAAGCAACCTATACTGAAAGTCACTGGAAGTGGGAAGAGAAGAAGCCAGAAGAGGCTGCTAAGTATATTGCCATGTGACAGAAAAGCCAAGGACCAAGGATCACTGGCAGCCAGTCTCAGAGTGTCACAGTTTTCTGGGAGAAAGCATTGCTTTGATAGTACCACGATTTTGGACTTCTCTAAGGCTTGGCACTCTAAGTCAATAAATTCCTGTTGTTTAAGCCATCCCATTGCATGGTGTTTGCTTTGACAGCCAGGAGAACTAAAACAATATTCCACAATAGGAATTGAGGCTGTGGTTTTCTAAAATTCACAGATACACCACAAGCACACACACACACAAAGTGAACTACAAAATTTCTGTGATGATGCTGATGTTGAATAAAAAAGAAAGCTCAATATGGCACTACACACTTTCTCCTTATGTTACCCATTATAATGAGATATTTTTAAATATTTAATTCTTTAAGAAATTACACTGCAAATCAAGGTAGGTCAATTTGTGGGAGGAATCCATTGATGGTGCTCTGATTTTTAAATGATTGAGAGTATCTTCAGTGAAATATTCAAAAGATCATGGAGAAAGATTATTAGATCAATCTTGTCTTAGAAAAGTATCAATAAATATAATCTATACGGAGCCATTTTAGAACAAATTATCTTCAATTATTAAACTTGTTTGCATTTATAATTTCTCAGTTTCTGTTTTCTCTACTGTAACATGGCTGATAATAATAATACACAATTTGAAGGTTTTTGATGAAGAGGAAGTGAGATAATAAATGCATATAAAGTACCTATGACAATATGTAGCGTTTAAAACCACATGGATTTTACAGACCTTATCCAGATACCTGGCACATTGAAAGTCTTCAATACAAAGATGTTGTCAGACAATTTAAATGGAATCACCTGGCTGGGACAAGGTAATTTTTTTTAACTATTTTTATTTTCACCTATAAATTCATGCAAATTAGAATGTATTTTATTATCATGGTTTGGCCTATATTCCATCTTCTGGTCTTCTTTTATGGTAGCTATTACATGGTAGAATTCTCATTTACAAATTAGAACTGTTCCCTTTGTAGGAAGGCAACTGACATCAACTAACGATTCTTACAGATGTTGGAATGGATCATAGAGAAACAATGGATGGTGAGGGACTATCTTGAATGCTTAATCTTCTTTCCTATTATTATTTTTATTATTGAAACACACACATTTAATGGCCCATGCCTGGAAAAAAATCTTGGCAATGGGATTAGAAGTTGTGAAAATAAAGAAATGGGTTTCAGAATTGGCCATCTAAGTTGCTTAGATACAGTAAAATTGAATATTTTTGCCTAAGATATCTGGCATAAAGTTGTTATAATTAAGATCCACCACTGAAGGAAAGTAATTCATAGGACAGCTCTCTCTCTCTCCCTCTCCCTATAGAGTGTCTCTAAAATACCTAGCTGAGTGGACAAGCGGACCATCTAATTTCCTCAAATTACAGACTGTGAGAGTCAGCTTTAAGAAGAGTTCCTTTGTCCTGTATTGCAGAGCCCTTCAGAGAGGGACACGTGTCATTTTGCCACAGTTCTACTTTTGTAAAGCAGAAAGCCCATATATGAAACTCAGACATTTATTAAGCAGCAAAGCTCAAACTGTATTTAAGAAAGAAAGAACACAGATGTACCATATTGTCTTTCCTATTATTCTTTAAAGAATGTGATGCATGCCTAAACTTTAGGCTTTCTTGGAAGGGAAAAACGGGTACAAACCACCTAGGGTAGTTGAAACAGGAAATAAAACTTAGAAAGAGACGAGGCAAGGTATAAACTATCTGATAGAGAAAGATCCTAAAGAATTATAACAAATGCCAAGAAAAGCTACAGATAAGAATGAGAATGAAAGGAGGATCTCAGGGAAGGTAATGAACATGGCAAGGCATAGTTCACATCCAGCGTGAACAATGAAAGCCTCAAAGCCATACCAGGAAACAAAAGGGACTTTGGAAGGCACAGAAGATAATTTATTTACAATAAGAAAAGTCAGTGTTGGTCTGGTTAAGAAATAGATGAGGAGCACCTAATAGAAAAGGGAACCAGACACTAGAAAAACAAATTATAGCTAGTAAAAAA
Organism: Tamandua tetradactyla; assembly: GCF_023851605.1. Classification (NCBI taxonomy): domain Eukaryota; kingdom Metazoa; phylum Chordata; class Mammalia; order Pilosa; family Myrmecophagidae; genus Tamandua; species Tamandua tetradactyla. Next base: position 46,598,305 of record NC_135329.1, on the reverse strand, counting down.
AAAAAAAAAAAAACTATAGTAATCCTGCTGTCAGACAGGCTCTAGTCTAAATTCTGAGAAATAGAGAAGTGATGAGGATATGATCATAAAATCATTATGCATGAAATATTTAGGGGAGGCTCTCCATGTTAGACAGGAGACTACATCAATATGAACTACAGTTTAATTTTTTTAAGACTTCAGTTTATTAGCTATGGATATAACATAGAAAATAGATTTTATTTCACATTTAATATTCCAAAATTTACGGAAAAAGTGATACAAGGTGAAACCCATCAATATGTTTCAAATTTACCAAACATAAGTGGAAGCTCCTGGGAAAATATTTTTTAAAACCTAAAAAACCAAATTTATCCTCATTGCTATATATCATAAGTTTAAGAATTAGAGAAAAATAAGTAAAAATGTAAATTCATTTTAGAAAAAAGTCAAATGATAATTTAACTACATTAAAAAATAAGACCTAAATCTCAGTAAAAATTGCAAAAAAAGAACAAATCTATTTGAAAAAATATCCTATGATATTAGTGAATTCAGACCTTGTTCTTATTCTTCAATGAATTTTTTTGATTAAGAGAAATATGGAAAATTTTTAAAAAGTATATTATGTGTAGATGATACATAAACTATAGAAAAATTAAACATGGATGGTCTTTGATTTATAAAAGTGTTTTCCTTTTTGTAGAGGAAGGAACATAAGGTATTTGAAAGGTAATCTTGTGTGTGGAATCACCACACTTTATTCCTAAATCTTTTTTTACTTATTCATGTATTCTTCTGTCTTCTAATTGGTTAAATACCTCTGACAAAAAAATAATTCACTTTGAATCGATAGAAAAATAATCATATTATTCAAGACTAATAATAGACTGGCCAGATAAAGAATGTCTTCTCTTTATTTTCTTTATACCCTCTCTTTGGTGCTCTAAAGATGCCACAATTTAATTTTAATAAAAAGATTTGATCTCCTTTTCAAACAAGTGAATCCTCCAGAGATAATTACAGGTATAACTGCATTTATCATCTGATTGTGCTTCACCTTATTCCACTTAGCACATATTATGCCTTTTACAAATTGAAGATTTGTGGAAAAACTACATCAAGCAAGTTTATTGGCACTCATATGAAATATGTGCAAAGCCTGGAAGAGTAGGTAAGTCCCCTGTTTATGGAGAGTTCACCTTCTTCGTTGTTTTCTTTGAAGACTAAGAATCCAGAGGTGTAAAGAGGGGAATCAATTGATATGAATTGGAATTATAATTAGGATTCTAAAACCTATTGTTTAAAAAGACCCAGTAGCTCTTCAGATCCCTGTCCTTTTGAGTGTAAAATTGTATCCCTGTATTTCACAGCAGACACTGATCACTTGTGAATCCTAAGGATGAATATCTAAAGTTGTTCTTGCTCTGAAAACTATTTTTCCTTCTTCTTCCATTTTTAACCGGTTTTAATCTCTGCGTGCTTAACTCTTGCTTGTGAAATTTATTCATTTATTCACTTATTTATTCAATCAGCACATATTGATGAGGCACTTACCTATTGACTAGTTTGATGTTAGAGCACCAGTGTTACTATGAAAAGGAATAAAATAGCGGTGGCTCTTCACCTCCTAGACTAGGAGTAAAGAAACCCATCTACTTGAAGGAGAAGCAGGAAGATGAATATCTACAAGTGAGGGCCAAGTTTTAGGCAAGACAAGGATTTGATGATAAAGTACAAAGAAAACATGAGGAATTTGGGAGAATGGTTTGTCTCGATGGATTTGGAAGGTAGAGTAGGAGTGTGGATTCTTGGGTGTGGATGTGCAGGAGTGAAAGCAGAGATAACAAAAACACTAGCAGGGTTACTCTCTGGGAATTTGTACAGGAGAACTGAATAACAATTTCAAGATATTCAAGTTAAAGAAAATGTGAACCAAGTATTGTTAAATACAATGAAAATGACCCTCGGGAATTTAGAGAACGTGTTCCACTGAGTCTTTGTTTAGGAGTCTCCTACAGAGGAAGCTTACATAAACCAATAGGACTAGAGAGATTTCAACAGAAAGACTGTGATGAGCATTAAATATATAGTTACATGTAGAAATAACAGTAATTAAGGTTAAGGGGAAAGAGTGTAGTATTTAGAAAATATCCTTTGACAAAGTAGTTCTAGTTCAACTATAAAAATGGAGGGAGAATGAGAGAACCAAATGCAAAAACAATTTTTTTTAACTTTAATGATTTGGTAGTGATAGTATTCAGTACCATTACTTTGAGATTAATATGTTTTGTGTGATAAATGTAAAAGAAAGTAGTTATGAGATACTGTAATTCAATTATCTGCTCGGTGCTTAATGGATTTTTTGTTTAGAAGAAAGAAGAAGATGTGATATAGAAAAGATTAAATAAAAATCCTTTAGTTCTGAATTTGAGTTGAAAGTTCTGGTTTGTACTTTTAAGTCATTTTATCTTCTAGTTATGTCCACTAAAAAAGCTTGAAACAACACCAATCCTTTAGCAATGAGCAGCCGTAGTGCACAAATAGTGGCCGAGAAATATCATTTCCCATTAAAAGAAGCCAGACCCTTCCAGAAAAAGAGAGCCATAAAGGTACAAAATGAGCCTGAAATGTCCTAACACCAGGCAGAAAGAAAAGTATTCAAAGACTTCTAGAATCATATCAAAATGACTCAAGTCAACTTGAAGGGGCTCAAAATGGCCATAGATTGCACAATTTGAGCTCCAATAAGTAAAACTATAATGTATAACTTATTAACTATATTTAAATTCATTTAAATTCATATTTAAATTCATTTGTTTAAAAAAAATCTAATTGGTCACCTTTGGAGGATGGGAAAAAATTGATTATCCTGACAATAGTCAATAAAAGAAAGAATAAAGCACTTATGTCTTTCTTATATATGAAGGCAGGATATATAATAGACCAAATTGCAGGTGAGGAGAAGCTTCTCCTTATAAGACTTATCCCGCTAATAATTGAAAAAATATATAGAATTAGAATCATCACTCCACAGTCTCCATGGACTCCATATGTCTAACCACTGAGCAACAGTGATTGATGTCATCACAAAAAATACAAGCAGACATGAGGTGCTTCTGATGAAAGCACACAATTCAAGCAAAGCTATCCCACAGGCATGGAATCCCATTCTGATGATGTCTGTCAACACAGCAGCCAAATTGCAGGAAGTGCAGAGGACGGAAGAACTGGTTGAACTGCCTCATGTAGTTAGGAAAAATGTGGGAAACCCTACAAGATAGTGGTTAATTTTGATGGGTGGAGGAAAATGACCGGGATTAGGAGACTTCTGAAGGGGCTAGTAAAGTCCTATTTCTTGACATGTGTGGAGGTTAACAGGGCAGTTAGCAGTGTAATAATTCATTAAGCTCATTGGTTTTGTGCCATTTCCCTGCATCTGTGTTTGATTTTATAATAAAAGGGCAAAGAGCAAAAATAATCTATGCATTTATATTGTTCTGTTGGAAGGATATTAAGATGTATATTGTTCTGTTGGAAGGATTTGAGAGAAAATGGTATGAGGCAATGCTGACAGATATCAAATACACTATAAAATATTAACAACTTCAGACATAGAAGTAAAGAGATTGTTTTATTAGACACGAAGTACATAGCAACAAAAATTGCCTAATATTAACAGCTTGCCATTTTTATTTCAATTTTTTAAGGTAAATATTGCATTGCATATAAATTTCATTCTCCTTGTTTCCCTCCAAATTTCCATTACCTTTCTTCCCTCCCTTTAACCCAGAGGAAACTGCTATCATCATTTATGGTAATAGTAACAGTAATAACAATAATATCCTCCAGCATTTGTTGAAAAAGGTTCAGTTTGAAAGTATTATGGGCCCCAGAAAAGCCATGTTTTAATCCTGGTCCAATTTTGTGGGAGAAACCATTTCTTTCAATCCTTATTCAATATGGTAGGGCAGAAACTTTTTATTGTATTGTCTCCACAGAAGACACAGCCAATCATAGGGGTGGCCTTTTCATTAGATGGAGATGTGATCCCAAACATTCTGGGTGGGTCTTAATTAATTTACTGGAATCTTTCAAAAGAGGAAATATTTCGTAAAAGAGTCAGGAATGACAGAAGCCTCAGAGGCTACAAAGAGAGAGAGACCCGATAAAAACTTCAGAGCAGAGCTGACACAGATGCAACACTTGGAAAACAGAGACACAGAGGCTTGGAGATGCTTGGAACCCAGCAGGTGTCACCATGAGATGTTAAGCAGTAGACCTGGAGACAGCCATGGGAAGCTAAGAGATGAAAGCCAGCCCAGGAGAAGCAAAGTGAGGAACCCCCACAGGACCAGAGTCTGGAAGTAACAGAGTCTAAGAGCAAGGGGCCAGCAGATGCCAGCCACGTGACGACCCAGCTGACAGAAGGGTTCTTGACCCAGCGACGTTGGTGCCTTAATTTGGACATTTTCACTTCCTCAGTACTATAAACTTGGAACTCACTAAATTTTCCTTTTTAAAATCTATTCCAGTTTTGGCATACCGCATTTCAGCAGCTTTTACAAACCAAAACAAATATGTACCAATACGCTTCCTAAACTTTATATGTTAACTATTTGAATCACCAAAACAACTTCATGAAGCAGATATTACTAATATCCTTAATTCACAGATGAGAAAACAGAGGCACAGAACAGTTAAGTAGCTTCCTAGGGTCTCAGAGCTAAGAAACCAGGGAGCCAATGCTCAGACACAGGCAGTGTGGCTGGGTGAGTGCTGGACATATCCAAGTAATCACACGGAGGCCAGTGTGGCTAAGTGGAGTGAGTCAGGGGAAAGGATATGCTTTTAGTCAGAAATTAGGCCTAACTTTGTTGTAGTTCTAACACTGGTAGGTTCTTTCTGGTTTTCTATATATACTATTATATGTCTGCATAGAACTGTAAATTTACATCTTCCTTTAAATCTTTACTTATATTATTCCTACTTTCTGTGATAGCACATACATTAGGACCCCCAGAATAAAGTTGAATGGTAAAAATCCCAATCAAAAAGCACTCACTTCAAAACTGTATTGTTTCCCTCATTGTTTGGGGACTATACGTAAATAATTACATCTTTTAATGTATTGTCTGCCAGTCACTAATTCCTGAAAAGATCTTAGTAAAAGTAACACTCTTAAATTCTCAGGGCCTGCCTTTGTTTCCTCAACTGTAAAGATAACTGTGTCTAGAATATTCCTAAATTTCTCTTTTTAAAGTTCTATGATATTTTATTTCTAAATTTGCAAGTGTTGTTGAATAAATAGGTGATGATTCTGTTCTCATTATTTTTGGTCATAAGAACTAAAAATTAGAGGACATGATTGAAATTCTTTAAAAATAAACAGACATGTCTTACTTTTTAAAAGAAGTTGCTGAATTAAAGCTAGATTAATGGCTTTTATTATTTTATGATTAGTGTGACTTTTAGAATGCAGTGTTGGAAAAGTTTCTGGGCATATACAAGATACAATTTATAATTAGGGCTGTGTGTTAGTTAGGGTTCTCTAGAGAAACAGAATCAACAGGGAATACTCGCAAATATAAAATTTATAAAAGTGTCTCACGTAACCATGGGAATGCAGAGTCCAAAATCCACAGGGCAGGCTGTGAAGCCGACGACTCCGATGGAGGGTCTGGATGAACTCCCCAGGAGAGGCTCACCAGTCAAAGCAGGAATGAAACCTGTCTCTTCTAAATCCTCCTTAAAAGGCTTTCTGTGATTAGATTAAGCATCACTCATTGTAGAAGACACTCGCCTTTGGCTGATTACAAATGGAATCAGCTGTGGATGAGCTGACGTGATCATGATCTAATTCTATGAAATGTCCTCATTGCAACAGACAGGCCAGCACTTGCCCAACCAAACAGGTACCACAACTTGGCCAAGTTGACACATGTCCCTGACCATGACAGGCTGCTTGATGGAATTTTACATGTTGTTTCTTTTTTTCTTATCATTTATTCGTGTTTTCTAATTGATAGCAATAAACATCTGTAATTTGAAAAGGTGTAATAAAAAATCTAAAGTGCTTTAAGAATGCACATCATTTTTTAACTAAATGTTTACCTTTTATCTGTCCTGATAACTGTCCTGATGAACTCAGTCTAACTACTCTTCCTTAATTTTATCAAAACCTTCAATTCATTGAAATTCTGGATCCTCCTTTTTCCAGCTCCTCTCTGTTCCCTTTTCACTGTCCTTTACTCCCATTCTAGCTGTGCCTTTAACTCCTCTGTGGAAATTTGTAATCTCACAATGCTCCATAGTAAGAATGGCAGAAAGGAGGAAGTTCTTACTGAGGATCTAGTAAGTATCACCTACTGAATATAAGTAGTTTGGGGGGTTCCAACAAATTGGCTTGGTGTTTCCTGTAACTTCCCTCTTTGCTTGCTCAGCCTTGGCTGAAGTTAATGCTACAAGTGGACCCTTCACTGACACTTTGGATCTCACTACCTATCCAACACTGAGGCCTGGACATTTGCTGCAATAACTGTTACTTTTCTCTTTCCCTACATATATACTTTGTCTGAAATTTTCCATATCTCTGACTCATTTTGCCTTTATCAAATTTGCTAGAATCACCTCCAAAATTCTTCCACAATCAGAGGGACCAGAGGAAGCCAGAAAGAGCACCACTTGCTGATTTTGATGAGCATCAGGGATTTGATAGGCTTATGTTTTCAGGGAGTAGATGTATTTACATAACTTTCATCAACATATGTTAGCTTATCCTTGAGATCTTTCAGGCATGCATTTGAAAATTAGACTTGCTACCTTGTAACCATATTTGATTTTTGTCTCAAAAAGCTATTAACAAGAATAATATTTATGTTATTTACTGGGATTGCTTTAGAATAATTTTGGCTCTTTCCAGAAGTACATCCTCAAAAAGACAATGAATTTATGAACTGAAGAAATTCTATATGATGTACCAAAGAACCTGAAGGTATTCCATACATTTCTTGAACAACTTCTATCTTATCTTAATTAATATAAAAGTATGGGACTCATGTTATTGACAGCCCCTTCCAACATGAAAAAGTTAGAATGGCCATAGCCCAAATACCCCTAAAGAGTGGGATAGAAATATCAAGGGTGATGGTAGAGTTACACAGAAAAGGTATGGGTTTAACAAATAAATATGATTGCTAAATCATTAAATTGACATTTCTTTTAGTTTCCAGTATCTTAAGTAAGCAACTAGAAGTAAAAACCTTAAATTGTGGAATTGTAACCCATACCAAACTCTGAAGTCTGTTCTACAACTAATTGTTGTGCTGTGCTTTGAAATTTATTGCCTTTTTGTATATATGTTATGTTACACAACAAAAGAAAAAAATTGATTGTGATGATAAAAAAAATATTTATTCCTTCTAGCCTCCTAAGTTCTGTAGCAGCTAGAAGGAAAACTCTGAAATTATGGTATGGTATCCCATGACAAACTAAGGGATCTGTCCTGTAACTACTTGCTGAAGAGTGCTTTGAAAACTACTGCTTTTTTTGTTCTTTGAGTTGTATATGTGGTATATTATACAATAAAAAAGTAAAAAAAAAAGTTTGGGACAAAATGGGGTTCTCTTAAAAGGAAACAGTTCTTTGAATGTGCTAAGTTTTGATATTTATAAAATCAGTCATATTACTTCATAATTAAATTCTCTGACTTTGAATTAAATAAAATGATGCATGGAAAGTGTTGAAAGTAGCTCCTGGTTTATTAGTCTCTGCTCTCACCAAGTCTATTGGTCCCCAGTTAAAGGAACAAAAGTAATTCAATGATATTTTTCAATCAGAGTTTAAAATAGTTGGTGCAGATACATTTATTCATTTGATTTAATGCCCCAATTTGAGCTCTATAGGCCAGAAACAACTTTTAATTAAACAATTTTATATATCTTTAAAGATCATATGATTTTAAGGGAAAAACCTTTAGGCCGGTGAAGCCAGTATGTCATCTTCAGTGAGTATGTCATATTAAAGTCTCAAATTGGTTTCCCTTTGTGAGTCATCACTCTGTCTTCCTTTCCCTTTCCCTTCCCATCCCTCCCCTTGCCTTCCTCCCTCTTCTTCTCCTCTTCCTCTGTCTGTCACATTTTAATGGCTGATTTTGGATCAGTCACATCACCTCCCTAGCTTTCAGTTTTTTCACTATAAGATTGAAAATCTCTAAGGTAGACTTTTCACTTCTACTTTCCTATAACTCTAACACTAGTTCTATGCTTTTGTTTCTATTTGAAAAGTAATTGAATTTAAGCAATGAGATACCAATTCTACGAATTAAAGTAGGTTGTCTAAAATAGACAACTATTTAAAATAGATTTAGATACCAGGCATCCAATCCCCATGTCTTATGGCCTCTGAGAGGGGTATTCAGCTCCAGCCTTTGAAATTATTTACTGGTAAAGTTGAAAAGAGGTTTAAGGCAAAGACGACACTGCTTATGAACACATACATTCAGAAATAGTGCTGAAGAAGCACATCTGAGCCACTCTAGTGTAAAACTTGCCATCAATCACAAGAATGTTATAAGAAGAGGTCTCCAAAGTTTACTTTGGTAAAACACACGAAAGCCACCATAATATATGTTGTTGTCAACACTGGACTTGCAGAAGGGTTAGGGAGTTGATAGCAGAGTAAATTCAACAGAAACCCAAGGCCTAAAACAGACTAGATAAGCAGTCCAGAGAAGTCACATATCAGTAACAGAAGGAATCAAATAAATGTAAGGAAGATCAGAACAAACATAGAGCAAATAAAATTTACTAACAGTTTCCCAAACTGCTGAATATCCCATGCCTTTCTTTCTGTCACATAAACCACAGATATCCAAATACAAAAGGTACAAGATTGCAGAGCAAAATTATGCACAAATATTGAAGCACACAAAAGAGAAGGGCGGTCCAAAGAGGTTCCAAACAGCCAGCGCCATAGTGAGGGAGAGTTTGCATCAGTGTTGAGAAACACTCTTCAATCATTCCTCCATTTAGTTAGTTCATAAATATTTATTAATTTTTGTATTTACCTGTGGAAAATGTGCCGGACCTTTGGTTATCAATATTATTTTACATTCCTTCAACTGGCTATTACAATGGTTTCCTTTGAACAGGAAGCAATCCAGCAGACCTATTGCAGTCTGAAATAGAACAAAAAATTGGTGGATTCTATCTGAGGATATAATAGGGCAGTCACTGGCCACATATGGAGAGTGAGCAGTTGAAATTGAAATGCAGCTGGCTCAAATTGTGATGGTCCATCAGGGTAACTTGCTAATAAACTTTTATGTACAATATATGTTGAAATGATGTTTTCTATATAGAGAATTTAATAAAATATATATAAGTATTTTATTAGAGATTTTGTATATTTATAGAAAAACACACAGAAAATACAGTCCCCATATAACCCTATTATTAATACCATACATTAGTGTGTACATTTGTTATAATTGCTGAAAGAATATTATTGAAATTCTTCTATTAACTATAGTCGATGGTTTACATTAGAGCTCACTGTTTGTGCTTTACTGTCCTCGGGTTTTTGTGGGGATTTTTTTTGTATTTTTATTCTAGTGAAATACATACAATCCCAAATTTCCCCCTTTTAACCACATACACCTGTATAATTCAGTGCTGTTAATTATATTTACAATGTTGTGTTGCCACAATAGATGATGGTGATAATATATTTTTAAAATTAACTTTACATGTTTCTATTTCCTTTTTATAGATAACCACAAGAAAATTTTAAAGTATATTTGAGGTCCACATTATGTTTCTTTTTTTTTTTTTTAATTTTTTTTTTTAAATTTTTTTTATTAATCAAAAAAAAGAAAAGATGGGCGGGACGCGGTGGCTCAGCGGGCAAAGTGCTTGCCTGCTATGCCGGCGGACCTCGGTTCGATTCCCGGCCCCAGCCCATGTAACAAAAACGGAGAAACAGAATACAATAAAACAAGAAAATGTTTAAAAATGTTTCCCTTTCTTCCTTCCTTCCTTCCTTCTATCCTTCCTTCCTTCTCTCTGTCTTTCCTTTAAAAAAAAAAAAAAAAAGAAAAGAAATTAACACAACATTTAGAAATCATTCCATTCTACAAATGCACTCAGTAATTCTTAGTATCATCACATAGATGTATGATCATCATTTCTTAGTACATTTGCATCGATTTAGGAAAAGAACTAGCAAAACAGCAGAAAAAGATATAGAATGTTAATATAGAGAAGAGAATTAAAATAATAATACTAATAATATATATATATATAAAAAGGAAAAAGAAAAAAAACAAAAACAAAAGATACAAACACACAAACAAACAAACAAACAAAAAACCATATTTCAGGTGCAGCTTCATTCAGTGTTCCAACCTAGTTACATTACACTTAGGTATTATTGTGCTGTCCATTTTTGAGTTTTTGTATCTAGTCCTGTTGCACAGTCTGTATCCCTTCAGCTCCAATTACCCATTATCTTACCCTGTTTCTAACTCCTGCTGGTCTCTGTTACCAATGATATATTCCAAGCTGATTCTCGAATGTCGGTTCACATCAGTGGGACCTTACAGTATTTGTCCTTTAGTTTTGGGCTAGACTCACTCAGCATAATGTTCTCTAGGTCCATCCATGTTATTACATGCTTCATAAGTTTAGTCTGTCTTAAAGCTGCATAATATTCCATCATAGGTATACGCCACAGTTTGTTTAGCCACTCATCTGTTGATGAACATTTTGGCTGTTTCCATCTCTTTGCAATTGTAGATAATGCTGCCATAAACACTGGTGTGCAAATGTCCGTCTGTGTCTTTGCCCTTAAGTCCTTTGAGTAGATACCTAGCAGTGGTATTGCTGGGTCGTAATCCATTCTGCCCTTCTATGTCTTTTGATTGGGAAATTCAGTCCATTAACTTTTAGTATTATTACTGTTTGGATAATATTTTCCTCTACCATTTTGGCTTTTGTATTATATATATCATATCTGATTTTCCTTCTTTCTACACTTTACTCCATACCTCTCTCTTCTGTCTTTTCGTATCTGACTCTAGTGCTCCCTTTAGTATTTCTTGCAGAGCTGGTCTCTTGGTCACAAATTCTCTCAGTGACTTTTTGTCTATAAATGTTTTAATTTCTCCTTCATTTTTGAAGGACAATTTTGCTGGATATAGGAGTCTTGGTTGGCAGTTTTTCTCTTTTAGTAATTTAAATATATCATCCCACTGTCTTCTAGCTTCCATGGTTTCTGCTGAGAAATCTACACATAGTCTTATTGGGTTTCCCTTGTATGTGACAGATTGTTTTTCTCTTGCTGCTTTCAAGATCCTCTCTTTCTCTTTGACCTCTGACATTCTAACTAGTAAGTGTCTTGGAGAACGCCTATTTGGGTCTATTCTCTTTGGGGTGCGCTGCACTTCTTGGATCTGCAAATTTAGGTCTTTCATAAGGGTTGGGAAATTTTCAGTGATAATTTCTTCCATTAGTTTTTCTCCTCCTTTTCCCTTCTCTTCTCCTTCTGGGACACCCACAACACGTATATTTGTGCGCTTCATATTGTCATTCAGTTCCCTGATCCCCTGCTCAAGTTTTTCCATTCTTTTCCCTATAGTTTCTGTTTCTTTTTGGAATTCAGATGTTCCATCCTCCAGTTCACTAATTGTAGCTTCTGTCTCTTTAGATCTACCATTGTAAGTATCCATTGTTTTTTCCATTTTTTCTTCTTTGTCCTTCACTTCCATAAGTTCTGTGATTTGTTTTTTCAGATTTTCTATTTCTTCTTTTTGTTCAGCCCATGTCTTCTTCATGTCCTCCCTCAATTTATTGATTTGGTTTTTGAAGAGTTTTTCCATTTCTGTTCATATATTCAGCATTAGTTGTCTCAGCTCCTGTATCTCCTTTGAACTATTGGTTTGTTCCTTTGACTGGGCCATATCTTCAATTTTCCGAGCGTCATCCATTATTTTCTGCTGGTGTCTGGGCATTTGATCAGATTTCCCTGGGTGTGGGACCCAGCTGGTTGAAAGCTTTTTCTGTGAAATCTCTGGGCTCTGTTTTTCTTTTCCTGCCCAGTAGGTGGCGCTCGTGGCACTCGTCTGTCTGCACGGCAGTCAGCCCGGGAAATCGCGCGTGGAGGCGGGGGTCGCTGGCCGCTGCAGCTTGGGAGAGTGCCGGTCCTAATTGCCCAGCTGGCCCGAAACGCCAAGCGTGACGGGAGGGCCCCGCTATCCAACGTTCCCAGTCAGACCGGGGAGCCACGTGCGTGGAGGGGACCCCAGTCGCCAGCAGCCCCGGCCGGGAAAACGCGCGCCCCTCGGGTATCTCACCGCAGCAGATTCTCCCTGCCCGTTCAGCTGTTCCAGAATGGGGTACGCTGTCTTTTTGGTCTCTGTCGTGACTCTGGGAGCTGTTTCGTATTGTTTCTGTTTCTTTAGTTGCTTTTCTGGAGGAGGAACTAAGACCCGTGCATCTTACTAAGCCGCCATCTTCTCCGGAAGTCCACATTATGTTTCTATTGGAAAACATTGATCTAGACCAATTTTTCTTAAACTTCAATGTGCATGTAAATCACCCATGAATTATATTAAAATGCAAATCTGATTCAATATCTCTGGGATGCAGCCTGAAACTCTGCATTGCTAACAAGCTCCCACATGATGCCAGCATTACTGACCCTTATCCTGCTTGGATGGCTCCTATGTAGGATCTCAAGAGTAGAACGCAATAGAAGACAATGGCATTTTCAGTCCATAATTAAGAAACAGAATTCCTGCTTTGTAGTGTATTGAAAGATAAAGCAGGACTTGCCCATTATTACAAATTAATGAGGCCACACATTTAAAACACATTATTAAGATGTTATTCTTTGAAAAGTTTCTTCCACCTCAATATTATAAAAGGACAGGTAAGTTAACAGTGCCAAGAAGAGCTCATTTTTATTAGTCTATTTACTCATTTGATTCCTGAATGATTTAGAATCCAGAACAATTTAGTTGTAGGTGCATGGTGTAGGCAGAAAAGAAAATATTTCTTGAGCTAGAATAATAGAGTGTTTAACATGGAAAAGGGTCACCTCCACATGGATGGCTCAGAGAGTGTTTTAATGAGTGAAAGAGGATATTGCAAAGGGAAGAAGACAGGCAAAAGATGTTGCTTACAATGTCAAAAAAGCCATGATGAGAGGTAGACCGGAGAAACACTTATACACCATTAGCATGGCTCAAATCTTGCAGAAACAAGCCTTCAATGATGCCTGTTTGTGAGCACATGTCTTCGTGTTCTATATTAACATGTTTTTATCTGTCATAATTCTTAGGTACAAGTGAAGAATCAAATTGGGTCATTTAAGGAGAGAAGGCAATTGATTTCAAAGATATTGGGAGTTCACAGAATCCCCAGAAGTGAAGAACAAGGCAAAAGGACTTTACAGCTGTTATCAATGTCCCACATCACACAATTGGAAAAGTTCAGTCGGTATATCATCATTGCATCCTCTATGCACAAGCTACAAGCCTCATTCTAGGACCTCAGTCTTGATGCAGAAACTGCTGCTACCAGGGAGTTCTCCCCTGCCACCTACCAAAATTTATGATGGAATTCCCCAACAAAGGATCAAAGCAGAATAAATGTCCACTATGTTCTATTCTTTATCTGTCCTACATCAACATACATCCTTAAAAACTACTCTGGTGTATCTTAGCGTGTTTATCTCATGCACAAATTTGCCCTCACTCTCCTCAAAATGTAATAACCTGAACACATTGTGCCCAGCTCCAAATGTAGCACTTCTAGGTTCTCTTCACCCCTCCTCTAGTTCTGTCATCGTTCTAGGTCAATATGCTTTAAACTCTAGACTACCAATGTAATAATATTATGGGGAAAATGTAGAAGAAAGTGGAAAATTAATTAAACTATATAAACATTCATTTAACCCAGCAAGGAAGAAAAAATAGAGAGAAAATATATTTCTTGTTTCTATAATTGTCATAGTTGATGTTTATAACACTCCCACTCTTCTAGTAAGTCCCTATTATCTTTGCCTTCAGCCTCCACTCCAGCTAGTCAGAGTTATTTATATTACAGTATGACCCAAAATGTCTTTACTGAGAGAGATGAGTCCTGAGTGTTCAGTCTGCATAGGACAGGTTTAGAATTCCTTTAGCTTTTACCACTGAACATAGCATCATTAAAAGATGTCCCAAAGAACCCCCTTCATCCATTTATATTTCTCCTTTCCTTCTTTGCTAGGTAGCAGCCATTCTGTATTCCTTTAATAATTAAGAACTACCACCTCATCCAATGCCTTAAGCCCTATTTTGTAGGGAATACAGGTAAAGCATCTTGCCCTTCTCTTTGTAGACAAAACCTAGACATTCCCCAGAAAATTAGACCTCAATAACTTAATAAGGTGTCATGTGACTGCATTTCCATTGAATTCACCTCCCAGTCTCTGGTACACTTATATCTTACCAAGAAATCTAGAATGAATTCTAAGCCCCACTCTCTACGTCCTTCGAGCATTATGCTATTGCTAAAGTGGTTCAGTCCCATGTCCTATCAGATGGATAGGTGATCAAGTTGTCTACAAACATGAAGAGTTAATTTAATCTGGTACAAAGCCATGAGGATATACTTTTGTTCCTAAGATAAGAAAGAAAGCCACTCTTATTGATACCCTCTTATTGGAATAAAATCCATTTTCTTGTGTTTGGAGCTGTGTTTGTTTGCTTGACTACAGAGATTACATTCAGAAGACAGTCCTCAGTTAAGGTCCCTGTCATTCTTCAAGACCCCACTGTCTTCTGTATTGGCCAAACCAATGAATGAAAGGAAATAAGATAAGCATCTTCAGGTCTGTTTCTTCAAGACTTTGTCTGGACACTAAAATGCACGATTTCCCCAGTAATGCCATAATGCTTCTGATTTACTATTTTGTTAATCCATTTATTAGGACTACAATGTAGAGATTCTACCAACTGCTAAATGTATCATTCATCTCTACCCTTAAGAAATTGGAGAAAACATAGGAAGGATTTAAGACTCTTCTGAGCCTGTCCATCACCAGTGCCTCTCAACATAAAGTCTTATGAATTAGATCACAGAGATACAGGCAAACTAGTGTACAATAAAGCCCATAACGTCCTCAGTATTACAATTTTAGTTAGCTATAGACCTTAGTTTGCATTAATTGTATTTTTCCATACAACATCTATGCCAGTTTGAAACTGTTGCGTAACCCAGAAAAGCCATGTTGAAAATTTAACCCTTGTTGAAAATTGTTGGGTGAGGGCTTTTTGATTAAGTTGTTTCCATGGAGATGTGATCCACCCAATTGTGGGTGGAACCTTCTGACTAGGTGGTTTCCATGGAGATGTGTCTCCACTCTTGAGGTGGGGTTGCTTACTGGAGCCCTTTAAGAGGGAACCATTTTGGAAAAATCTTCTGAGCCAAGAGAGACAACAGAGCCAATACAAGACCCAGATGAGTAGAGATGCCCCTGAAAGTAAATGCCCCTGGGGAGGCTGTTTGAAACCAAAAGCTAGGGACCCCAGCAGACATCAGCCATGTGCCTTCCTGGCTTACAGAGGTGTTCTGGACCCATCAGCCCTTTTTAAGTCGAGTTATCTTTTCCTGGATGCCTTAGTTTAGACATTTTATAGCCTTAGAACTGTAACCTTGTAACTTAAATTAATAAATTCCCTTTTTAAAAGCCACTCCATTTCTGATATATTGCATTCTGGCAGCTTTAGCAAACAAAATGCCATCCCATTTTCCATATGTTTTAATTGTGATATTCATTTGTTCTCCCTTATGTAAAAAATTTCTTATACTTGTACATTTAATCAACATTATTGTTAACACTAGGTTTTGCTAAACTATACAGTCCCAGTTTTCATTCTCTAGCTTTCCTTTTGGTGATATATATAACCCTAGCCTTCCTGTTTCAACCATACTCACACTCAGCCTTGCTAATTACACTTACAGTATTGAACCACCATCACACAGTATTATGCTATCAATTTCTGAACATTTGCAAATAACCTTATTGGACATTCTGAACTCTTTAAGCACCGATTGCAAATCTCTGCTCTCTTTTTATCTCTTGATAACCTATGCTCTTCAATTTAAATCTCAGAGTTTCCTCATTATAGTTAGTTCATTTTAATAAGACCAAACAGAATTTGTCGTTTTGTTTCTAGCTTATTTAGTTCAACATAATGTCCTCAAGTTTCATCCATATTATTGCATGGATCATAACCTTATTCTGTCTTACAGCTGCATAATATTCCACATATGTACGTATAACAATTTGTCCACTTGTCAGGTGATGGATATTTGAGCTGTTTCCATCCATTGGCAAGCATGAATAATGCCGCTATAAACATTGGTGTGCAAATGTGTGTTTGTGTCCTTGCTTTCAGTTCTTCTGAGTATATACCTTGCAATGGGATTGCAGGATCATATGGAAATTCTATACTTAGCTTCCTAAAGAACCGCAAAACTGCCTTCCAAAATAGCTGCACCATTCTACGTTCCCAGAAATAGTGAATAAGAATGCCTACTTCTCCACATCCTCTCCAGCATTTGTAGTTTTTTTTTCATTTTTAAACAATTTTATTTACACATCATATAATCCAGCCAAAGCGAAAGATCAATGGTTCAAGGTTAATCACATAGGCATGCCTTCATACCACAATCTATATGAAGACATTTCCATTTCTTCAGCAAAGAATCCCATATCCCCCATTTACTGACACTTGGCTTTGGCATATTACCTTTGTTACATTCAGTGGAAGCACATTAAATGTTACTGTTAACTAAAGACCCTCATTTGCATTGATTATATCTTCCCATGTACCATCCAATTTTCAACCCCTTGTAATGTTGACATTCCTCTGTCCTTCCTCATGCAAAAACATCCTTATATTTGTACATTTGCCCACCATAATTATCCTCTCTAGACATGGTTAAGTAATACTATCCTAGTCTTTATCCTCATCTTTCCTTCTGGTGTCATTCCGGGTCCCCCAGCCTACCTCCTTCAACCATAATCAAACTCAGCTTCAATCAGTGTACTTACAATATTGTACTACCATCAGATAGTAGAATGGTATCCATTTCTGAATCTTCCTAATCAGTCCTGTGGAATATCCTATACTCCTTCAGTATCTAGTGCCCAATCTCTACCCTTTTTCTATCTCCTGATAATTTGTTTTCTCAACTTGAACTCTCAAACTTCACTCATTAATGTTATTTCATATTAGTGAAACTATAGTGTATCTGTCCATTTGTTTCTAGCTAATTTTGCTCAGCATAATGTCCTCGAGGTTTATCCATGTTGTTGTATGATTCTAGACCTTATCTTGCCTTACAGCTTCATAATAGTCCATCATATGTATATACCACAGTTTGCTTAGCCACTCATCTGTTGATGGACATTTGGGCTGTTTGTTTCCAGCTCTGAACAATCATGAATAATGCTGATATAAACACCAATGTGCAAATGTCCATTTGTGTCCTTGCCTTCAGTTCCTCCAAACATATGCCTACTAATGAGATTGCTGAATCATATGGCAATTCTATACTTAGCTTTCTAAGGAATTGCCAAACTGTCTTCCAGAGAGTTTGTACCATTTTACATTCTCACCAACAGTGAATAAGTGTGCCTCTTTCTCCACATCTTCTTCAGCACTTGTAGTTTTCTGATTTTTTGATAATGGCCATTCTAGTGCATGTGAGATGATATTTCATTATGGTTTTATTTTGCATTTCCCTAATAGCCAGTGAGGTTGAGCATCTTTTCATATGTTTTTGAGCCATTTGTAATTCCTCTTCTGAAAAGTGTCTGTGTTGTCTTCCCATTTATTAATTAAGCTGTTCGTATTTTTGTTGTTAAGTTATATGATCTCTTTATATATTCTGGATAGTAAACCTTGAATTGATATGTGATTTCCAAATATTGTCTTGCATTGTGTAGGCTGCCTTTTTACTTTTCTGGAAAAGTTCTTTTATGCATAAAGTGTTTAATTTTAAAGAGATCCCATTCTACATGTATCTATTTTGTCTTTCATTGCTTGTGCTTTGGGTGTAAGGTCTAGGAAGCTACTTTTCATCACAAGATCCTTAAGATATTTCCTTACATTTTCTTCTAATAATTTTATGTTCTTAGTTCTAATGTTTAGGTTTTAATCCATTTTGAGTTGATTTCTGTAAAAGGTTTTTACATATTCTTTTGGATATGGATATCCAATTCTACGAACACCATTTATTGAAGAGGCTCTTCTCTCCCAGTTGAATTGGCTCAACTACCTTATCAAAGATCAACTGCCCATAAATGAAAGAATCTATTTCTGAACAATCAATTCAATTCCATTGGTCATAATATCTATCTTTATACCAGTAGCATGCTGTTTTGACCATTGTAGCTTTGTAATATGCTTTAAAGTCAGGTAGTGTAAGACTCCCACCTCATTCCTCTCTCTCAAGGTATTTTTAGACATTTAGGCCACCTTGTCTTCCAAATAAATGTATTGCTTTTTCTTTTTCTGCAAAGTGGGCTGTTGGGATTTTATTTGATATTGCATTGAATCTGTAAATCAATTTGGGAAGAATTGGCATCTTAATTATATTTAGTCTTCCAATTCATAAACACAGTATGTCCTTCTATTTATTTAGGTATTCTTTGAACACTTTCAGCAATTTTTTTAAGTTTTTTCTGTGTAAAGGTCTTTTGTGGCCTTGGTTAAATTTATTCCTAAATATTTTATTCTTTTGGTTGCTATTGTAAATTAAATTTTTCTTGATTTTGACTGCTAATTTTGTGTATAGAAATACTACTGATTCTTTACATGTGTCTTATACGCTGCCACTTTGTGGTACTCATTCTAGGAGATTTGCTGTAGATTTTTTGAAATTTTGACTTATAGTATCATATTATCTACAAACAGTGAAAGTTTTACTTCCTCCTTTCCAATTTGGATGCCTTTTCTTTTTCTTGTCTAATTGCCCTAGCTAGAACTTTGAGCACAATGTTGAATAACAATGGTGACAGTGGACATCCTCGTCTTGTTCCCAATCTTAGTGAAAGAACTTTTGATCTTTCCCGATTGAGTATCATTTTAGCTGTGGGATTTTCATGTACTCCCTTTATCATGTTGAGGAAGTTCCCTTCTATTCTTATCCGTTGAATGTTGAATTTTGTCAAATGCCTTTTCTGTGATAAACCAGATGATCCTGTGCTTTTTCCCCTTTGATTTCTCCTTATGGTGTATTACATTAACTGATTTTCTTATGCTGAATCAGCCTTGCATACCTGGATAAAAACTACTTGGTCATGGGTGTATAATTCTTTTACTGTACTGCTGGATTTAATTTGCAAGTATATTGTTGAGGACTTTTGCATCTATATTCATGAAAAAAATTGTTCTGTAATTTTATTTTCTTATACTATCTCTGTCTGGCTTCAGTATTAGGGTGATGTTGACTTCATAGAATGAGTTAGGTAGTTTTCCCTCCTTTTCAATTTTTTTGAGCAGTTTGAGCAAGATTGGTACTAATTTTTTCTTACATGTTTTGTAGAATTCATATGTGAGGCCATCTGGTCCTAGACTTTTCTTTTGGGGGGAGCTTCTTAATGACTGATTCCATCTCTTTACTTATAATTGATTTGTTGAGATCATCTATTTCTTTTTGAAACAATGTTGGTTGTTCATGCTTTTCGAGGAAGTTGCCCATTTCACCACATTGTCTAGTTATCGGCATATAGTTGCTCATAGTAACCTCTCATTGCCTCCTTTACTTCTGTGGGGTCAGTAATTATGTCCCTTCTCCCATTTCTGATTTTATTTATTTTCATCCTATGCTTTTTTTTTTGGTCAACCTAGGTGAGGGTCATAGATTTTATTGATTTTCTCAAAGAACCAACTTCTGGTTTTGTTGATTCTCTCTATCAGCTTCTTGCTGTCAACTTCATTTATTTCTGCTCTAATCTTTGTTTTTATTTCTTCTGTTGGTTTTGTAGTTAGTTTGCTCTTCTTTCTCTAGTTCCTCCAGGTAAACAATTAATTCTTTGATTGTTGGTCTTTCTTCTTTTTAATGTAAGCATTTAAGGCAATAAATTTCCCTCTCAGTACTTCCTTTGCTGCATCCCATAAATTTTGATATGTTATGTTTTTATTTTCATTTGCCTCAAAATATTTACTGGGGGGTGTAAGAATGTGCTGTTACACTTATATTTGTGTACTTTCCAGACTTTTTGTCTATTACTGATTTCCAATTTCATTCCATTACAATCCCAGTGTTTTATATAATTTCAATCTTCTTGAATTTATTGTGACTTGCCATGGGGCCCAGCCTATGATCTATCCTGGAAAATGATCCATAACCACTTGAGAAAAATGTGTATCCTGTTGTTGTGGGTGGTAGTGTCTGTTAAGTCTGGTTTATTTACCACACCATTCAACATCTCTGTTTCCTTACTAATTCTCTGCCTAGATGTTCTATCCATTGATGAGAGAGGTGTAAAACACTATTAGTTTAGTGGTTTCTACTTCTCCTTTCAGTGTTGTCAATGTTTGCCTCACGTATTTTAGGACACTCTGGCTCAATGCATAAATATTTATGATGTTTATGTCTTCTTGATAAATTGTCCCTTTTATTAATTCATATTGTCTTTCTATGTCTCTTTTAATTGTCTTACATTTGAAGTCTACTTTGTCTGATAGTAGTATAGCTACCCACCCCTCTTCTCTGGTTGTTGTTTGTGTGAAATACCTCTTTTCCAGTCTTTCACTTTCAACCTTTTTTTGTCCTTGGGTCTAAAGTGAGTTTCTTGTAGACAGCATATAGATGGGTCTGGGTTTTTTTAATCCAGTCCACCAGTTTGTCTTTTGAATGGAGAGTTTAATCCATTAATATGCAATGTTATTGCTATAAAGGCAGTACTTTCTTCAACCATTTTGTCTTTTGGATTTTATTTGTTGTATCACATTTTTTTTCTCTCTCTCTTTTTACCTTCCTGACAGTCTTCATTTCTACACTCTTCTCCACACCTTTTTCTCCTGTCTTTTCCTATCTGCCTGTAGTGTTCTTTTTAGTATTTCTTGTAGAGTAAGTCTCTTGTTCATAAACTCATTCAGTGTCTGGCTGTATGAAAATATTTTAAACTCTCCCTCATTTTTTCCCCTCATTTTTGAAGGACAGTTTTGCCAGTTATAGAATTCTTGGTTGGCTCTCTTTCTCCTTCAGTATCTTAAATATATCATACCACTGCCTTCTCCTCTCCATGGTTTCAGCAGAGAAATTCACACAGACTTTTTGAGCTTCCTTTGTATGTGATGGATTGCCTTCTCTTGTTACTTTCAGAATTTTCTCTTTGTCTTTGACATTTGTCAATCTAATTAATAAGTGTTGTTCTAGTTTTCTAGCTGCCAGAATGCAATATACCAGAAACAGAATGGCTTTTAAAAGGGGGATTCAATAAGTTACTAGTTCTAAGGCTGAGAAAATGTCCCAGTTAAAACAAGTCTATAGAAATGTCCAATCTAAGGCATCCAGGGAAAGATACCTTGGTTCAATAAGGCCGATGAAGTCCAGAGTTTCTCTCTCAAGTGGAAAGACACATGGCGAGCACAGTCAGAGTTTCTCTTGCATCTGGAAAGGCACGTGGTGAACACGGTCAGGGTTCCTCTCTCATCTGGAAGGGCACATGGACAACATCTGCTAGCTTCTTCTCCTGGCATCCTGTTTCATGAAGCTCCCCAGGAGGCATTTTCCTTCTTCATGTATAAAGGTCACTGGCTGGTGGACTCTGCTTCTTGTAGCTATGTTGCCCAGCTTTGCTCTCCCTGAATCCCTCATTCTCCAAAATGCTTCCTCTTTTATCGCACTTCAGAAACTAATCAAGACCCACCCAAATGGATGGAGACACACCTCCAGCTAATCCAGTCTAACAACCACTCTTGATTAAATCACATCTCCAGGGAGATGGTCTAATTACAGTTTCAAGCATTCAATGCTGAATAAGGATTAGAAGAAATAGCTGCCAGTTTGTCCAACTCAAAAAGCCTCTATTTTGTTTTTGGCTATCAGTCCCACCCTCTCTCTGCTGGGGCAAAGCATTCAGGTTCCTTTCCTGCTTGCTCCAGATTTATCTGCTCAGAATTTGTATTCAGCATCTGAATTGGTTAATTAATTCCACAATTGAAGTTTGGTTGGGTTACCTCCTTAATCCTAGTATACAGGGCTTTATTTTACCCTTAGGGAACCAATTCTGAGATAGCCTGCTATGCTGGCGGGGTGGGGCACCAGCCTCCCTTGCTTGGGATGCTAACAATCTCGTGGGATCTTGACTGTGCCATCCATTCAAGACTGGTGTGTGATGTGTATCTGGTCATTGATGTTCCCCAAACAATTATTTCCAGCACATGCAGTTTTCTGGGTTTTTTGAAAATGGCCATTCTAATAGGTGTGAGATGATATCTCATTATGGTTTTGACCTTCATTTCCCTAATAGCTAGTGAAGTTGAGTATATTTACATATGCTTTTGATCCTTTTGCATTTTCTCTTTGGAAAAGTGTGTATTCATGTCTTTTGCTCATTTTATTATTGGACTGTTTTGTCTTTTTGTGTTAAGTTGTAAGATATGTTTATATATTCTGGATATTGAACCCTTATCAGATATGTGATTTCCAAATATTGTCCCCTATTGATTTTTGATTTTTACTTTCCTGACAAAGTCCTTTGATGTACAAAAGTATTCAATTTTCAAGAGATCCATTTATCTATTTCTCATTTCATTGCCTGCACTTTGGGAGTAAGATCTAGGAAACCATTTCCTTCAAAAGGTACTTATGATCTGTCCTTAAATTTTCTTTTAAAAGATTTGTGGTTTTAGCTCTAACGTTTAAGTCTTTAATCCATTTTGAGTTAACCTTTGTATAAAGTGGGAGATAAGGGTCCTCTTGCATTCTTTTAGCTGTTCTCCAAGTGCAAGCCATTCAAGAGGCTGCTCTGTCTCTGCTTAGTGGACTCAGCCACCTTGTAAAAAAAATCTATTGTCCATAGATGAGATGGTCTATTTTGGAACACTCAATTCAATCTATTGGTCAGGATATTTACCTTTATGCCAGTACCATGCTGTTTTGACCACTGTAGCTTTGTAATGTGTTTAAAGTCAGGTAGTGTGGACCTTCCACTTTATTTTTCTTTCTCAAAATATTTTTAGCTATTTAGGGTACCCTGCCCTTCCAAGTAAAATTGATTATTGGTTGTTCTATTTCTGCAATGTAACTTGTTGGGATTTTAACTGGCATTGCATTGAATCTATAAAGCAATTTGAGTAGAATTGACATATTAACTATATTGAGTCTTCCAATCCATGAACACAGGATATCCTTCCATTTATTTAGATCTTCCTTGATTTATGTTGGTGCTGTTTTCTAGTTTTCTATGTATAGCTCTTTTGTGGCCTTGCTATTGTAAATGGATTTATTGATTTCCTCCTCAGATTGTTCATTACTAGTGTATAGAAACACTACTGATTTTTGCTTATTGATCTTGTGTCATACGACTTTTCTGTATTCATTTTTATCTCTAGTAGCTTTGCTGCAGATTTTTGGAGTTTTTTTACATAAGTAATATGAGAATGATCCATAAGCACTTGAGAAAAATGTGTATCCTGCTGTTGTAGAGTGCAGTGCTCTGTAAATGTCTGTTAAGTTTTGTTCATTTATCATATTATTCAATATCTCTGTTTCCAAACTCCAATTTGGATGCCTTTTTTTTTTCTTGCCTTATAGTTCTAGCTAAGACTTCCAGCACAATGCTGAATAACAATGGTGACAGTGGGCATCTTTGTCCTGTCTGGACTTGGACTTTTTTTTTTGGGAGATTTTTGGTGACTGATTTAATATCTTTACTTGTAACTCGTTTTTTGAAGTCATCTATTTCTTCTTGAGTCAATGTTGGTTGTTCCTACTTTCCTGGGAAGTTACCCATTTCCTCTATATTGAGTAATTTATCAGCATATAGCTGCTCAGAATATCTGCTCATTATCTCCTTTATTCCTGCAGGGTAAACAGTTAATGATTCCTTTCTCATTTATAATTTAATTTATTGGCATCCTCTCTGTTCTTTCTTTGTCAGCCTAGCTAAGGTTCCATCAATTTTGTTGTTTTTCTCAAAAGAATCAATTTCTGGTTTTGTTGATTCTCTCTATTGTTTTCATGTGCTCAATTTCATTTATTTCTTGCTCTAATCTTTGTTATTTCTTTCTTTCTGTTTGCTGTGGGGATAGTTTGCTTTTCTTTCTCTAGTTCTTCCAGGTGAACAGTTAATTTCTCAATTTTTGCTCTTCCTCTTTTTTTAATATAGGCATTTAAGGCAATGAATTTCCCTCTCAGCACAGCCTTTGCTACATCCCATAATTTATTTATTTATGTTTTTGACATGGCACACTCTGGGAATCAAACCCAAGTCTCTGCCATGGCAGGCAAGAACTCTGCCACTGAGCCACCATTGCTTCACCACCCATAAATTTTTATATGTTATATTCTCATTTTCATTTGGCTTGAGACATTTTCTGATTTCTCTTGTAATTCC
The DNA here is from genome assembly GCF_023851605.1 of Tamandua tetradactyla. Lineage (NCBI taxonomy): Eukaryota > Metazoa > Chordata > Mammalia > Pilosa > Myrmecophagidae > Tamandua > Tamandua tetradactyla. The sequence continues at coordinate 46,573,699 of NC_135329.1, read as the reverse complement.
TTCTTTGACCCACTGGGTATTTAAGAGTGTGTTGGTTAGCCTTCAAGTATTTGTGAAGTATCCAACCTTCCACCTGCTATTAATTTCCAACTTCATTCCATTATGATCCAAGAAAGTATTTTGTATAATTTCCATCTTTTTAATTTTTTAAGACCTGTTTTGTGACCCAACATATGGTCTATCTGGAAAATGATTCATAAGCACTTGAGAAAAATGTGTATCCTGCTGTTGTAGAGTGCAGTGCTCTGCAAATGTTGTCTTGTTCATTTATCATATTATTCAAGATCTCTGTTTCCATACTGATCCTCTGTATAGCTGTTCTATCCATTGGTTAGAAGGTTTATTGAAGTCTACAACTATTAAAAGAAGTAGAGGTGCTTACTTCTCCCTTCAGTGTTGTCAGTGTGTGCCTCACATATTTTTGGGTACTCTGGCTCAATGCATAAACATTTATTATTGTTATTTCTTCTTGATGAATTGCTCCTTTTATTAATACATAGTGTCCATCTTTGTCTTTTTAAATTGTTTTATATTTGAAGTCCTGTTTGTCTGATATCACTATAGCTACCTCAACTCTTTTCTGGTTGTTTTTTTTTTTTTTTTGCATGAAATATCTGTTTCCAGCTTTTCACTTTCAACCTGTCTTTGTCCTTGGGTCTAAAGCAAGTACCTTGTAGGTAGTATATAGATGGATCCTATTATTATCCAGTGTGCCAGTATTTATCTTGTGGTTGGGGAGTTTAGTCCATTAATATTTTATGTTATTACTGTAAAGGCTGTACTTCCTTCAACAATTTTATCCTTTGGATTTTATATGTCACATCATATTTTTCTCCCTTTTTACCTTTTTAGTTTCCCTTACTGATAATCTTTATTTCTACACTCTTCTCCAAACATCTCTCTCCTGTCTTTTCCTATCTATCTTTAACACTTCCTTTAGTTATATCTTATAGAGCAATTCCATTGTTCACAAATTCTCTCAGTGTCCATTTATCTGTAAATGTTTTAAATTCTCCTTAACTTTTGAATGACTGTTTTGCTGGATATAGAATTCTTGGTCAGTAGATTTTCTCTTTCAGGATCTTAAATATATCATACGACTACCTTCTTGCCCCATGGTTTCTGCTGAGAAATCTTCACTTAGTCTTATATAGCTTCCCTTGTATGTGGGAATCAAACCCAGGTCTCCTGCATGGAAGGCGAGTATTCTACAACTGAGCCACACATGCACCCTGATGGATTGCTTTTTGCTTGTTGCTTTCAGACTTTTCTCTTTGTATTTGATGTTTGAAATTCAGATTAAGTGTCTTGGAGCAGGTCTAAATGGATCTATTCTGTTTGGGATATGCTACAATTCTTGGATCTGTAATTTTATGTCTTTCATATGAGTTGGGAAATTTTCAGTGATTCATTCCTCCATTATTCTTTCTGCCCCTCATCCTTTCCTTTCTCCTTTTAGGACCTACATAACACATACATTTTTGTGCTTCATGCTGTCATTCAGTTCCTTGAGACCCTGCTTTACATTCTTTTCCCTATCTGTTCTTTTGTGTGTAAGATTTCTTTTGTGTGTCCTGACTCCTAGTTTACTAATCCTTTCTTCTGCCTCTTCAAATCTTCTGTTTTATGTCTCCATTCAGTTTTTCATCTCTTCAATTATGCCTTTCATTCCCATAATTTTTGCTATTGTTTTTTTGTAAGCTCTCAAGTTCTTCTTTATGGTCAATCAGTGTGTTTATATCCTTGGTCTCGTTTGCCACATTTTCCTTCAACTCATTAAGTTGATTTAGAAGATTTGTTGGAATATCTTTAATTAGTTATTTTAACTCCTGTATCTCATTTGATGTATCAGTTTGTTCCTTTTATTGGGTCATATATTCATACTTCTTAATATAACTTGTCATTTTTTGCTGGTGTCTGGACATCTGCTTTTCTTGATTAGTTTATTTGGGGGGAGAAATAACTCCCTTATACTTTGGTTTTTGGTTGGTTGGCTTTGTTCTCTGACTGATTTTTTTACTTTTGGTTCAATATATTCTAGACCTCTATCACAGCTTCTGTTTAACTGATCAGTTTTTCTGCTCTTAATTTTTTGATTCTTGCCCTGCCTATATTGAATATTTTTGCAAATGCCCTTTCTGTATGTGTGGCTGTTTCACCCCCAGGAAAAGTCTTTCTCTTCACTCTTCCTCCTCAGGGAATGATAATCTGTTGTTTTGTTTTCTATATATGTTTTTGACATATATAGCAGTAACTTCTTGTGTTACCTCTAGCAACATTTACCTGGAGATATGGTTCTGGAAAGAGGGTATCACCAGATAGCATTGACTCCAGTCAGATTTTCATGGACAAGATAGGTGTGGGACTCATGAAGAGTGTATAATCAGTACCAAGCTTCCCTAGGGATGAGACTCAGCAGAGTGCCCCTCTTTCCTGTGAAACCTCTTAATCTTTGTTTTTTTCTGTCCTGCCTAGCAGATGGCATTGTCAGCCCACTGCTCCCCACAGGCATAAAGTGTTACTGTACCTTTAATTCTCAGCAGACTCTGTTCCTGCCAAGAGCATGACTGAGACAGAAGCTGAAACTAAACACAGATTTAAGCTATTTCTGTTTTCCAACTCCTGGACTCTGAATCTCTAAATAACAGCCACTACCTGTGCTGGGCCTTTCCTCCCTCGTTTTTTTTTTTGTTTTTTTTGTTTTTTTTTTGGTGATGGAGCAGAATCACTTTTCAGCCTTCTGTTCTCTACAGTCTGAAAATGTTGCATGTTCTCTTAAGGAGCCCTCTTTCCCTCTTGTTGAGAGCATGTTTGAGGCAGAATGGTCTCCATTTTTTGTAGGTTGAAACTGCTACTGGAATCCCAGCCCTTGGGTCTAAACTCTCTGAATGAGAGCCACCATTTTTGCTGGGCTCTGCACTCCCCCCACCCTTTTATTGTGGAAGATACACCTTTTAGAGAACTATCTCTTCTACCTGATTACTTCCTCTATCTCTCAGGCATTCCTTAATTCCACCCTTGCCTAGAGCAGCCTGAAAACTGGAAAGGCTGCTTCTTTCTTTAATGGGTTACTAGAAAATAATCTTTCTCAGAGCCAGTCCTCAGCCCCCCAGGTTTGCCAAGCAAGAGCCAGAGATGATACACAGCTCTATGCCCTTTTCTTGGGGCACAAACTTTTTCAAGTATTCTGTGCTCAACCAACTCTAAAAACCCTTTTTCTTGTTGTTTTCAGCCCTGCTGCCTCTCTAATGGAAGGAGGACTGCTAAAGATCTTCTGGCTCCCAGTTTCTTTCTTGCTTGCATTGTAGATTTATCTGTGTTCAGAGCTGGTATTCAGCAATCTGAATTTATTCATCAGATCCACAACTGGAGCTTGCTTGAGCTCTCCATCCCTTGCTCTTAGTAGAGAGGGCTTCAGTTTCCCACTGGGAAGATACTCCAAGTCGGTGTGCCATATCAGTGGGGGAGGGGTTGTCCACATCATGGAAGAATTTACTTACAGTTCTGTGCTGTGATCTTGACACTTTTACTGGTTCCAGGCTCTATATGATGTGCAACTAGTCACAGAAGTCCCCCAAACAGTTATTCTAAACACTCCTTGGCTATTTACTAGTTACCTTAGAGGACAAACTAAATTCCACACCTCCCTATGCCACCATCTTGCCCCATCCTTGTTGAACAATGCATTTTCAAATCCCTTGCAAAGGAAGTAACTTCTGGACCTTTTGTAAACCCAATTTGATGGATGCATAGGATGATCCTACATGATAAATCTACTGTAATATCTTATCTCCCAAAACCTATAGGTTATTATCACTACATTGACTTTGTAGCATTATTATCACTATATTGAATTTGTGGCATTTCAACTTCATTTAATAAGGTCCATCACAAAGCCCTGATTTCTGTAAACCAACCAATTAAGTATTACTCACAGCTGCTCAAGGTGGCACATTGAACACAAGGTCCATAGTAAATGTACCCAGACCTATCAAGATGATCTAAAATTAGATGCCTCCCTCCATGGTCTAGCAGCCACAGAATCCAAACTAAATACATATTCCCTGTGTAGTTGTTGATATGAATGAGCAAATATTACAATTATTTGTTTTTTATAAACTTTTTTTCCCCAAATTTTAGCAAAGTCATTAATCCCCGTTGCCATGCAAGGATCTCCTTGAACGTCTAAGCATAATAAGAATAGTGGAGTAGGATGTGAGAATTGGCTTTCCATGGTAAATCCTTCAGGAAACGTCATTACAGGAACCTCAAGTAAGGCAGAAAAAACTTCATCAATTGGGGGAGGAGAGGTTTCCTTTTTATAAAGGAAATTTGTGGATCGCAGACTATAAGTCTTAATCTCCCCATATTATATCTCTCAACACCTATCAGATTTCCATCATTCCTAATCAGTATCCTAAATTTCACATAAGAGAGCCAATGTTACTCTTAATTTGGCAGCCCTCATAATTAAATTTTGAGCCTGAATTTTGGCAATCTCTGCCTTGCAATTAAAGGAGATAAGAGAGTTTTATAGCATGCTCATTGTATGCTACATTCCATTCCACAAATTCAAAATTTAGGACATGAACATGTAATGTGCCTATGTCTTAGCTAAAAGGGAACTGGAGAAAATGAATATTAAGAAATTTTAGCAACTATAGTGAGAAACAGTTCCTACCTACTAATTAAACTCAAATTTTGGAGAACTCTGAATAGATTAAACAAGTTCAGGGACTAAACAGTCAAAAAGAGTGAAAAAAGTTAGCTATGATGCAAATGAAAAAGTATGATATCTTTCTTCTTGTGTTTATCTCTGTTAAGTTTTTTTGCTTCCATCATTTTTCTAGACACTCTTAATTTTCAGTGCTATGCATTATAATATAAAAATTATATATTTTATTTATTGCCATTTTCTGTACGATGAAGAAAAATGCAACCCTACATGAAGTTAAGTGTTAATAAGTATCTTATTATTTTTACTGTGGTGATGGGACCCAGAGTTAACTGAAAAGTCCATTAAAAATCTTTTATTAAGCAAATGTTTTATTAAGAAAGTGTGACAGAAAACCCATATGCAGTATAATTCAGAAACTGGGAATCAGAGGTTTAAAACTAGTTTAGAAAGACTTGTTGGAAGACTCAAGTATTTGTGAACTTACCGGTCTCCTGAAGGTGAATTGAAAATTATTAGTTTTTTTTAAACTTTTAAATCATGTCCTTACAAATTATAGACTTGGAATGGGATTAATATTTTTTGTAGATTATCTAAATTTGCTAGTGTTCTAGTTTTCTAGCTGCCATAATGCGATATACCAGAAACAGAATGGCTTTTAAAAGGGGGAATTTACTAAGTTGCAAGTGTACAGTTCTAAGGCCATGAAAATGTGTAAGTTTCCAAGCTATAGTGTTGAATAGGGATTAAAAGAAATGGCTCCACAAAATGGGTCAGGATTGAAACACGGCTTTTCTAGGGCACGTAATCCTTTACGAGTTTTATAGATGTTATTATCTAACCTTAAATTTTCAATGCTTTTTTAAGTTTCAGAGTTATGGTTGATACTGTTTATGTACATATAAGATGTGCATATAAGATGACCAGTTCTGAAAAGTCTACTCAAGTGCCATTAGACTCCTACTTAGTTAAGATTTCCCTTGTATCAGTTAATATACAATAGTTAATATACAATAGGATCATTGGTCAAAGATGGGTGCAAAAAGTATATCCAATAACTTTAAGAATTTCATGACCTGACCTTTTCATAAAACTAGTTCATAGAGATTATTCAACCAAAACCATTTTGGGTCATAACTAAACTTAATACGACAACTATTCCTTATGATATGTCCCCACGAATTTCTTTCTCATTATTTATTGTTCAAGTTCACATATATGCCTTATTCCTTGTAACAACTGGCTGTTACAGCATTCTACACATGCGTTCTACAGATTAGTTGATGCTAATAAACTGTAATGAAAATGGGATTCACGTATTTATCATTGTTTGATTTATTAGTAAAATAGCCCTTATATATGTATAACTTAGAAAGTTAGTTTTATGATGGAGTGTGGGAAGGGCTAGATTAGTACCTAATTTTGCCAAGTGTATACTATGATATAATTATATCTGGATTCTCCATGTCTGAAGTAATAAAGCGTTAACCATTTAACTCCCATTAAGAGTCATTGATGCTGTTTTCTCCTGTCCTAAGTTAATTTAGGACTTACTCTCATATCACATCACTCCAACATTGATGCAGACATACTCTAAAGAAAAATGAAAAAATTATTTTAGGACAGGTCATGAGTTTCTGCACTAACTCTCATAAATAACCATCATTCTTTATAATGAGGCCCAATTCCTAAATCCCTCATCTTGGTGTGAGACGTGATGTAGAATAGCATGGCATCTGAAGAAATATAGGGTCCTCCATGTATATGCACCATATTAAAACCAGAATCTCTGCAGAAAAATGCAGAGATCTGAAAGAAAAAGGACTTTCCTTCTAACATCATAAGAGATTGATCCATTGTTAGATGAAATGATCAGATCACGTATGCTATAACTGGAAATATACTATAGTGTATAACCTATGCATTTTATAATGCATGACACAAAAATACCTGAGATTTATTTTCTTTGTGTTAAATCAGAGGACATACCCATTAGAAGTAGCTGCATATTCCAACTTCAAATGCATGTATACATACTTATATACATATATGCATGAATACATAAAATTAAAGGAGACAAATGATGAATTTCTTAATACAAAAAGCCTTTAATCTATAGTTCAAACTTCCAAGAGCAGGATAAAGTACATTAAAAATAATTTAAGGAAGAGTTTGATAGATGTTTGCAGACAAAATCTTTTGTTGTGTGATGTAATCACAAACCCCAAAGATATTTTTAATCTAAAAGATCTTTCAAGTTTTCCCCCAGTCTTTAAATGTCCTGAAGGGTTTTATTACATCATATTAAAGGCACTTGATTTCACTTTTTAAGAAATCATAATTTATTAAGTACACCTAAGAAGTAACTGCACAATGCAGACTGAAATACTGCTCTGTTGTGCTCTCTGGCTTCATGATTCATTCATTTTTACCCCTTCTCTTAAGTCATTTGAGTGCTGGTATCTCAAGCTCTAAAATTCATGCATAAAATGGGTGGAAAGAATACAAATGTTTCACTGGAGCCAGACTTGGGCCAGGGCAGTTGCTGTCAATAAGATGAGGTTGAATGAAATGCATTGACAGTGTGGTGAGGGAAGAGGCAGTCTTCATTGCTGCAGAGCCCAGGAATACCCTACCTTAAGGGAAAAGCATTAGTTTTTATGCTCACCAACACAGTGGCCTGTCATTTCACTGAAATATACCTACAGCATCAGGTAACCATTTGCTGTTGAAGCAACCTTATGCCTGTGTGTATGTGTGTGTGCAAATGTGCAGCTACCCAAATATCTAATATACAGAGCATTTTCATAGACACGCACATGTGTAAGAAATATACTTACATATATAAATAAATCTGTGATATGTAATATTGTGACTTGGTATCATTTAGAGACTTTTGTTCTTTTTTGCTGTAAAATGAGGGATTTGGAGGTAAATTTTAAATAAAAAGAAAACAAAATCCATTGATAACATAACTAAGGTAAGCACAGAAATTCATAGGGAATAATTATTATATATGTGTGTATCAAATATCATTTTCCTTTGTATGTTATTGTTATAGTCCATTTGGAAGTATTTTGATGTAATACTAAATTATGTATTTATATCATTAAATATTGCACAGGAGATCACTTTTTTACCTAAATACTTAAATTTTCATGCAAATTTTATTTTGCTTACTTTTTCAGAAGAATGCTTTATCCTTTATAAAATGGAAAAAAAAATCCCATTGTAATACAGTTACAGTTCTATGATCTTTTCGGAGTCATCCTTCACTCCATAGTGACCACACAACCTGAAGAACCGTCCTTAACAGCGTGGCTGATTGTCTGGGAAGCTCAGGATCAGTCTCTTAGAGACAGGAAAATACATGCTCCCATTTTTTTTTCTACCAACTGTAAATGATTCCTTATTCTTTGCTCCACAGAACATCCGATGTGGTGCCCAATCAGCTGAAAAAATCTGCACAGACGTCATTAGTTCTGTGTGAGTGTGTGTGTGTGTGTGTGTGTGAGAGAGAGAGAGAGAGAGTGAGAGGGGACTGCAGCTGCTTTGCCGCGTGCCGAGTGGAGTCTCCATTAGGGCAGCTCTATTGATTTCTGATTCACACTGCAGCAACAGGGCTGGAGTGCAGGGGGAAAAATCACATCTCAGAAATAGGAATTACTAAAGGCAAATATAGAGATAGATATATAGATATTCTTCTCATAAAAATAAAATCATGCATCTGTTACCAAAATGAACCCAAAAGGGGGAATCTAGACAACAAAATTGACAGTTTACTTATAATCTACAGTACAATGTATAGGAAGAGTATAGTATAAGCAATTAAGAAATACTCATGTTTCTAATATCTAAGCCATTTTTCATGAGAGTTGGGGGTCGAATTTCCAGAATGCCTTCCAAAAAGATCCCTGAAAATTTTCACATAGATATTTAAACCACAGTGTATTTGAGGGTGGTCTTAAACTATACCTGGTCATTTGGAAAAACTTTCAAGATTTATTTTTAATAAATATTGTCAGATTATTGCATCAGTTAGTCAGCTTTCATTTTTCTATTTTTAATATCTTGTGTTGCATAATATCTAGGCTACAGTAGCAGGCTGGTTGCAAATGCTTGTAACAAAAATAGGCTTTTTCATAGGCTGCATTTCAGCATGTCCAACTGTGAGTATGTGAAGCAGAGAGAGTTCTCTTGAGGTCTGTTGCCTAGGATTTGGTTAGAAATTATTGTATCTGGGGTGTAAAAATGTTGCCTTGGTCTTTTAGGCAGCTTGAGTTTATAACTGGCCCCTCTACTCCAAGACTAATCACTGCGCATCCCCACCCGAACCCTACTCCCAAAAGAAAGACTGAAGTAGTTCAGTTTTACCATAATAGCGTTGTTAGATGGACGGTCTATGTGTGAGCAGCAGAAAATCAGAAGAATCAGATAATTCACTCCCATCTCCCCCATCTCACATATACACATACATGAACACACATACATATGCCAGCCCCAGGAGGTTAAGGGGAAAGAGGGTGATACCTTTTTAAAAAACGAAAAGCAGTAAGCCATTATTAGCAAGAGCTATATTGAGCATGCTTGCCAGACAGGCTGCAAAGCTCAGCTCCAGTTCCGCCCAGACATGTGCCTTGCCATTTTCATTTTAATCAGTCTGCTCAGGATGGCTGCTGATTCATTTTGCAGGATGTCCCCCTGGGAACCAAGGTGGAAGCCTGAGGCGAGCTGCTATTGCATCAATGCAGCACACCACATCAGAGAGAGAGAGTGAGGGAGAAAGAGGGGAAGGAAGAAGAAAAGACTTCAGCCAGCACACCATATTTCAAATTTCAGTATGTCTATTTAAAAGAGCCTTCATGAGCCCAAGTCCATTACATCAAATATAATGCAAGGAAAAGAAAAAATAAAATAAAAATGTCACCTTGTCATTTAATTATCCATTCCTTCCCCCCTTCCCTTCCACCCCCAATTCCACAGAGTGGCTTGAAATTCTAGTATTCTGCGTGAACACTGTAAAACACAATGTATATATTTTTTATTTACCTGATAACTAGCTGGGGCGGTATACCTGATTTAGCTGGAGACTTTGATTTGTAGGATTGACAACCTTATTATGCAGTGAGCTTATTATTGATATTATTCTGCTCTCGGTTGCCATGGCCACCTTGTGAGAGACATTCAATTTTCTCTCTTCCATCATCATTATCTATGAGGCCATCTGTTGTGGAAAATGAATTCAGCCTCATTTGCATGACTGATAAGCAATTTTTTTTTTATCTATTTAACAGAAGGTCATATGCCGGGGATTTGGAGCTCGTGAAAAAAATGTGGAAAAAAAAGCATATCGAGAGGATGAGTGGGAGTGCGTGCATTAGGCGATGTATGTGGAAGTAAAACAGATCCCTTAGGCCTGCGAGCCTATCGCGCTGCATTTGTCATTCCTGCCCGGGCGACATTTTTTTTTTCCCCTAAGCTTCTGCACACTAAACAGAGTGAGAGAGCTTTTCCCTGCAGTCTTCTTGAAGCCCCCCTGATTTTTGCTCCGTGTTGGTGGGTGTCTTTTAAGATTTTTTTTTAATCCCTGGAATATGGGGTATAATATCAATATTCACTGAAGAAAACAACCTTTTCTGCGTCTCGGTGGTATGCTCGTTCCTCATCCTTTCAAACTTGTTGTGGAACAGGGTGTTCTTTTCCTTCTGGTATTTTGAGCCAGTGCAGTTACCATAATTGCACTTGTCTTTAACTTGTGAGCGGTTGTGGTGATGTTGTGAGGTACGTGATATTCATTAGGTTAATTCTTTGGGCTTTAGTGGACAGGAGCTGTTTTACCGGAGCTCAAGGGCTTATGCTGCAATGCCCATTGTTTGTTCATTTTTAAAGTTATTTTTATAGTATGGCTGGTAGTTGAAATGTTCCTGGGCTAGACAGGGTTTATAATGCACAGAAGTCTGTCTTTAAAGCAAAATGAGTATTAGGTTGCATGCCTTTACTGTGATGTTGTTTATATAAACTTGCTGCATGTACAGTACTTGAATAATATGAGAATACTGAAACAGAAACTTCTCAGAGACTTTACTGGATTACTTTGTATTACAAATAATGAAGATCATTTTAAACAAAGGCTGCTAAAAATATTAGATATTTTAGGTATTCCTGATGTAATTTAATACTTGCATATTGATAGAAAAATTGATTTGTATTAATTTAACTGTGAGACTCAAATAAAGATTATTAGCCATAGCCTAAATGTTTAAAGTTATAGTAATGAAACTATTTAATTTATAACAGAAACATGCCTTTTGATGCCATTAAATGAAATTAAAAGTTCAAACTCTATTCTTCAGCTTCAATATAGATCACAATATGGTAATATATATATATATATATATATATACAGATATTCATTTAATAGTTAGCTATATAAAACATAGAAAAGAGATTTTAAATTTGGTACTTATTTAACCATGAAAAATTTTTGCACCACTGAAACTATGTGATCTATAGAATGTTTAGCTTATTTATTTTCTTGCAGTAAAAATATTTTTCAAACTAAGGGTTTTTGTGTTCAGATGTTTATATTTTTTACTAAACAAGATTAACTTCACAGACAGAAAGCCCTACTACCACCACTCTTATGAGCATAAGGGGATTTTTTTTTTAATTGTGAAACTTCATAAAAGTCATGTAGCTTTTAAATCATAAATAAAGACATATCTTTCATATAGATAAAAAATATTTTAAAAATTATAAAGTTTCTGCACAACATTTCTTTTTGAAAAGTAATATATTCCATTCCTATGAGTTATTACCATTCAAGAACTTTGATTCCAAAGTGTTGATTATATATTATAAATAGCAGTAAGTGATACATTCCAGAAAAAAAGAAAGTTTTCTTTTCTAATTTACTTAAAGGAAAGTATGATTCTATCACCTGTAGTACAATATGTCAATTGGTTTAAATCCTCCTTAAAGTTCTACTATAATAGTAAGTTTTCTCCATTAGGGAATTAGAACTTTGTTGATATATTTGAATGATAGCATTTCACTTGCTGGCACTTTTTAAACTCTTGTCACACTATCATAGACTTCTTATGAACATAGCAGTTGTTATATAATCCTTCCTTTTTTAATCAGCCATTTTTTAATATTTTAGCTCGAGTTTTATAGAAATAAATTCATTTTCAATTTAATTTCACACTTGAAAAGTTCAAAACAATAAAATCTTGATAGTTTACAAAGATTATTTAAAGTGACATTAGTTTTCTCAGAGGACCATAGTTTAAGCATCAGTTATATGATACCTAGATCTATATTACAATATGAAGGGCTACGCTGTTACCTTTTGTTTAGTAGACATAATCTTAGGATTTCTGAAGTGAAATTGTCAACTTCTGCAAAGCCTAGGTGATATCACGGTTGATTCTTCCTGCCCTCTGCCACCCTCCCCCCCAAAAAAGTTAATTACCAATCTTGGTTGGATTCTTCCTTGCTTCCCTGACATTTGACTGCTGTTAATTCACTGATTAATCTCATTAATGTGATTATAGTAGGATTTGGAGTTGGCTGCCATTGTTCTGTAGACAGTGCTATTCAGCCTGAGCACTTGCCATCTCATTCAGTTTTGCTGTGATTTTTCAAAGGCTGGTTGAGTGAGCTATTGTGAGAGAGGTTTCTCTGCCTTTCCCTTTCAGCACCAGGAGCTGTCCGCTGCTGATAGCAATTACATTCAGCAGTGACTGACTTCCTACCAGTTTACTGGCAATGTGAAAATAGCTCACTTTCATCACCTTAGTGATTGTGCTCCTCCAGGTAGAAGTAGGAGAAGGTTTTATGGTCAAAATATGATGTATGGAAAGTGGTGACACCACAGATATCTAATCTCTGCCATTACATTAATGTTTTATCTTATTTTTTTAAGTCAAACTAATGAATTCATTAAAAATGACTTGTCTATGTATAATTGTGAGTTGAAAAACTATAAACACTCTTTGGCATGTTTTTCAAATGGAAAATTTCCATCCAAATATAAGTAATTATTAATATAATTTCATTGGTTAATAGATGAACCAGGATTATCTGATTTTACAGTAAGGCAAAAAGTAGAGGAGACACATAAAATTCAACTTAAAGTTAAACGTGCATCCTCCAGCAGAATTTATACTAATTTCATAATTTAAAGCCTAATAATTTGTGACCATGTATGAGTGTTGTACAAATATTCCTAAGGAAATATGAATGCATAGCCTTCTTTTAGATTATAAAAATAGTATAAACATGATTTCAGAAATAAGTAGATATGTTCAGAGAGTGAGCCTTTTCATATGTACTGCATTAATTGTTTCTTTCTGTCCTATTTTTAGATCGATTTATTTATTTATTTTCTATTCTCTTAGAATAGTTATATCTCATACTTACTTTGAATATATACAATTATTTCACTGTCTAATGTTTGTATCAGTTTTCTATGCAAACTTTCTACAGATTAAGGAAAAGAAATGTTATTTTTCAGTTTCAAAGCTTTGAAAATTTTCTTTTCATTAAAATGGTACTTAAAACTCAAACTTAGATTTCATAATCTCATAATTGTCTCATTTGCTTTGAAAAATACCATACATATGTGACACGAAACTCAATGACTTCTCAGGAAAAGTTCATTTTATTGAATAACTATTTTCAAAATCACATGTATAAACTAGATACCCAACTTCACCTATAAGCCAATATAATTTGAGGGAGAAGCATTGTTTTAAAAATACATACTATCATCTAATAACTATTGTTTACTTATTTAGTGGATACATTTTTAACGTCAAACAACTTAAAGTTTTATTTACCTTTAAATATTTTATGTTAAAAATCTACGAAGTAGAGTAGAAAGGAATTATAAGATGCTGTTTGGCAATGACCGCTAGGCTCTACAGTTGTTTGGCTCAGCTGTGTGTCCCCTTTAGTTTAGGACCATAATTTCCAATCAGATGCATCCAGTACTTTGCCATAAAGTCTACTTTGCTGCAAAGTCTCACCAGAACTCTGTCCAGGAAGAAAATTAATGATAGATTCAGAAAAAGATATTCAGTTTAGCTAAATTCTTCTACTTAAATTACCCTATATTAAATTTAATTGAAATAGCATTATGGATTTTCTTGTTTCAAGTTTTTAAGAGCCCTTTTCATAAACATTTCCTCTGTTTTTAAAAAAAAATCAGGTAGCATGCCTCAGAAAGGGGAAATAGAGACTTAACTTGAACAAAGATTTGAAAATGATTAACATTAATAAAGATAGTCTTATTAAGTTTCATCATGCTTGATTCTCCACCCACTATATTATACCTGATATGTATCTATACTTATTCCAAACTGAACTTAAACAATAAAGAAATAAAGATACCACAAACTTTAAGAAGGAAATATGTATAGGTTTTATGCAGAGGGAGATATATCATATCTAAACAATATATATCTAAAAAATATTCTAAATTGACATATCCTACACTTAAAATACTTCTTATAAGGAACCCAACTTGTATTAAGAAATAATACTAAGCAGTCTACTTTTATAGTAATTTATTGTGTGATTTTTTTGACACCAGATATTTTAAGGCAAAAGCTGTATATTTTTTTCCATTAGTAGACTATGTTTCAAGGCAATGTGTTTGGAGTATGCTTTTTGTCCTCTCTGCTTTCTTCTCTCTCTCTCTCTCTCTCTCTCTCTCTCTCTCTCTCTCTCTCTCTCTCTCTCTCTCTCTCTCTCTCTCTCTCTCTCTCTCCTCTCTCTCCCTCTCCCAGTCTCTCCCTCTCTCTCCTCTCTCTCCTTCTCTTTCCTTTCTTCTCCCTCTTGCCTTCTCTCCCTTTTTTCTCTCTCTTCTCTTTCTATTTCTTATCTTCTCTCTTTTTAACTCTGGCCTTATTTGTCTCTTTTTGCCTCTCTCTTATCTCTGTGTGTTTCACACCTGCATTGTTCAAGCATACATGATGATTTTTCTATGCATATTTCCACAAGGAGACTGTTTTAAGCTTTGACATCATAATGAGTCCTCAGGGTATCTGTAGAAATAATCAGAGATGGCAGAGAAAATATAAGTCAGGTGTTATAAAACTAGAAAGAAAGCATAAATGTGTATTTATTGTATGAAACAATACTGATAAACATTGCCATATTCGGCTGTTCTGATGGGAAAATTTTTTCCAAAATGCATCTGTTTTTTTAAAAAAAAAATAAAACAACAACCCTACTCCCCACGTGGCGATTATCGGAAAAGTTGGGAGGGGGAAGGAAAATATTTTAGTTTAACTGTGAGGAGTATCGCAAAATGAGAAGACTCAGGATGTTTTAGGATATTCTCTTATGCTTTTCTTGATTTCAGACTGCAGTGATTTCTGGTAGGGCTAGATGGGAAGGGAATTGTAACCTCTGTAGTACCCAGTATGTCTGGTCTCAACACGTCAGGCAAGAGGAATTACCTTTGAGAGGTAGAATAAGGTGTTCTTGTTAACTTACTACTTTTGTGTCGGTCCTCCCCACGGAAACCACACTCAGCATTGTCTTCTGTGGAAAACCTGCAGTGTTTTATCACGACTGGTGGTTCTGCCTTAGACTATCACTGTAGACACTGAGCTAACAGAGTGAAGACTCTAGAGGATAGAGGTTAGAAGAATGGAAATATATAGGGAAATGCAATCAACACGTGTGATGCTTTCTTTATGGCAAAAATAGCTCAGTGTGTATGGAGAGGTAGACTGCTAATCGGGATTTTGTTGGCTAGTCACCAGCTCTTCTACAAAAAGGTACCTGTTTCCTTTCATTTTAGAGGTTAAATATGATTTTTAATTTTGCCTGGTTGTTGCAACTCCTAGCTCTTCAGAATGATTTCAAATGTTCTGTGAGTCCTTCCACAGATATTGTTTCCTTGCATGCCTGACTATCTTCAGTTTTCATTACAAATCAGGATACTTCTTAAAATCGCATGGTTTAGTATACAAACGAGCCAACAATGGAGCCTTCTTTAGTACAATACCATTGTGGGGTACAAGATATGTCTGCATGCTGCCAGGACTTGTTAAACATGAGTCTGTGTATGAAAGGCTAGTTTCCACGGAGGAGGGGTGGGGAGGTGTTTAAGTCGCCTTTATGATTTAATGCAGCCTTTCATAGTGGTGAGTGCTATAGCAGAGAGATTTGGAAAGAGTCGAATGGTATAGTTACCGCCAAAGTAAAAAAAAAGCATTTATTGCTTGTCTCAAGAAGCCATTTATAAAATCAACACTTTTTTTTTTTTACTGGGAAAATGCTAATGAAAGTCATATGTTTATGTTCTCTTTTGTATTTTAAAAAATTTATTAGGTCTTGTCTTTCCAGAGGAAAGTTTTCCTAAATTTTTCTTCAAACAACACTAAAAGGTTGATAATGCTTAACTTTCTTAGATTAATACTTGCATGCTTTTCGTTTTAAAAGAAAAAGATAAATGAAGCTCAGAATGAAGCAGAATATAGTGTTGTTGGCAACCAGAAAGAGATTTTAAGAATCAGTTGTAGTTAACTCTTCCGAAACTGTTTTCTCATTTTAAGAAGCAGCGAAGGAGGTTTAGGAACCTCTTGTTTTATTTTGATGTTAAGCAGCAGTACCGTTTAAAATATTGTACGTTCAGCTGACTTTTGTGAGGTTTCTTTGGCCACAGCATGAATTTACCATAACATGAATGATAGAGGGGATATCTGTAGATATATTACCTAGCCGGTAGCTGTTAGCAGCCTGACTCTGGTATTTACAGTTCTCATCTATTACATTAAATACAGCACTGCACATGATACACATTCTGCTCTAGAGATTTAGGGGCCTGTGGGTACAATGTAAGAAGCATACAGCATACATTCCCAATCTTGTCTGACTGTGTTGCAAGCTTAATAAACAGGAAGGTTAGAAATTATTGGTTTAATCCACAGCTATAGCTTAAAAAATACCTAGCTCAGCGATGAAGTTCTCCCACATATTAGGATTTAGGGAAGTGGATATGTTTTGTATTGCTTAAAGGATGCAGCCTGAGACAGGGTAAGTCAGCAATATGCTACTGATTTTATTCTGCTGCAGTGATGTGGTCTCTAAGGGAACTTGTGCTTGATGCATATAACCCAGGCAGGTTTTTTGCAGCCTATCGCCTGTCTGTCTGCTGCTTTTAAATGGAGGCTACCCTTGATCCATCAAGCAGCGCGCTGCACGCATGCCCATCTTTTCTGTCGTTTAGTGGTGTCAACTTATTAATTTCCATCTTTGACTTCAGCCCTGTTAGTTTCCTGTCTAAAAGCATTATGACTTTTGTCCATGTGGCAAAATAATTAGCATACAGATGAGAAGTGGTCCCGTGTCTGAGCGCCGATAGAAAGAGAAGATGTGCAGTGAAAAGTTGATTGGATGAATGGAGAACAAATGGTGGGCGTTCAAAAGCATTAGAAGAGTTTTGTAGTCGTGAAGCAGGTTTGTAAATTTTCTGGGTGAATCTCTAAGATGGAAGGCAGGGGTGGCTGCTGTTGGAATGATTGCTTGTCAGACTCTGCCCTATCTGAAGGTGCCAAATTGGACTGCAGGAGGAGATAATTCATTTGGACTACTTTGTTTTGCAGTTCTTCAGGTTTCTCCTTGATATTCTCTCAAGGTAAATATGTCCTGCTCTCCCTGTTGTTTCCTTAGTGTTTGCTACTCTTCCCAAAGTGGAGCAAAGTTCAACTGCTTATGGTCAGTAACAAAAGAATACGCATTTGCTGCCGGGTTGAGGTAGCTGCTTCATTCATCTTCCTGTGCATATGTCTGAAGTGAAAATTAACTGTTTAGTGATTATTGTTTTCAGAAAATTGCAGCAGCCATTATTAAATGTGTTTAATTAATATTTTCTGAAACAGTGTATCCAGACCAGCAAGATTAGCAAATGTTGTTTCAATTAAAGCCCAGACATAATTAGTTTTGATTGGTATATATTTTTCCTAGCTGGAAGAAGATTTTAGCTAATTTTGCTAGCAACCTAGTAGAGATTGAAGTTTCTTTTGATCTGTAGAATCTGCCAATTAGAAATATAAAAATTAGCACAAACTCTGGTACTCTTAGGTATTTTAAGAAAAAAGAGAGATTATTTTTACAAATCAGTCTTCTGAAGATTTTATTGGAGAGTAGCAAAAAAGCGTGCTGGAATTTTAATTTTCTATTGTGACACATTTTTTCTTATATAATTCTATGACTGTAGTACTGCAATATGGGTGTTTTAATATTTGGCTAAATATACTCCCGTCTCCGGGAATTCACTGATAAATAGTTCTATCCGTCTTAATAATTTTTACTCTCTTTAAAAGGTAAGGTTTTCATTTTAACTGGCCTAGTTAATTCGTCTGCTTTTAAGGTAGAACTTAAGGAGAAAATATTATCATTTAGATGTCTTTTATAGTTTCTGAATATTGAACATCACAAGTGATTTTTATTTTGCTTTGTTTTGAGGCTTTCTAAAGAGTTACTTTACTTGAGATGTTTGCTCTAGACAATGAAACTGAATATTTGATAGAAAACACAACTTTTTTTGTTTTTCCTTAGTTAAAAAAATACATATTTCAAAAAAGGAATAAAACTACTTTCAATGAACCAAAACCTCAAACACAACATATTGCAAAACATATTAACCCTTCATATGGCACTGCTGACACTTTGTTTTGATCATTTCTCCCCTCATGCTTCAAGTTCTTGAGCACTCACATTGAGCTTCTTTACATAATAAGTGAATTCTCTATTTTTTAATCAATGCATATATCTATATATAAATACATGCACATATAATGAATCAAATCTTTTTATATTTCATTGTCAAATTCGCTGGTAAACTAGAAAGAGAAAATAATTGAGTTTTTTAAAAATTTTCATCCAAACAGTATTAAATATCACATTGATCTCTAACAGATTCAGAGGTCTTACCTACAGAAGAGTAATGATTGTTATTTTCCACCGCTATATTTCATTTTAGAGTTGAGCCAAGTTTTATATAATTAAAATGACTCCGTTTAGTTTTATGTTAGTGCATAACTTTTTTGAGGGCAAAAATCAGCTTTCAGTTTTTAACCTCAGTGTGTCCATCCGAAAACAGAAGAAGGAAATATCTGAGCATTACCTAGCCACAATTCTTTCTTTGTGCTTGGCTGCCTTTTAGAGGAAATTACAGTTTTTTGTTTTGTTTTTATTTTTAAGGGACCAAAATTATATCATATTAGCTTCCAGTTAGTAGAGTTGCTTCGTGCCACTTTCTGTCACATTAGTGCTCAGGCACTGTTGAGTTAAGAAGGGCTTATATTCAAAGACAATGAAAAGTCCCAGAGCTAGAAGTGTGGGCATGTGATCCTCATTGGGCTGACAGAAAATGTGATTTCTAAGGGACTTTTCTTTTTTCAGTTTGGCCCTTAGGTTGAGTATCAACTTTAGAAAGAAAAGCATCCTTTCATAGCAGATTTTCTGAGCAATCAATGAGATTTCAAATATTAGAGCACTCTGAATTAACTGCTCTGTGTGGGGAGTGGTGGTTGGTATATAGGGCGTATGTTATCTCAGTAAGATCTGTTCTGTCATGGATGCTACATATTCCATTGCTTTAGCAGTGTTCCCAGTGATTATTAATTCAATATTTGTAATCATTTTTCTTTCAAATTTTTGTTTGACCTTATTTTCCTTAGAATTCTCTACTATGATATATTTTAGCACTCAGGAGTAGTACAATTATCTTTTCAATGCTTTTGTGAATGCACGAATATATGTATTTTTTTTAACTATCAAGATGAAAATATAGTGTACAAGGTGACAATATTTAAGCCATTGGGCTAATATGTGTACTATGTAAATCTGCTTTAGATATCATTATATAAATATTGCAATCATTAATACAGTTGAAAGGAACTTTGGCTTAATGCTATATACTGACTGCCTTCTACTAAAATCCAAATACCTACATGCTATTCTAGATTGTTTTAAATAAAATTACCTTGAGAATATTGGATTTTTGCTTGAGAAACTTTCAAGTGTGAAATGTCAGGCATAGGTCTCCAAACAACTCATCAGTTAATAATTAATGGCGGGGAGACTCCTTTTAGTACATGGACACAAATTTTCATAACAGGATTTTTAGCTCAGCCACTGGTTAGAGAAGCACCTTCTTGCCATTATCTCAGCCTAGCATCAGAACAGTGTATTTTCCTGAAACTCAATAGAATAGTTTTTTGTTTGTTTGTTTGCTTGTTTGTCTTTAAGTCAGCATTTCCTCTCAATACCAGGGGTATTTCACTGGACCCTGATACAATGAACACTTCTTCAAGGCTGACTTGAAATCTGGTCCAATCGGCCCTCTCTTGTACATATATTCCACTAGTCTGTGCCATCTGAACAGAAGCTAAAAACACAGAATTGTCGCCATGGAACAATGCTAGCCAGACTGGTTGTGGAAATAATCAAGGCTGGAGGGCACCCCATAGAGAGCCATCAAATCAAGTCTGCTCTGGAAGTGTCTGGTAGGTTGTGAACATTCAGAAATCAATGTTGCATCTGCTAGCGGACCCTCTGGTTCCCTGAAACTCCCACCTGCCTAATGCATCTGGGCAAGAGCTTTTCAGAAACCAGTTTCCTTCAGGATAAATTTAATCTGTCTTGAGGGCCAGGCACAAGCAAATTGATTCTATCTCTGCATCAGGAAAACTCATAAACATCTGTAAGATCACAGATTTTCAACAACCTCAAAAATTAGGGGATGCTATTTTGTGATGTATTTGAAGCCTCCTCCTTTCATACCTCATGCCAGCATGGCATTTTTTAATTAGGAAGTTGATTAAAAAGGGCATGGTATACCACGGATGTATGGTCCTTTGGCTCCTATCCAGCTGTTTGTTGTCTGGGTCATGGAAAGTATTGCTCATCACCAGTTGCAGGAATGGAGAAGAAATCATTACAAGGCTGGGGGATGGCAAGAAAAAGGAATTGTCCTGGTGTCTATGCTAATGGCAGTTGGTTGGACTTTCATCTGTATGAGCCTTTTCTGCAGACAGACTTGCTGGCTTCCTTCGTGAAACAGTAATCACTTGTACTTTGTAAATAACTTGGGTACATAGAGTAACTGCATGTGCTACACAGAGATATTAGATAGTTTTGATTTTTCAATAGACAATATGCGGGGCCATAATTGTTTCTGGATTCAAATTATTTCTGACCTTATAACCCTTAGTTTTGGAGTGAATGGTGAGAGATACCAGAATAGTGCTGTGTTGTTTATCTTCGAGAGTGACTGGTTTGGTTTTTACTTTTTTTTTTTTTCCTAAGGGAAATTCCTTTCCTCACTGGCTCTTTTTAGGACTCAGAGTATATTATCAGAGGCATAAAATTTTATGCCTAATTGTAGTGTTCCTATGGCTAATGTGGTGTGAATAAGTACCATGTTATGAATTTAACCCTGTCTATCCCTCTCATTGTATGAGCACTTTCCCAAGTCCAATTTTACAAAAGAAAGTCAAATGAAACACCCACCAATGAGCTTTGACAAACTGCTGACATGGGGACAGCAGAGGGCAGATGCTCTGGGGCTTTTGCATTTAACTCTAGGGAGATGGTTCAAGGTTAAAGATCAGGGAATTATCTTTTCACCCCAGTGAGGTTTTTCAGCTGCTGGGCTAGCGATTCTCTCTTTTGTTCTCCTTCCTTCTGACCCTACTTGCAAATTTATTAATTATTTTTAGACTCTGCATTTTAAAAGAGTTTGGTGACAGGAATAGCTGGAATCAGCAACAATAGTGGGCAGGTTAGGGCTTCCACTCACCATTTGCTCCTGGATGAAAAACATCAAAGTTAAAGCTGAAGATTAAAGGTATGACTTTTCAAACCAGTTCCTCCCTTTATTCTTAGCACTGTTAATTACACAACTCATACAGCACACATTTAACTGAGTACCTACTGTGTGCAGAGACACCAGGAACAGAACCAGTTAAGATAAATTCTTGCCCCACATGTCAATAAATAGAGATAGATGAAGATAGACAGATAAAGCTATATCCAAATTTCCGATAAAGGCTAGTCACAAATATTTCAAGATTTACTTTTTCTTGAACATATTTTTAATTAGATTAAGCCACTTTTTCTGACTTAAGTAAAACATTGATGACCCTTTCTCGGGTGACTCATACTTCAGGGATCCAGGTGATCATGCTGAAAATTAGTACACCATTGCACAGCGGTGTCTATTCATATTTCTTTACTTAATTAAATATCTGATTTGTGTTTATTGCGTTCCTATAAACTCTAAACCTCTTGATGGTTCTAGATAACTGGGTCCTCATTTTTCATGGTTTTTGTGTATAACTTAGCCATCCCCTATTGTATGCAGAGTGAGAATTGAAACAAGCCTTTGCTTACCTGAGAATGAATGAAACAGTAAATAAAATGCTATTTTAAGGAAAGAGCGTCGGTAAATGTCAGCTGTCTGTTTTGCAATTTCTGAACTGCAATTTTAAAGCTGTTGATCCCAGATATCAACAACAGAGTATTTGGATACAGCATGGTTAAACCTTAGATTCACTGATTCACCTTCCAAGCAAACAGGAAGATTGCTCGGTTCATGCTCACTCATCTCTGACTTGGGACTGTGACATAAGCAATTCTGCCAAGGGGCCAGCCAGCTGGAGGAGACGGCAGAATTGGTCAGTCACCCGCTTGCCATTGGCTGAAGAGGCATCAAAGGACAAGGAGAGGAGAATTCAAATTAGAAATTGGCCATGCATTTCAGACTATTCAGATGACTCTATATGCCATCTCCAATGAGTCTGACTTGACTAAACATACCTGCCTGTTCAGAATTAAGATTTTTGCACATTTTTCCTGCAAAAGAAAGGTTAGAATTCTTTCAGTGCCTGGAAATCTAAGTGGCTCAGACATCAAAAAGCCACATGTCTTTGCTTAAAACAGAAGCCCAAGTTACAACAAGTGAGAAATGTTGGTCAATGCTAGGCATTTGTGTAAAACAGAAAGAAAATCTTTAATAATTTGCTGAGACAAATTTCAGGTCAATTTATTATTTGCTCTTTGGTTAACATGGCACATTTGGTACTGAAATAACATTTGGAATTTTCCGCTGAAAATATCTTTTTGCAGTTCTTTTCATAGTCTTGAGAACAAGAATGGAGGTAGTTTCACCACCCAAATGTTTTTTAGCTAATATGCAGTTACTGGGATTTTGTTAGCTCAAAAACAATCCTTTTCCCTAAGAGACCCACATCCACAGTGCAAGCCAGGAAATGTTGTGATCTGTTCTCCAGGGATAAGTTAATACACCTGTTTACAAATGGGCTGAGCCACCTGTTCACCTAGTTTGAACGTTAATGATCAAAACAGTATCTGATCAAAGGGGTTAGAATGACTGGAAAGACGATAAAATATTTGAGATAAAAGGTAACTCCTCATTTTTTTAGCACATGACATTCCAATATGTGTTTTTTAAATTTCAGATAACTTAGAAAATATGCTCAGCCTGTGATAAATATTCCAAATTACAAATATCAAGATTCCAGGGGTTAGATGCTAAATGCATGTAAGGAGTATCATAAACAATGACATTTTATATTTGGTGCTTTACATTTTCAAAATTCAATATATGCAGCTGAAAAACCCAAATGTCTTTGCTTCAAAGGAATTGCTGCAAGTTGCAAGATGATGATCAGGTGTTTACATAAGAAAAATGGGTCTCTATTTGAAAAGAGAAGTCAAAGCAGTACTTCCACACTTCTCTTCCTACCTCCTATATGACTCCTTCCCTAACTCATCCTTTCTTCCTGTACTTATTCTCCATGGCTGGGGAACATGTTGTTTTGACGCACATGACACCACTGAATCTTTCAGGTGGCATTACCATCCCTATTTGCTCCTACTCCTGGATTTTCATTTAAGGGCAGAGTCATGAAGACCCATCAAGGAATTGTTTTTCAGAGTTTTTGGCCTCTTCTGAGCAATCAGAAATGCTCTGCCTGGTTGGGTTATGTCAGCCAGATTGCACATGAGCCAAAAGTTTCTGAGTCATTCTCCATATATTAAAAATGACCAATGATGCTGGGGTACTTCTCTTTTTCATTAACTTCTAGGAAGAGACTCTTACCTAATATTAAACATTTCAGTTGCTATTTTTTTCTTTTTTTACCTTTTAATTTTCCAAGTGGAATTTTTCCATATAGCTGACCTAGACAATGATACAGAGATTACGTGAAATAGTCCAAGTTTAGAAGACCTTAATCTTATCTTAGTTCAGCTCTCCTTATAATTTGGTGATGACTTTGGGCAAGCCATTTCAATCTTTCATATCTCAGTGAGCGTATTTAAAATGAGGGATTTGGGCTCCATAGTTTTAAAAATTCTTCCAGTTCTAATATTATATGATTCTGTGTTTTTTTGCATCTCATGCAAGAAATGCTATGAAAAGGTGTTACTGTATAAAGGTGGAGTAGAACCAATGACTTTTAAGATCCATCCTACTTATTCCTTTTAGTTGTTATTTGGAGAGAAATGTAAAGAATGCAAATATAACACCCAACACCCAACAAAACGGAGTATTCAGAGTGAATGCCATTCTTTGATTGATGGGATGTGATTCAGGATTACTAAAGTCAGCAGATGACATGCAATTCATATCATCAGTAACTTCCTGATCATGTAGAAAAATCACTTTACTGTGTGGAACCCAGACAACTGAAACTGATAGCTGACACCCAACTTTCTCTTAAATTATTTTCTCTGTTAATTTTATTTATTTTATGACTACACTTTTATTTTACTTCAGGCAATTATACCACAATGGCAACTATGTGTTGTGAGTTTCCCTGATGGAAATCACATCTGGCTGTATTATTACTGCTTTGCTTCTTTTGATGCAATCTGACTACTATGGGTATTGTTAACTTATCATGATGTATGTAAATAAAATATATATAATTAATATGACTCGGCTTGATACATACAGAAATATTCTATTGAATCTTTAATGTCTTACTTTTATTTTGAAGAAGCAGTGTTTGGCTAGTAATAACAGCCAGGGTATGCACAGGTTAAGTAAGAACACATTTTTAGCAGTTTAAATCTATTATACAATCCATGTCCTACTTCTAGTAGCCTAGAGCAGTAGGCACCTAAAAAGGACCAATAAGAACTAATGGGTACAAATAAATACTAATTTGAGCTAGCATACCCAATGATATGTTCTTCACCAACTCAAAAAAGTGGGTTGAATATTATATTCCAAATATCACCATAAAGAAAAGAAAAGAAAAGTATCCCCCTTGTAGGAAAGAGCAACAAGACAGAGAAATCAAGAAACATATATGCAAAATTAGATACCTCTCTCTGTCAGACCTGAAATTTGGCCTTCTCACCTGAGTCAGAGAAGCCTTTCCAGGTAACTGCTACCAAGGAGGTTCTTTTGTGAAAAGTTAACTGAAGATACATTTTAATTAGTCTTTCAAGAGCTCAAAATGCTACATGTGGGACTTTTGTCTAATACCAGCAGCAATGGAGAGGTGCAGAAAAAGAGAGGTCACCAAGGACATGTGTGGGGTGAAGGAGATAGAGAAATGAAAGAACAAAAAGTGTAGAGAAAAAGAAGGTAGGGATAAAGAAAGAAAATCACAGACATTATAGATATACTTAAGATATTTCCAATTCTAATTTAAACTGTGAGAGCAAAAGAGGAGCTTGTAAAGAGGGGCCAACTAACAAATCTTAGTTTCAGGAGATCAAACATTCAGGAATGTTAAGCAACAAAGATTCACCCTCTCTCACATACAATTCTGAACTATTTATGTTTCATATTGAGAAACTAATGAAATCAGGAAAACACCATGATAGCAATAAAAATGACAGCTAAAACTTAGTTCTCAAATGCATGGCAATGGATGTTCTATTCATGGAGTCTATCATTTAAAGCCCACAAGAGTCTATAGAATTGTTATTGGTACTATTTTTTATCTCCCTGTACACGAAAAGGGTAAAAATATCATACCCATTAAAGAGTTCAGACCATAAATGTATATACTGTTTAGGAAAACAAATGAAACCCAAAAATACGAAGTTTTTTTTATACAAAATAAGAATATACTTATCCACTCTCTATATCTACAACTTTGTACTTAGTTTGGCTGGTAACAGTGGTTTTCAATAGAACAAACAATTACTAAATATCTGTGGGGCAAGCATTAAGCTAAGTAGAAGGCATAACCATCATCCTTAAATACGTCACAATCTGGTTGGAGACACAAGGCGCAAATATAGAACAGGTTAAAAAGCAAAAATCAAAAAGAGGACAGAGTGACAGTAGCTCAGCAGGCAGAATTCTCGCCTGCCATACCGGAACCCAGATTCCATTACTGGTGCCTACCCATGCAGAAATATATATATATAAAATCTTAGGAATAATAAAATCATTAGCGAAAATGTCACGTGTACCCTTGGTATTCTACCTACAATAAGAAATAGAGAAGAGTGAGCTGTTGTTTTAAATAAGGGGACCATTGGAAGGTTATTGACATGGGATTTGGGCTGGATCTTGACAATATATGTAATTTGAATGTGTAGGGAAAAGGGAGAAAGTCTCTATTGATATAAACACAGTAAATGTAATGAATGGACATGCTTTGAATTGTCATTAAAGAATGATATTTGATAGTGTGTGATTGTTCATTCTGTTACAATATCCATGGTTTGAAATGATTTTTACTGGTATTTGGGGGGTTATAAACACAAATACACAAGTGTGTGTGTGTGTGTGTGTGTGTGTGTAAAAGTTTTGTTAAAAAAGTTATGACTAGTTTGCTTTTTTAGAAGTTCCCCAAAATACATATCGTTAATTACTATGATTTAAATATATGAGGTCAAGAGGTTTATTTGTTTTTACTGAAAGACTTAGACTTTTTGTGATTCAAAAAATAACTTCATAAGATTTCTCATAAAATGATTAAACAAAAACATTTAAGAAAAATGGAAATAGCTATTTTTTCTTTGCTCTGAGAATCTCAATGTATGAATATAGACTTTTTTCACAAATGGAGATACGTTATAGAGATAAATTTAAAAGGTGCTCTATGATAGAGTAAGGGTTGGGACCCAACAAACATTGTTTATAAAATTATATATGAATATAAATAAGCCACGATTCGGGTTTCAATATGGCCTTCAAATTAGCAATAGCTTCCATTTGTGTGCTAATATAAAATTTAAAAATGAATCACAGAATGAATAGAATATCTAAAACCAAAAATATAAATAACATTTCTTAAATTTTTTTAGGGAGGAAACAAAATAATATTATTAAACTGCACCCTTTGGCACAGTTATTACAGTAGTAAATATACCCCTGATTGCAAAGGCTTCTTTAAGATCCAGCTACATAGCTTAGGACTTTTTCCTGTACTGATTTCAAGGAAAAATGACCACATTTCCAACTTCATACACAATTTTTAACATTTCAAAAAATAGTTCATTCAAACTAATTTATAAACCTAAAACATACTTAAGTAAACTCTTATTCACAATGTCAGATGTGTTGTCTGCTTTTCATCCCACTTAAATTAATAAGATATTATGTTACTGAGCTTCAGGTAATCCCAGAGATCTGATGCTTAAAAGCATTGCTATACATCACCTCCAAAGCTCAACTGAGAGCTCACATTTGAGACAACAAATTTAAAGGGCCTGCAAACCATTGGTTGAACTCAATTTTCAAAGTTCCATTTGATATAAATTGAGATATTAAAAAAGCAATGTAAGGAATTTTATCAGTTCGATTTTCCATTAAAATGTTGCTACTATGTCAAGGATACTTAGAAAAAAACTACTTCCTTCACCCTTTCTTTATTGATTTAACTTATTGACTATAGGGAATGTGGATTAGGAATCTTTAATACATATATGTTCTGAAAGGAATGTAGAAGTGTAAGTAATTTCTTCAGATTCTAAGTTCAATACTACTTCCATTCCTTTCTTTTTCTCCTCCTTGCCCAGAACACCTGTGATTTATATACTCCGCTTCATTCATTCTTTTCAAAGGCCACTCACCCGTTCTCTAATTCACCAAGCAGTCAAAGAACTTTTCTTCTCATTTTTACTACAGCCTGCTTAGGTTCTACAATCTTCTTCTTCTTTCTCGTAGCCTTATTCTGAATAGAACTTCCCAACTCCCCTTATTTCCATCCAAGAATAATAACCTTATAATAGGCTCCTCCCACATCTTTCAGATGAAATGTCCTGAGTGAAATCAACATTTCCTTCTGTCCTTGCTTTGCCTGATAGAGATTGTTCCTTTATCTCCACGGGATCCAAAAATTAAAAAAATAAAAATAAAATGGCTAATAGGATAGAAAGTAGAGGCCAAACTACTAAAAGAGCTACTTGTAGTGAAAACCCTTAGTAACCCTCCAAAGTGTTATATCCTTGCCTACATGTGCATGCAAGAGAGAAGGAAAGAGAGGGAGAGATAAACAAATTATGGACATGCTGCTTCTTGGTGGTCAAGGAAAGGAGACAACATGGTGTTGTCAGAAGTCAGAAGCAGTAGGAAAGGAGATGAGCCACATAAGTGGCACAGCAGGTTGGGAAAAGGGATGACCAGGGAGGGATATATATAATATTCCAAGTGGCTTTACAGACATGAAATATTAGCCCTTGCTTTGTAACCTTTATTCTTCCTTTTATTCCATTCTTTTCCTTAACTCCCTATTCAAATCCAATACTTAGAGATACAGCTTAAGGTAATATCTCCGCTAGTGACCTAGAACTGTAGTTTCCTCTACTATCATCCATAAATCCATAGCAGTGTTATTACCTACACAGTTTATGCTTTATCTGTATTTGGGTGCTATGACTCATATACATAACAGGCTAAGACATGGGCTAACCAAAGGACTAACTCATAAGAAAATGTATTTGCAATCCCAAACTTTTTTAACATAGCCAATTAATAAATGGAAACCGCTGCAAACTAATTTATTGGTATTTCAAAGAGATTTTTGCTGGACTGAAATGGTTAGCCATTCCTAGGTCAAAAATTCTAGTTTTTGATATAATTGTCTGCCTTGTCTAATCTTTTACGGACTGGTGCCTTAAAGCTACCCTCGAAGAATGAAGCAAAGTAGGCACACAATATGTATTTAATTGAACCGAGCTTTTAATGGGTGGAGGTAGAGGACTTAGTATGCTTCCCCATTTGTTCATGCTTCGGTCTTCTAGCAATGCAGCTCTACCCAAGAGCCAGTCCAGGCAAGTGTTTGGAGGGCCCTGGAGACCTTTCCTTTCCTCTTAATGTGCACAACTTCAGAGGGCTCCATTCACATTAACTGAACCTCAAGTGGTGGCCTGTGAAGTTCAAGACATGGTGGACTTACCCCCATTATTCAGATGATACCATCTGGTACTTCGTTTCATGAAAGACACACATTTCTAGGGCTCTCGGCTTAGATCCATCTGATATAACTTTATTGTACATCTCAAATTGGGTGTTCCTCTTCCAAAGTTACTTGAAGAGAATCAGAGGATGTTTGTTAGAAAAGGCAAAGCAGTAACCTGATCCAAGATCCTCAGTCACTTCCTTGTCTAGACGTCAGGATGTATATATAAGTTGGCCACAAACATGTGAGTGAGGTGATCTGGAGAAAACAAAATATATGGTAGATATCTTCATTATTATTCACCATCAACTTGGACTTGGCTTATGCCATCTTTCTCACTTCCTGGGTGATCTTGGTCATCAAAAATTTAAGTTCCGGGTGGGCCACGGTGACTCAGCAGGCAAGAATGCTTGCCTGCCATGCCCGACGATCCGGGTTCGATTCTCGGTGCCTGCCCATGTAAAAAAAAACTTAAGTTCCTCACTTGTCATTTGTAGTAATGAAACCATACCTTGTTGGCCATGTTCAGAGTGGGTGTCTGGAGTGACTAAAAACAAGGACTGAGAGCCTTGATGCATTATTATTATTACTATTATTATTATTATTATTGTCATTATTATTATTATGAAATCTAATGTTAGCATATCAGCATTCAGCATTAAACCAATTGGTTTGAGGTGTTTAATTGGATGGAGGAGGAAGTTTCTTACTTTTTTAGTTTATTTTTGTTCAGTTTTCATTTAGTTTTGTTTGTTGGTTAGTTCAGGGGAGGAAATTTGCTGTCAGTCCCCTTTCATCTGAAAGTTATTCGTATGATTATTCATATAATTATTCTTTCATCTCTTCCTTCAAACTACTCTTTATCATGTCAGAGATTCTGGGTTATAAGAAAATAAATCAACTGGCTTGTTGTGTTCTCAGAAATCTTATAGAGAAATAGGGAAGAGAAGGCAAGTTGATAAATAATTCGGAATTTGCTAAAAAGTGGTAATAAACTGAGTTAAGTGTTTTGATTCCACAAAGAAGGGAGAGACTAGGTCAATGGGGAGAGCATGAAAACAGTTGTATTTAAAATAGTCTTTGAAAGAAAAGTAGGATTTCGACAGATAATGATGGAGGAGGGGGAACTTTTAGGCAGCAAAAATATGATAGTAAAAATTATATGGCTTTTTTAGAGTCCATTTTGATGAGAGAATAGGGCATTTAAGAGGTGTGGTGGAAAAATAAACCTGAATCAGGTAAGAGATGGGTCATGGACAGTCATGAAAGTTACATTTAGTGAGTCTATATTTGATGAGATTACCACCTTATTTTCTAGATAATGGGGAGTTACTGAAGGTTTTTTGGGTAGTTAAGTGACAAGGCTAGAGCTATTCTTTGGGATAATTAATCTGGCAGCTAATCAGGGTCTACATACTGCCAATTCTCTCTCTAAAATAGCACTTCCAAATGTTTCATGCTTTCCGTTCCTTCTACCACTACTTTAGAGTAGACTGTCATTCTCTTTCTCCTGGACTGTTACAGTGTTCTTAAATACCACCTCCCAACCCCCACCTCCCGGAACACTTGTAAATGCCTTCTATATTCCATTTACAGATTAATTATTCCAAAGTACAGTTTTGGCATTTTCCTCCTCAAAGAATGGCAGGGTCTTCCCATTTCATACAGTAAGAAACCCAAACACTTTAACCTATTGTTCTAGGTAATTCACAAACTCTGCCTTTCACCCTTATATCATGCTAATACTGTCAGATAGTCAGTGAAAGGAGGAATTTGACCCCCATTTGCTATCCTTCTGGAAGTGTTTATGCTGTTCCTTCCAGCTGGAAAGGCTTTCCCTGGTGTCTAGGTAAACATATCCTATTCATCCTTCAAAAGCTACTGCAAGTGACATTTTTCCACAAAACCCTCCTTATTTTTTCCAGATGAAATCTAACCCTCCTCCTCTGATCTTTGATGACATATATTTTTTATTGCCGTTATCATTGTCTATTTTTTTAGTTTTTTTTTAATTGCAACTTTATCACTTCCCTTATGAGACTCTTCATGTGTTTGTATTCCTTTCACAAGTTTGGACCCAGTGGGTGCTCAGTAACTATTTGTTGAATGAATTAATGCATGCATGAATGCATAAGTCATCATTGTGTTATTTTACCTGATACCAAGTTACTTTGATGAGGAGAGATTGAATGCATAAACCTATTTAAGATTATTGCAGTGACCACTCCCAAGCTTTCTAGGGTTATTCTGATTTACTGTAAATTTATTTCTTTCAACAGTCGAGATCATCTTATATCTGTGTTATACTGGGTACATTGATATTTGGAAAATAAGTTTGTTTGGTCATTGCACAGAAAACATTTCATAAGATGCTTAGCATGCTCGGAAGTGTGTGCACTTGCTATGTTTGCTTTCTTCACTTGGAGGCTTACTGTAAACATAATGTTGCCTCTAAACTAACTGAGGAAAAATTCCATAAGTTTGATGACCAGCCTCCTATTTGAAAATCTTAACCTTCTTCACATTCATTTTACTTTATCTACTTATGTGATGAGTGTGTCCTATCTCATTCTAACCATTTG
This sequence comes from Tamandua tetradactyla, assembly GCF_023851605.1. Taxonomy (NCBI): domain Eukaryota; kingdom Metazoa; phylum Chordata; class Mammalia; order Pilosa; family Myrmecophagidae; genus Tamandua; species Tamandua tetradactyla. The sequence goes on along the minus strand of NC_135329.1, from coordinate 46,542,020 downwards.
ATACCACTTAAAAAATAAATAGTTGTGCATCTGCCACTTGAATTCAAGCAACTGAGAAAGATCCTTGAAAACTCAAACTCCTAATGCTTATTTACTGCAATCGATGTTGATGGTAAGGGAAGTCAAATTGAACTCCTGGATAGGGATTTTTTTCCCCCTTTCCTCAATTCTTCCTGTCACCTGGGTAGGAGCTAAGAAGAGGTGAAGGAGGAGCCCAGGGCACATAATTTAAGGAAGCATTCACCCCCAGGTTCCTTCCAAAGAAGCCTTTGACACTTCCTTTCTGGTTCTGAAATGCCACCATGACTAATGCTAAAAGGAAGGTGATAATTGTAGTTGTTTAAGCAGGACAGATGGACACTGGCCACTAAAGAAGTCATAGTTTTTAGAAACATGCAAGTATTTGACATCTTTACTAGCTCTTTCTACAACAGTGATTTTAAAAGCAGTCCCATGAACTGTCTACTCTTAAAAGGCAATAAATAATCCTTCATGTTTTATGATAATTTTTAAAACTAAATTTTTTTTAGTAATTTAAATAATATGTCTGTTGGATTAAACTTATATAAGGAAATGTACTCAGATATTGAACTTCATTTCAGTTTATTTTAAACCCAAAGTTGGCTCAAGGGACACATTTTAGCTGTCAAATGGAAAAATGAATAAAATAACCTTGGTCCTGTCAAATAAAGTGTGCACTGTGAAATATTCTTTACCTATTCTGCCTGTAATATTTTATTGTAATTTGCAACATTTTTTCTATTTACTGATTGGGCTCTTCTTTGATATGATGAGTTTTATAGATAATACACAGGTTTGTGATGTAGATATGCAGTCTTCATAATCAATTTTACCTGATATCCAGTGCAAAGTCTAAATTCCAAGTGTCACTAGAATAAGTTTATCCAAGCCCCTTAGGCTGCTAGATAAACAGTGCAAATAAGTAATCTCTGAAATCTCATTTCCAGGAAGCAAGCTGAAAGAAAGATAATTTTAAAAAAAAAGAAGAAGAGGAAAGAAAAGAAGAACATGTAATGCTTTTTATTAAATAGAAGTGAATAGAGTGGGGGAGACCATGAATACAAAAAGTATAGACATGAAATTGGGTATAGACTATGTGCTTTTCAAATTAGAATACTGAGGTTTAACTAGACATCTTCTTTTCAGAAGATCTTACCCTTCCTCTCTTAAACATTATCCATCCCTAGAGATCCATCTCTCCTCTTACTCTAACAGCAAACATTATCTATACTTCTCATTTATCAAATTTCTAATCACCTAACCTTCCAAGCTCCTTGTTAATGCATGTATTCATTTCCTACCTGAC